>NW_028154612.1:0-600000 GCF_965231275.1 Zosterops lateralis
TTAATCTTTATCTGTAACCTGTGTATCACCTTCCACATAGATCACTCTCTAGGTCTTCAGGTTTTAATGACTCCGTATGGTTTTTACAAGCTTCCAAAAGAGCTGAAAATCCCACCCATGTGCCCATCAGCTTGTGTTTTGATCGCTGCAATATGCTTTCCTCGGGCCTTGGGGAGCACTGTCAACCTGCTCACCTTCACAAGAACACAGCTACAAAAGTGCATTTTTCCAGCTCATTACAGCAACATAACACAGTGTTTCCATCTGCCAGCTCCTCTTTTCCTGCAACAGCAGCCTGAAACTGTTCATCTTCATTTTCCAAGACCTGAAAGACTATTCCCAACCAACTCATGATGGAGGGGTCAGCCCCCACTGCTGCTCAGCCCTCCTAAGGTCTACCTCACCATCCATTTGCAAGATTTTGAAATGCACGGCACTGTTCCTCCTCTGTGGTAGCTTTACCAGCTACTCTCAAACTCCCTAAAATTGTCCTTTGTCATGAATCCTGCAGAGAGTTACACTGGCTATGTAACTGTAACTCCTATCCAACCATAAAGTAAAAGAAAATAGCTGATTTTCCCTGGAAACGCTGCATCTCTTTCCTCACCAAGCACAGCACACAGCAGGTGGTTACAGGCTCCTGACCTGAGCACAAGCCCCATCTACATCCTGAAGGTACAGAAACCTGGGGATGCAGGAGTGAAAACTCTGTCACGATTTTCCACTGAGCAAAGTCACACCTGACAAGTTTCATGTTCATCCGCCTCATCTTTCCCTAATTTCACACCTTCTCTATTTCTTCCACTGTTTCACCTCCTCAGTTTCCTGTCACTCCCTGGATTCCACTACATTCCCTCTGCAGCCGAAACTCTTCCCTCAGTCCCGTTCTGACCCCTCGGGGCCGTGTGGCCTTGCAGCAGCCTCTTTCCCCTCCCAGAAGGGCTGGGGTGCTGGATAGCCCGTTCTCCGCCTCAGCACCTCTTTCCCCCCCGTTCTCCTGCCCGTTTCTGGCCCACGGCCGGTTTCTCCTGAGCACAAGCCCGCCCCGGGTCCTTTTCACCTGCTGCTCTTTTACTCCAACGCTCTCTCCTGTTTAGAGCCAGTGTGCCTCAAACCTCACTTTCAACCTCCGGCCCTTGTTTTCAGGGAGCCTCGCCATGGGCAAAGAGGCAAAAAAGCCGGGGCTGGCACTCAGAGGTGTGTGAGGGGCGCCAACCGCAGGGGCGCGGGACGGGGCCCAAACCGGCCACTGCAACGCCCGGCGCCGGCCGCCCCGGCCCGGGAGCGCCAGCACCCACCTCGTACTCCTGATGCCAGTTCTCCAGCTTCTCCTGCAGCTCCCGGGCGCTCCCCGCGCCCACCAAACTCTTTAAGTCTCTGGCCATGGCAGGATGTTAGCTCGCTCTTGGGGGTGTTGCGTTGGCTCGATGTCGCTCCGGGAGCGCTCCTCGGGCGGCGCGGGTCTACCAGCGATGGTACAGCCGGCCCGGTGCCCCTGCCCCGGGCCCGTACGGCCGCGATGGTGATGTACGGCCGGCGGCGGCGGCGGTGCCACGGTAACGGAGAGGGGCAGCGAGGAGCGGGTACGGCCCGCGGCCGCCAGGTGACGCTGCCGGGTAACGGCAGCGGGCGCGGGGACCCGCCGCGCGGAGCGGCACCAGGGGGCGCCCGCGGGCCCCGCGCGGCGGCGGCGGGGCAAGATGGCGGCGGCCGGCCCCGAGCAGGTCCGTACGCGGCGGGACACGGGCACGGGAGGGCGGCGGCGCCGTCCCCGCCGGGGTCAGGGGGGACCGGGCCCGCGGTGAGCGGGCGGGACCCGCTCGGCTGGGGAGGGGAGAGGCGGCCCGAGGCTGCTGTCCGGGCGGGGCGGGGCGGGGCGGCCCGCAGCGGCGCCGTGCTGCCCGAGGCGTGGGTGTGCCACAGACGGCAATGGTGCGTGCCCGGCACTGCACTGAGGCGCAGGGTTCTGGCCGGGGCGGGAGGCGGCGGGTGCCCCGGGGCCTGCAGGTCGTGTGTGCTCTGCAGGGCCACACGGGGCCCGAACATCTCCATAAACTTGTCAGGTCAAGCACCTTTCTCAGTACTATCTCTTAGCTCTTCAGCAGCAGAAGAAAACACGGTGTTGCTACTTCAGCGTAGACGTGCAAGTGCAGTCACTTAAGTGTAGCTTTAGGATTCAAGTGAACAAACTTAATTCCGTCCAAAAGATCAAGCTTCTTCTTTGAACATGTGAATCCCTAAATAACAAACCGTTCCGTTTTGGACAGCTACAAAAATACATTAAAGATTTATTTTCACTACGAATATGTACAAGAGTTTCCTCTATTAATTTGTTACATTGAGAGGAAATCCCTTACAATGTCATAACTTCAGATTATTACACGAAAGCCACTCCGGCCAAGTTCCCCATGCCAGGTGTGAAGCCTCACAGTATCTTTCTCGATGCTGCATGCAAGCAACAGGAGTTGAATGCAAACTCTGTACTGTCAAACTAATTTAAAAACTGTATCCACCATGCTCTTCTTGAATAGTCACTGAGAGTCTACCACATATGAGCACGGAGGGAACTAAAATCCTGTGTACTGGCAGATGACGTGCAGGATTATGTCCTGTATCATCTCTGAGAGGTAAAAACTTGATGAATTTCTTGGTAGCTGGTTTTAGGTTTTTAACTGTAACAATATAATTAATAATTCCCATCTGCCATGATAAATATTAAAGTCATATATTGTCTGAAAGTATCTGGATTTTAAATTTAGTCATTATGTTAGCAGAGGTTGCTGTGGTTCTAAGTGTGTATTCTGACAGCAGGGTGGCAGACGGAAAAATTATTCTCAACATAATATCCAGTATATTCCACTAGTCAGTTTACATTGTTTGCATACATATGTGTGTGTCATTGTAGCTAATTTACGTGCCTTTTGAAGCTAACCCATGCCCTGTGTTACAGCAAAGCTCTAACGGCCCGGTGAAGAAGTCTATGCGAGAGAAGGCTGTGGAACGCAGGAACGTTAATAAGGAGCACAACAGCAACTTCAAAGCAGGATACATTCCAATTGATGAAGACCGTCTCCATAGGACAGGGTTACGTGGCAGGAAAGGCAACTTGGCCATATGTGTGATTGTTGTTCTTTTTATTTTGGCCGTCATCAATCTGATTGTGAGTATAATAGCTATAGCGTAAGTAACATTAGGTCGTGTTTCATTCTGACAGTTCACTAAAAAAATAAAACTTCCAGGATGGCCAAGGACTTATAATGTACTGAAGGAGATTCCCACTTTTCTCCTTTCTTTTTAGTTCTTTTGTAGTCTGAGCAAGATTAGATGCAAGAATGGTGTAAATTCAGGCATGGTTATTTCGGTTATCATGGTCACCCCATGAGAAGTGTTACTAGTACATATGAATTCAGGATATATGGCATATAAAATATGGTTATATTTTACATTACAGAGCTGTATGTGAACATTTAGAATTAACTAGGTACTGCACTTTAAAACTTCATTGTTCTAGTAACCACATTTTTATTGCTTGGTCAATGAGAAATAATAAATTATTTTTTGTAATTGCACATCCGAGGATGCATTCTTGCAGTTCAACGTTAAGTATATACCAAGCTGAACTGTTCAGGAAATCTGTTTAGTCAGTGGTTACCCTTAAACAAAAGAAAGATGTAACTGTGGATGCAATTTAACATTTTATATATATAGAAATAATTTTAGCTACTGTTTCTAATAAGTCTAAAAATAATTTTAAATGCTTTTCATAATTAAATGTGTTATGATGTTTTCAATAGGAACAGACTACAGTAAACTCATACTTAAACCTCACTTAAACATTGACATTAATAATTGTTCAAATAAAACATCTAATTAATACAATAATTGTGGTAGGAAGATCCGAACAATCAACATGATGATTGAAAATGTGTTTCTCTTTCAGATTACCCTGGTTATCTGGGCAGTGGTAAGAATTGGTCCCAATGGTTGTGACAGTATGGAATTCCATGAGAGTGGCTTACTGCGGTTTAAGCAAGTGTCTGACATGGGTGTTATACATCCCTTATATAAAAGCACTGTAGGAGGGAGACGGAATGAAGACTTGGTGATCACTGGGAATAATCAGCCTGTAAGTTATAACATGAATTGAAAGTTTGTGAGCAACACTAGAGAATTACACTCACATTGCTAATTTGAAACATCATTAAGTTCATGACTTTGTTTCTGAAGATTGTATTTCAGCAAGGAACAACCAAGCTTAGCGTGGAAAAAGACAAAACTTCTATTACCAGCGATATTGGCATGGAATTTGTTGAGCCACGAACAAACCCATGAATTTCATCTGCCAAATGGAGTTAAAATATTGAATGTACAAAAGGCCTCTACAGAGAGGGTATGTCTCTTATCTTTTGTAAGTAATAAGAATACAGCCCATTGTTTGTTTGTGTAAAAGTAGAGTTGGGTTAGTGGTTTTATAGAGGGTTGAGTGTGCCTTTGGAAACACTGAGCAATCGTGTTGCAGAAAAACCACTCACAACTATGAATACACAGGAGGAACAGGTTAAGTGAAAATGAGGGGTAAATTTACATCATCTGTCTTAACAGGAAGCCTGTATTTGGTACAAGTGTTAGCTGTGTATCTCATAAAATTGTCATATAAATTTGGTTTTTTTTATACAAGAAAAATTAATTTCACATACCTTCCAAAATTCACTGATCTTGTTTTGAAACTGAACGTGGGAAATAACAAATATGCAGAAGCTAATGGCAGAAGGGCAAAAAGTACATTCAAGGTTTTTATTACATTGCACAGCACTACTCTTAAGGTAATTAAAGTTACTCAGACAAATGCAAGTAGCACATTTTCATTAAGGTGTAATACAGCTTTTTTGGTTATGTTCTTAGATTACCAGCAATGCAACCAGCGATCTAAACATAAAGGTTGATGGTCGTGCCATTGTCCGGGGAAATGAAGGTGTTTTCATCACAGGCAAGACAATTGAGTTTCGAATGGGTGGAAACATGGAACTTAAAGCAGTAAGTATTTCAAATTAAAGCAATTCTTCTAACAGCTTAGTTTCAAATCTAGGCTGATAGTAAACTGATGTAGCTTTATGTCATTTCAAATTTTATAAAATTACTCATGCACAGAAGTCATTTGGATTTAAATAGATGGTTTATTACTTTGCAGTTAAGTAGTGGTTGAATAGTTCCAGGTAATATTGATTTACCGCTATTAAGACACCAAAAACCTACAATGCAGTTAAAGCTAATATATTGGCCTCTGTACTGGCATGAATACCAAAGGAAGTTAATCTCCTCTGAAAGCTTAACCAGGGATGGCAATGTTTGCCAGAAGAGCAGAGCATATAGTTTGGAGCATTCTGTGCTGCTGCTCTAAGATTCACTGGCATTTCTTTAAGATTTTTGGAGATTAAGATGGTAGTATATATAGAACGATGGAAAAAAAGGATAAAAATAAAGGTATATGCACTTTCAAATGTGAATGAATTTCATGCATGAATTCAAACACTGTTTCCTGTTTCATGTCCATATTTTATATTTACTGCATTTGCTAATAAGAATGTAAAGTGGAAAGTCACCCTACTGCTGTCTTTCTCAATATCGATACACCACTGAAATAGCAAAGTACATTGCTGTATATAGTCAAGAAATCCACAGGCATTGCTGTAATTGTTATTAAAAAATTAAACATTTGCATACATACCTTTTTTTTTACTGTTGATTCTACAGCCATCCTAGACGTGTTATTTATCCATTAAACCAGCTTGTCCTTCTCAAAAACAATATGCCTTATTTACATTAGAAGTTGTAATTCTACAACTTCTTTTTTTTTTTTCCTGTCTCCTTACTAGGAAAACAGCATCATCCTGAACGGAACTGTGATGGTCAGCCCGTCACGACTGCCAAGTTCTTCTCACGGGGAACAGTTCAATAACGGCAACTGGCTGCGCTTCAAGCTGTGCATGTGTGCGGACGGGACGCTGTTCAAGGTTCAGGTGACAGGGCACAACATGGGCTGCCAGACCTCTGTCAACCCCTGTGGAGCCACGCACTGAAAGAAACTGCTGCAGGGACAGGTCTCCTCCGTGTTTACACATATTTGTATGAAGTAATTGCATGCCTTCAAGGGTTTCTTCTTTTGCAGCAGTTTATGCTAACATTTCTTACACTGTATTTTTAAGGAAAGGCTGTTACAGTCAGCAGTATTAGGCCATCATCCTGTTAGCTGCAGTACTGCCACTGAATCTATAAGCTTTCAGTGTACGTGCATACTGAAGTACCTTCTCGAATTGGGATCAGTAGAATATATGTAAAAGAACATGATCTTGGCAACACCTCTACTGCCTACAGTAGTCTCTTGAGGAGGTTTTTGTCCTGTCTCAAGACCTTGAAGACTGCTGAGAATATAACCACAGTCTGAAGTACTTCAACACGAATGTCAACTTTTTGTTGAAAATAGATTCTCCTAGGATGGCTGAAGTGGCAGACTTTTCTCTGCTTTCTTGTTGATACATTGATTTACCCCAAACTTAGGTGGTTTACCAGATGTGTACTGAGGGGTAATGCCAGATTCACTTAAAAATATCACATGATTTCTGCCATGTATTCTCATGTTATTAAAAAAACTGTGCTATCATAAATAATATTTGCAAAGTAATACTGAGTATGGAAATGTAACTTGAATTTTGAAGTAGTCTTGCAGTTATTGAAGTGTTGCTTGAACTTCCATTCTGTCTGTGCAGTTAATGCATTCTGCAGTTGTTTAATTTATGTGAAATACTTACAAAATGTGTTTATATTAGAAGTACGTTTTTAAAGATGTACTTACAACTTGCTTACTACCCAAAAATAGTGTTTTCCGAGGTGCTCTAATGTGAACAGTGTCTGAGTCCATTACTCGATAGGTAATAATCTAAGCTTAACTGTTGCAGCAGTGTCTGAGGTCAGTTCTCTCCTTCCCCATAATTTTCAGTACTGATGCATTACTGAAACATCGGAATTAAATTCTGAAGTTAAACTGCAGTTTTGTAATTCTAAACGTGGTGGGAGGACATCAGACTATGTGTATCAGAATTTGTCAACAGTGAAACTATGGTGAACTGGGGCCTGCTGCAGCCTTCCAGTGGCATTTGCAGCAGTGATGTGTTTTGAGCTAAAAATAAACCAGCTATTTATAAGATTCTTTCTTTCCCCACCCCATGTATTTCTTCAGTTTAAAATAGCTTGGTTTAGCAGTAGCGTCAAGTAATCTTAATATTGGAGGTCTCAAAAAACTGTTTGTAACAGCTTTTTGACAAGATTTTTGATAAGCACACCCTTCATTACCTTCAAGTTGCATGAGTTTTGCACATTAACTTCAGAACTGATTATTTGTTACATGAAGGTAAACCATCTACCCTTGTTTTACAGTGCTTAAAGTACGTAGGATTCCATAAAATACAAATCAGCTCCTGCTGTAACAAGAAATTCAACTCTAAGGCCCCAATTTCTGAACTTCATGGAAGGCAGTAAACGCTCATGCAGAACGTGTATGGGTGGAAGTGGTTGCTGGAGGGATATTCATAAGTCAGGCATTACAGCACATGGGGGAGGTCAGAGGAGTTGTATTTCTCTCACTGCTCAAAGGCAGATTTTGATGCTCAGTAGTTGTTGGGGGTTTGGGGCTGGTCAGCAGTGGAGCCGTTCTGACAAAATCAGAATAAGCAGAATATAATGTAGCAAAAACCACTGAGTTCTCACACTAAAGATTACGGGGAAGTACTAACATTTTGCATACTGTCTTTATGGACCTCAGACTTTTATCAGAGATAATAGTTACTAAACACTTTAACACACATTTTGCTGCTTTACACCCATCTTTGCTGCTAAGCGGTAACTCAATTTCTGTTACAGTTAAAAGGAGGAAATAAACTAACATTTTTCAAATTGTCACTCATGCTAATGGCAGCTTGTCACTTTCTGTATACAAATGGAAACACAAAATATAAAGAGCAGTATCCTCAAAGCTGACATACATCTTGAAAATGCCTTGGTCAACTAGATTACACACGTATTAAAGCTCTTCTCTGATTAATACTGACATGTCTATATGCTAGTATTGGATTCCCATAATTATCAAGAGTTCTTTTTAAAATACTGTGTGCAATGTACAGCTGAAAGATTTTGTCACAAAGGTACTCTTAAATCATGATCTGCAGAATTTTTTTTCAAGTGTGGATTTTTTTTGTCAAAATGTAGCAAAACCAGTCATAAAAATACCAAATGAAATAAATTATCAAATTTGCTAGCCACTATGTAATGTTAATATATTTTACATTTATATTACGCAGTTTGATAAACGTTGGCACCACACATGCCTTCTGTTGAGCATTTATTTATCTTCTAACTGCCTAAGGTACATTTTTCTGTATGTATTAAAAGCATAGAGTAGAACACTGTTTATTTCAGTCCCACAGATGCACTTAAGATTTTTTGTGTATAAAGTGCATTCTACATGCCTGTGTAAAATGCTATACTGGGTACGCTGAAACAACTTGCATGTGAAGAGTTCTCACCATCTCTAAGTGTGGTGGTTGTTCCAATGGGTGAAAGGCTGTAGAATTTCAAACGTTTGTTTTGAAATAATACAATAAATTTTACAATGCAGCTGCTGTTCAGAAGTGTTTATTTTAAGAATATGAAGAATGTGTAAGAACCTGGAAGTATAAAAATTGTTCCACACCCCTTTGTCATAGATTGTATGTGGTGGACTTTGCTTAGTGTAATTGTGTGCAGTACCTGAAGCAGAGTTCAAAAGTTTCCACTGTTGTTAGATCTCAAGCTCCCAAGAAGCTGTGTTTCTCGACAAAAGGCTGGAAAAGAAAAAAAGGTTCTAATTGTTTTTTGGGATAGATGGAGGGAGGGGGAGGTTACCAGTTTATTAATGTACTTTTTGAAAATAAGACTCCATTCTATTTAATGCAGAATGTTGGTAATGCTGTGGTTATTTGGTGTTGATTTTTTAAAATGTTTTTTTAAATGTCAAACTACATTTACTTTCTGTTCTTGTTGTGCTGAATTTAACCATAATTCTACATTTTAGATTTAGATACTATGGATAACCTTCACTTGCATGTCATAGCTGTGGTCCTTTACTTTAATCTTCCTGGATCAGTGGGAACCAAGTCACAGCGTATTCTTCCTGCTACACATCACCGTTCAGAGTGCCACTGGGATGGGCAGTTCTTACTGAATTGCTCTTTTACCAGAATATCTACTATTCCAGAAGATACATCAAAAACAGCAGTAACAGCTGATTTGAGTTACAGTAATATTAGAACTTTTGTGTGCTCTGATGGAAGAAATGAAGAGTGGATGCTAAAACACCTGAACCTCAGTAACAACCTGCTTTCCGAACTCACTTTAACTACTTGTACAAATTTACCCATTTTAGAAACTCTAAACCTCAATGGTAATGCCATCCACACCCTCACACTGGATATGCCTACACCTGCACACGGGTCTAAAAAGTACAGCATTGTTGATCGTCTCCTGCCTGCTTTGAAAGTACTGTCAGTTGAAAGAAATAATCTTAATACAGTTCCAAGAGGTAAGCATTTCAAAAATCTTTAAGGACTTGACTCCCAAGGGGTAGGTTGGTTTTGGATATAATTTCTATACCTTACTGAATCTAGAGTGTGACTTTCCCAATTTATTATGCTTAAGGTGAGGGAAAGTTTCACTGGCAAATATAGAGGTAGAAGTAAATCAGTTGTTTGTTTACTTTATTAGGTTTTTTAATAGTCTTAGCAACTGTACTGTGTTAATAGTAGTCAAATATAACTGGAGCAGTATTCTTGCTTGTTGTATAGAAAGGAGAATAAGGATCTTTGGAAAAACATCAGCCTCCACATTCCAGTTGTGAACCTTAAAGGTCAAAAAAATTACAGACTATGAATTTCATACTAGCCTTCAGAAGGAAATCAACACTATTAAATAAAACTTCCTGCAGTTTCAGTATTTCAGAGACAGGAAAATATATTTTGTTCATTCCAAACAATTTTGCTCAGTACCTTTAATACTCAATCACAGTGACACCTTGGTGTAACAGGAGAGGGCTGTAAGGTTTCAAGAGATTTTGAGAAAGGCTTTGCTGGTCACTGAACTATGCTGGGAGCTTAACCTTTATGCAGGGATGATTCATAGTGGCCAAATTATTTAAATGAAGCAGAAGCTACCAGATGAACAATGCTGTCCTATACAATATGTTGAATTTATTGATGTCTGATAACACCATCAGATTCATTAGAGTTTGAAAATACAGGACAAGTGATGACAAAAATACCACTTACCCCACAAAGTCACGCAAAGATGATAATGTATTTTCCCCTACACAGGGTCATAAAAGTTCTGTTCTCCTTTTATGCTGTTAAATAATTCTCTGGCACAAAGAAAACCCATATCACTTAATGATTTTGTAGTGTTTGTACAGACAAGGTATCTATATAGACAGTATAAAAACCTTACATTATAAAATACATTGATGAAGATTTGATTTGGTTTTATAGATAAATATGACTGCCCATTAAAAGATGCCTTAGAAGGTCAGTCAGATGAATCCTCTTCTATAAGAGACTCAAATTTTTTAAGTTCACATTGCTGTGCATGGTACCACCATACTTTAAGTTATACTTTAATCCTATATTCATTTAAATACATGTTCAAAACATTCTTCTTGTCCAGAATACTTCACTAAAATTCTGAGGTTTAAGCTCTGGAAAGAAAACACAAACAGCAGTTCTACAGCAGAGGTTTCCCACAGAGAAACCCTTCTCCCAGCTCCCCAGGAGTGAGGCTGCTGCCATACCAGTGTATATTTTTGGCACAAGCTTAAATTCAGGGAAGTAGCCACAGTACAATTCCTCACACAGGTGCAGTGATGAATTTATGAACTTACAGAACTTCTGTATGCCTTTCCTATCACCCACCTCTAGTTTTATACCAGGAATGAATCATTCCCTCTGCTTTTCACAATAAACCCGAAGATCAATTACTCTGCAAACAGAGCTGCTGGCTGAGAAAAGCTAGTTCTGGTAAACAAGGTGACACCAAGGGCAAAATTGTTAAGAAGTAGCAGCTTCTCAACAATGCCCAAAAATCACTTCAGCGTGACACTGTGGTGCTGAACACTCATCATCAGTGGGAATGCTGAGTGTTCAAACGTCTGCCTCTCCCTTGGGCCTTGCAGGCTGGAGCTTCAGGGCTGCCTTCGCAGCACCTCAAAAAAATGAGGTGTCTCCAGCTATCAAGTGTTCTGATGTAACGTGGATGTTATTGTAACTAGGATACACTGAAGATTATACTGCCATGCTTCATAATTCACAGGCAGACGGGCACAAGCAACAACATGGTTTTGTTTTCATTTCTTTTACATCCTAAGAATATAGTTCAAATAATTCCACAGATGAAAAACTCCCATGAAACCACCCATGCAAATGGATAGGAGATACTGTATCACCTTTTTCATCTTTATCTTTTACTTACAATTAACATATTAGGAACTTGTCAACTCAATATATTTTACCCTTTTCACATTCCTTTCCTACCTCTAGTTCTCCAGAGAAGCTTGTGCAAAGTACGGAGATCAAAATAATTTTGATAGCACAAAGAAATGCTAGTGCTTTTATGAAAGTGTCAGTTTTTAAGACATTCATTAACGGAATATTTTAATGTGCTAGCTGTTGATTCTATGCAGCTTTTAGAATGGGACAACCACTGATCAGGAAAGGCATAACACAAAGGCTGCAGCTACTCATTGCAATAGTGGAATGGAAGGAATTTTGTTGCAAAGCATTTTATAAAGACACTTGATGCAGTTGGGAAAACAAGACTATAAAATGTAAAATAGGGTTTTTTTCTTCCTAGGACTAGGCCTCCTGCAGTCTTTACAAACTGTCCATATGTCATCCAATGCCATACAACATATTGACCCAAAAGATTTTCAAAACTGTTCACAGCTGAAGGACATTGACCTGCGAAACAACAAGATAACTAAAATTCATCCAGATGCCTTCAGAGATCTCAACAAATTACAGGTTGTAAAGCAATACAACTGTTAGAATATTTTATTTTAATCATTAAAGATATTATTTACCAACTATTAAGCATGATTATATGATTCTTATTATAATACTAGTGTATAAATAAAAAACTAGAGCAAATGGTGAAAATATTTTTTTATATTTGCTTTTTACATGTAGGAAAACACATGCTAAAATGTACAAGATACAACCATAAATTCACAATTTCTCTATGCCACAAACCAATCTATAACTGCCTTAAACACATACATGTCCCCTTCTACCTCCATCCCTTCCATGGCAAGAGCCCTGCAGCTCCCTATTCACACAAAGGTAAGTCTACAATGGGAGAATTCTAAACACCACAATTTAAACTTTTCATCTGCATTAAAAAGCTTAGATCAACATTATTGAAATCCTAAGCAGATGTATTGTTCATAGAACTACAGAAGTGCTTGTACACTAAAACACTGTTGTAAGATGTTGGAATAAGGATTCCATTGTGAGCCTTATCAAATTAATTCTGAATTATTTCCAAATAGGTTTTGGATCTCCGTGGAAATGCTCTGACAATCCCTCTACCACAGATACTACTCAGTTTGAACTTTTTTCAACTTGAAGTGTATTTGTCAAAGAATGCCTGGATATTTAACTGCAGGCTAAATGCTTTTAAACATTTATTTCATTTTGTCTTTGACTCCACAAGGAAAAAATGGAGCCTTTCATACAATAAGTCTGCCAACAACTCCCAGAAACCTCTGCTGTATCTTTCAAGTTTCCATTTAAACTGCAGGGACAAAGTTTTGGTCAAAAGGGCCACAGTCCCAAAAGGGACATCAGTGCTGACCTGTAACTTGGACAACATAAGAGGTATGTATATCAGGCACTCCATCCAAATGCTGCTAAAATCCAAATGAATGCAGAATAGTCAAATAAATCTGGTTTTTAAAAGTATGTTTCTAAAGACACTGTTTAAAAATTACTAAGTAACAGTTTAACATGCAAAAATATTTCATAAGAAAGTAGTATTCTGCTTAGAATATTTTAAAGTTAGGTTTACTGACTCTTGATCTCCTTCCTTACATCAAAGGAGGAAGTGATGCCAATTAATATACAAGTAAGTTTCAGTAAGTAATGCATTGCAAACGTATTGGTTCATTTTGGACTGAACAAAGGGCCAAATAATGGGATGGCACTTCTGAAGCATGTAGAAAACCAAGAAGGATGCAACAGTTTTCAGTGTTCAGCTAGAGCAAAATAAAATGAAAGTTTATTTGCAGAGAAAAAAGATTTCTATTTCTTCTAAAAACATACAGCTACCGTAGCACACACTTCGCTTACATTTAAAATTAATAGAGATCATTGAGGGTATAAGTAACAAAACCTATAGAGCCAAGATTTACCACACAGATTGAAAACTAAGACCAAACTTAGACCAGAAGGTGTATTTGTCACGAGCCATAAGGCAAAATGGTTTAACTTTAAAGGGCTAATAGCACTTGGAGGTGGTAAGGCTTTCCCCTGGGAATACTTCATCCCCAAAAGAAAATATCAGAAATGCCACCTGCTTTGTCTGCTTACAAAAAGAGTCACAAAAACCTGGATAAACATCAGCACACTGGACTGCAGCAAAACTTAGCTGGGAACAAAAGCTGTTCCAAAGACAAAGCCAAAAATACAAATTGTAAAGTCTGCAATTAAGACCCCGTATGTAGTGTGTTTTTAGATGGCAGGCAGTGGGCACAGGCCCGCGATATGGTTTAACAGGCTTTGTACCATGTCAAATTATTCGGGATGGATAAAAGGAAAATGGGGTTTATAATAAACGGTTAAAATTATGAGAGATAGTCCAGTGTACATTCTTAAAAACATCACTGGACCCTGCAAACCAAGTACACTATGCTTTTAACAAAGACTGAGTTTGTATTTTCTTTCATTTCAGGCAATGGAATCTCTTGGTGGACACCTAAGGGCAGAATTTCAAAACATCAGAGTCTTCCTCATATGACACTGGATAAAATGAATAATTTAGTGGTACACAATGCTGAGAAAACTGCTGAAGGATTATATTTGTGTCTTTTCAATACAAGAAAAGAGAAGTATCTCATTTACAGTATAGAGGTGAACGAAGAAGTTTCAGCATTGTTGGTTAGAAAAGCCAGGGACACTAACACTGGTTTTAGGCAGAACGAAACACAGCCAAACTTTGCACTGGCTGTCTCCCTCTCTGTGGTCATTACATTTCTTTGTGCTTTTTGTCTGGGTGCTTTTGCTAGACCCTACCTGGAAAGACTTTGGAGACTCATGCGCAGGAACAAAAATTCAGGTTCAGAACAGACATATTCTAATCAGGCTTTTTCAGATGAAACCTTGAGCAGAGAGCCTTCTGCAAGCAAGCCAACAAATACACAGCATAATACATTGTTTTGTGATGAGCGTTCTTTAAGAAACACACAGATTTTTCCTACAGAAACTTCTACTGTGTATCAAAATTTTTCTGGCAATGGTGTACATTCACCAAATCCCAAAGCAGAGTACCAGAAACCAAGCAATACTGAGATCAACATGAAGAAAATAGCAGTGTTTCCAAAAGTCCAAACTAGTATAGACAGTAATGAAAGTACAGATATTTATGATACTGGACTATTTTTTTTAAGGACAGATTACCGGAACAGCAATGCACAAACACCAAACAGGAAAGTAAGAAACAACTCTGGTCTGCTGCAGTCTGAGATCACAAAAGCTACACCAAGTGCTCCAGAAAGAAAAGGTATTGTTTCACATAATGAACCCAGGCACACGAGAAAATTTAGGCAGGGAATGCAAAGCCGTGAAGAACAACTTGGTCTAAATGGCAACAAAAGTATACCTAGTGATATTGTACATTTTATTTCACCCAGTAGCTCCAGAAGAGATGCAGATATTGAGAATTTAAGCATCTATGAAATAATAGAAAACTCTCCCCTTACAAAGCATGACTGTAAAACGATATATTCAGATGAAAAAAATGCTTCAGCTGATGTATTTGGTGACAGCTCTTCAGCTGAAGGGATTCCATTCACAATGAGTGACTGTAGTTCTTTAGCAGACTTTGAACTGGAACAGCCTGATGTTAGTGACAACCTGCCAGTCTATCAGTCATCACTAGATGAAACGAATACAGACAGTGGAACTGAGAAGTTCGCAACACCGCCAGAGTCTCCAACCATTACTGCTGAACTTCAGCAGATTTGGAAAAATCAAGAAGAGAACAGTGCCTATTATTTTGAAACCACTATTAATTATGGATCAGACACCACCATGTATGAAACAGCATCCCCTCATTCTGATAAATGCAGTGGTCACATAAGTGTGTCAGATCCAGATACAGTCAGTTCTTCAAGTCAAGAAATTCCAGATACATTTGATTATTTTACTAATGCAGAGTCAACAGCACAAAACTCTATTTCTGATTCTCTCTACTGTCAAAGTACAGATTTTGGTAACACGGTACTTAAGTTAAAACATTTTCCCACATATGACACAGAGAAAACTTCTGAAGAGGATGGACTGCAGCTGTCTCTGCTTCCCAGAGAACCACAGCATTCCCTCAGCTTCAGTCACACGGAACAGAAAGACAATGCACCAGCAGGAAGTACAGAAGACAATGCACCAGCAGGAAGTACAGATGAGGACATAGCCAGGAAGTCCCCTGAAAAGAATGATGGCGAAGCAGACATTACATTAAGAAGAAACATGAGTACATCTGAGGACAGTGGCTTTATTTTTGCTCCTATTGATACTGGCTTGAATGAAGTTGTAAAAGAACCATCACCGCTACATTCCAGCAAAGAATCATCTCTTCAATTGCTACCTGAACACACATTTGAAAAACATTTCATGTTTGTTACAAAGCAAGATGACTTGCTACCACAGGTGAAGCAGGCTTGTGCAGATAAAATGCAAGGAGGTTCTGATGAGAAAAATTCTGATGGATTCACAGAATTACAGGATACCAGCAGCTGCAGTCTGCCTGATGAAATGCAGACTTGTAATCCTACGGCAGATCTGCTTCATCTTTGTAATTCTTCAGAATTCACAACAGATGATCACTTCCAACTGGATCAGAGTGATGATGAGGATACATATTCGTTCTCAATCCCACAAGGTTTCTTCAATGAAAGTACACCATACAGTTCATGTTCCTTCCCACAAAAGCCTACAGGAAATACAATCTCTGAAAGCACTGATTCCAGCAAGATGAAGGATCATACTACTTTGACAGAACTGGAGAACCATTCTGATACAACTGTAGAACACATCCAAAATTCCAGTGAAAATCTCAACCAAAGAAGTCAGACAGATTCAGGACAGGAACAGTTTTTTGTTAAGAAGAAAAGAGCATTTGATGGATTTGCTAATATTTTGCAAAGCAGAAGAACAAACTTCAATAGTTGAAACACAAAATGGTAATACTAAGCTCCCACAGTGTTTGTGTCATTACAGCAGGTGCAAACATTATTTTGTTTTAAAGTGAAATTACTTCTGTTTAGAAGGGTACTCGTAAAAAACCCAATAACAGACTTTATAAAAAGCTACTCTAGAATATTAATAAAGCTGTTGCTGAATTATATTTACTTTCTCATTATTGGTAGTTGATACTAATATATCACTTCCCTTGGAATTTTCTTCAGATACTCACTCTTTTGTCCTTTTGTCTAAAATAAATGCAAATGGAAATATACATTATATACTGTTGTGTTTTCTTATGGGACTCAACCTATACAGTGAAATGGTACATACTACTGTCTCCTGCTTTTTGAGACAGATTTGTGGATTGTCTCTGAATTCCCAGTGTTGCAAAGATAAATAAAGTCCAATAAGTATTCAATTACATTTCAAAAATTTCTTTTTAATCTGGCAGAAGAGAGAAAACCACCTTTCTCAAAGAAACAGAATAGAATTCAATTCTTGCAGAAACATCAGTTATAGAAATGTAGCTATAATGAGACATCACCCAAAGTTTGCAGATGTGGTGACATAGGCAGGGTAATTTAAAAAAAAAAGACAAAGGATCCTATACCCACTTGAGAATTTTACTTAAGAGAGGAAAATCAAGAGCAGTTCAAAACTGCTATTTTAGAACATCAGTAGCCAAAAGATAGCAAATTGTAAGGTAAAATTATCTCTGTATATAGCCCAAGGCCCTTTCAACAGACTCAGTACCACTGATGCAGTCCTTGAAGGGAAATGTCATCAGGAAAGGGAGCAGACTCAGCTCTAGGAAAATGCAGGAAGCTGGCTACAACTCTGGGAAAACTCTCACAGAGACACAATTAACTCCTAAAACTCCAAACAAAAGGAACACATTTCAATTCCATCACAAGACGAGCAAGTCCAATGGCACACTACATCACTGAAACTACCTTTAAAGAAAAAACTAAGAACAAAGAGCCATTGCCAGCTTTCATTAAAGCTCATTATACACACTAATTCTTTGTGGTCAAAACAACTTTAAAAACGCAATGCTTGAAAAAAGCACTGACTTGGTATTTTGGTATCTATGGGTCTTCAAACACCATTAACAGTTTTCCAAGGCCTGTCACCTTTTGGCTGTTGCAGCTGCTAACATGTTAAGAAATCTAACTATACAAGTAAGGCAATTTTGTGAATCACAGGGGAAAAAAATCCACTCTAGTGCTCTATTGATATCTCATATACTGAAATGTTTTGTCATTTCCTTGTGCAACAGTCCAACAGGATTTCAAAATATATACTGGAATATTATTTTTCTCATCTTTTTCTGACCATGAGAATGCTTCAGAGGTGAGGCAGACAGTACACCACTTGTGAGAAGCTGCAGGATTTCTAAGATTCCCTTTATTCCATAAAGTTTACTTTGTCAGACAAAGTAAACTCACTCCTTTATAGTCGGATTTTAACATGTGGCAAAGTATTCATTCGTACCTGTGCCTTATCTTGCCACTGTCCTTTGCTACTCATCTCTCCATTATTACCACCACATCTTCATTCAAATCCAAACATTCCGCTGCTTCTCCTTCATATTAGTTCATTTCATTAGCAACTGCTCTTTAATACAAAACCTTTGTATTTTTTGTGACTTCCACACAGTATTCATCATACTCTGCTCCTCCCTACCCACCCCATGTTCGCATGCCCTTCTATATCAATTAGTTACACAGTCTCACACAGACGGACCCCAAGACTGTATCCTCAGTTTTCTTTCTTTACATTTCATCCACTGTATCTTGTTCACACTGAAAACTGGTTAGCTTATTTGGCCACTGAGAATTTTCTAGGACACCTATACTAGTAGGAATCCCATGATCCCACTGGTGCTACTACCCCAGTTGACTGTGGGTAAAAAGTCACAAATAAGCTCAATAAAAAAAGGTGCCTGAATGTACGCTGTATATATTTGTAAATGAAGCATGAGGAATCAGCCAAGAGGATGTTGGCAATAGTCTGAACACACCCTTCTCACAGGGCAATGGCCTGCCGAGCTCCACAATCAACAGGACACAGAATCCCTCATACGGTGAATCAGGACAGGAAAA
The DNA here is from genome assembly GCF_965231275.1 of Zosterops lateralis. Classification (NCBI taxonomy): domain Eukaryota; kingdom Metazoa; phylum Chordata; class Aves; order Passeriformes; family Zosteropidae; genus Zosterops; species Zosterops lateralis. The sequence continues at coordinate 18,638 of NW_028154612.1, forward strand.
AATACAGAAAAGCATATCAAGAACTTCAAATACAGTAATCAGAATGAAGTAAAAATCTCATTTTCAAACACATACTTATAATAGTTTGATAATCATCAAGTTACTTGCTGTAGGTACAAAGCATTTCAATCTTTCCTGAATATGCTGATAATTGGGCTGGAAAATAACCCTAAAATAAAAGGAGAAGACAGGTACATTTAACCTACACATAAACCAACAAAATAAACTTTTTTGAATAGTAGCAGTAATTTTTTTCATGGTACTGTGACTCACCCGCTCAGAAAAACAGAGATAAGCAACAGCCTTCATCAGAAACAAATGCAATGAAAAACTTCTTCAGGATCAGTTCTGCATTACAATATTCTAATTGCAATGTATATACATTCATTTGAAGTAATTTTAAGCCAAGGTTGGAAGCAGTATCTGGAGGTCACCTAGTCCAATGATCCTGATCAAGCAGGGCCACCTAGAGCCAGTTGCTCAGGACCATGTTCAGGTGGCTTTTGAGTATCTCTAAGGATAGACTCTGTAAAAATGCATGGCAATCCTCACAGAAAAAGAGAGCAGTTCCTGATGTTCAGATGGAGCCTCCTATGTTTAGTTTATGCCCATTTGCCTCTGGTCCTGTCACTGGGCACTGACTAAAGAGTCTTTGTTTTCTTCACACCCTCCCTTCAGACAGGTAAATACTTTAGTAAGACTTTCCACAGCACCACCTCTTCTCCAGGCTAAACAGCTCTAAGCCTCTCCTCATAGGAGAGAAGTTCCCACCCCTTCATTATCTTCATGGCCCTTTACTGGACCCTCCTCCAGAATGTCACAGTGTCTCTGGTACTGGGGAGCCCAGAACTGGACACAGTACTCAGGTGTGGCCTCACCAGTGCTGTGTAGGAGGGAATAATCATCACTCAGCCTGTTGGCAATACTTTGTCTGAGGCAGTCCAGGAACGTTCTTCACAGCAAGGACTTGTTGCTGGCTCAGCTCTGACTTGGTGTCCACCAGGACCCCCAGTCCCTTTTCTGCCAAGCTGCTTTCCAGCTGGGTGACCCTCGGTGGACGCTAGTGCGCTCCAAGTGTCCCTCTGAAGGTCATCCTGGAGCCCAGGAGCCAACAGGGATCCTGAGCCAGCTCCGCTGCCTTTGGCAGCACTTTGGCCAAGGAGCTGCAGCAAGGGGGAGGCAACAGGGACTGGGACTGCTGCAGGCTGGGCAGGGAGGAAGGGCCAGGGACGCTTGTGCTGACATGCTCCACAATCCACAGGGATGGGGGACAACTGGGAAGCAACAAGTTCTCCCAGGCACGACAGGGATGGAAGCCCTTGGGGTGGAGTTCCCTGCAGGAACTGCCAGGGGAGTTGCTGCTGGGATCAGCAGCAGCAGAAGGCAGCAGGATCTGCTCCTTTTCCTGGCTCTGTGTGCAGGGCACAGGCTGTGCTGGCCCTGCTCCCACAAAGCCCTTGCCCATGGAGGCTGCAGGCTCAAAGCAATCTCAGTGCAGAGAGAGGCTTTGCAGCTGAACTCCACTGCCCTTGTCTTTGGGGCTGGAATGGCTCTCATGCCAAAGCACAGCAGGGAACCAGGGCTTGGGGAGGCAGAGCCTGTAGAGGGAAAGAGAGATCAGGCACTCACATGCCTCCAACTCCTTCAGCTCTCTTCTTTTGGAGAATGAGAAAGAAGCAAGCTGGGGAGGGGCACCTGCAGTGCTTTGAAAAAACATGGTGTCTGACAAGTCCTGTGGGAGAAGAAAAAGAGGGAGCAACCTTGCCTTGTTTTCATAGCCTGTGTCTTCTGCAGAGGAGACAATGGGATGTGCAGGAAGGGAGGGGAGGAATAACTGTGATGACCCAGTCTGCCTTGCTGTGCACTGATACACTTTGCAGCAGTGACCATTAGAGGTAATGCCAGATTCTTATTTAGCATCATGACACGCTGCTGCTTCATTGCAAAACTGCCTCAGTGTGGAGAAAATCAGCCTAATTTCTTGTTAGTTTAAGTAGATGTGGTGAGAAACACACATTAAAACAGACTTAAAACAGAAACACAGATTAAAACAGGTTTTCTAACCTCATCATCCAGAGGGAATTTTGTGTTGTCTTTTCTTCATTGTATGCACAACATTGTTGAGTTCTTCTGTATCCTTCAGGGAGCTATTCACTAGTGACTGAAAAAAGAAAAGGAGGATTATGGCATTCATTCTCTTTTAACACACACTTGCACTAAGCTGTAGCTTCAACTTAGGAAGGAAAAGGAGAGATTTCCTTTACTCATCCACTGTGGAATAAATGGTGTAGGAACGGCCACAATCCCAGCTGTAAGAACAACGTGTTCTGGGTCTTAACAGGACATTGTGGACAAGAAAGCACCACAACCTTCATGATTCACCTCTTAGGTCAAACCAGAATGGTTCCTGGTGTCAAAGCAGCAGGTGATGGGAATAACAAATGTCCCTCGGCTGAGGCAGAAGCCTGGGAGTCAAAGGCTTGGGAAAAGAGAGCTGGCAAAGGCAGGCCGAGGTGCAGGCAGGCATTTGGCTGAAGGCAAGAGGCAGCTGGTGCTGCCAGCACGGGAAGGGACTCCAGGCACAGGAGCTGCCGGCGGCAGGAGCAGCTCCTGCTGTCACTGCCAGGGAAGGACTGGCAGCAGGCAGGAGCAGCGGGCACATTGCTGATGGACAGCTGGCAAGTTGGAGCGGCCAGCCCAGGAACAAGAGAGGTGCTGCTGCTTGGAAAAGTAGTTTATGGCATGGCTGGATCAGCCTCACCAAGGTCAGGCTGTTACAGTCCGGGCCATCATGCAAAATGCCTTCCAGCACAGAGTCCCCATGGCCCAAGCAGAAGCAGCAGCAGCAGCCCCGATACAATGAATTCTATTCCTAAATCATCCAACCAGCCACAAACACGATGCTGTTCCTGTCTTTTTGCACCTCTCCTGGTCTAACACAGTTGTGTGACAATGGGAATCATTTCTTACACAAGGCCTGTGCCTACAGCCTGTCTATTCTTTCTGACAATGTCAGCAATACTCTGTTAGGTTTATATTATATCTAGGACTTTATTTTGTAAAAGGTATTGCTGCTGAACTTTAAACTGGACTTTAGGGCTTTTCTATCAATTAATACGGTCTCTTATTTGCTTAAGGCACTTAAGGCATATCTTTACTCACCTAAAACTAAAACTCACATTCTCACTTCATGTCTGTGTGACTTTATGGATCTCAGTTTCCCTGAGGGTTTCAAAGCAGCCCCTGCATTCTTTTCTGCCTCTAAGCCTGTGTGCACGGGGTCCTGGGAGATTTCTATCTGCTTTCCAACAGGGCTGGGACACGACTCCATGGGTCCCTTCTCTCCTCCTTCCCAGGTCTCCACAGGGTGCAGGTGGTTTCCAGCTGTGACCTCCTGTCCAACGGAGAATCCATCCCCATCACCATCATCAGCATCACCTGGGACCCCCAAACCCTCCCGGGACCCCCAAACCCTCCCGGGACCCCCAAATCCCCCCTGGGACCCCCAGCCCCCCCCGGGGCTCCGCTGCCGGAATCACCGGGAGTGGTGTTGCCCTTTGAACGGGAGTTTTCCTGGGAACCCAAAACAGGCGCCTCTTCAAGTGGCCATGGCAGAGAGAATCCCAAAAATCCACCCCGGGGGGCGGGGGGGGCAAAACATCCCCCACAGGGTCTTGGAACGGGGGTCTCCTATAAAATGTCACCTGACGGGGGTGATGAGGTGCTCCCAGCACAGCCCAGTCACTGCCAGTCCTGGCATCCCCCTGGGCCCTCTCTGCCTTCCGACCTTTCCCGGCTCCATCCCCGCTCGTCCCGCGGGCTGCGAGGGGTTCGGGAACGGGGCAGGAGGAGGAGGGAGGGAGGAAGAGGCGGAGCGGCCGCGGGAAGCGGGAGGAAGAAGAGCAGAGGAGGGAGCGGGCGGCTCCAGCGCTCCCTGAAGCCGCAGCAGCCCCGGGACCATCGGCCCCATCCCGCAGGTGCCCGGGGAGGGGGAGCTCGCCCCAAATATCCCGGGTTTGGGCTCCCTGGGCTTGGGGTTTTTGGGGGGATGTTTGGAGCTGGCAGGGCTCCAAAGGCGAGGCGCAGATGGCCCTTGGGGGGACATGGGGGGGTCCCCGGGAGGTGGTTTTGTTTGGTTGGTTTTGGTTTTGGTTTTGGTTTTGTTTTGGGGTTTTTTTGGGTTTGTTTGTTTGTTTGTGTTGGGTTGCTTTTTTTGCGGGGGAGGGAGGTTTATTAGTAACCACACACCCCCGTGTGGTTCCAGTTTCCTTGGCACTCCCAGTATGAGCCAAGTCATTCCCAATTATTCCCCAGTATGGTACAATTTTCCCCCAGCAGGGTCCCAGTTGCTCCCAGTTCCTCCTTCTTTTGTCTGCTGTGTTCCCAGTTCTCCCAGTTACCCCTAGAAAACCCCCATCACTCCCAGTATGATGCCAGTCTCTCCCAGCAGGGCCCCAGTCACTGACAATTGGTCCCAGTTCCCACCAGCACATTCCCAGTGGCTCCCAGTGTGATCCCAGTCACAACCTGCATGGTCTCAGGTACTCCCAGTATATCCCAGTTGCCCTTGTAGTCATTGCCAGGCACTCCCAGTTCCCTCAGCATGGTTCAGTTGCCCCCAGTTTTATCCCAGTCCCTGCCAGTACCTCCCAGTTGTCACCAGTATGCATCCTGTCATTCCCAGTTTTTCCCAGTTCCTCCCAGTGTGTGCACAGCTGGTTTCCTGTGTGGCTCTGGTGGCTCCCAGTAACCCCAGTCAGGGTCCCATCACAGAATCACAGAATGTGTAGGTTGGAAGAGACCTTCAAGATCATCGAGTCCAACCCAGCCCCGACACCTCAACTGGATCAGGGCATCGAGTGCCACATCCAGTCTCTTCTTAAACACATCCAGGGATGGTGACTCCACCACCTCCCCAGGCAGACTATTCCAGTATTTAATCACTCTTTCCGTGAAAAACTTCTTCCTACTATCCAACCCATATTTCCCTTGTCACAGCTGAAGACTGTGTCCTGTCCTTCTGTCAGTTGCTGCCTGGACAAAGAGACCAACCCCCAGCTGTCTGCAACCCCCCTTGAGGAAGTTGTAGAGAGTGATAAGGTCACCTCTGAGTCTCCTTTTCTCCAGGCTAAACACCCCCAGCTCCCTCAGTCATTCTTCATCTGGCTTGTTTTCCAAGCCCCTCACCAGCCTCGTTGCCTCCTCTGGACACGTTCCAGCGTCTCAAGGTCCTTCCTAAACTGAGGGGCCAGAACTGGACACAGCACTCAAGGTGTGGCCTCACCAGTGCTGAGTCCAGGGGAAGAATGAGCTCCCTGCTCCTGCTGGCCACACCATTCCTGATCCAGGCCAGGGGCCATTGGCCCTCTTGGCCACCTGGGCACAACTGCAGGCTCATGTTCAGCTGCTGCTGACCAGAACCCCCAGGTCCCTTTCTGCCTGGGCACTGTCCAGCCACACCATCCCCAGCCCAGAGCACTGCAGGGGTTATTGTGGCCAAAGTGCAGGACTTGGCACTTGGACTCATTAAACTCCATCTTGTTGCACTCTGCCCACCCATCCAACCATTCCAGGTCTCTCTGCAGAGCCCTCCCACCTGCCAACAGATCAACAAATGTTCCCAGCTTAGTGTCATCTACAAATTTACTAATGAAAGACTCAATACCCTCATCCATGTCGTCAATACAAATACTGAACAGAGCTGGCCCCAGCACAGACCCCTGAGGAACACCACTGGTGACTGTCCCCGGCTGGATGCAGCACCATTCGCCACCACTCTCTGGGCCTGGCCATGCAGCCAGTTCCTAACCCAGCAAAGAGTGCTCCTGTCCAAGCCCCGGGCTGCCAGCTTATCCAGGAGTGTGCTGTGGGAGACAGTGCCAAAGGCCTTGCTGAAGTCCAAACAGACATCCAGAGCCCTTCCTGCATCCACCAGGCAGGTCACCTGGTCATCAAAGGAGACCAGGTTGGTCGAACACGACCCACCCCTCCAGTCAGAGCTGGCTGGCTCTGACACCCTGGCCATCCTGTAGGTGCTGTGTGATGACACTCAATATAAACTGCTCCATTACCTTTACCAGGTACTGAGGTCAGGCTGACTGGGCTATAATTACTGGGATCCTCCTTCCCACCCTTCTTGTGAATGGGTGTCACATTGGCAGCTTCGAATCACTTGGAACCTCAGCAGTGAGCCAGGACTGTTGGTAGTTGATGGAGAGTGGCTTCACAAGCTCATCTGCCAGCTCCCTCCTCACCCTGGGGTGGATCCCATCTGGGCCCAGAGACTGATGAATATCCAAGTGGCTCAGCAGTTCTCTGACTGCCTCCTCCTGGATAACAGGGGCACCATTCTGCTCCCTGACACCATCTACCAGCCCAGGAGGGCAGTTGTCCTGAGGACAAGTCATCTTCCCACTGAAAACTGAGGCAAAGAAGGCTTTAAGGACTTCTGCCTTCTCCTCATCTGCAGTTACTAAGTTCCCTCCCTTATCCAATATAGAACAAAAGATGGCCTTGCCTTTCCTTTTACCATTAATGTATTTATAGAAACCTTTTGTATTGTCCTTTACATAAGTTGCCATTTTGAGTTCAAATTGTCCTTTGGCCTCCCTATTTTTTTCCTACATTCTCTAGCAGCCCCCTTAAATACTTCCTGAGAGACCTGGCCCTCCTTCCAAAAATGATATTTTATTTATTCCTGAGTTCATCCAAAGCCTCATTGCCCATCCAGGCTGGGCATTTGCCTCGTTGACTCATCTTTTGGCACACAGGGACAGTCTGTTCCTGTGCCCCCAAAACCTCTGTTTTGAAGAACACCCAGCTTTCCTGGACTCCTTTGTTTTTAAGGGTTGCTTCCCAAAGAACTCTCTGAATAAGTCTCCTATATAGGCCAGTCTTCCCTCTGGAAGTCCAATGTAAGAGTCCTATTGATGTACCTCCTGATTTCACCAAATATCAGGAATTCTGTAATTTCATGATCACTCTGCCCCAGTCGTCCTCCAACCACCACATCTCCCACCAGCCCATCTCTATTTGTGAACAACAGATCCAACATAGTCTCTCCCCTGGTGGGCTCACCTACCAGCTGTGAGAAAAAGTTATCACCCATGCACTCTAAAAATTCCCTGGACTGCCTCATTTCTGCTGTATTAAGTTCCCAGCAGATGTCTGGCAGGTTGAAGTCACCTACAAGAACAAGGGCTGATGATCCTGAAACATTCTCCAGCTGCTGATAGAATAAGTTGTCCAGCTCTTCCTCCTGGTTGGGTGGATGATAACAGACTCCCAGTAGGATGTCAGTCTTGTTGGCTTTCCCCTTATCTTACCCACAGCCATTCAACTGAATCTTCATTAGTTTCAATACCTATTGCATCAAAAGCCTTCTTAATATAAAGGGCCACCCTCCACCTCTTCTCCCTTTCCTGTCTCTTCTGAAGAGCCTGTAGCCATGGAGTGCAGTGCTCCAGCTGTGTGAGTCATCCCACCACATTTCTGTGATGGTGACTACATCACAGCTTTGCTGTTGCCCCATGATCCCCAGCTCCTCCTGTTTGTTACCCATGCTACGTGCATTGGTGTACATGCCCTTCAGCTGGGCTACTGATTTCAGCCCTAACTCAGGCTTAGCACCCTTGGGTCTTCTTCCCGGCAGCCCAGCTGCATCCCCTTTCCCCCTTCAAACCTAGTTTAAAGCCTTCTCAATGAGGTCAGCCAGTTCCTGAGCTAAGAACCTTCTACCCTTAACAGAGAAGGAACCATGAGGTTGAGCACTCCCTGAATTCACAGCCCCCCACCCGTGGGATCATCACCCCCCATCCCACAGGTGACCAGGGAGGGGGAGCTGGGCCCAGATATCCTGGGGGGTCCCTGGGTTGGGTTTTTTTGGGGGAGGGATGTTTGGAGAATGAAGAACTCCAAATCTGAGTGGAAAATGCCCCTTGGGGGGACATTGGGGGGTCCCAGTGGCAGCTGCTGGCAGAGGCAGCCTGGAGGAGCAGAGCCCTGTGTCCCCCAGGAGCCCAAAGTGGGGAGCCCAGAGAGGGGGGAGCGCCGCGATTGGCGGGACCCTCAACAGGCTGGAGAGGGGCAGGGGGGACTCCTTGGACCCCCTGCACCCCAAAGCAGAGAATAAGGGGAGAAGGGACCTTGGGATCCCAAAAACCTCCTGCATCCCTGTGAGGAGATGGAAAAGGGGGGAACTTCTCATATTCCTGGGACTCCCAGCAGCCGGGGGAGGGCAGTGACCGAGTAGACGGGGGACCCCCAGTTCAAGTGTGACCCTCAGGAGCTGGGACAGGGGGAACCCCCGAACACCAAAGGGGAGAGACCCGAGACAGGGGAACTGCTGGGAGGCATTTTCAGGGCTGAATGTTGATGTTTGGGAGGTTTCTCTGGACCCTAGATGGGCAGTGACCTCTAGAGATGGACTTGGGCAAAACCTTAAACTCAGCGTGCTGATCCCTTGTTTTCACCCCAAATCAGGACCTCCCATTCTAAAGCATTGGCCAAGTGGAGGAGGAGGCTGCAAGGAAGTGGAAGATGTCCCGGGACAGCCAGTCAGGTGAGGAGAAAGTCAGTGCCCCTTTCCCCCTCTCTCCTGCTCCATCTCCCAGTCCAGCACGGCCCCCGGCTGCAGGACAACCGCACTGCCAACACTGTCCTGCCGGGGATGGACTGAGGGGATCCCCTTCCCCTTCCCTCTGGCACGGAGGCAAATCCCATCCTCTCCTTGTCCTTCCTCCCGCAGACAAGAAGCTGAGAATGGAGACCAGGGAGGAAAAATTCCCACACCAGAACCTTATGGAAGAGACTGTTTTGAATGGCTCCACATCACAGGAATCCAACAGGGAGGAAAAGCCCTGGAGATCCCACAGGAGAAGGGGCTCCAAACCCATCCCAGGGGGCTCTGAGGAGGAAAGACCCTCCCTAAGCCGGGAAGGTGGACAGAGCTTCAGCCAGGGCTCTGAGCTGGTCCATGAGCAGTTTCATGATGGGGAGAAGCCCCACAAGTGCTTATGGTGTGGGAAGAGCTTCAGCCGGAGGTCATACCTGATCAGACACCAGAGGATCCACACTGGGGTGAGGCCCTATGAGTGTCCCCAGTGTGGGAAGAGGTTTAAGACCAGCTCCAATCTCCTCAGGCACGAGCAGATTCACACTGATGAGAGGCTCTTCCGCTGCCCTGACTGCAGGAAGGGCTTCAACCGCAAATCCAACCTCGTCACCCACCGGCGCATCCACACTGGGGAGAGGCCCCACGAGTGTGGGGAATGTGGGATGAGCTTCAGTGACAGATCCAGCCTGATCCGCCACCAGAGGATCCACACCAGGGAACGGCCCTACCAGTGTGAGAAATGTGGGAAGAGCTTCAGCGACAGATCCACCTTGATCCGCCACCAGAACACCCACGCTGAGGAAAGGCCATACAAATGTGGGGAATGTGGGAAGGGCTTCAACCAGAGGTCCCAACTGATCAGACACCAAATGAACCACACTGGGGAGAAGCCCTATGAGTGTTCTGAGTGTGGGAAGAGGTTTCACACCAGCTCCCATCTCCTCAGGCACAAGCAGATTCACACAGTGGAGAGGCCCTTCCGCTGCCCCGACTGCAGGAAGGGCTTCAAGCGAAACTCCACCCTCATCAGGCACCGGCGCATCCACACTGGGGAGAGGCCCTACGAGTGTCCCCAGTGTGGGAAGAGCTTCTCCAGGAGCTCTCACTTGACCCGACACCAACAGAGTCACCGATAAGGGAATGGCCCTGTGAATGCCCCAACTATGGGAAGAGCTTCATGGTCTGCTCCTCCTCCATTCCCCACTGGAGGACCCACGTAGGTCAGAGCCCTGGTGACCAACATTCACTGTAATCTCTATTGGGAAGACACGAGGCTGGTGGTCTTTGTCTTTGGTTGTCCCTAATATTCTTTTGATTCATCTCCATGCCTTTAAAATATACAAATTTTGATAAAAATCAATAAACTCATCAAGGGCATCTATAGCCTCACTTTTTTCCAGTGTTTCAAGAAAATCTGGGATTCAGAGAGATACTTTGGATCATTTGAGGGTGTGGGGGGTATTTGATGTAATTTTCTCCATGTCTTGGTGTTCAAAGAGACAAGGGGGTTTGATCTGTCACCTCACAACCACTCAATGTCACTGAAAACTACTCAATCCCACCCCAAAATACTTGATTCCACAGCCCCCGAGGGTGGGATGGGGTTGCAAGAGGATTGGGCAAAGTGGGATGCAAATAAGGAGGGGTGAGTGGGCATTGGGTGGGGCAGGATGGGTGAGATGGGGTTTGGGAGGTGGGAAATGGGGGAAATAGGGCTTGGGAAGGGGGTCTTGATGTCCAGCATGGGTTGGGATGGGTTTGGGTTAGGACTGGAAAGGTGGGGTGGGGTCTGGAATGAGACAGCCAAAGGCTGGGGATGATGAAAGGAGGAGGAACCGATTACTGAGGGGTTTTGGATATTCCATACTCCATGGAGTATCCCATGTTTCTGAGGCACTTGTAGAGCACTCCCCAACTCTTTGGAGGGGTTTCCTGAGAGCAGCTCCCTGCAGCCCCATTGCCAGGGGTGGTTGCCTTGGGCACCAGCTCAGAGCTGCAGCCACAGTCCCTTGCCTCGGTGCTGGAGAGCAGAGAAATGATGAATGGCCCCAGACATCTCCAGGGTGTGTTTGGGGGCCAGGGCAAGTTCTGCGTAGGTGGGGCAGTCACTGCCCCAGCCACTGCAGCCTCTGCTCCAGCCCCAAAGTGGCTGCCAAGCTCCTGGCACCCCAAAAACCCCACCTGTGAGAGGGGCCAGAGCAGGTGAGGCTGTGACACGGGTGTGACACTGACATGTTCCACAGCCCCAGAGCTCCCAGCAGCTGAGATGCTGCTGGATCCAAGGGGGACTGTGGATCTTCCCCTCTCTCTCTTTTCTCCTGACTTCCTCTTCTGGAAATCTGGAGAACTGTAAGTAGGACAGGTTAGAGTTTGCTCAGTCAGTGCTTTGTGAAGTGATTTACTGGAATTCCTGATGCTTTAAGATTTTCCAAGTATCTCATTGCCTGATGTTTGCAAGTTAAAATTTCGTCTCCACCCTGGTGAGAAGTTTGTTGTTTTCTCCCATGTGCCCCCTGAGGGGATCGAGGTACCTCAAGTCCCTTTCCAACAGTGGCCGAGCCAGCTTGGGGCACAGCAGCAGGAACTGCAGTGCTGAGCAAGGCCTGGCTTGGCTGGAGGGAGCAGAAAGGCCAAGCCCTAAGCCCAGGCCTGGCACAGCAGGGCCTGTCCCTCCCGGCTGCCTCGGGGCTCTTTGTGGGGCACTGGGATGGCAGGGGCCGCAAGGACAAATGTCATCAAACTGCAAGCCCTGCCAGCCTCCTCAGGGAGGGGCCAGGGAGGAGCAAAGTGCAGGCCCTGAAAGGAAAGTTCCTCCTGTGGGGCCTCCAGAAGCACTGCCAGAGCCCAGGGGACAAAGGCCTGGGTGCCTGTGGCCCTGCCAGCCCTGCCCAGCCCTTGGCCATGTGTCCTGCAGGCTGTGCCCCCTGTGCGTGCTGCTGCTGTGCCCTGGCCGGCTGCACACGCCCATCTCGCTGTCCCCCCCAGCATTTCCCAGCCCAGCATTTCTGTGCCCTCCCTGGGCTCCCTGCACCCAGCGCTGCCGGCTCCTGGCACACAGAGCCAGGCCAGGAGCCCACCCTGCCAAGGGCCTTTGGAGCAGCCTGGTGCCTGCCATGGCTCCTGACCTCAGCAGCTGCTCCTGGGATGCTTCCATGGAACCCGAGCACAGCAACACTGCTGGCCATTGGCCCTGCTCAGGCTCACACACTGTCAGGGCACATTCCCTGCCTGGAGGATTGGTGCCTGACCCAAGCCCTGCACTTATGGCTCCAGCATTGCTTTCCAACAAGAACAGGGGAAGGCAAACTGTGTGTAGCTCATGGTATTTTACAGTCTCTAAAACTTGCTAAGTCATTGGTCTTAGGGGTGAGATCCATTTGGAATGAATGGGATGGAGAAGTATGATGACATGGAAAAGGGGAGCATGAAATCAATAGCAGAAAACGTCTTGGATTGTTTCTTTCCATTTTCATTTCACTTCTAGAAAGCTGTTTCAGTTTTCCCACAATCTTCTTCACAGTCTTGTCTGCTCTTTTCAAGAACCTTCCCTGGAGAATGAGGTGCAGCTTCCGTCACAAAATGTGGCACCAACTGCAGCTTCTCTTGGCTTTCCATACTGTGTGTGCAACACGATTCTTGCAAGAAAGCAGGTCGAATGTTTGGAAAACGTGACAACTTGTCCTTTCTTTTCCTTGTGGACTGGGGAGTTGCTCCATTAGTTAGGTTTTCATTGTTACTGTTCTACTCTAAGAATATATGATGCAGTACCAGGAATTGTTAGGGAATGCAAGCCTGGCTGAATGCAGCGAAAGAATCTCCAGAGGCTGCAGCCAGGAGTGGAGAGCTGTGTGATAATCATTCCAACATGCCCATGGACACCTGGAAAGTGACCTAGAGGATGAAAATGGAATGACAGAGGGAGTTTGTTTCTGTGTTCAGTTTAGATGATTCTACATCTCATGCATTGATCTAAATCAAGAGCAATCAGTTCATGATAAGCACCAGAACAAGCTCAACCACTCTGAAGAGATGACTGAAAGAACCCGAAAAGGAGAAATTCAGAAGGAGAATGACTTGGTGAACTTTGTCTGGAAGAAGGGTCATTTTTTTCTAACCACTTCTAATCCATTCCCTCTGCTGTTGTGTTTCTGAAAAAGACCATTTTCATCCCAGATGCCTCATGAAATGAGAAGCCTGAGCTTGTGGAAGTGCCTGAAAGATGCCCTGTTCCTCTGCAGGGACACTCAGGCTGAAACAGGAGCATGAGGCCTGTCTTGGGAAGGCTCCTGGGAGCTGGAATTGGTGGCGTGCTGGGAGAGGAGGAGCAGGGGGAGAAGGATGGGCGCTGCTGTGTGGCAGGAGCAGGAGGTTTGGGCCGCAGGACATTCCGCCTGCGCCGCTGCCCCGCAATGGGCGGCCGTGCCCGGGGCTCTGGGCCTGGCCCCGCCTGTGCTGAGCTCCCGACACTGCGGGAGCTGCCCGGGCTGGGCTCAGGTTCCCGCTGGCCCTGGGCAGCAGGCTGGGCTCCAGCTGGGATCAGCAGCAGCTGCAAATACCTCTGCCCATCTCCACTTGCTGCTGCTGCTGCTCGGAGGAAGCAATGCAGCCAGTCGAGGAGTTCTGGTTTCTCTTTCTCCTGGTGGATTTTTTTCATTTTATTTGACATTGCAGAGGCAATTTCTGTGATGGCCTCTGTCACTTGATTCTATTTCAGCAGCAGCAGCAGCAACAGGGCTGTGTTTGAGTGCTGCAAATGTGGCCTGTGTGGCTTTAATTCTCCTCAACTTTGTGCTTGTTAGGGACTTGTGAACATTTGGAGATCTGCTGCTCATGATGCCAGAGTTTCCTATCATAAAAGCACCTCTGCGTGGCACTGATCAAAAAAGACAATTGCAGTTTTACTGATAAAGTTCAAGTGGCCACCAGAAGAGGGGCATGAGCAGCCATGATCTACAATTGCCAAGGCAAAGGCAGCAGCACCTCCTGCTGTCACCTCAGGGGGAGTAAAACAGTGCTGAAAAGAGCGCTGGAAGCCGATCCTTTCTTTCTCTGCAGGCTGGGTCAGGGCAGCACAGGCGGGCCCTGAGCAATCAGGGCTGTTGGTGGGTGATTGTTGCTCTAGTGCCGACTTGAGGTGGACAAAGGCCTTGGAAGGCGAGGCAGGAGCAGGTGGGAAGGGGCCGGCGCTGCTGCTGCTCCTGCCCGGGAGCCCCGGCTGGGCCGGGCCGGCGCCCGCTGCGCTGCGGCTCCTGCTGCTGCCAGAGCCGGGCGGGACTCGGGGACAGGGAATGGACACGGGGGGACACCAAAGGCCTGCGGGGCTGCGGGGATGTTGGCGCTGGGGCCAGCGCCAGCACAGAGCTTCAGCCGCAATGAACCCAGAGGGAAAGGCTGGGGAAAGGCTCCATTGCAGCCTTTCTTTCCTCAGGGCTGGGAAGGGACCAAAATGAAAGGAGAACAAGCAGGGCCCGACCCCTCCTGCTTTGGGAGGAGCCCCATGCCTGGGGCTGTGAGGGGCCATGAGGGGCCAGGAGAGGCCATGAAAGGATGTGAAGGGCTGTGAGAAACTGTGAGGGAGTGTCGAGGCTGTGAGGGAAAATGAGGAGCCATGAATGTCTGTGAGACGCCATGAGGAGCTTTGAGAGGATGTGAGAGGTTGTGAAGGGCTGTGAGGGGCCATGAGGGGCCATGAGGGGCTGTGAGAGACCAAGAGGGGCTGTGAGGGCTGTGAGATGCCATGAAGAGCTTTGAGTGGAAATGAAGAGCCATGAAGGGCCGTGAGGGGCCATGAGGGGCCAGGAGAGGTTCTGTGGGGCCATGAAGGGCTGTGAGGGGCCATGAGGGGCCAGGAGAGGTTCTGTGGGGCCGTGAAGGGCTGTGAGGGGCCATGAGGGGCCAGGAGAGGTTCTGTGGGGCCATGAAGGGCTGTGAGGGGCCATGAGGAGCCAGGAGAGGTTCTGTGGGGCCATGAAGGGCTGTGAGGGGCCATGAGGGGCCAGGAGAGGTTCTGTGGGGCCATGAAGGGCTCTGAGGGGCCATGAGGAGCCTCAGCCCTGGCAGGAGAGGGGTCCCACCATGTCCCCAGGGCAGGGCAGCCCTGAGGGGCCGCCAGTGCAGACGTGGCAGCAGAGCGGGCTTGGGGCACCTCCGGGAGGGGATGAGACCCTTCCCCAGCTCCAAACCACACCAAACTCACCATTAACAGGATTTTCCACCTTTCGAATCCACTGGCTACTTGGAGTTGACTGTACAGTTTAATCTTGGTAGGAAAACCAAGGGAATTTTCCCAGTGAGTGACATCTAGCCATTGTTAATCATGTCTAAGATTTAAAAGTCTTACCAATGAAAGGTAATACTAATGAATAATAAGAACAAGAACAAGAAATAAACTTCCAAATCCCAACACCCAGCCCCACACCAAAATGACAAACCTCATTTTTCTTTACCATCACAGGGTTCATGAAAACAAAATCCTATTAACTTTCTTCACCTCGCATCTTCCCCATCAGATAAATGAGGCTATTTGCAGGGTTTAATACATGTTACAATTGAGGGGTGGAGGGAAGAACGGGGAGACACTACCAATTTCCATGTCAAACCCAGCAGGCCAACTCCAAAGTGGAGAGAATAAAATGGAATGGGGACAGGGGCTGGTCAGATGTTCCCCTAAAGGATCCCAAAATCATCTCCAAGTGAACAGGAGGGGAAAATAAATCCCTATAAACCACCGTGTGTTTTCAGGGACTCAGCTGTAAGGAGCTGGGCATGGACAGAGGCATCTGGAACAGTTCTGTCCTCAGGCTGAGCTCTCCACCCCTGCCCTGAAGTCAATCAAGTGCTTTCCCAGAGGATTCCATGGTTGCCAACCACCCCTCCAGATGTGCCTCACAGGAGCACAGAATCTCTTTTTCAAGGTCAGGAAGGCAGAAAAAAATGACAAGAGATGATAAATTCTGTTTAGAAACCTGGAAAAAACCAATTAGTAGTTGAACTCTGAAGCCCAGCTGTGGAGCCTGGAATCCAAAGGAAAACTGGAAAGGCTTTTCACAAGGACTGACACTGAAGAGCTAACAGATGAATGTGCGTGGCATTTTTAGAGGCTTCCAATTTTCTACAGTTTTCCTTGAACTGTTGAACTTGACTTTATCTTTGCCTCCTCTTGCACCAAAGGAGCCTCATTGCACCAGCCAGGAAGGCAAAGCTCATTCCTGGCCCTGGCTGGTGCTGTCCCTGCAGCATTTCCATCCCTCCCGGGGCCTCTTCCCTCAGGGTCCCCAGCAGCAGCTGCTGGAGCAGCACATGGAAGCTGCAGATGGAAGTGCTGCCCAGCCCAGGCTGAAGCTACAAAAGGATCCTGCTGACAGGAACCCCAAGATTCCCTCCCAGGGGCCCTGCAGACACTTCCCCATCTGTTCTGTCTGCTCCATGCAGACATTGCAGGGGACATCCTGTCTCTCCTTTGGGGCAGGGCCAGGAGCCAAAATTCACACTCCAAATTCTGGATTCTGTCCCATTTCTGCATCTGCTGAGATGGGCTCCAGCATTATCCAGAGAAACTCACTGTACTTCATCCTCCAGCTTGAAAACCCAGCCCTTGGAAAGGGTTTTTATAAGGACCACAAGTCATAATCCAAATAAGATTAATTTTAACCTGTTACCCTTCATTCTCTGTGGTAGATTCTTCTATTCTATGCCATGAAACTCATCTTCAATTCGACTGCAAGGAATGGGTCTGAAACCTGCAGTACCAGAAGAAAACAAAGCCAGTCAGATTTCCTTATGAAAATGGGAAGACATAAAAATATTAAATGTGTTTCTCTTCGAAACATTCTTCAGGTAAACATAACACATAGAAAATAAGGCAAATTCACACTGTGTGAATATTCTAAAATTGGGCAATTTTTTGAGGAAAGGTTAAGTCTAATACCAAATTAACTAGTTGAATATAAAATAAACTTAGCATTTAAAACCTGCCTATGGTGTCTACACAGGGTGTTTGCTGGCTCCTTGTGGCCTGCAAGGAGCAACTGGAGAACAAGAGCTGGCCTAGAGGAGACAGGACACGTGGGTGGAGAGGAGATGCAGCACTTGAGAACAGCTTTCTGTTGGCTAGTTAGGATTTTTTCAATAAAAACTATTGAATCTGAACTCGCTTGCAAGTTTCCCTTCTTTCCCGGTGTGATTCAGGTGCCTGGAGCAATGTGATGGGCAGCAGGCCCAGCGTGGCCGAGAGCTGAGCCCCAGCAGAGCCCTGGCAGAGCCCAGAGCAGCTTCAGCAGCCCCAGAGCCCGGCTGGAAGGAGGCACTTGGAGCAGGGAGTGGCAGCAGCCGGCCCTGGGTGCCTCTCCCTGGGACAGGACTCACCAGCCCATCCCGGAACCAAATTGGGCGTGGGCTGCTCCCGAGGGGAATGGTCCCTGTGCTGGGGAATGTGCAGCCTGGGGGGATTTGGCATTCCCGAGTCTCCACAGGGGCAGAGCAGGGAGAACAGTGCAGTGGTGCCGTCACTGCTGAGGACACCTGCCCTTCTGCCAACCCTCTTGTGGCTCCTGGGGGAGCTGGGAGTGCTGCAGCCCTGTGGGCAGAGGGGCAGAGAGCCGGGCTGCTCCACAGGCTGGGGACAGTCTTTAAATAATAAAGCAATGGGAAAATCTTTCCAGGGTGTGAGCAGCTTCAGCTCAGAAACATGTTTTTGTTTGTAATAATAGATTAGTACTAAATAAATGAATGAAATAGATTTCATTCATAATTCAGATGTATTTTATCCTTTTTTCAAGCTTCTGGTCCCCTTCCTCAAGGGTAATTTCCTTTACTCACTTGCTTTCTAATAGTTAGAAGGGAGTTAAGCACACAGGAGAAGTCAACAGCTCCTGTTTCAAAGGGAAGCAGCCACCACTGCTGGGAACCTGAATTGCCCCCAGGCACGTGTGTGCATTTGAAGGGTGAGCAGGTGCTGGGACAGAGATCTCACACAACTTCTAAGGCTGTGAGAAACCCACAAGTGGCAAAGTATCATTGTGGGTCAACTCATACTGAAATTCCATTCCCCCACGGCCTCAAAATGGGCAGGCAGGGCTGGGCTCCTGCAGGGTTCAGTTTTGAGTGCCTTGTGCTCCCTGGCATGGAAGTGATCATATGAACTCTGGTACTGATTGATTGGGGTATGGCTGCCAAAGGAGGAGGGGGAATCTCGGGACACAGGAAAGTGTCTTCTCCTTTCTCCCTGCAGAATGCCCTCTTCAAAGAGCAATGCCTCTGCTGGGTTTACATGGGACCCCTTCCCTCAGCCCAAGGTCTGACCCACTGTGTGCTCTGCAGGAGCCAAACCCAGAGGGGTCCCAATATCAGCCTTTGCTTTCACTGCCCACCTCCCCCTTACCTCGCCTTGCAGAGCCATCCCTTGCCTTGCCTCTCTTCCCCTCCCCTGCCTTGCCTTGCCTTGCCTACCTCTCATTTCTCTTCCCTTGCACACCCTCCCTTTCTCTGCCCCCACTGACTTCCTTGTCTTGCCCACCCTTTTGTCTCCTTGCCTGCTCTACCCATACCTGGCCTGGCCTTGCCTTCCTCTCCTTTGCCTTGCCTGGCATGACCCTGCCTTGCCTTGCCTTGTACACACCTCCTTCGCCTTGCCTTGCCTGCCCCTCACTCTCTCCCATGGAGAACTGTGAAAGTTGCCATGCCTTGTTCCTGGAGTTCCTGGTGGCATTGATGAGTTAGGATGGGGAACCAGCTGATGGGCTGCGTCCTGCTGCCAGATTTATCCTGCTGGTGCTAAACTGCCCTTCTCCCTTGCTTGCCATCTGAGACATCTCCTTTTTCAGGGATGTGCCTTTCCCATTCAGACTGTGCAGATTCCAAGGACTGTTTGGCCTTGAAGGAATGTCTCTCCATTTGATTCTGTTTTCATTTACAAGTAACCTGGGAAAAAGACTCAGCTGGAGTCTTTTCCATGAGGTGATTTAGCTGTGCCCATTGATCTCCAGGCCACTCATTTTATCTTTGAGCTCCCTTGTCCTTGAGGAACTGTGGCTGCTCATGGAATACGTGGACAGAGGCACTTTAGAGGATGTTGTGGCTGAAGGAGAGATGGCAGCTGTCAGTCAGGCACTGAGGGATCTCTCTGGTGCTTCCCATGCCTTGGACACACTGGCCCTGGTAAACAAGTGATAAGAACAAAAAAATACCCTAATCTGCCTTCACTTAGAAAGATGCTCCTCTAATGGTGTTGGAGCAGCAGCTCTTGCTCTTGGCCACACCATGTTCTGTTATACTCACCATTCCCTAGGACAGGAAATCTCTTGGAGCTATTTCCTTTCTTTCTGGGATGAATTCAGGTCTTTCATTTTGACCCTCTTTTTTCTTTGTCCTCTATCAGAGCCTGCAGGCCCTGGATTTCCTTCATTGCAGCCAGGTCATCCCCAGGGAGGTCAAAGGCTCCAGCACCCTCCTGGGCAGGGATGGATCTGCCAGGCTGGGTGGGTGTTTTTGGTCAGGGGCAGCGTTCCCGGGCTGTGGGCTCTGGGGCTGCTCCTGCGTGGTGCCAGTTCCCCAGGAGTGGAGCTTGTGGGAGTGCAGGGAGCCCTGCTGCCAGCTGAGAGCAGCTGCCCCGTGCCCAGAGGGCCAGAGAGGGGTGTCAGGAGGGGCTTTGGTTTGTGTGTGTCCCTTCCAGAGGGACGGAGTTCCAATGGAAAACTTCCAGGGAATAAATGAAAGCCATTGCATGAAACTTGAGGGTTTCTTTAAGGGGCCACTGTTCTTTCCTTGGCTCCAGCTCTGAGGAAACAGAGCCCTGAGCCAGGGGCTCTGCTCTGCTGCCCTGGGCACCCCGGGGCTCCTGCAACACCCCACGGGCAGGGCGGGCCCAGAGTGTCACAATGTCCCCTTGGTTCCAGCAGGCCCCGCAGGGTCACAGTGCTCCCTGTGCACCCTGAGGCCCCACAGCACCCAGCCCAGGCCATTGCCATGGTTCCAGTCACTCCCACTACGGTCCCAGTGACTCCCAGTCTCTCTCAGTACATCCCAGTTGCCCCCAGCATGCTCCAGACACTCCCATTTCCTCCCAGTTGCTTCCAGCATGATTCCAGTTGTCCTTAGCCACTCCAGATCACCCTCAGGGCAGTTCCAGCTGCTCCCAGTATATCCCAGTTGCCCCCTACATGGTCTGAACTGCCCTCAGCCTGCCCTTGGTCACTCCCAGTATGACCCCAGTCCCCCTTTAGTGTCATCCCAGTCCCACCCAGTATGATCCCAGTGGCACCCAGTTGCCCCTAGTATAGTCCCCGTAACTTCCAGTAGGATCTCAGTGGCCCCAGTACAGACACAGTCACTCCCAGTTTCCTCCAACATGGTCCCAGTTTTTCCCAGTGTTGTCCCCTCCGGAATCATTCCAGACACTCCCAGTATATCCCAGCTGCCCTCAGCATGCTCATTCCCAGTCACCCCAGAGTCCTCAGGGTGGTTCCAGTTGCTTCCAGCATGATCTCACTCATTCCCAGTATATCCCAGTTACCCCCAGCATGCACCAGTCATTCCCAGTCACTCCCAGTCACTCCCAGTAGCCCTCAGTGTGGTCCCAGTCCCTCTCAGTATTTCCATGTCCGTGCTCCAAGTGCTGTTCATGGATGGAGGCACTCTGTTCGACGCTGTCAAGGCGTTCGAGATGACAGAAGACGAGATTGGAATCGTCAGTCGGGAGGTCAGTCAGGGATCCCAGCTGTGCTTCCCAGGGCTGGGGCAGGACTGTCTGAGAAAGGGGCTCAGAACAGGAGACATTCCATTGGCCAGGCTTGGTTTCTGTGTCACTGGAATGCTCTGGGCAAGCAAGAGCATCCCACGTGAACTGCCTGCCAGTGCCCCTGCACTCACTGCACTCTGTTCTTGTCCTCTTCTCTCCTGCTGTTGCATTCTCACTCTGGCTCTTGTATTTTCTCTTCTCCATCTTACCTCTCTAAACTTTGGCCTGCACTGCATTCCTTGCCTGTAAAAGCAAAGGTGGTGGTGGCAGCATTTGAAAGGAACAGCAAAGAAAAAAAGAGAGACTCATTTCTCTCAGTGCTCAGCTGAAAAGGTTGGCAGTGCAGCCAAAATGCTCTTGACTTGTGAGCACCTCCACTGCAGGAGCATCATCCTGGCTGGTTTGCAGGGCAGAGTCTACACCAGCAGTTGCTGTTGCTCTTTGACAAGCTGACCTGCCTTTCTTTAGAAGGGTGCTGCTCTGCCAGTGTTGGAGCAGCAAGCTCTTCCTCTCAATGGCACTGTGTTCTGCCATTCCTCCCCATTCCCCTGGAGAGGGAATCTTGGAGAGCTGTTTCCTTTCTTGTGTGATGAAATCTCATCCCTGATTTTTGCCCTCCTGTTGCTGGTTTCTCTCTCAGTGCCTCCAAGGACTGAATTACCTCCACTCCCACCACGTGATGCACCGAGACTTGAAGAGCCCCAACATCCTCCTCAGGACCGATGGCTCTGTCAAGCTGGGTCAGTATATTCTTGGTCAGGTGCAGCATTCCAGGGATAGGGGGGTGTGGGGCTGCTTTGGAGTGACTGCCAGCTCCCCAAAAATGGTGCTGGTGGCAGTGCAGGGAGCCCTGCTGTGAGCTGACCACACGGTTGCAACGTTCACAGAGCTATGGCAGGGAACAAGCAGTCCAGAGTGGCTTTGCTCTGTGTGTGTCCCTTCCAGAGAGAGGGAGCTACAAGTCTAAAGCTTCAGGGCAACAAAAGCCACTGCTGGAGGCAATGTAAAAAATGTGGGGAGTTTTGAAGTAGCCAATGCCATATTTCCTTGGCTAAAGTCCTGAGGAAACAGAGCAGGGACTGTTGCAGGAGATTCAACAGCACATTCTCCAACTTCTACTGGGCAATTCTTTTGCTTGCTTTCCTAATTGCACAGGATTCAAATCAAAACAGTCTTTTGCTTTCTCCCCAGCTGATTTTGGCTTGTCTGCTCTACTCACCCCTGAGCAGAGTAGACGCAGCTCAGAGGTCGGCAGTTACTGGTGGAGAGCACCTGAGCTGGTGAAAGGTCACCCATATGGCCCCAAAATTGACATCTGGGCCTTTGGGATTGTGACAATTGAAATGGTGGAAGGAGAACCTCCTTATTACAATGAAACTCCTCGCTCGGTAAGGTGTAAATACTCTCTGATCCTGCTGTCTTTCTCCCCCAGCCCACCTTCTGTGTGCCATTGGACAAAATCCCATTGCCATCTGCTGGAACTACTTCCACCACGGTCCCTTTCTGAAAATGTCCCTGCAGCACATCAGCATCTGCTGGAGTTTTGGTTGCATCACTGGGGGAACTCAACCCTTACCCCACGCAAACAATCTCCCTTCTCAGGCAACATTTGGCTTTGCTTTGAAGTCGTTCCAGCTTTTTTGGCCACAGAGATGGCCCTACTAACAGGAAACAACCATCTTAGAGCTGCTGTTCCCTTTCCTGAAATGAAGAAACTTAAACCCAACCAAGTTTCTAAAAGAGTGGTTTGGAGAGAAGAAACAAACAAAAAGCTTGATGACTTTTGTTTGATGGCAGCTGTGCTTTAGGGACCAACAAGCACCGCAGAGATGCTTTGCATGTAATAATCCTTGGAAATAGTAGAGTGAGTTAGTAGAGCAAAGTCCCTCTTCCAAATAGCCTGTCAAGCTGGTCAGGTGAATCCTCAGAGAAGCAAAGGGGCTTTTGCTGATGTAGTTTCCACTAACAAGGTCAGTCAATGAAATCAGCTGCCAAGGCAAGATCTGCTGCGTGTTGGAAAAGCTGTGGCTGCATCGGGCTTTGGGTTTTTGCTGGTCCAGGAAAGTCATCTCTGCCTCTGTGCCACGGCAGAAACTGCCACTGCAGAGTGCAGCTTGAACAATGGGATGTGGGAGAGCAGTTCCAGAGGTGAAAGAAGCAGCTGAGAGACTGGTGTTTCCTTTTTCTCCAGGCTCAGCTCCTGATAGCCACCAAAGGGACCCCAGAGCTGCAGCAGCCCAAGCTCCTCTCCCCTTTGCTGCGGGACTTCCTGAGCTGCTGCCTGCAGACAGACGAGGCGCGGCGCTGGTCTGCCCAGGAGCTGCTGCAGGTAAAATGCCAAGGGGCTGCAGGGAAACAGTGTCCCAGGGATGGGCTCCTCCTCCACTCAAGTGCAAGGCAGCAGATGAGCCCCCTCCTCCTCACCTCCACTCTTGGTGCTGTTCAAATGCAAACAGCCAGGAGTCCTAGACTGGGCTGGGCTGGCAGGGACCTGGAAAGCTCATCTGGTCCAAGGGCCCTGCAGTGAGCAGGGGCATCTTGAAAGAGATCAGGATGCTCAGACCTGAAATCTTTCCAGGGCTGGGGCACTTAGCAGCTCTTGCAGCAAGCTGTGCTATTCTTGCCCCGCTGTAGGTCCTTAGACCTACTCTGAATCAATTCTCTTTTCATTTAAAAAATATTCCCCTGACTTTCAGGCTCTAAGGTTGGAAAGTACTGGCTTATTATTGTTTTTTTTTTCCTTTGTGCAGCATCCATTTGTAACTCTGGCTAAGCCGACATCCAGCCTGGTGCATCTAATCATGACCGTGAAGGAGTGGAAGGCACAGAGAAGGATGAGACACCGACATTAGAACTGTTTGCTCCATCACCAGTCCAGAGAGGATTAGTGTAAGACAGTAGTTAGTAATTTTAGTTAGGATTCAAGTGTTGGATTGTTGCATAGGATAGTAACGTAGGATATTAGCATTGATTGTAAACAAATAAAGTTTGTGAAATCTCAACTCCTTGCAAAGATTCCCCTCCTTCTGAGCCTCTGAGAAAGCTCAACATTTCCTCCTGAACTTAGAGGTGGAAAATGACATTGAGGGCTTCTTTGGTGCAGTTGGAAAGTGGTGAAGACTCTTCTTCAGTCATCCTCTCCAGACCACAGTGCCTTTGGAATGTGGCCCACTGGCTGGGTTTTACCCAGCTGTGGCACTTGTGTTTGAGGCAGAAAGGGCAGTGGCATTTGCAGGCAGAACCAAAGGACGAGTGGGGCAGCCCAAACACCCTGTGCATCTGCAGGCCTTGAGCTGTGACTGGAGAGCATTTGAGTTGCTGCCCCTTGGATTTGTATCCCTAAGTGCAGTCTCTGTGTCTGGAGGAGAGTTTTGCCCCAGTGAGAAAGCAGCAAGGTCAGGGAGGCTGCTGGGAAAGGCGCAGAGCTGGTGCAGAGCTGTCAGCGGGCGCCAGGTGAGAGCAGGCCCCGCCTTGGCCAGGCTGGAGCCCCAGCAGAGCCCTGGCAGAGCCCGGAGCAGCCTGAGCCTGGGCAGGGGCAGGCTGGAAGGAGGCCCTTGGAGCTGCAAGAGGCAGCAGCCCGGCCCTGGGGGCCTCTTGGTGGCCGTGGGCGAATGCTGCGCTCTCAGAGCCCAGCTGGCAGCCGGCTGCTCCCGAGGGGAAGCGCAGCCGTGCCGGGCACAGCACAGACTGGTGGCATTGGCCGCCCGCAGTCTGCACAGGAGGAGAGAAAGGCACAGCACAGCCCAGGGCTGCAGGCCTGCCTGAGGATTCCTACTCTTGTGCCGGCTGCCCTGGCACTCCTGGCAAAGGTGAGCAGTGTGTGCAGCACTCTGGGCACAGGGAGGGAGCCGGGCTGCTCCGCAGGCTCCAGCACAGGGCAGCGTCCTTCAGGCACGGCGCTTCTGCCTCCCGGGGGAACCGAGGCCAGCGGGAGGCAGGGACAGCTTGGCAGGTCACATCTGCAGCACAAAAGGGCCTCACACAGCTCTGCCAGGAAGCGCCTGCACTCCTGGAGCTCTGCACTCCAGGGCCAGAGCAAAGGGGTGAAATGCAGAGTGCTCTGCAGAAATATTCAGGGGCACCAGCCCAGCCCGCCTTGTGCTCTCTGGCACACAGCAAGCGCTGTGCAACACAGCCCTGAGCTGCTGGGAGAGAGGTGTTAGAAAGGAGCCAACTCTTGGATGAAATTAAATGGGGACAAAGTCATCCAAGCAAAAGAGAACTGTTTCTTAGTAAGGATTCACCTGAGCTGGGTGTGTATCTCGCTCTCCCAAGAGCCAAATATACACACAACACACACTCACACAGAATGCTGCTTTTTATTGCCTTGCCCCGCCCAGGGTGAACTGTGTCCCTTTCCCTTTGGCTGGGTACTAGGGAACTTATATTCTCTCCCCACTGCCTCCTTTTCTGTCCCCTTCCCTCTTATCCTACTTCACTTTTGGTCTGGTCTTCAACCTGGCCCCTCTCCCAGCTCACAGCAACACCCAACAAATTAACCAGAACAAACACAAACCCTGAGTAACAACACCCAGGACCAACTACTTTGTTTCTTTTTTTTTTAATACCCTCTCAGGTGCAGCAAAATATTACCTTCTATCTCACTGAGGGACTCGGGGATGTGCCTGTGCCTTGTGCTTGAGCAGTGAACTGATTTGGAAGGAAACAGAAGGGTTTCAGGAGGCAATTGGTGTTTTCTTTCTGAATTGCTGAAGGAAAGACACAGGTGGTTTCAGAAAGCAAAAATACTTTCACAGTAAATTGAGGAAATGCTTGTGAGCAATTCCCAGAGAAGGAAGGTGTTGAGAAAACGCTGAACTGTAAAAAATCATGAATTCCCATTGCATTAACAGTGTTGAGCCCTCTATTCCCCCAGTGCAGTGATGGATGTGTGCAAGTGGCTACCTTAGCCTTGAGAATAGAGTAGTCCTCCTAAGAAGGAAGCTGGAAAACTACTAGTAGGGGAAGAAAGTGGTTGTAGGAAGCTCTTGAGCATCAGAGGAGAATTGGAGGAATGGGATGTTCCCCAAATTACCACCAGAGACCCTCAAGAGAGCCCTACTCTCCTGTCAGTAACTTCTGAGAAGTGATTTAAATATGTCAACTAATTGGAGAGAATGTTTAGCCTGTGAGTTTCAGCAAAGTAATGAGTAGGTCTTCTTTCCATGGTTACAAATTAGCAAGTGAGATTTCTGAGTGAGCACCTGTGTTAGAAAAGTGATTCCCCATGCACCCAGCACTGAAATAAAGTCATGCCTCCTTTCTCCCACTGAGCTGGCACCAGGGATTGGGCCCTGCTTAATGACTTGCATTTGGGTCGCTTCTATTGCAAGGTGAAAATTAAACCTTTTCCAGCTGTTTCCCTCGGGGTTACCTTTTTGGGGGCCAAAGCTCTGTGCTGCAGCTGGCCCGGGTGTGTGCAGAGCAATGCAGCCTCCACAAAGCCCTTGGTTTCCCCACAAGTCATGGGGGTTTGTTGCCAGCTGTGCCCAGCTGTGGCAGGAGAAAGAGCCCGCAGTGCAGTGGGCGCCGTGCCCTGCCCAGCCGGGGCTCTCTGGCACAGAGGAGCAGCAGCACCAGCACCTTTCAACCCACTCCTGCCTTGGCCTCACCTGGCACACAGAAGCCTCTGGAAATCAGCACCACCTGGCGCCTTCCCAGCTTGGAGCAGCTCCTGCTGCTGGGCACATCCTGCCACTTCTACTGCTTCCAAACAGGAATCAAGGCACAGGTGGAGATGGACATACAGAGAAGCCCTGGGCTTGTGCAATCAATGGGCAAATGCATGGGGGAATGTGTTAGGAATTATTTCAGCTCTTATGCCAATACTGCCTTCTCTCCTTTTCTCTCTTCACATTTCCTGCTCTTTTCCCTCTCACATTCCCACCCCTTCCCCCTCTAGAGTCTCACAGTTTTCCTCTCATGTTTCCCTCCCAAGTTTTACTCATTTTCCCCACCCTTTTCAGCTCCCTTTCCTCACACTTTACCTCTCACATTTCCCCACCTTCCCACTGTTTCCTGCTTTTTTCTGCCCTCATGTTTCTCACAATTTTTCCCTGACATATCCTGCCCTTTTCTCCCCTCATGTTTCTCTCTTTTCTCAGTCATTTTTTTCCCAAGATATCTCCTCACATTTCTCACTTTTGGCCTCATGTTTCTCACACTTTCCCCCTCACATTTATCATTTCTTCCCCTCATGTTCCTTATACTTTTCCTCTTGCATTTTGTGCCCTTTTTTCACTTCTGTTTTCTGACACTTTTCCTGTCAGACTTCCCACCCTTTTTTTCCCCCCTCTTGTTTTCTGCCTTTCTCTGCCCTCTGGTTTCTCGCTCTTTTCCCCTCAGGATTCTCACAATGTTCCCCTCACATTTGCTGCCTGTTTTTCTCTCTTTGCCACTAAATTTTCTCACTCTCTTCCCCTCACATTTCCCTCCATTTCCCCACCTTCGTTTCTCACGCTTTCCCACTCATGTTTCTTAGAATTTTCCCATTGTATTTCCTGCCTTTTCCTCCTCTCACCTTCCTCTCCCATTTTCACTCACATTTCTCACCATTTTCCCCTCAGTTCTCTCACCCTTTCCCACACAGGTTTCCTACCCTTCTCTTCCCTCACACTTCTCTCCTTTTTCCACTCCCATTTCTCACACTTGTCACCTCACAATTTCTGCCTTTTTTCCCCTCACGTTTCTTAACCCACTGGTTCCTGTCAGTGACTGCTCCTCTTCAGTAGAGGATGGGCTTCTCTTGTTTTTCCCTGCAATCCCCTACTCCAAAGAATGGGTGCCAGAGCAGCGCTCCAAGGAGCCCCTGCCTGTGCGTCTGCTGAACAGAATGGCCGTGCTCAGCTTGGAGAGTCTCATGGAGAACAACCTAAAGTGCACTGGGCTTCCTGCTGCCGTTCTGGTTTGTATTTCAGTTCTCTGTAGTCTTCATGGTGTTCTAAAGAAATAGGTCCCCTGAGGGATACACATTGCGGGTGAGCAGCCACTGCACCATCCGCCTCCAGCAGATCCATCTCCGTTTTCATCCCCTCACAGTCACTGTGACTCCTGCCTGGACCAAACCACTTGTGATGCTTCTTGATGCTAAACAGAGTCCATCTGCACAGGAAATGCTTTTGGCCCTCTTTTGGAGAAAAAATAAAAGCCTTTATTTTAAAATGTTCAGTCCCTGCAGTTTTTTCTTATTTTCACCTATCTGAATTGCCTTGACATCAAAATACTGCCAGCTGACATTCCAAACTGGCTGGTCTATGTTTGTGTGCACAGAGCAAATGTGCCACACCGCGCCCATTTCCCGGGTGTCTGTTAATGTCCTGTTCAACAAAGGGCTGAAGTGAAGGACTCTCCCTGCCCCGTGCGGCTCCGGGGCTGGAGCTGGGCTGGCAGGGGCCGCAAACCGTGCTGGGAGGCCCCGCCTCAGCCCCATCCGCCATCTTGTGTGTGTCTGCCTCAGCCCCATCCGCCATCTTGTGTATCAACCCAGTCCAGCTCTGAAGTGAATGTGTTGCTGTTTTGTCAGCAGTCAGGGTCAGCACCAAAAACACCAACACCAGCAGGACAGTCTACAGGGAATGGCCTAGGCTGAGGTCAAAGCAGCCTGTCCTAGCTTGTCACTGTCCTTTACCCATGAACAAGTCCCCAGGGCCACACACAGCAAATGTCCAACAGCAGCTCCATCAGCCACTTCCTCCTGCTGCCATTGGCAGACACGAGGCAGCTGCAGCTCCTGCACTTCTGCCTCTTCCTGGCCATCTCCCTGGCTGCCCTCCTGGCCAACGGCCTCCTCATCAGCGCCGCAGCCTGTGGCCACCCCCTGCACAGCCCCATGTTCTTCTGCTTGCTCCACCTGGCCCTCAGTGACCTGGGCTCCATCTGCACCACTGTCCCCAAAGCCATGCACAATTCCCTCTGGGACACCAGGAACATCTCCTACACAGCATGTGCTGCACAGCTCTTTTCCTTTCTGTTCTTCATCTCAGCAGAGTATTTCCTGCTGACCATCATGTGCTACGACCGCTACGTGTCCATCTGCAAACCCCTGCACTACGGGACCCTCCTGGGCAGCAGAGCTTGTGCCCACATGGCAGCAGCTGCCTGGGCCAGTGCCTTTCTCAATGCTCTCCTGCACACAGACAATACATTTTCTCTAACCCTGTGCCATAGGGTTCTTCTGTGAAATCCCACACATCCTCCAGCGCCCTTTCTCACACTCCTCCTTTAGCAAACTGGGCCTTCTTGCATTTAGTGCCTATTTAGCATTTGGCTGTTTTGTGTTCATTGTTTTCTCCTATGTGCAGATCTTCAGGGCTGTGCTGAGGATCCCCTCTGAGCAGGGATGGCACAAAGCCTTTTCCACCTGCCTCCCTCACCTGGCTGTGGTCTCTCTGTCCCTCAGCACTGGCACATTTGCCTATCTGAAGCACCCCTCCATTTCCTCACAATCCTGGATCTGGCCCTGTCAGTTCTGTACTCAGTGATGCCTCCAGCCCTGAACCCCCTCATCTACAGCCTGAGGAACCAGGAGCTCATGGATGCCCTGAGGAAAATGATGCCCCAGATCTTTTCAGAAGCAATAAACTCCTTCTTTCCTGCTCCAGAATTTTCAGAATGCAACTCTTCACAATCTCGGACTTTTTTTTCCTATTTGTCCAGTTTTTCATTAGTACCTTTTCTTATTTCTTTTTCTAGTGTTACTACTTTGTGTTGTCACATCCCATTTTCTGATGTCACAGACTCACCTTCTATGAAGTCACAGCTAGCTCTGTGATGTCACAACCCTTTCAGGGATGTCACACAGCTCACTCAGTGATGTTATGCAGCCACCCTGGAATGTCACAGCACACTCCATGACCTCACAGCCCTCTCTACGATGTCATAAAGCCACAGCAAGATGTCACATCCTGCTCTGCAATGTCACACACCCCCCTCTGTGATGATGTAGATGCTCGATAATTTCACACAACAAACTCTGTGATGTCATAGCCCAATCTGTGACCTCACACAACCCACTCTGTGCTGTCACACAGCCCCTTTGTGACATCCCAGCTGCTCTGGGGCTCTGTGACACAGCCACAGAGGTGCTGCTGTTACACAGCCCCCTCTGGGACAGCACACAGCCCCTGTCAGTGCTGAGCCCCTGTGAGCTCTGCCTGTGCCCTGCTCGTGTCCCTGAGATGCCCTGGCAGTGCCCCAGCCCTGCTAGACTGTGCACAGGAGCTGCTCCTGGGCAGAGCTGTCTCTCTGCAGCGCTGCCCTTGCCAGGAGCTGCCTCTGTGCCAGGAGCCCGGCCCCGCTCAGCAGCACAGACACAGCACAAGGACTTCAGTGACCCTCTTGGGGCTTGTGCTGAGGCCCTGAACATCAATCTCTGCCAGGGAGATGAAGAAACCTCTCAAAAACTCCAAGTCAGAATCCAACTCTAAAGTTTCTTGAAGTTTTAATGGGTCCCACTGAGGGGCACAAAAGAGAAAGTGTCCCCAGGCCCCAGGCAGAGCAGAGAACTGCAGGCAGTGATGACAGGGGGGGACAAAGAGAAGCCAAGTCCTGGTGCCCTGGGGCACAGCAGCCTCTGTGCCACCAAGGGCTGTGAGCAGACACCTTGTCCTGAGGCCCTGGGGCCTCCTGGCACAGCCCCAGCAAGGCTGGGCACTCTCAGCCCCTTGTCCTGCCCTCAGCATCCCCCTCCCATCCCAGTGGCCTCAAGGATCTGCTGGAAGGAGTCCCTGGGGAGCCTTGGTCAGGAATGGCCCTGGGGGGCTCCTTAATGCTCCCAGGGACTGCAGGTTCTTCAAAGGACTTTGGGTTTTGCTTTTGCCTTGGAATCTCTGAGAGGTTTGTGCAATCCTGGCCTCCAATTATCTGCTTTAATGAGTCCCTTGAGAGGCTTTGTCAATAACAACACTCAGTGGGGCTCATTAATGCTTTGAGATACTTCAGGTATTATAAGGTACTTGGCGTTTCCGTTTAACTGGCTCTGTGAGAGGTTTGTGTATCCTGGCCCCATTTATCTAATTTAACAAGTCCTTTGGGATTTTTAGTAACAACACTCAGTGGGGCTCATTAGCACTTCAGGGTACAAAAAGTTTATTAAGGAACTACTTTTTGACATTGAGTCTGAGGCCTGTGTGCAATAATTGGCCTCCAATTATCTGCTTTAATGAGTCCCTTGAGATTCTTAGCCAGTAAAAACACTCACTGGGGCTCACTAATGTTTCAAAGTACTCAGGGTAATTTAGGTACTTCCTTTTGCCACTGAGTCTTTGACAGGTTTGCGCAATCATAGCCCCAATTATCTGCTTTAATGAGTCATTTGGGAGCTTTGTATGGACATTCAGTGGGGCTATTTAATGCTTTGAGATACTCAAGATGTTTAAAGATACTTTGGATTTTCCTTCCCACACTGAGTCTCTGAGAGGCTTTTGTGCAATTCTGGCCTCCAATTCTCTCCTTTAAGGAGTCCATAAGGAGCCTGTGTTGAGGATGGACCTCAGTGGGACCCATTAATCCTTCCAGACACTTTGGGCTTTTCCTCTGACTTTGCCTCCTGGAAAGGTTTGTGCAATCTCCTCTCAGGCCTGAGGTTCCAGGGCTCAGCACCAAATGCACCACGGGTCAGATCAGGATAAGGCAAGTCCTGACAAGGCTGTGCTTTGATTTCCCCCAGGTCTGGTGCAGTTAATTGATGCTTACCTTCCTGTGGGATGAAACTTGGAATTGCCACCATAATTGTTGTATTGTCAGTTTATTACTGTTTGGGATTTGCTTGCATTTTCATCACAAGTGACTTGTGGGAAGAGCAAATATTCATTAAAGCATTTTATGTAGGGTTAAGTATGATTCTCCCATTCATGACTCGGCAGGAGTTTCCCCAATGAAGAAATGAAGCTTTTGCCTGAAGCTCCCACTGTGCCCAGGACAGGAAGCCCTGGGAGTGTCTGGGACATCCCGGCTCTTTGGCAGCCTGGGCACTCCTGGGGTGTCACCGTGGAGCCCCCGTGAGTGCCTGTGACAGATGGGTGCCTTTGCAGCCCAAGGTGCCCTGGGATGTGCCCATGGCATGGCTGGGACTGCCTCTGCCCACAGGGCTCTTGAGCATCCCAGCTCAGGCCTGGGGCCAGAGTCCCTTGCCCTGGCAACCATTTGCAGTGCCATTGCCAGGGCCAGGGGATGCCAGAAGGGATCCCAGAATGGGCTGAGTTGGGAGGGAGCCATCAGGATCCTGGAGTGCAACTGCTGGCCCTGCACAGGACAGCCCAACAATCCCAGCCTGGGCCTGGCAGCGCTGTCCAAAGGCTGCTGGAGCTCAGAGAGCCCTGGAGCTGTGAGCCTTCCCTGGGAGCCTGCTGAGTGGCCCAGCAGCCTCTGGGGGAAAAACCTTTTCCTGAGATCCAAGCCAAAGCTGCCCCGAGTCAGCTCCAGCCCTTCCCTGCAGTCCTGTCCCTGGGCCCCAGAGGGAAGAGGTTCCCACAGCCCCCAGCCAGGGACCCGCTCCCAAGGCTGTTGCCAGGGCAGCCAGGGCTGGCACCAGCTGTGATGCTCGGTTTCCCCGGGCCAGGCTTTAGGAATGGGATTCCCCAATTTCCTGCTCCCGCTAAAACCGTGCCGCCCCTCACTGCCCTCCAGCCTCCCACTGAAAGTACAAAAGGCAAAGACCCCCGGCTGGGATAAGAGGAATTTACTGGCAACAACAACAAGATAAGGAACAAACAGGAATAGAAACAACGATAACAGAAAGGATAGACAAACTATATACAGGGAAAACTATAACAACACTGAGTCACTCTTCCCAGCCATGTATTTTCTCCTGCCTGGAAAAAACACTATTCTCCTAGGGAGAGAGAGGGTTCTTTTCCTGCCCTGGGCAATGACAAGAGGTGAGATCAAAAAAAATGACAGGGCCATGACCAGACCCTGACGTTCTTCAATCCCATCTCACATCATTGCCAGGGGCAGGGAAAGGGACAGGTGTCCTCCCTGCAGGGATCATGGTAAATGTGAGTCACCAGAGCTCTTCCTAATGTGAGTCCTCTGATAGAGGATGGAGTTGGAGACTCACATGAAGCTCTTCCCACAGTCAGGGCACTCACAGGGCTTCCCTTACGGGTGACTCCGTTGGTGTTGGGTCAAGGTAGAGCTCTGGGTGAAGCTCTTCCCACACTGGGGACACTCGTGGGGCCTCTCCCCAGTGTGGATGCGCCGGTGGGTGATGAGGTGGGAGTTTTGCTTGAAGCCCTTCCTGCAGTCGGGGCAGCGGAAGGGCCTCTCCTCTCTGTGAATCCGCTGGTGCCGGAGGAGATGGGAGCTGGTCTTAAATCTATTCCCACACTCAGAACACTCATAGGGCCTCTCCCCAGTGTGGCTCATTTGGTGGATTATCAGCTGGCCCCTCTGGTTGAAGCCCTTCCCACATTCCCCACACTTGTATGGCCTTTCCTCAGCGTGGGTGTTCTGGTGGCGGATCAGATTGGGGCGTTGGCTGAAGCTCTTCCCACACTGCTCACACTGGTAGGGCCGTTCCCTGGTGTGGATCCTCTGGTGGATGATCAGGTCGGATCTCTGGGTGAAGCTCATCCCACATTCCCCACACTCGTGGGGCCTCTCCCCAGTGTGGATGCGCCGGTGCCTGATGAGGTGGGAGTTTTGCTTGAAGCCCTTCCTGCAGTCGGGGCAGCGGAAGGGCCTCTCCTCTGTGTGAATCTGCTCGTGCCTGAGGAGATTGGAGCTGGTGTGAAACCTCTTCCCACACTGGGGACACTCATAGGGCCTCTCCCCAGTGTGGATCCTCTGGTGTCTGATCAGGTGGTGTCTCCAGCTGAAGCTCTTCCCACACTCCAAGCACTTGTGGGGCTTCTCCCCATCATGAAGCTGCTCATGGACCAGCTCAGAGCCCCGGCTGGATCTCCAGCCACCTTCCTGACTCAGGGTGAGTCTTTCCTCCTCAGAGCAATCTGGGATGGGTTTGGAGCCCCTCCTCCTGAGGGATCTCTGGGGCTTTTCCTCCCCATTGGATTCTTGCGCTGTGGAGCTGCTCACAATGGCCTCTTCCATGAGGTTCTGCTGTGGGGATTTGTCCTCCCTGGTCTCCATCCCCAGCTCCTTGTCTGGGGGAAGAAAGACAAAGACAGAATGGGATTTGCCTCTGTGCCAGAGGGAAGGGGAAGGAATTTATCCCAGTCCATTCCCAGCAGGACAGTGTTGCCATTGGGGTTGTCCTGCAGCCGGGGGCCGTGCTGGGCTGGGAGATGGAGCAGGAGAAAGGGGGAAAGGGGCACTGACTTCCTCCTCACCTGCCTGGCTATCCTGGAGCATCTTTCTCTTCCTTGCACCCTTCTCTTCCATCGAGCTAAGGTTTGCGAATCCTGCTTAGGAGAAAAACAAGGGATGAGCACATTAAGTTAGAAGGTCCCTCTGCCCAAGTTCATCTCTAGAAGTCACCGTGACCCAGTCCCGGAGCCAACCGGCCCTTCCACGGCACCACCCTGGGAGAGGGACACACCTTGTCCCAAGGTGACCCAAGGAGTGGCTAGAGCTGATGCTCTGTGGCA
This sequence comes from Zosterops lateralis, assembly GCF_965231275.1. Lineage (NCBI taxonomy): Eukaryota > Metazoa > Chordata > Aves > Passeriformes > Zosteropidae > Zosterops > Zosterops lateralis. The sequence continues at coordinate 52,533 of NW_028154612.1, forward strand.
CTCAGTCTGCTGTCAGGTACACGATGGAGACAAGGATGAGAGGGAGACCTTCACTATGGGTTGCAAAAGGATTTATTCCAGTGGAGGTATGAGGTATTGAAGACAGGGGTCCGGCTGCTTGTGACCTCTTAAACTGGGGAGGGTTCAGGGGAGGGTACAAATCTTTAGCAAATGGGAGGAAAGTAGGGGAGGAGTGAAAGGTGGGGTTTGCATTTGCTGAACCAAGAGGGCAAACAAGAGGAGGAGAGTGGGCCACATGCTCCAATGGGGCCTCGAGGATCGGGGGATTGACAGAGAACAATCTGGAAGAGGGGCAGGGTGAGGGAAGGATTGACAGCCGAGTAACATGACAGGGAATATTCAGGGAAATTGGGAAGGATTGGGACAGGATTGAAAACTTGGGTAGGTGGGTACAAACTTGGAGCAAACCAACAACTCAGGGGAGTAATAGAACAAACCATTAGAACAAAACACACCACAACATCACCGGGCATCTGGTGCACAGATAAACCTCCAAAACACCAAGATTCATTCTCCAAAATACAGAAATGACCAAGATTCAGTAGAAAACAGCCAACCGTGAGTTTCCCCTCTCTGCTCTCTCTATTTTGGGGTCCTGGAAGCTCCCCCTGTTTGGGTTGCTGCAGATCAAGTTTGAATTGGTGTTCCCCCTCTCTGGGCTGCTGTGGTTCCTGGGAATCCAGGAGGTTCCCCTTCTCTGGGCTCCCCAGTTTGGCATCACAGGCGTCCCAGGGCTCAGCACTGCCCGGGGTCCCTGTTTTGGGGTCCTGGGGTATCCACGGGTCCCCCTTGTCCATGGCTCCCAACACGTCCAGGCTCCTGGAACACCCCCAGCTCTCCCACTGCCTGTTTCTGCTCCCTCATTCCAGGTTCCCCTCCCAGCCCTGCCGGTACCGGGCCATCCCCAGGCGCCTCTGGGCTGACAATGCAGCCCCCGAGCCGGGCAGAGCCAGCCCCAGCCCCAGCCCGGGGGGACCCTGCACCCTCCGCTCCCCGGGCCGCCCGGGCCTCGGCCCCGAGCACAGAGCTCTGCCCGGGGGGCTCCCGGCCCAAGGCGGCGGCTCCGGGCCCGGGCGGCCGCTCCCGGCTCCCACAGCCCGCCCGGGGCCGCCCCGCCTGTGCCGGGGCTGCGCCAGCGCTCCCCGCACCCGCGGGGCTTCCGACCGCTGGGGGAGCCCACAGAACACACTGCCCCGGGCCCAGAAACTCTGAGACCCCAACCGGCCATCACCCCACCGCAAACAATGATCCAACACCGCGAACCGACCGCTCCCACCCTGTCCCCGGGCGCCCTCCCAGGGACCCCAACCCCGCGGGAACGGCCCCGGGCCGGGACAAAAAGCCGCTCCCCCGGAGGCCCCGGGAACACCCCCCGCGGCCCGGCCCCGGCACAGGCTCCCGGCAGCTGCCCCGCTGCCGCAGGCGGGGCTTTGGAGCGGGGAGGCTCTGCGGGAACCCCCCGGGCTGGGCCCCCTCCAGCCCCTGCCCGCCCCGGGCTCACCTTCAGCCTGGCCTCTCTGGCCGTGCCCGGCTCCTGCACAGTCCCCGCTCTCGGTGCCCCCTGGGCTCTCTTCTGGGGCTCGGAGAGCAGCCGGCAATGGCACCTCGCCCTGAAATGGAGCCGATTTGGTGCTCCCTGGCCGGGCCAGAACCGAAACTTTGTTGCTTTTGCCTCCCTGCACAGACCCCTGGGGCGTTTTCTGCACAGAGTTCCAGCCCCCAGCGTTTGCTGAAGGCTCTCTCTGCAAATGTCACAGTGCCAGGACCCTGTCCCTGCTGTCACCTGCTGTGGCTGGGCATGAGCAGAGCTCCTGCACTTGCATTTCCAGCTGCTCTGCAGCCAGAGCTGAGGGATGTGGAGCTGCCTGAATGCAAAAACTGCAATATGAGCCTCTCTTGAGGGGGAATTCTCCCCCTCCTGTGCCAGCCCATGGTAGTGCTGTAAAATGCACCCAGAATTCAGATTTTACCACCAAATTTCCTTGTATTCAGGAATTGTTCCCATAGGAGTATTGCCAGGACAAGTCTGGCTGGCAATGGTTTCACAAGGGTCACCTCCCATCTGTCCCCAAAACCCTGGGGAAGACTCTGTGCTTTCCTTCCTATGGGAAAGAACTGTCCTCCTTGTCCAGGTGCCCATGGCCACAACTGGGATCCCACCTCCAACATTGCCTCTTGTGAGAGATCAGAGGAGATTGTTGGCTGGAAACATTTGGTGTGTGGGGCAGGAAGGGGCAGGTCCAGCCTTGCCTGCCCTGGAACCCCAATCCCCCCAGAGCCTCTATCCCAGCCCAGCAGTGTCTGCCAGTCCCTGGCACACCCAAGCAATGCTCCACTGCCACCTCTGCAGCCCCCAGCCCAGCTCCTGAGTGACCAGATGGCCCCAAGTCCCACCTGGGGGAAGGGCCCAGGGAGAGCAAGGGGTATTTAAGGCTGACCACAAGGCCAGCACACATCTACAGCTTGACCCCACATCCTCTTGGAATTTCTATCTGAGCATCACTGGAATCCAGGAGTTGGTAGCTCTGTGTGTGCTTCTCTGTATCTTCATCTGCCTTCATCTTCTAATTCCCTGCTCTTGCTAATTTTGAGTAACTTGAAATTGAACAGGCTTAGAGTTTGTGAAGTAGAATGGGCCAAGTAAATGCTTTGAGAAGTGGTTTTTGTTGATTGAAAGTCATATTAAACCTTTTGCCAAAGTTTCTCTGAGTTTCTAAAGTTGCCAGTAAAGGTCATTTGGTTTTATTAAGCTCCTGAGAATCTCTTGTTGGTATTTCTCCAGTGTTTCTAACTCAGAGTACACAAACAGTTGTAATTCCTATTAAATGTCTAATCCAGAGAGTTTTCTGGGAGATGGGGGTCAGGGCTTGTCTGTCCTGCTTGGCACAGCCCAGGCAGGGCTGTCACAGCCACATTGCACACTCCATTTCCCACCTGGACCTGCTGGTGCCTCTGAGTTCTGCCTGCCCAGCCCCAGGGACGCTCTCCTTGTGTGCCCATTCCCCCACGGTCTGTGGGCAGGGATGGCCTCAGTGGGGGCTGTGACATCCTCAGACACTTGGGGGCTGCTGGAGGATTTGACTTCTCCAGAGGCTTGTTCAGCCTTCAGCTCTTCAGTTCAGGAATTCAGTGCCCCAGGGCTCATCAACATTCAGAACACCTTAACAGGCCAAGCCTCTGGAAATAATTTAAGTTTTCAAATCTATTCTAGTTTTTTCAATAGATGTATTCAGAGTAAATATATTGTATTTTAGAAAGACAGAAAATATTTTTAAAGTCTTGTTTAAGTTTTTTTCCTTGTTAATACATTGGTATATGCAATCTCCAATCGACACAGAATCCAAGTACCTTCTAATGTTCAGTTTGAATAGATATGAAAATCAAGACCCTTTATGTCTGACAGTCAATCAGACTCTGTCCCTACCCCCACCCCACCATTTCCCCCATCCCAGCCCTGGGACTCAGAGCAGCCTTGTGCAAATCTGAGCTCCCTCCAGCCTAGGCTGGGCCTGCAGCTTTCAGCTCCTTGGCTCCAAATCCCAGCTGCTTTCCTTGGAGAAGAAGAAACAGAGGGATGTTCATTCATTGTCAGCCAACAAACCCAAGGGAAGGCACAGCTCCATCAAATGCAAAAGTCATTCCTCTGCTGGATATTAAACCCACTTTCCACAGCAGACAGTCTCAGACTAATGGAAAACACTTTCTGTGCCCAGCACAGGTCCCAAGGTCCCCCCAAACCCTCCCTGCCCAATTGTGCCCAGATTTGCTCTTTGCACACACCAGTCACACGCTGAAGTCACAAACTCCCTCTGTGTCCAGAGGGAGGAAAAGAGAGAAAGTGGATGAAGAGCTCTCCTGTGCAGGGCCAAGGTCCAAGAGTCACCAGAATGGGAACCACAACTCATCAGATTTGTGTCCTTTGGGGCCCAGGGACTGCTGGGACTCAGAGGCACAGAAAGGTTTCTTGCCAGCAAACAGAAGTGAACATGATACAGTTTAATAACCATCAGAGCTCTTCCCTCAGCTCTCTGTGATGTCCCAGCAGCATCTGACATGTCCACCATCCCCAGGGGATTTCCATACAGGAACAGTTTTAGACAAAGATATGAGAAGACGTAATTCTGTAATAGATATAGATACAATTAAGATGTTGACTAATGTGATATTTATTTGAACTAAAGAAAAATTGGGGAACTCTCTATAGCTCAAAGCATGAGACCAGGCAATTGAGAGGCACTTGAAGGACCACAGAGCATCTGGAAGTGGAAATCTGGGAGCGGCTGCAAGGACATAGATCCAGCTGGTCTAGTGAAGAGATGTCCTTAGACATGGCCATTTAAACAGGAGAGCTGGAAACACCTAAAGGAAGGGGCGGGGGGGGGGGGGGGGGGGGGGAATAATAAACAGAATCTTGGTGAAACAAATAGAAGGCAAGATGAGTATTTCTTCTCCTGCCATCTGTATATTTCCAGGGAATTCTTGTTCCATGTGGGAAAACTTTGGTGCTTCTTAAAAGTACTCAAATGACCCAGCTAATTAAAATGTGCTTGTATATTATGAAATGAACAGGGATTAAAACCTGTGCCCCTTTCCAGGCAGAGATCAGGTGAGTGCCCATGAACAGGCAGTGCCACTTGTGCCCTGAGGTGCCCAGCTGGGGTTGGCATCTCTCAGAGAGGAGCTGAGGGAGAGCAGAGCACCTTGCAAGCTGCAGGTCCCTGACAGCCCCAGAGGGCTCCTGTCCCATCAACATCTGCTCTGCTCCAGGCTGAAACAGGGAGCAGCACCGTGCCGGGATGATCAGAGAAGTGAGGTGTGTGCTGGAATTGAATCCCCTCCCCATCCCGCAGCAGCCCTGCCTTTCCCTCCTCCAGCCTTGGTCTCCAGCACAGCCATGGAGGCTCTTTGGGCTCTGGAGTTTTCCTGCAGCCCCCAAGGGCAGCTGAGCCGTGCCTTTGGCACAGTCAGCCTGGGCAGCGCAGGCAGTGCCCAGTAATTCCTTGTGTGTGCCTGGCCTTGCTGTCAGCCCCCAGCAGCGGCTGCGTGGCCCCTTTGTGCCGCACTGGCCCAGCCATGGTGCCACAGCCCCTGTGCAGGCCCAGGGCAGGACAGGAGCCCTGCGGGTGGGAACGGCCCCTGTGCCGTGGTGCCCACGGCAGCCTTGGGGCTCTGTGCCCCACGGCCTCCCTGCTGGGCAGCCTCTGCCAGCTCCTGCACAGCCCGTGGCCCCTGTGGGGCTGCACAGACAGCCCTGCCCCGGGCTCTGCCGGGCTCTGGGCCAGCAGAGAGGCCGGGCAGGGCTGGCCATGGCCGGGAACAGCCCTGAGCCCCGCAGGAGGATGGAGCTGGGCCACAGCCAAAGTGCCCCCAAACCTGGGCCCAGCAGCCAGGGCTGCCAGCGCCTGGGGACAGAGGCTGCCATTGGGGACAAATGTCCTGGGCCCCCTCCCTGCTGTGCCTGTGCCACCAAGGGCACAGAGCAGCCTCCTCTCTGGGCCACTTGCCTGTTTTCAATGCCTTCCCCAGGCGCTGGCCCTGCCCCGCCAGGCCTGGGCTGAGTCCTGCCCCTGCACGCTCCCCCAGGCTGAGATGGACACGGGTGGTTTCTGTGCCAGGCTCTCTGAGCCCAGCCCAGCTCCCTGCCAGCTCTGCCAGCTGCCCTGAGCTCTGTGCAGCACCAAGGGCCTCTCCCCAGCACAGCCCAGCCGGCTCTGGCCCCACAGCTCTGCTCAGGGCAGGGGGCTCTGGGCAGGGGCCCCACGGCCTCAGCCCCTCGGGAGGGCACAGCAGCAGCTGCAGCTCAGACAGGACTCAGCCCCAGGCACGGGCAAGGTGCTGGCCCAAGGGAAAAGGAGGCTCCCCGTGTGCCCTGCTGCCCTGTCCCTGAGCTCCTGAGAGCTCTGCAGCCCCTGCTGCCATCCCATCTGCCCAGGCCAGCACAACAGCCCCGGCCTCGGGGCCCTCCAGAGCTGCTCCTGCTCCAGGCCCAGGGCCCATCCCAGAGCTGGGGCAGGCACAAAGCTGTGCCCATTTCTCTTCATTCCTGCTCTGATGAGGATGGATCCTTAGCCCCTTGGTGGTTGCTGATGAATTTTACTGCTCCAGAGGCCTCTTCTTTTTTGAGCTCTTCAGTTCAGGAGTTCAGTGACAAAGGCCCATAACCATTTGTTCAAAACACTCAAAGAAGAAAAGCCTCTGGGAATCATTAAAGTTTTCTTCTGTGGTCAATTAGACAGAGTGTATTCAAAGTGAATACACCATATTGAAAACAATGCAGAGAGAACTGTTTTGTCCTTGTTTTTTTCCTTATTTCTAGATTGATACCAGCAATGTCCAATTGACATCCAGCACCTTCCAATATACTCTGAATAGATCTGAAAATCAAGACCCTTTGTGTTGGTTTAGATAGACAGGTATCTGCCAGGGAGGATTGGAGTCTCCCTTGCAATGGAGACTGTAACTCCCCCTGCCCCCTTTTTCTAAATCATTATAAATTTGCAATTAAAAGGTGGTCAGGCAAAGATTTTGGGACTAGGTATAGCAGTTCTTTACTAGGGATATTAAAAATACAAATGTTGTAGTACAAAAGAATTAGCAAACAAACAAACAAGAAATCCTAGAAAACCCTGACAGAGTCAGACGCACAACCTGACCCCGTGTTGGTCAGGGTGTTGGGAACAGTCCAAAAGTCAGCCCTCCTGGAGTGGTCCTGTTGGAAATAGAGATGGTCCTGTAGAAAAAAAGGGTCCAGAGATGGGTCTGGTCTTCCTCGGGGAGTTCCATGAGAACACTGGATGTCTGGTGACACTTGTGGCTCCTTTTTATCCACGTGGAAATGGTTTGGCTCCTTCTCCCTGGGTAGAGCATCTCACAATGGGATGATGTAATGTGTCAATGCATTGCTGAGCTGTAATGGCCCATTAACAGAAGAGATCCCCATGGAGGTAATGGGAGGGTGAACAGAGATAAGAATCAATGCCCCACCCGGTTTTAACAGCTGGCTTGTTATCAGAAAGGCACTTGCACCCTCCCTCCTGGAGATACAACAGATAAAGAAAAAACACCTCCACAACCAGGTTCCAAAAGACAGAATAGAATAAACTTTTTTTATTTATTTTTATTAGAAAACCCAAGCCACCCTTCATGGCTGACAGAAATTAGACTTTGTCCCCAGGCCCTGCCCACCATGTCCCTCATCCAAGCCCTGGCACTCCTATGGATCAGGAACAGTGTGGCCAGCAGGAGCAGGGCACAGATTCTTCCCCTGTGCTGGGCACTGCTTGAGGCAGCACCTCGAGTGCTGTTTCCAGTTCAGGGCCCCTCAATTCAGGAACAACATGGAGGGGCTGGAGCATGTCCAGAGAAGGGAACAAGGCTGGGGAGGGCTCTGGAACACAAGTCCTGTGAGGAGCAGCTGAGGGAGCTGGGCTTGTTTCTCCTGGACAAGAGGAGGCTCAGGGGAGACAAGGTAGTGTCAGGGCACAGTTTGGACTTGATGATGTCCAAGGTCATTTCCAGCCTTGCTGATTGTGTGATTCTCTGAAAGCAGCCTTGCAGCAGTGTCAGGAGGAGGCCTGGGCCTCGTCTTCAGAAGGTGCAGCAGCCCAGGTCCCTCAGCTTCTCCTGACAGCCACAAAGCCCATCCTGTCAGTCCTGCAGAGCCTCTGCAGCTCCTCCTCATGGCCCACAACAGGAGCCCCACAGCCAGACACAGCAGCCCAGATGTGCCCCCCTGGCCTGGGGTGCCTCTGGCAAGGGAGCAGCGCCAGGCACTGCAGGAGCCTGCAGACAATTCCTGAAGCCCTTGGAGGATGATCCTGCTCCCCAAGGGACGTTCCCATGGTGCCAACTCAGGAACGGCAATGGGGAGTGGGGCCAGAGAGGAAAGGGCAACCAGGGATGCGCTGTTTGCAGGGGAAGGGACAGGGGTGGGCAAGAGGAAGAAATTTGTAACAAGGAGTGTAAATAAAGCCAAGGCAAAGCAAAGGAAATGTTCAGGGCAGTTTTAGGGTGGCTGCCAGGCAGCCCTGGCTCTGAGCAACAACGTCTGCAGTGGCACAGGAAACTCAGAGCTGATGGGAACAAACTCTCTGTGTGACTTGAGAGGCCACGCGAAAGCTGAGTGGTTTCCCTGCTGTGGCCCAGCCCTTCCTGGCCCCAGGGGCTGATGGCATTTGTGCTCCCTCAGGTTCATCTCCCCACACCAACAGCATGGGGGTGCTGAGGCCTGCTCTGGGCAGTGCAAACAGGGGCTCCTGAGGCAGTGCTGCCGTGTCTGTGTCTGCAAGGATGCGGCCCCTGTGTGAGCTGGGGGAGAGGCCAGGGCTGCCCAGGGGGGATGTTGTTGGCAGGTGCATGAGGACGCTCTGGGACGCTGCCCTGGGGTGTCCAGCGCAGTGGGGATGGATCAGCCCCTGCTCTGCTGCTCCTTCCCGTCTCCCCCAGGGCCCTTGCAGAGCCCCAGCCCTGCTGTTTGCCCTCAGCCTGCCCAGGGCCAGCCTGGGGCTGCTCCCGGGGCTTTTCTGTGCTGAGCATTGGCCTGGGCGTGTTCTGGAGAGAGCCTGGGCAAGGAGCCTGGAGCCCATTCTTAGGTTGCAGTCTAAGATGGAACCAAAACAATGTATTCTATTGCCATCTGTGAGAACCAGGTGGGGCAGTGTTCTTTATCTCTTCCCTGACATATCTCTCATAACTCCAGGGATTATCTTCTGTTAATGGCCCAGCTGTTAAAACAAGGTGGGGCAGTGTTATCTCTTCCAGAACACATTCTCCCTCCAGGGCCTTATCTTTTGTTAATGGGCCATTGATTTTCACTGCATGACTGATAAAGGTAAATCATCCCATTGTGAGAAGCTACACCCACAGGGAGGAGCCAAGCATTCCTACCTGGATATATTCTCAGATTCAAGACAGCAGAAGCAGCCTTTTTCCACTGGATTCCCAGAGGAGCACCAGACCCATCTGCACCACCACTGGACCTTCAGAGGAAAACTACACCCTTCTACAAGGTCATTGATTCAAGAAAACCACATCTGTCACTCCAGGAGAACTGCAGCCACCAACACCCTGACTAACTGGGTGTCAGGTTGTATTCTGACTCTGTCGGTGGTTTTTCTTTTTTGCAACTGCATTTTAAGTTTAACTTTTTACTTTAGGCTGCGAGGAAGTGGAAGATGCCCCAGGACAGCCAGGCAGGTGAGGAGGAAGTCAGTGCCCTCTTCCTTTTCTCTCCTGCTCCATCTCCTAGCCCAGCACGGCCCCCGGCTGCAGGACAACCCTGCTGCCAACACTGTCCTGCTGGGGATGGACTGGGGGGATCTCCTTCCCCTTCCCTCTGGCACAGAGGCAAATCCCATCCTCTCCTTGTGCTTCCTACCCCAGACAAGAAGCTGAGGATGGAGACCAGGGAGAACAAATCCCCACAGCAGAACCTTATGGAAGAGGCTGTTTTGAGCAGCTCCACAGAACAGGAATCCAACAGTGAGGAAAAGCCCCAGAGATCCCTCAGGAGGAGGGGCTCCAAAACCATCCCAGGATGTTCTGAGGAGGAAAGATCCCTGCAGTTCCAGGAAGGTGGACAGAGCTTCAGCCGGGGCTCTGAGCTGGTCCATGAGCAGCTTCATGATGGGGAGAAGCCCCACAAGTGCTTGGAGTGTGGGAAGAGGTTCACCTGGAGGTCCCACCTGATCTGCCACCAGCGGATTCACAGAGAGGAGAGGCCCTTCCGCTGCCCCGACTGCAGGAAGGGCTTCAAGCAAAACTCCACCCTCATCAGGCACCGGTGCATCCACACTGGGGAGAGGCCCTATAAGTGTCCCCAGTGTGGGAAAAGCTTCACCAGGAGCTCTCACTTGACTCAACACCAATGAAGGCATCGATAAGGGAAGCCCTGAGAGCGCCCCGACTCTGGGAAGAGCATGATTTGAGTCTCCAACCACATCCCCCATCAGAGGACTCACATTTTGCAGAACCCTGGTGACCCACATTCACTGTGATCCATGCTGGGAGGAAATCTGTCCCCTTTCCATGCCCTTGGCAATGAAATTTGGTGGGATTGAAGAATGTGAGGGTCTGTCCATGGCCCTGTCATCGTATTCGATCCCACCTAAGGTCATGGCTAAAGGCAAGAAAGGGACTCTCTTTTGCCTTCATGGGGAAGGATGTCCTTTCCAGGCAGAAGGAAATGCATGGCTGGGAAGAAACAACTGGTGTTGTTTTATTTTTACTTGTATATAGTTTGCCATACCCCTTCTGCTATCTATATTTTTCTGGTTCCTATTTGTTGCTTATATTGTTGCAGTTGCCAGTAAATTGTTCTTATCCCAGCCTGGGCTCTTTGCCTTTTGTACTTTCAGTGGGAGGCTGGAGGGCAGCCAGAGGCGGCACAGTTTTAGTGGGAGCAGGAAATTGGGAAATCCCATACCTAAAGCCTGGCCCGGGGAAACCGAGCATCACAGCTGGTGCCAGCCCTGGCTGCCCTGGCAACAGCCTTGGGAGCGGGTCCCTGGCTGGGGGCTGTGGGAACCTCTTCCCTCTGGGGCCCAGGGACAGGACTGCAGGGAACGGCTGGAGCTGCTGCCACTCCCTGCTCCAAGTGCCTCCTTCCAGCCGGGCTCTGGGGCTGCTGGGGCTGCTCTGGGCTCTGCCAGGGCTCTGCTGGGGCTCAGCAGATCCTTTAGAGGAACATCTGACCAGCCTGTCCCCATTCCATTTTATTCTCTCCACTTTGGCGTTGGCCTGCTGGGTTTGACATGAAAATTGGCAGTGTCTCCCCATTCTTCCCTCCACCCCTCAATTATAACATGTATTAAACACTGCAAATAGCCTCATTTATCTGGTGGGGAAGACAGAGGTGGAGAATATTAATAGGATTTGATTTCACAAACCCTGTGATGGTAAAGAAAATGAGGTTTGTCATTTTGGTGTGGTACTGGGTGTTGGAATTTGGGGGTTTACTTCTTGTTCTTATTATTCATTAGTATTACTTTTCATTGGTAAGACTTTTAAATCTTAGACATTATTAACAATGGCTGGATATCACTCACTGGGAAAATTTCCTTGCTTTTCCCAACCAAGATTAAACTGTACAGTCAACTCCGAGTAGCCAGTGGATTCTAAAGATGGAAAATCCTGTTAATGGTGTGTTTGGTGTGGTTTGGAGCTGGGGAAGGGTCTCATCCCCTCCCGGAGGTGCCCCAAGCCCGCTCTGCTGCCACGTCTGCACTGGCGGCCCCTCAGGGCTGCCCTGCCCTGGGGACATGGTGGGACCCCTCTCCTGCCAGGGCTGAGGCTCCTCATGGCCCCTCACAGCCCTTCATGGCCCTACAGAACCTCTCCTGGCCCCTCATGGCCCCTCACAGCCCTTCATGGTTCTTCATTTCCACTCAAAGCTCTTCATGGCATCTCACAGCCCTCACAGCCCCTCTTGGTCTCTCACAGCCCCTCACAGCCCCGCACGGCCCCTCACAGCCCTTCACAACCTCTCACATCCCCTCAAAGCTCCTCATGGCATCTCACAGCCCTTCATGGCTCCTCATTTTCCCTCACAGCCCCTACACTCCCTCACAGTTTTTCACAGCCCTTCACATCCTTTCATGACCCCTCACAGCCCCTCACGGCCCCTCACAGCCCCAGGCATGGGGCTCCTCCCAAAGGAGGAGGGGTCGGGCCCTGCTTGTTCTCCTTTCATTTCGGTCCCTTCCCAGCCCTGAGGAAAGAAAGGCTGCAATGGAGCCTTTCCCCAGCCTTTCCCTCTGGGTTCATTGCGGCTGAAGCTCTGTGCTGGCGCTGGCCCCAGCGCCAACATCCCCGCAGCCCCGCAGGCCTTTGGTGTCCCCCCGTGTCCATTCCCTGTCCCCGAGTCCCGCCCGGCTCTGGCAGCAGCAGGAGCCGCAGCGCAGCGGGCGCCGGCCCGGCCCAGCCGGGGCTCCCGGGCAGGAGCAGCAGCAGCGCCGGCCCCTTCCCACCTGCTCCTGCCTCGCCTTCCAAGGCCTTTGTCCACCTCAAGTCGGCACTAGAGCAACAATCACCCACCAACAGCCCTGATTGCTCAGGGCCCGCCTGTGCTGCCATGGATGAGATGAGCACTGCAGAGCTCTTCCCATCCAAACCATTCCAGGACTGCACGGGGACAAGGGGCTGCTCACTGCCCTCCCTCCACTCCCCTGACTCCTCCTTGTCTCTGCTGGAGCCCACATCCAGCAGCCAAAGGCAGCCCCTGCTCTGGCCTTTCCCCCCTGCCCCAGGGGCTGCCAGAGCCAGGGGGGCACAGGTGACCTTTAGGCTCTGCAGGGCTCAGGCCCAGCGGCTGTGCCAGAGTCAGGGCTGAGATGACACTCTGTGGGCTGGGGCAGAGGCCAGGCAGAAATGAGCCCTGAAGCAGCAGCTCTGCAGTGGTGGCCACCAGGCCCGGTTGCCAAGGGAGGCTTCTGGCCATGGCCTGGAAGCAGCTGCTGCTGCCAAGGTGCCTTTGGTGCCTCAGGCTCTCCCTGGCACAGCTCCCAGCACGGCACTCTGCACTTGTGCCTGAGCCCTTCCCTGTCCCGGGGCTGGCCTGGGGCTTTTCCTGCAGCGGGATCTGCCCTGGGCCTGGCACAGGAAAGGCAGTTCCTGCTGGAGTAGGAGGCTCTGCCTGCAATGCACTCCAACAACTTCAGCAAGGCCCTGTTTTCTTAAAAATTTCTTCCTAGAGCAGTATTTCCTTATAATTGTTCTAGCTCCTATACTGTGGAGTGAATTACTCTCTTTTTTTATTGACTCGGTGGTGTAAATGAATCTTTCTATCAAATCCAGATCTGAATCAGTCATACCTATATTTATAAAATGTATCTAGTATTCCATTGCTTATCCTGTAGGATAAAATGCATTTTGGTTCAATTCCACCTGTCCAATCTTTAACACATAAACTTCTGACAAAGTCTGGGACTAGGATTGGATCCAGCCACTTTAAGTTTTTTTCTTAGGTGGAATTTTAAAAGTCTAGACACCCTGGAGGGGTCTGAGGATCCACAGTGGCTGTTGGGTGTCATTTCTCCACCTCAGGACTCATCAGGAGTTTCTCCAATGCAGAAATGAAGCTTTTGCCTGAAGCTCCCACTGTGTCCATGACAGGAAGCCCTGGGAGTGTCTGGGACATCCCGGCTCTTTGGCAGCCTGGGCACTCCTGGGGTGTCACCGTGGAGCCCCCGTGAGTGCCTGTGGCAGATGGGTGCCTTTGCAGCCCAAGGTGCCCTGGGATGTGCCCATGGCATGGCTGGGACTGCCTCTGCCCACAGGGCTCTTGAGCATCCCAGCTCAGGCCTGGGGCCAGAGTCCCTTGCCATGGCAACCATTTGCAGTCCCATTGCCAGGGCCAGGGGATGCCAGAAGGGATCCCAGAATGGGCTGAGTTGGGAGGGAGCCATCAGGATCCTGGAGTGCAACTGCTGGCCCTGCACAGGACAGCCCAACAATCCCAGCCTGGGCCTGGCAGCGCTGTCCAAAGGCTGCTGGAGCTCAGAGAGCCCTGGAGCTGTGAGCCTTCCCTGGGAGCCTGTTCAGTGGCCCAGCAGCCTCTGGGGGAAAAACCTTTTCCTGAGATCCAAGCCAAAGCTGCCCCGAGTCAGCTCCAGCCCTTCCCTGCAGTCCTGTCCCTGGGCCCCAGAGGGAAGAGGTTCCCACAGCCCCCAGCCAGGGACCCGCTCCCAAGGCTGTTGCCAGGGCAGCCAGGGCTGGTACCAGCTGTGATGCTCGGTTTCCCCGGGCCGGGCTTTAGGAATGGGATTGCCCAATTTCCTGCTCCCGCTAAAACTGTGCCGCCTCTGGCTGCCCTCCAGCCTCCCACTGAAAGTACAAAAGGCAAAGAGCCCAGGCTGGGATAAGAACAATTTACTGGGAACTGAAACAAGATAAGCAACAAACAGGAACAGAAACAACAGTGATAACAGAAGGGATAAGACAAACTATATACAGGGAAATTACAACCAATTATCAACTGTCACACCCAGCAACATATTTTATCCTGCATGGGAAGGACACCCTTCTCCTTGGGAGAGAGAGGGAGAGAGTCCCTTTTCTGACCCCAACAATGACCTGATATGGGATCAAAGAGAATGACAGGGCCATGGCCAGATCCTGACGTTCTTCAATCCTACCTAATATCATTGCCAGGGGCAGGGAAAGGGACAGGTTTCCTCCCAGCATGGATCATGGTAAATGTGGGTCACCAGGGTTCTGCAAAATGTTGAGTCCTCTGATAGGGGATGAGGTTGGAGACTCAAATTATGCTCTTCCAAGAGTCAGGACACTCTCCGGGCTTCCCTCACCGGTGCCTCCGTTGGTGTCTGGTCAAGTGAGAGCTCCTGGTGAAGCTCTTCCCACACTGGGGACACTCGTGGGGCCTCTCCCCAGTGTGGATGCGCTGGTGGGTGATGAGGGTGGAGTTCTGCTTGAAGCCCTTCCTGCAGTCGGGGCAGTGGAAGGGCCTCTCCTCTCTGTGAATCTGCTGGTGCAGGAGGAGATCTGAGCTGGTCTGAAACCCCTTCCCACACTCGGAACACTCATAGGGCCTCTCCCCAGTGTGGCTCATTTGGTGAATGATCAGTTTGGACCTTTGGATAAAGCCCTTCTCACATTCCCCACACTTGTATGGCCTTTCCTCAGTGTGGATGTTTTGGTGGCAGATCAAGGTGGAGCGGTGGCTGAAGCTCTTCCCACATTTCTCACACTGGTAGGGCCGTTCCCTGGTGTGGATCCTCCGGTGGGAGATCAGGCTGGATCTGTCACTGAAGCTCATCCCACATTCCCCACACTCGTGGGGCCTCTCCCCAGTGTGGATGCGCCGGTGGGTGACGAGGGTGGAGTTGTGCTTGAAGCCCTTCCTGCAGTCGGGGCAGCGGAAGGGCCTCTCTTCTGTGTGAATCTGCTCGTGCCTGAGGAGACGGGAGCTGGTCTTAAACCTCTTCCCACACTGGGGACACTCGTAGCGCCTCTCCCCAGTGTGGATCCTCTGGTGGCTGGTCAGGTCGGGTCTCCGGCTGAAGCTCTTCCCACACTCCAAGCACTTGTGGGGCTTCTCCCCATCATGAAGCTGCTCATGGACCAGCTCAGAGCCCCGGCTGGATCTCCAGCCACCTTCCTGGCTCAGGTTGGATCTTTCCTCCTCAGAGCCCCCTGAGATGGGTTTGGAGCCTCTCCTCCTGCGGAATCTCTGGGGCTTTTCTTCCCCATTGGATTCTTGCATTGTGGGGCTGCTCAAAATGGCCTCTCCCATGAGGTTCTGCTGTGGGGATTTGTCCTCCCTGGTCTCCATCCTCAGCTCCTTGTCTGGGGGGGAAAGGACAAGGAGAGCATGGGATTTTCCTCTGTGCCAGAGAGAAGGGGAAGGAGATCCCCTCAGTCCATCCCCAGCAGGACAGTGTTGGCAGCAGGGCTGTCCTGCAGCCGGGGGCAGTGCTGGGCTGGGAGATGGAGCAGGAGAGAGGGGGAAAGGGACACTGACTTCCTCCTCACCTGCCTGGCTGTCCTGGGGCATCTTCAACTTCCTTGCAGCCTAAATTAAAAAAAAAAAAAAAACAACGAAAAATTAAACTAAAAACACAGTAGTAAAAAAAAAAAAATCTACTGACAGAGTCAGAATACAACCTGACACCCAGTTAGTCAGGGTGTTTGTGGCTGCAGTCCTCCTGCAGTGACAGATGTCGTTTTCTTAAAATAATGATCTTTCAGAAGGGTGTAGTTTTCCTCTGATGGTCCAGTGGTGGTGTAGATGGGTCTGGTTCTCCTCTGGAAATCCAGTGGAAACAGACTGCTTTTGGTGTGGTGAAGCTCAGATTATATCCAGGTAGGAATGCTTGGCTCCTCCCTGTGGGAGGAACGTCTCACAATGGGATGATTTACTTTTATCAGTCATGCAGTGAACATCAATGGCCCATTAACAGAAGATAAGCCCCTGGAGAGAGGATGGGTTGTGGAAGAGATAAAGAACACTGCCCCACCTGGTTTTAACAGCTGGGCCGTTAACAGAAAATAATCCCTGGAGTTATGAGGGATGGGCCATGGAAGAGATAAAGAACACTGCCCCACCTGGTTTTAACAGGTGGCAATGGAATACAAACTTTTGGTTCCATCTTGCACTGCAACCCAAGACTTTTGGTCAAATGCATATTCATGAAGACCATACACATTTAAACATTCCTTTGTGTGCACATTTTCTGGCAATTCTTTAGCTTAGTTCGACCCCTGACCTCATCTGCCTAAAGGATGTGCCATAATTCAGATGTGATTTTGAGACTTTTGTGTTTTATTTCCTCTCGAGGCCACCTGGTCTGTGATTTGGCAGTTATTGATGGCCAAGGAGGGGTTGGTGGTGGATTCCTCCTGGCTCTTTCTGTGTTATTTGCCTGGGATTTTTTTCAATGTTATCTTATCATCCAGACATTTTAGCCAACGTTTTTCTTTCAATCAACATTAGCCATTTCACTATGGTCAGTCAGTTACAAAACACAGGCATCAGTCATTATTTCCCAACCATAGTCACTTCTGCAAAGATAATTAGCACATTTTAATTTTTTCATATTAATATAGTCTATTAAATAGTATATCTATGTTGTTGTTTATATTTGTATTTATATTTATGTTTATGAATATTGTCTTTATACTATATATTTATAGTTTTATAATATACTTTATTTCAATATTTTGCAATACCATAAACTATAATACTTTTATCACACTGAAATATGCAATCTCCACAGGGATTAGGGTATTAACTGCTAAAGGGTGACAAATTAGACTATATCAAAAGCAGTTTAAAAGAGATTAAAAACTGCACTGTGTCAAAATAATTTGCAAAAGCCAAGATATAAGTGTGAAAGCCAAGAACTACACAGTTATTTCTAACAGGTCTCCTGGCCTAACAGAACACCAGGACTGTGCTAAATGAGCAGATTGAAGGAATTACAAGTCTGCATGCTAGGAGTACTGAGGACACATGAAAGGCTGTCTTCGTTTGAAAGACAGGGATCTGCTGGGGAGGGGCAGGGCCTCCCTAGAAATGCAGGATTCTAACCCCCTCCCTCCAAATGATTATACTTTAGAAAAGGAAAGGGGCTTTCAGGCAGAGGGATGAGGTAATGAAGAACAGTTCTTTACTAGTATATATAACAAGGCAAACAAACAACAACAACTACAGCATTAATAGCAAACACAACCAGGAACCTTGGGAGGCATTGTTTCACCAAGCCCGGGGCAGTCCAATCTCTTGGGACCCTGAGAGCACCAAGCTGGAAGAGTGGAAAAAATCCCGGGCTGGTGGATGGGATCAGAAGCTGTGCAGTGGCAGCTGGAATGGCAGGGATGTCCCAGCAGGGCAGGGCAGTGTGGGGTCACAGAGCAGCAAAAAGCCTGAAGGCAGCGCCGAAGAAACGGCGGCAGCGGGATGGGGCTGGGCCAGCAGGGCAGGGGGAGACGAGCTCAGAATTCCTGGGCACATGAGCAGGGGTTGGCAGATTTCACAGGACTGCACTTTGGTGGTGGCAGCAAACTCCTCCCACAGCAAGCAGCAGCCTGGCTGTCCTCTCCCCGACACCGAGAGCAAGAGAGAGAAGCTGCCCCCAGCCCTGTCCTTTTTCCTGCCCCAAAACTCACGTTATCTCCCCCTCCTGACTTTTGGCCACCTCTATATTTTGGTCAAGCACCCAGAATCACTCAGTACTTAGTCTCCTAGCAATTTATGGAGAAAAAAATCTGTAAATAAAAAGGGATCAAACGGAACCTCCAATACTCTCCTGCTCCAACTCCTACTTCAGGGAACTTGGGCTCTGTTTTGGTTGGAATAGACAGGGATCTGCCAAGGAAGATTGGAGTCTCCCTTGGAATGTAAGCCCCCTCTCCCCTTTTTCAAATAATTGTAAATTTGCAATTAAAGGGGTGTTAGGCAAAGATTTGGGGGATAGGTATAGCAGTTCTTTACTAGGGATATTAAAAATACAAATGTTGTAGTATAAAAAAAACCAAACATGCAAACAAACAAACAAACAAGGAATCTCAGAAAACAAAGACATGAACAAAAACAAAAACAAAAACAAAAAAAACCAAAACAACCTAAATTGTGATAGAATCAGAAATACAACCTGACACCCTGTTAGTCAGGGCGTAGGAAACAGTCCAAAGTCAGCCCTCCTGGGGTGGCAGAGGTGTCCTGTTGGAAGCAGAGATGGTCCTGGGGAGCCAGGGGTCCTTAGGTGGGTCCAGACTTCCTTTGGGAGTCCCATGGGAACACCGGAGTGCCTGATGACACCTGTGGATCTTTTTTATCTCGGCAGAAATGGTTTGCCTTCTGCTCTGTGGTAGAGCATCTCACAATAGGGTGATGAAATGTGTCATGCCATTGCTGAGCTTTAATGGTGCATTAACAGAAGATATTCGTATGGGGGTAGTGAAAGACTGAGCAGAGATAAGAGATAATACCCCACCCGGTTTTCAACAGCTGGCTTGTTATCAGGGAATGCAGTTACCCCCTCCCTTCTGGAGTTACAACAGATAAGATGAAACCTCCCCAACTGAGCTTTTGGCCATCTCTTTGTTTTTGGTCAAGTACTCTTTAAGTATCCAACTCTTAGTCTCCTTGGTAATTTATGGGGAAAAAATTCTTTAAAGTAAAAAGGAGGAAACCTAACCCCCAACAAGCAGCCAGCCTGGCTCAGGGCACCAGCCTGCACTTCCTCACTTTGGAGTTCTGCAGTGGCTTTGACTTGCCTGATTGTCCTTGGGAGATATTCTTCTCTTTAATGCTTCATTGCCATGACTATCTGTGCATGCACTGAAGAGAAATGAACTCAGTTTCTGGGGAAATGAGCAGCTGCAAGTTGAGGGTGTGAATTTTAGGTGGTTGATAACTGGGTCTTGCAGGGCCTTGGGGCTGGCCATGGATTTCCCAGCAAAGGCTGCAAAGACACTGGAACAGACTTGTCTCTGGATTTCTCAGTCCCTGTGGATTGGTTTTCAAAACCTGTGGATGGATTGCTGAAAGTCTCTAGGTGCTTGTTGAACTCCAGGAATTTTACCAGAGCAGATTTTTTTGGTTGATTTTCCAACCTATACTCTGAATTTTGAATTTGAACCATTCAAGAGCATAAAACTGAAATAAGTTGGGTTTTATTTCTACCCAGGTTAGTAAAGTTTTTTACCTTTGAGAACTTTGTCAGTCTTCTGCAGGGGTATATGCTTGTCTCTGATGATTTTGCAGTTTTCTTCTTCAATACTGTTTTCATTACATGACTTTTATCAGTATTTTATCAGTATTAAACATCTGAACAGTGTATTTCAGATGAATATATCACAACCCATAATCAGCCTCAAAGATTTCCCAGATTATATGAAGGGGGTATAGCTCTGATCAAGGTCTCAAACACCACAGTCACTTAGAGCTTGATCTCTCAAAGTCCTCATCAGCATTTTTTAAACAGTATTCTTTTCCATCTCCTTTCATGTAAGAAAGGTCTTATTCCTGCCATCACAGTGTCCCACAATTAAAATCGCACACCTCTGTTTAGTACCTGTAGGTAGTTGAATTGCACTGTTTCCTTTGAAACCAGGTACGTGTTTGGGCTGCAGCCCTTGAAAGAATTCCTGATTGCAACATAATTTTGTGTGTCACAGGAGGTTACTGCTGCTGGGAGGCTCTGTCCTGATCCTTTGGAGAAAATGTTAAAGGATAAATGCAATGGAAAGCTCAGAAAAAAGAGTAATTGATAGTCATACAGATCTTAATTTTGTCAGTTTTCCCTTCCTTTAATTTTTTTAAAAAATAATTGTATTTTAAAGTGAAAGTCTGTTTTTCAGCAAAAAATTATTTGGAAGTTTAGTGGGCCATTCATTCACGCCAAATCTTGTTCCAGTTCATTTGAATCCATGATGATTCAGAAAATTTACAGTCATTCCTCTTGAACTTTTTCTTATCTCTTATCTCTTATCTCTTATCTCTTATCTTTTTCTTATCAGTGGTAGTGCTGACAAAATTTAAAGGGCTCTGCTTTGGACAAAAAAACCCTTTTTATAGATCATCAGATTATTTTCAATTTGGGAAAGAGGTCTTAATTGGTAATAGATTCTCTTAGGGAAAGGAAGATTTTCTATTTTGAGGTGATGTGTTGAAAGAGATTCATGGAAAGATTTCACCCATTTATCTCCATCTGATTTGAGGGGGAAGATGTGCAGGCTCTGAAGAGCAGCATTTGATGGCCTCAAGTTGGGGAACTCCAAACCCAAGGTGTCTGTTTGGGAAAATGTTGATTTCTGTAGAGCAGGTACTAAAGTTGGGGCCAGAGCTGGGAAGTGTGGCTCCCAGCCCAGAGCCATCATCTCCATAAAACCACTCCTCCAAAGTCCTGGCATATTTTGGGATAGCCTGCAGCTCAACAGTGAAAACCAAAGTCTTGTATAAAGAACAAAGAGGGAAATGGAAAAAAAATGTCAAAAGAAAGTAATTTGCATGTCTTGGGAGCAGAGAAATCATTTCAGTGAGCCATCTCTGACAGAGAGTTTTGGAAAACAAACACAGAATGTTAAATTCATTGCAGGGAAAAAGCCAACTCCATGCTCAGGCCATGATATTTATCAAAAGCAAGTTTGTGACTGCAGGAACTCTCCTGCACAGAGGAATCCTGCAGGGCCAGCTGCTCTCCAGAAGGAGCCTGTGAGCTCCATCAGCCTTTTTGTCAAGCAGGGGCCAAGTCCCAAGTGTAGCAAGTGATTGAAAGATCCTGCCCAAGCCCTGCCCAGGTGACCCAAGGTGAAGGGGGGGGGGGAGACCCCAGAGCCTTTTGGGGACACCTGGGACACACCTGGGACCCCCTGAAATCGCTTTGGGAGACCCCAGACTCTTTTGGAGACACTTGGGAACCTCAGGACTCATTTGGGGAGCCCCAAGACCCCCCTGGGATCCCCCCAAAACCCTCTTGGGACCCCCCCAAACTTTTCTAGGCCCCCCTTGGGACACCCCTAGACTAATTAAGGAACCTCCTGGGGGCCCAAGACCTTTATAGGGACACTTTGGGACCCCCAGGGTTCTCCTGGGATCCCCCCAGACCCATTTGGGACATCCCTGACACCTCAGACCCATTGGAGGCACCTAAGACTCTCCCACACCCATTTCGGGAGCCCTTTTTTGACCCCCCCAAACTGCTCAGAGACCCCCTTGGGACACCCCCAGACCCATTTGGGGATCCCCAGCGCCTCCAGACCCATTTGGGGATGCTCCAGGACCCCCCTGGGACACCCCCAGACCCATTTGGGAACCTTCAGATCCCCCCAAAATCCTCCTGGGCCACCCCAGGCCCATTTCTGCCCTTCCTCCTCCCTTTCACCCCCCTCCCAGACACCCCTGGGTAACTTAGGGGATATTTGGGCGTTATTTTGGAGATAGTTTGGGGCAAATTTGAGGAATATTTGGGGGTAATTTTGGCCATATTTTGGGACTATTTTGAGCTAATTTTGGTCTAATTCTGAGGCAATTTTGCTGATATTTTGGGGATAATCTGGGGTAATTTGGGGGATGTTTTGGGGTAATTGTGGGATATTTTGGAGATATTTTGCACTTATTCTGGTGTAATTTTGGGAGATGTTTTGTGATAAATTTTGGGTAATTTTGGCTTTTTGAGAGTACACATTTTAAAGATACTTTGTGGTAATTTTTGTGTAATTTTGTGGATATTTTGGGGTAATTTGGAGACAGCTGAGAGAAAATTCCCTGGGAATGTTCCGAAAAAATTCCCAAAAATCTGCAGGGGGGTGCCTATAATGTCCCCAAAATATACCAAAAAAATTCCAAAAAATGTGTGGGGAATGTTTCTCTAATCCCCCAAAACCCATCTCTGTGTGCTCAGCCTGTGCTCAGCACCCGGCCCCAGCAGTGTCCCAGTGCCAGCCTCTGTGGCATCGGTCCCCACAAGGGGTTTCCATGGCAATGGCCAGGCCAGGTGACCCAGGTGTGGTGTCCCAGGGAGGGCTGCCATGGAAACAGTGGCCAGCCCTGACCCTTTCTGTCTGCCTGAGCTGCCTTTGGCCCTGGCAGTGGCGTTTGCTGCTGGTCCCGCGGCGCCTGAGCAGCCAGCGCGGCACAGGGCAGGTGGCCATGGCACAGCCCCCAGCAAGGGATCCCCTCTGCCTCTGGGCACTGACACCAGCCCTGAGCAAGGGGCCCAGGCAGTGGGCTCAGGGCAGTGCCCGTGGCCACAGCCCCTTGCCATGGCCCAGGCCAGCTTGGCATGATGATCCACACTCACTCCTGGCCCAGGCCAGCCTTGCACTGCCCTTCCCCACTGCCTGTCTGCACACAAGCACTTCCAGGCCTCTCTGCATTGCCCTTGCCCTCACTCTGGGCTCACTCACACACCTCCCAACAACCCACCTGCAGCTTGGAGCTGCAAGGAGTTCAAAGCTTGTCTGTCCTTCAGCAGTTGGTCTAATTCTACCTTCAGCCAATTCTGGATTTGTGTTTATTGCAGAACTTCCTGTGTGTCTAAAACATTCCTTGCATGGTTCTGCCTTGGGGAAGGGGAACCTCCTTGGTGGCACCTTGGCCTTGGCACACACTTGAGAAGTGTGTCTGAAACTTAGGAGTTTTAGATTTCTAAAAAAGGAAGGAAATCCCTCTCTGCGTGAATGCAGGCAGTTCTGCAAGCAAAGCAGGTCCCAGGTGAGTGAGGACAGCCAGGATGGGGTTGGGGAATGTGGAGCAAGGTTGTCCACACTTGGTCACAGCTCAAGGCACAGCTTCTCTGAGCAGGCCAGACTTCCTCGGGAGAGTCCCTGGGTCAATATGAGTTATTGAATGTTTCAGTCACCTCTTCTCTAAAGAGAACAGTAATAAAATACCTCCTTTCAAATAGAAATGTGTATTTCTTAGAAGCTCTTGGAAACTTTTCTCCATAACTGCAGTAGGAAACCTTCCTAATGAACTGCACCAGACCAGAGGGAAATCAAGGCACAGCCATGGTTTGTCAGCACTTGTTTGATCCTAATGAGCCCCGTGGTGCATTTGGAGTTGAGCCCTGGAACCTCAGGGCCTGGGAGGAGATTGCACAAACCTTTCCAGGAGTCAAAGTAAGAAGAAATGCCCAAATTGTCTGGAAGCATTAATGGGTCTCACTGAGGTCCATCCCCAATACAGGCTCCTCCTGGAGTCCTTGGAGGAGAGATTTGGAAGCCAGGATTGCACAAAAACTTCTCAGAGACTCAGTTTTGGAAGGAAAATCCGAAGTAACTTAAACACTTAGAGTATCTCAAAGTATTAATGAGCCCCACTGAGTGTCAATGCAAAGCTCCCAAGGGACTCATTAAAGCAGATAATTGGAGGCCAATTATCACACACAGCACTCAGACTCAGTGTCAAAAAGTAGTTCCTTAATAAACTTTGAGTACCCTGAAGTGCTAATGAGCCCCACTGAGTGTTGTTACTGACTCAGAATCCCAAGGGACTTGTTAAAGTAGATAACTGGGGCCCTGATTGCACAAACCTCTCCTAGAGTCAGTTTTAAAAGGGAAACTCCAAGTACCCTAAAATAACTGAAGTATCTTGAAGCATTAACGAGCCCCACTGAGTGTCATTACTGACAAAGCCTCTCAAGGGACTAATTACAGCAGATAATTGGATGGCAAAAGCTCTCAGAGATTCCAAGGCAAAAGCAAAACCCAAAGTCCTTTGAAAAACCTGTTATCACTGCCTGCAGTTCTCTGCTCTGCCTGGGGCCTGGGGACACTTTCTTTGTCATGTGCCTCAGTGGGACCCATTAAAACTTCCAGAAACTTTGGAGTTGGATTCTGACTTGGAGTTCTGGAGAGGTTTCATCATCTCCCCCTGATGTTAGGGCCTCATCACCAAGCCCCAAGAGGGTCATTTAAAGTCCTTGTGCTGTGTCTGTGCTGCTGAGCTGGGCTGGGCTCCTGGCACAGAGGCAGCTCCTGGCAGCCAAGAAAAGCTCAAAACCACATTTCTCTTGATGAGCAGCTCTTCTCTCAGCCCAGCAGGGCTGGGCCACTGCCTGCAGCCACCCCGGGCACAGCACACAGGCACAGAGAGCTTCAATCACTCAGGGCTGGGAAGGGGCTGACAAGTGCCTGGGGGAGAATCACTCCCAGCCCTTGGCACAGGAACCTCTGGCTGCAGGACAATGCAGCTGCAGCTCCTGCAGTCCTCTCCTAAAGCTGGAACATGCCAATGCCTACAGCCTCTGTGAGTACATTCTCTGCTTCTCTCCTGTGTAGAGCAGCCAGGGGTGCCCAGGGCTGTCCTGCAGAGCAGGGTCCTGCAGCCCAGGGCGCTGTGCTGGGGCAGGGACTCTGCTGCCTGCCAGGGACAGCTCTCAGCCAGCCCTGGGAGCTGCTCCCAGCACTGGGGGACAAGATGTGGGTGGAAGGAGACAGCTGGTAAGGCTTGGAAGTGTTCTCCTTGTGTGGTGAGGATACTGCATTGTTCAGGTGTGCGCCCAGCATGACATTTAACTCCAGAACATTTCCAAGTAGATTATCCAGGAAGCACAGCGAGGCCATGGCTACATAAAAGAAAAATCCTTCTTTATTAATCTATTACTCTGTGTTGCCTGGATGGGAAATTGCACACAGATATTCATCTTTCAGATCAGGGACCAAAAAAAAGAAAAAAGAAAAAAAAAAAAAAAAAGAAAAAAGGAAAAAAAAACAACCAACAAACTCAGACCTTACTAAACCAGGCAGTGACAGAAATCAGCACAGGGCCCCTTGCAGGCATCAGTGTCACTTTTCCAGCCTCCTCAGGGTTGCTCTGAGGTTGCCATCAGAGCCTGCAGAGCCAGAGCTGCCCCTGGGCAGTGCCTGAGCTGGGAGGGCTCTGCAGGGCAGAGCTGAGCCCCCAGGGCTGGGCTGGGCTCTGGCAGCACTGGCAGGGCCCAGCCCTGGGCACAGGGAAGCAGCTGCAGGCAGGGACAACTCCAGGCAGCAGAGCCCTGGGCAGGCAGTGGGGCGAAAATGCCACCAAGCTGTGCTGGGATATTCAAAGTCCTCTCCAAACCAAACTGTCCTATGATTAATTTTTTTACAGATCCCCATGCCAAGACACCACAAATGTCCAACAGCAGCTCCATCAGCCACTTCCTCCTGCTGGCATTGGCAGACACGAGGCAGCTGCAGCTCCTGCACTTCTGCCTCTTCCTGGGCATCTCCCTGGCTGCCCTCCTGGCCAACGGCCTCGTCATCAGCGCTGCAGCCTGCGGCCACCACCTGCACAGCCCCATGTTCTTCTTCTTGCTCCACCTGGCCCTCAGTGACCTGGGCTCCATCTGCACCACTGTCCCCAAAGCCATGCACAATTCCCTCTAGGACACCAGGACCATCTCCTATGCAGGATGTGCTGCTCAGCTCTTTTTCTTTATGTTCTTCATTGGAGCAGAGTATTTCCTGCTGACCATCATGTGCTACAACCGCTACGTGTCCATCTGCAAACCCCTGCACTACGGGACCCTCCTGGGCAGCAGAGCTCAATCCCCTCAATCTCCTCCCCAACCCTGGATCTGGCACTGTCAGTTCTGTACTCAGTGGGGTCTCCAGCCCTGAACCCCCTCATCTACAGCCTGAGGAACCAGGAGCTCAAGGCTGCAGTGTGGAGACTGATGACTGGATGGTTTCAGAAACATTAAACGGATAGCCAGTTTCTGCAAATCACTTGTAATAAAACTCAATTTTGATACTTTTTGTTGGTTTGGTTGTGCGTTTTTTTCCAGTTTTCTGCAGAGATGCCCCTTTTGTTCCCCTCTCTGCAGCAGCAATGTCTGTGTGCAGAGCTGGGGGCAGATCAGGGCTGGCACAGCAGCTGTGCCCAGGAGCAGCAGCCCTTGGTGCTGCCAGTGCTGCTGCCGTGGCCCTGCCCAGCTGCCCTCCTGGCCCTGGTGTTGCTGTAGGGCCTGAGGGCTCTCGGGGCCGGGCACAGGGCTGGGGGTGGCAGTGCCGGGGCTGCAGCAGGGACAGGCCATGGGCACTGCTGGGGCAGCGCTGACGCCTCAGGGCAGGGCCTGGGGGCTCCAGGCTCCTTGCCCAGGCTCTCTCCAGAAGACGCCCAGGCCAATGCTCAGCACAGAAAAGCCCCGGGAGCAGCCCCAGGCTGGCCCTGGGCAGGCTGGGGGCAAACAGCAGGGCTGGGGCTCTGCAAGGGCCCTGGGGGAGACGGGAAGGAGCAGCAGAGCAGGGCCTGATCCATCCCCACTGCGCTGGACACCCCAGGGCAGCGTCCCAGAGCGTCCTCATGCACCTGCCAACAACATCCCCCCTGGGCAGCCCTGGCCTCTCCCCCAGCTCACACAGGGGCCGCATCCTTGCAGACACAGACACGGCAGCACTGCCTCAGGAGCCCCTGTTTGCACTGCTCAGAGCGGGCCTCAGCACCCCCATGCTGTTGGTGTGGGGAGATGAACCTGAGGGAGCACAAATGCCATCAGCCCCTGGGGCCAGGAAGGGCTGGGCCACAGCAGGGAAACCACTCAGCTTTGGCGTGGCCTCTCAAGTCACACAGAGAGTTTGTTCCCATCAGCTCTGAGTTTCCTGTGCCACTGCAGACATTGTTGCTCAGAGCCAGGGCTGCCTGGGAGCCACCCTAAAACTGCCCTGAGCATTTCCTTTGCTTCACCTTGGCTTTCTTTACTCTTTCTGCTACAAATTTCTTCCTGTGGCCTTCCCCTGTTCCCTCCCCTGCAAACAGCCCATCCCTGGTTGCCCTTTCCTCTCTGGCCCCACTCCCCATTGCAGTTCCTGAGTTGGCACCATGGGAACGTCCCTTGGGGAGCAGGATCATCCTCCAAGGGCTTCAGGAATTGTCTGCAGGCTCCTGCAGTGCCTGGGGCTGCTCCCTTGCCAGAGGCACCCCAGGCCAGGGGGGCACATCTGGGCTGCTGTGTCTGGCTGTGGGGCTCCTGTTGTGGGCCATGAGGAGGAGCTGCAGAGGCTCTGCAGGACTGACAGGATGGGCTTTGTGGCTGTCAGGAGAAGCTGAGGGACCTGGGCTGCTGCACCTTGTGAAGACGAGGCCCAGGCCTCATCCTGACACTGCTGCAAGGCTGCTTTCAGAGAATCACACAATCAGCAAGGCTGGAAATGACCTTGGACATCATCAAGTCCAAGCTGTGCCCTGACACTGCCTTGTCTCCCCTGAACCTCCTCTTGTCCAGGAGAAACAAGCCCAGCTCCCTCAGCTGCTCCTCACAGGACTTGTGTTCCAGAGCCCTCCCCAGCCTTGTTCCCTTCTCTGGACACGCTCCAGCCCCTCCATGTTGTTCCTAAATTGAGGGGCCCAGAACTGGACACAGCACTCGAGGTGCTGCCTCAAGCAGTGCCCAGCACAGGGGAAGAATCTGTGCCCTGCTCCTGCTGGCCACACTGTTCCTGATCCATAGGAGTGCCAGGGCTTGGATGAGGGACATGGTGGGCAGGGCCTGGGGTCAAAGTCTAATTTCTGTCAGCCATGAAGGGTGTCTTGGGATTTCTAACAAACAACCAAAAAACCAAAAAAATAAAAAAAAAATTTAAAAAAAAAAAAAAAAAAAAAAAAAAAAAACACACAAACAAAACCAAAAACAAAAACAAAAACAAAAACAACAAAAAAACCCCACAAACAAACAACAACAACAACAAAAAAACCAGGAAACCCCACAAAAAACCCAAAAGAAACAAACAAACAAACAAAAAAAGTAGCTATTAAGAAAAAAAAAGTTTATTCTATTCCATCTTTTGGAACCTGTCTGGGGAGGTGTTTTTTTCTTTATCTGTTGTATCTCCAGGAGGGAGGGTGCAAGTGCCTTTCTGATAACAAGCCAGCTGTTAAAACCGGGTGGGGCATTGATTCTTATCTCTGTTCACCCTCCCATTACCTCCATGGGGATCTCTTCTGTTAATGGGCCATTACAGCTCAGCAATGACAGTTAAAAAATATTTGGGGGATATTTTTCCGATATTTTGGTAACAGTGTAGGGATATTTGGAAATAGTTTGGGAATGTTTGTTCTTGGGGGTATTTTGGGGACATTTTGAGAAGATTCCTGAATTATTTTAGGAACATTTCAGAGACATTTTAGAAACGTTCTGTGAATTTTTTGGGGGGAATTGGGAATGTTTGGGGGATATTTTGATGAAGTTGTGGGCATATTTCTGGGACATTTCAGGAATGTTTTGGGAATATCCCAGAAATATTTCAGGAACATTTTTGGGATATTTCAGGGATATTTTGGGGATATTTTGGAGATGATTTGAGAAGATTCTGGGAATATTTTGGTAATATTTCAGAGACATTTCAGAAGCAGTCCACTCACATTATTGGGAATTCTTGGGGAACATTTTGAGGACATTTCAGATATACTCCATGAACACTTCTGGGAATTTTTTGGATAATATTTCAAGGGATTTTAGAAACACACTATGCATATATTTGGGAATATTTTTTGGGGGTGTTTCAGGAGATTTTAGAAACATGCTTGCACATTTTTCGCAATATTCTGGGAACATCTTGGGGGATTATAGGAACATTCCCCACACATTTTTTGGATTTTTTTTCTGGAATATTTCAGGGAAATTTTAGGCACCAACCCCGCAGATATTTGGGAAATTTTTGGGAACCTTCTCGGGGAATTTTCTCTCACCTGTCTCCAAATTACCCCAAAATATCCACAAAATTACCCCAAATTATCCCCAAAATCTCAGCAAATATATCTCAGAATTAGAACAAATTAATTCAAAATTGACCCAAAATATTGCCAAAATTACTCCAAAATATGCCTCAAATTTACTCTAAAATATCTCCAAAATAACCCCCAAATATCCCCTAAGTTACCCAGGGGGGTCTGGGAGGGTGGAGAAAGGGAGGGGGAGGGGCAGAAATGGGCCTGGGGGGGGGGCCAGGGGGATTTTGGGGGTTCTGAAGGTTCCCAAATGGGTCTGGTGTGTCACAGGGGGATCCTGGAGCATCTCCAAATGGATCTGGGGTCTCTGGGGGTCCCCAAATGGGTCTGGGGGCTCCCAAGTGTGTCCCAAGTGTCCCCACATGGGTCTGGGATGGGGTCCCAAGGGGTTCCGGAGAGTTTTTGGGAGTTGCCAAATGGGTCTGGTGTGTCAGGGGTGTCCCAAATGGGTCTGGGGGTGTCCCAAGGGGTCTCTGAGGAGTTTGAGGGGGGTCCCAAAGGGCTCCCCTAATGGGTGTGGGGGAGTCCAAGGTGCCCCCAATAGGTTTGTTGTGTCAGGGGTGTCCCAGATGGGTCTGGGGGGATCCCAGGGAAGTCTTGGGCATCCTCAAGTGTCCCCAAAAGGGTCTGGGGTCCTCAGGAGGTTCCCCACATGGGTCTGGGGGTGTCCCAAGGGAGGCCTAGAGGAGTTTGGGGGGGTCCCAAGAGGGTTTTGGGGGGATCCCAGGGGGGTCTTGGGGCTCCCCAAATGAGTCCTGAGGTTCCCAAGTGTCTCCAAAAGAGTCTGGGGTCTCCCAAAGGGATTTCAGGGGGTCCCAAGTGTGTCCCAGGTCTCCCCAAAAGGCTCTGGGGTCTCCCCCCCCTTCACCTTGGGTCACCTGGGCAGGGCTTGGGCAGGATCTTTCAATCACTTGCTACACTTGGGACTTGGCCCCTGCTTGACAAAAAGGCTGATGGAGCTCACAGGCTCCTTCTGGAGAGCAGCTGGCCCTGCAGGATTCCTCTGGGCAGGAGAGTTCCTGCAATCACAGAGTTGCTTTTGATAAATATCATGGCCTGAGCATGGAGTTGGCTTTTTCCCTGCAGTGAATTTAATATTCTGTGTTTGTTTTCCAAAACTCTCTGTCAGAGATGGCTCACTGAAATGATTTCTCTGCTCCCAAGACATGCAAATTACTTTCTTCTGACATTTTTTACCCTTTTCCCTCTCTGTTCTTTATACAAGGCTTTGGTTTTCACTGTTGAGCTGCAGGCTATCCCAAAATATGCCAGGACTTTGGAGGAGTGGTTTTATGGAGATGATGGCTCTGGGCTGGGAGCCACACTTCCCAGCTCTGGCCCCAACTTTAGTACCTGCTCTACAGAAATCAACATTTTCCCAAACAGACACCTTGGGTTTGGAGTTCCCCAACTTGAGGCCATCAAATGCTGCTCTTCAGAGCCTGCACATCTTCCCCCTAAAACCAGATGGAGATAAATGGGTCAAATCTTTCCATCAATCTCTTTTAACACATCACCACCTCAAAATAGAAAATCTTCCTTTCCATAAGAGAATCTATTTCCAACTAATACCTCTTTCCCACAATGAAACTATTCTGATGATCTATAAAAAGGGTTTTTCTGTTTCAAGCATAGCCCTTTAAATTTTGTCAGCACTACCACTGATAAGAAAAAGATAAGAGATAAGAAAAAGTTCAAAAGGAATGACTGCAAATTTTCTGAGTCATCATGGAGTCACCAGATTTGGGGTGAATGAGTGGCCCACTAAACTTTCAAATAAATTTTTGCTGAAAAAAAAAGACTTTCATTTTAAAATACATTTTTTTAATTAAAGGAAGGGAAAACTGATAAAATTAAGATCTGTATAACTTTCAATGATTCTGTTGTCTGAGCTTTCCATTGGATTTATCCTTTAAGGTTTTTTTTTCCAAAGGATCAGCACAGAGCCTCCCAGCAGCAGTAACCTCCTGGGACACACAAAATTATGTTGCAATCAGGAATTCTTTCAAGGGCTGCAGCCCAAACACGTACCTGGTTTCAAAGGAAACAGTGCAATTCAACTACCTACAGGTACTAAACAGAGCTGTGGGGTTTTAATTGTGGGACACCGTGATGGCAGGAATAAGACCTTTCTTACATGAAAGGAGATGGAAAAGGATACTGTTTAAAAATGCTGATGAGTACTTGGAGAGATCAAGCTCTAAGTGACTGTGGTATTTGACACCTTTAAATTACCTATATTCCCTTTCAGATAATCTGGAAAATCTTTGAGGCTGATTATGGGCTGTGATAAATTTGTTTGAATTACACTTTTCAGACATTAAGCATTTTTAAAATACTGATAAAAGTCATGTAATGAAAACAGTATCGAAGAAGAAAACTGCAAAATCATCAGAGACAAGCATATGCCCCTGCAGAAGACTGGCAACGTTCTCAAAAGTAAAAAACCTTACTGACATGGGAAGAAAAAAAAAAACTTAATTCAATTTTACACTCTTGAATGGTTCAAATTCAAAATTCAGAGTATAGGTTGGAAAATTGACCAAGAAAGTCTGCTCTGGTAAAACTCCTGGAGTTCAACAAGCACCTAGAGACTTTCAGCAATCCATCCACAGGTTTTGAAAACCAATGCACAGGGACTGAGAAATCCAGAGACAAGTCTGTTCCAGTGTCTTTGCAGCCTTTGCTGGGAAATCCATGGCCAGCCCCAAGGCCCTGCAAGACCCAGTTATCAACCATCTAAAATTCACACCCTCAACTTGCAGCTGCTCATTTCCCCAGAAACTGAGTTCATTTCTCTTCAGTGCATGCACAGAAAGCCATGGCAATGAAGCATTAAAGAGAAGAATATCTCCCAAGGACAATCAGACAAGTCAAAGCCACTGCAGAACTCCAAAGTGAGGAAGTGCAGGCTGGTGCCCTGAGCCAGGCTGGCTGCTGCAGGGCTCTGGGACACAATCACAGAACAACTTGGGGCAGGAGGGGCCTCAGGAGGTGCCGCAGCCCAACCTGCAGAGCACGGCAGGGGCAGCTGAGGGATCAGACCAGGCTGCTCAGGGCTTTATCCAGCAGGGCCCTGAGCAACCCCAGCCATGGAGAGGGCACCACCTCTGTGGGGAGCTGCTGCAGTGCTGAGCTTTCCTTGTGCTCAGCTTCAGAATCAGCCTGGACTGCTTTGATTTCTATTTATGCCACTTCAGTTACGGCCCCCAAGCCTCCATCTTAAATGTATGGTTCTAAAGAATTCATCTCTTGTATGTAAACCACAAAGTTTACATTTGCATTTTAAAATACAGTACTCGACACAGAGTACAAACCTGTACACTGGAGCAGAAAATGCCCTCAGTACAGAATAATTTCCTCTTCATACTGCTCCTGGGTCTTGTGGCTGAGCTGACAGACTGCACTGCTGCCAGACTTCCAGTCTAGTTGCTGCTCAGGCCACCTCTTTACTCAAGAAACAGCTGGATGGAAATGCCAAGAGATGAGTCACATTCAAAGTGATGCAAAGGCAAGTGAAGTCATTTAGTAACTTTCAGGTTAAAGAAACAAGAGTCCAGTCCTGTGAAATCTGCCAAGACCTGCTTATGTGCCCAGGAATTCTGAGCTCGTCTCCCCCTGCCCTGCTGGCCCAGCCCCATCCCGCTGCCGCCGTTTCTTCGGCGCTGCCTTGAGGCTTTTTGCTGCTCTGTGACCCCACACTGCCCTGCCCTGCTGGGACATCCCTGCCATTCCAGCTGCCACTGCACAGCTTCTGATCCCATCCACCAGCCCGGGATTTTTTCCACTCTTCCAGCTTGGTGCTCTCAGGGTCCCAAGAGATTGGATTGCCCCGGACTTTGTGAAACAATGCCTCCCAAGGTTCCTGGTTGTGTTTGCTATTAATGCTGTAGTTGTTGTTGTTTGTTTGCCTTGTTATATATACTAGTAAAGAACTGTTCTTCTTAACCTCATCCCTCTGCCTGAAAGCCCCTTTCCTTTTCTAAATGATAATAATTTGGAGGGAGGGGGTTTGAATTCTCCATTTCTAGGGAGGCCCTGCCCCTCCCCAGCAGATCCCTGTCTTTCAAACGAAGACAGCCTTTCATGTGTCCTCAGTACTCCTAGCATGCAGACTTGTAATTCCTTCAATCTGCTCATTTAGCACAGTCCTGGTGTTCTGTTAGGCCAGGAGACCTGTTAGAAATAACTGTGTAGTTCTTGGTTTTCACACTTACATCTTGGCTTTTGCAAATGATTTTGACACAGTGCAGTTTGAAATCTCTTTTAAACAGCTTTTGATATGGTATAATTTGTCGCCCTTTAGCAGTTAATACTCTAATCCCTGTGGAGATTGCATATTTCAGTGTGATAAATGTATTATAGTTTATGGTATTGGAAAATATTTAAATAGACTATATTATAAAACTATATATAAATAATATGAAGACAATAATCATAAACATCAATATATATAGAATTACAAATATAAACAACAACATAGATATACTATTTAATAGACTATATTAATATGAAAAAATTAAAATGTGCTAATTATCTTTGCAGAAGTGACTATGGTTGGGAAATATTGACTAATGCCTGTATTTCTGTATCTGACTGACCATAGTGAAATGGCTAATGTTGATTGAAAGAAAAACGTTGGCTAAAATGTCTGGATGATAAGATAACATTGAAAAAAATCCCAGGCAAATAACACAGAAAGAGCCAGGAGGAATCCACCACTGAGCCTGTGGCCATCAATAACTGCCAAACCACAGACCAGGTGGCCTCAAAAGGAAATAAAACACAAAAGACTTAAAATCACATCTGAATTATGGCACATCCTTTAGGAAGATGAGGTTGGGGTCGAACTAAGCTAAAGAATTCCCAGAAAATGGGGACACAAAGGAATATTTAAATGTGTATAGTCTTCATGAATATGCATTCGACCAAGAGTCTTGGGTTGCAGTGCAAGATGGAACCAAAAGTTTGTATTCCATTCCCATCTGTTAAATCCAGGTGGGGCAGTGTTCTTTATCTCTTCCACAACCCATCCTCTCTCCAGGGGCTTATCTTCTGTTAATGGGCCATTGATGTTCACTGCATGACTGATAAAAGTAAATCATGCCGTTGTGAGATGCTCCACCCACAGGGAGGAGCCAAGCATTCCTACCTGGATATAAACCACACCAGAAGCAGCCTATTTCCACTGGATTCCCAGAGGAGCACCAGACCCATCTGCACCACCACTGGACCATCAGAGGAAAACTACACCCTTCTGAAAGATCATTATTTTAAGAAAACGACATCTGTCACTGCAGGAGGACTGCAGCCACAAACATCCTGACTAACTGGGTGTCAGGTTGTATTCTGACTTTGTCTGTTGTTTTGGGTTTCCTTCACTACTGAATTTTTAGTTTAACTTTTAGTTTTTTAGTTTAGGCTGCAATGAAGAGGAAGATGCCCCGGGACAGCCAGGCAGGTGAGGAGGAAGTCAGTGCCCCTTTCCCCCTCTCTCCTGCTCCATCTCCCAGCCCAGCACGGCCCCCGGCTGCAGGACAGCACCACTGCCAACAATGACCTGCTGGGGATGGACTGGGGGGATCTCCTTCCCCTTCCCTCTGGCACAGAGGCAAATCCCGTCCTCTCCTTGTCCTTCCTCCCCCAGACAAGAAGCTGAGGGTGGAGACCAGGGAGGAAAAATCTCCACGGCAGAACCTCGTGGAAGATGAAGTTTTTAGTGCCTGCACAGCACAGGAATCCAACGGGGACGAAAAGCCCCAGAGATCCCACAGGAGAAGGGGCTCCAAACCCATCCCAGGGGGCTCTGAGGAGGAAAGATCCACCCTGAGCCGAGAAGGTGGACAGAGCTTCATCCAGGGCTCTGAGCTGGTCCATGAGCAGCTTCATGATGGGGAGAAGCCCCACAAGTGCTTGGAGTGTGGGAAGAGCTTCAACCGGAGACACCACCTGATCACCCACCAGAGGATCCACACTGGGGAGAGGCCCTATGAGTGTCCCCAGTGTGGGAAGAGGTTTCAGACCAGCTCCACTCTCCTCTCACACCAGTGCATTCACACTGATGAGAGGCCCTTCCGCTGCCCCGACTGCAGGAAGGGCTTCAAGCAAAACTCCCACCTCATCAGGCACCGGCGCATCCACACTGGGGAGAGGCCCCACGAGTGTGGGGAATGTGGGATGAGCTTCACCTAGAGATCCAACCTGATCAGCCACCAGAGGATCCACTCCAGGGAACGGCCCTACCAGTGTGAGCAATGTGGGAAGAGCTTCAGCGACAGATCCACCTTGATCCACCACCAGAACACCCACGCTGAGGAAAGGCCATACAAGTGTGGGGAATGTGGGAAGGGCTTCAACCGGAGGTCCAAACTGATCATCCACCAAATGAGCCACACTAGGGAGAGGCCCTATGAGTGTTCCGAGTGTGGGAAGGGGTTTAAGACCAGCTCCAATCTCCTCAAGCACCAGCGGATTCACAGAGAGGAGAGGCCCTTCCGCTGCCCCGACTGCAGGAAGGGCTTCAAGCACAACTCCACCCTCATCACCCACCAGCGCATCCACACAGGGGAGAGGCCCCACGAGTGTCCCCAGTGTGGGAAGAGCTTCACCAGGAGCTCTCACTTGACCCAACACCAACAGAAGCACCAGAAAGGTAAGCTTTGAGAGTGCCCCGACTGTGGGAAGAGCTTCATGTGAGTCTCCAACTTCATCTCCCATCAGAGGACCCATCAGAGCTCTGGCGACCCACATTCCCTGTGATCCATGCTGGGAGGACACCTGTCCCTTTTCCTGTCCCTTGCAATGATGTGAAGTGGGATTGAAGAACATGAGGGTCTGGCCATGGTCCTGTCATTGTAATTGATCCCATCTCATGTCATTTCCAGGGGCAGGAAAAGAACTCTCTCTCTCTCTCTCCCAAGGACAAGGGTGTCCTTTCTGGTAAGGAGGAAATTTGTGGCCAGGAAGAGCCAGCTGATCTTATTGTAGTTTTCCCTGTATATAGTTTGTCTTATCCCTTCTGTTATAACTGTTGTTTCTGTTCCAGTTTTTTGCTTATCCTGTTGCTGTTACCAGTTGTCCTGGGTTGACAGTGCTCTCTATCCCATAATCCCATATCGTGGACTCCCTTGTTATGTCTAAGAAGGTGTTCCGTCCCCTTTAGGGGGGGCGGGCACTGGCCTGCTGGCGGGCTCCGCTGCTGCTTTGGCTTTGGCTTTGGCTTTGGCTTTTCTGCTTCTAGGAGCCCGCGTGTCTCTGTGTTGCCCAGGCTACGCTGGCGTGGCTATTCACAGGCACGATCCCGCTACTGACCGCCACGGGAGCTTTGACCTGCTCCGACCTGGGCCGGTTCACCCCTCCTTTAGTCAACCTGGTGTCCCGCAGGGACAACCCAGGACACCAGTAAATTCTTCTTATCCCAGCCTGGGCTCTTTGCCTTTTGTACTTTCTGTGGGAGGCTGGAGGGCAGCAAGGGGCAGCACGGTTTTAGCGGGAGCAGGAAATTGGGCAATCCCATTCCTAAAGCCCGGCCCAGGGAAACCGAGCATCACAGCTGGTGCCAGCCCTGGCTGCCCTGGCAACAGCCTTGGGAGCGGGTCCCTGGCTGGGGGCTGTGGGAACCTCTTCCCTCTGGGGCCCAGGGACAGGACTGCAGGGAAGGGCTGGAGCTGACTCGGGGCAGCTTTGGCTTGGATCTCAGGAAAAGGTTTTTCCCCCAGAGGCTGCTGGGCCACTGAACAGGCTCCCAGGGAAGGCTCACAGCTCCAGGGCTCTCTGAGCTCCAGCAGCCTTTGGACAGCGCTGCCAGGCCCAGGCTGGGATTGTTGGGCTGTCCTGTGCAGGGCCAGCAGTTGCACTCCAGGATCCTGATGGCTCCCTCCCAACTCAGCCCATTCTGGGATCCCTTCTGGCATCCCCTGGCCCTGGCAATGGGACTGCAAATGGTTGCCATGGCAAGGGACTCTGGCCCCAGGCCTGAGCTGGGATGCTCAAGAGCCCTGTGGGCAGAGGCAGTCCCAGCCATGCCATGGGCACATCCCAGGGCACCTTGGGCTGCAAAGGCACCCATCTGTCACAGGCACTCACGGGGGCTCCACGGTGACACCCCAGGAGTGCCCAGGCTGCCAAAGAGCCGGGATGTCCCAGACACTCCCAGGGCTTCCTGTCATGGGCACAGTGGGAGCTTCAGGCAAAAACTTCATTTCTGCATTGGAGAAACTCCTGCTGAGTCCTGAGGTGGAGAAATGACACCCAACAGCCACCATGGATCCTCAAACCCCTCCAGGATGTCTAGACTTTTAAAATTCCACCTAAGAGAGGAGACTGGGAGCTGCTGGATCCAATCCTAGTCCCAGACTTTGTCAAAAGTTTATGTGTGAAAGATTGGACAGGTGGAATTGAACCAAAATGCAATTTGTCCTACAGGATAAACGATGGAATACTATATATATTTCTATAAATACAGCTATGACTGATTCAGATCTGGATTTGATAGAAAGATTCATTTACACCACAGAGTCAATAAAAAAAGAGTAATTTACTACACAGTATAGGAGGTCTAACAATTATAAGGAAATTTTACTCCAGTAAGCAATTTTTAAGAAAACAGGGCCTTGCTGGAGTTGTTTGAGGCCATTGCAGGCAGAGCCTCCTGCTCCAGCAGGAACTGCCTTTCCTGTGCCAGGCCCAGGGCAGATCCCGCTGCAGGAAAAGCCCCAGGCCAGCCCCGGGACAGGGAAGGGCTCGGGCACAAGTGCAGAGTGCCGTGCTGGGAGCTGTGCCAGGGAGAGCCTGAGGCACCAAAGGCACCTTGGCAGCAGCAGCTGCTTCCAGGCCATGGCCAGAAGCCTCCCTTGGCAACCCGGGCCTGGTGGCCACCACTGCAGAGCTGCTGCTTCAGGG
This sequence comes from Zosterops lateralis, assembly GCF_965231275.1. Lineage (NCBI taxonomy): Eukaryota > Metazoa > Chordata > Aves > Passeriformes > Zosteropidae > Zosterops > Zosterops lateralis. The sequence goes on from NW_028154612.1 coordinate 90,127, forward strand.
CTCATTTCTGCCTGGCCTCTGCCCCAGCCCACAGAGTGTCACCTCAGCCCTGACTCTGGCACAGCCGCTGGGCCTGAGCCCTGCAGAGCCTAAAGGTCACCTGTGCCCCCCTGGCTCTGGCAGCCCCTGGGCCAGGGGGGAAAGGCCAGAGCAGGGGCTGCCTTTGGCTGCTGGATGTGGGCTCCAGCAGAGACAAGGAGGAGTCAGGGGAGTGGAGGGAGGGCAGTGAGCAGCCCCTTGTCCCCGTGCAGTCCTGGAATGGTTTGGATGGGAAGAGCTCTGCAGTGCTCATCTCATCCAAACCCCTGCCATGAGCAGGGACATCTTTCAGCAGATCAGGTTGTTCAGAGCCCTTTCCCAGCTGGACTGGAATGTTTCCAGGGATGGGGCATTGACCAGCACTGCCCTTCCCCACTGCCTGTCTGCACACAAGCACTTCCAGGCCTCTCTGCATTTCCCTTGCCCTCACTCTGGGCTCACTCACACACCTCCCAACAACCCACCTGCAGCTTGGAGCTGCAAGGAGTTCAAAGCTTGTCTGGCCTTCAGGAGTTGGTCTAATTCTGCCTTCAGCCAACTCTGGATTTGTGTTTCTTGCAGAACTTCCTGTGTGTCTAAATCATTCCTTGCATGGTTCTGCCTTGGGGAAGGGGAACCTCCTTGGCGGCACCTTGGCCTTGGCACACACTTGAGGATTGTGTCTGAAACTTAAGAGTTTTAGATTTCTAAAAAAGGAAGGAAATCCCTCTCTGCGTGAATGCAGGCAGTTCTGCAAGCAAAGCAGGTCCCAGGTGAGTGAGGACAGCCAGGATGGGGTTGGGGAATGTGGAGCAAGGTTGTCCACACTGGGCCAGAGTTCAAGGCACAGCGTCTCTCAGCTGGCCAGACCTGCTTAGGGGAGTCCCTGGATCAATATCAATACTGAAGGCTGCAATCACCTCTTCTCTAAAGAGAATAGTAATAAAATACATCCTTTCAAATAGAAATGTGTATTTCTTAGAAGCTCTTGGAAACTTTTCTCCATAACTGCAGTAGGAAAACTTCCTAATGAACTGCACCAGACCAGAGGGAAATCAAGGCACAGCCATGGTTTGTCAGGACTTGCTTGATCCTAATGAGCCCCGTGGTGCATTTGGTGCTGAGCCCTGGAACCTCAGGGCCTGAGAGGAGATTGCACAAACCTTTCCAGGAGTCAAAGTCAGAAGAAAAACTCAAAAGTTCTTGAGGAATTATTGGGTCCCACTGAGGTCCATCCCCAATACAGGCTCCTCGTGGAGTCCTTGCAGTAGAGAATTAGAAGCCAGGATTGCACAAAAACTTCTCAGAGACTCAGTGTGGGAAGGAAAATCCAAAGTACCTTAAACACCTTGAGTATCTCAAAGCATGAATGAGCCCCACTGAATGTCAATACAAAACTCCCAAGGGACTCATTAAAGCAGATAATTGGAGGCCAATTATCACACACAGCACTCAGACTCAGTGTCAAAAAGTAGTTCCTTAATAAACTTTGAGTACCCTGAAGTACTAATGAGCCCCACTGAGTGTTGTTACTGACTCAGAATCCCAAGGGACTTGTTAAAGTAGATAATTGGGGCCATGATTGCACAAACCTCTCATACAGTCAGTTTTAAAAGGGAAACTCCAAGTACCTTAAAATAACTAAAGTATCTTGAAGCATTAATGAGCCCCACTGACTGTCATTACTGACAAAGCCTCTCAAGGGACTAATTACAGCAGATAATGGGATTGCACAAACCTCACAGAGATTCCAAGGCAAAAGCAAAACCCAAAGTCCTTTGAAAAACCTGTCACCACTGCCTGCAGTTCTCTGCTCTGCCTGGGGCCTGGGGACACTTTCTCTCTCCTGTCCCTCAGTGGGACCCATTAAAACTTCCAGAAACTTTGGAGTTGGATTCTGACTTGGAGTTCTTGAGAGGTTTCATCATCTCCCTCTGATGTTCAGGGCCTCAGCACAAGCCCCAAGAGGGTCATTAAAGTCCTTGTGCTGTGTCTGTGCTGCTGAGCTGGGCAGGGCTCCTGGCACAGAGGCAGCTCCTGGCAACCAAGAAAAGCTTCAAATACAGATTTCTCTTGATGAGCAGCTCTTCTCCCAGCCCAGCAGGGCTGGGGCACTGCCTGCAGCCACCCCGGGCACAGCACACAGGCACAGAGAGCTTCAATCACTCAGGGCTGGGAAGGGGCTGACAAGTGCCTGGGGGAGAATCACTCCCAGCCCTTGGCACAGGAACCTCTGGCTGCAGGACAATGCAGCTGCAGCTCCTGCAGTCCTCTCCTAAAGCTGGAACATGCCAATGCCTACAGCCTCTGTGAGTACATTCTCTGCTTCTCTCCTGTGTAGAGCAGCCAGGGGTGCCCAGGGCTGTCCTGCAGAGCAGGGTCCTGCAGCCCAGGGCGCTGTGCTGGGGCAGGGACTCTGCTGCCTGCCAGGGACAGCTCTCAGCCAGCCCTGGGAGCTGCTCCCAGCACTGGGGGACAAGATGTGGGTGGAAGGAGACAGCTGGTAAGGCTTGGAAGTGTTCTCCTTGTGTGGTGAGGATACTGAATTGTTCAGGAGTGCTCTCAACATGACATTTAACTGTAGAACATTTCCAAGTAGATTATCCAGGGAGCAAAATGAGGCAGGGGCTGCATAAATGGAAAAATCCTGCTTTTTAATCTACTGCTCTGTATTACTTAGATGGGAAATTGCACATAGATATTCACCTCTCAGTTCAGGTTGAGAAAAAAGAACCAAGTAATTTTGTCTCAAATCTTACTAAACTAGGCACTGACAGAAATCAGCACAGGGCCCCTTGCAGGCAGCATCAGAATCACTTTTCCAGCCTTCTTAGAGTTGCTCTGAGGTTGCCATCAGAGCCTGCAGAGCCAGACCTGCCCCTGGGCAGTGCCTGAGCTGGGAGGGCTCTGCAGGGCAGAGCTGAGCCCCCAGGGCTGGGCTGGGCTCTGGCAGCACTGGCAGGGCCCAGCCCTGGGCACAGGGAAGCAGCTGCAGGCAGGGACAGCTCCAGGCAGCAGAGCCCTGGGCAGGCAGTGGGGGGAAAGTGCCACCAAGCTGTGCTGGGATATTGAAAGTCCTCTCCAAACCAAACTGTCCTATGATTAATTTTTTTACAGATCCCCATGCCAAGACACCACAAATGTCCAACAGCAGCTCCATCAGCCACTTCCTCCTGCTGGCATTGGCAGACACGAGGCAGCTGCAGCTCCTGCACTTCTGCCTCTTCCTGGGCATCTCCCTGGCTGCCCTCCTGGCCAACGGCCTCGTCATCAGCACCGCAGCCTGCGGCCACCACCTGCACAGCCCCATGTTCTTCTTCTTGCTCCACCTGGCCCTCAGTGACCTGGGCTCCATCTGCACCACTGTCCCCAAAGCCATGCACAATTCCCTCTGGGACACCAGGAACATCTCCTACACAGGATGTGCTGTTCAGCTCTTTTTCCCTCTTTTCTTTATCATAGCAGAGTTTTCCCTCCTGACCATCATGTGCTACGACTGCTACGTGTCCATCTGCAAACCCCTGCACTATGGGACCCTCCTGGGCAGCAGAGTTTGTGCCCACATGGCAGCAGCTGCCTGGGCCAGTGCCTTTCTCAATGCTCTCCTGCAGACTGCCAATACATTTTCCCTGCCCCTGTGCCATGGCAATGCCCTGGCCCAGTTCTTCTGTGAAATCCCCCCGACCCTCAAGCTCTCCTGCTCCAAATCCTACCTCAGGGAACTTGGGCTTCTTGCAGTTAGTGTCTGTTTAGTACTTGGTTGTTTTGTGTTCATTGTTTTCTCCTATGTACAGATCTTCAGGGCTGTGCTGCGGATCCCCTCTGAGCAGGGATGGCACAAAGCCTTTTCCACCTGCCTCCCTCACCTGGCTGTGCTCTCCCTGTTCCTCAGCACTATCATGTTTGCTCACCTGAAGCCCCCCTCCATCTCCTCTCCACCCCTGGATCTGGCCCTGTCAATTCTCTACTCGGTGGTGACTCCAGCCTTGAACCCCCTCATCTACAGCCTGAGGAACCAGGAGCTCAAGGCTGCAGTGAGGAGACTGATAACTGGGTGTTTTCAGAAACATTAAACTGCTGGCCAATTTCTGCAAACCATGTGTAATAAAATTCATCTTTGATACTTCTTGTTTGCTGCATTTTGGAGTTCATCTTTCTTTGTTTTACTTCATAATTCGTATCCACAAAGAAATGTGTTTATTTGTGCCATTTCTCATTTTGTTTCTCTGCATTTTCTCTGTGGCCACAGACTGTGTCAGTGAGGGGCTGCACTCTTGGTGGTTTTAAAGGAACTGAAGGATCTCCCAGCCAAGTTTTCTGCAGAGATGCCCCTTTTGTTCCCTTCTGTGCAGCTGCAGCAGCAATGTCTGTGTGCAGAGCTGGGGGCAGATCAGGGCTGGCACAGCAGCTGTGCCCAGGAGCAGCAGCCCTTGGTGCTGCCAGTGCTGCTGCCGTGGCCCTGCCCCGCTGCCCTCCTGGCCCTGGTGTTGCTGTAGGGCCTGAGGGCTCTCGGGGCCGGGCACAGGGCTGGGGGTGGCAGTGCCGGGGCTGCAGCAGGGACAGGCCATGGGCACTGCTGGGGCAGCGCTGACGCCTCAGGGCAGGGCCTGGGGGCTCCAGGCTCCTTGCCCAGGCTCTCTCCAGAAGACGCCCAGGCCAATGCTCAGCACAGAAAAGCCCCGGGAGCAGCCCCAGGCTGGCCCTGGGCAGGCTGGGGGCAAACAGCAGGGCTGGGGCTCTGCAAGGGCCCTGGGGGAGACGGGAAGGAGCAGCAGAGCAGGGCCTGATCCATCCCCACTGCGCTGGACACCCCAGGGCAGCGTCCCAGAGCGTCCTCATGCACCTGCCAACAACATCCCCCCTGGGCAGCCCTGGCCTCTTCCCCAGCTCACACAGGGGCCACATCCTTGCAGGCACAGACACGGCAGCACTGCCTCAGTGTCAGGGTCCGCAAACATATGCGGGGAACCTGATGGTTCGTTTTGGAGATCTCAAAGCGCAAAAGACACAACAGGGGACAAACCAGTTTGCTTAAACAAAAAATGCACTTTTATTTAGTGCCCACAATGCGATAGTAGGGAAAGAAAATAGAGAATAGTGAGAAAGATAGAGAAAGAGGGGAAGGGGGATTATAGCTACCACGTGGAGAGTCGGAGGTCCTCAAGACGTAGAGATGCCCATAGACGCGATCTTCTCCAGTGGGGTGATCACAAAGGGTGCACGGGATCCGCAGAGTCTTTATAGGCTGGTCGGGAAGAGGACCAAGGCGAGTGGAATGGAGCCAAAGAGGGCACTGGGCCAGTGCAGGCACCTGCGTCAAAGTTGGGTGCTCAGGAACAAGCAGCAAGCTGTACCCTTCTAGCGCGGTCAGTATAGTCAGCTCAGTCCACTGTAACGAGCTACTATTGTTCTTGCATTCCATTCTCGTGGAGATGCGTATCAGTCCTCGGCAGGCGCCCCACCTCATCCAGGCCAGGGGCTCTCCCCAGTCTCTCCGGGGGTCTTGGTCTTCAACCATCGGAGACAGTTGTGAGGCATAACACATCCTCGGACAGACTCTGACACCACCCCGTGACTCACGACTGACGACGAAGGTGTTCTTCCATCAGCAGGTTCCGTAGTCTCGTGAAGTCGTCAGGACTCATCCACATTGGCAGCATATCCCAGAAAAACAGAGACAAGAGAGAGGGTGTAGGAGAGAGAGAGAGAGAGAGACAGAGAGAGAGAGAAAGAAGGTAAAATATGGAAAGGGAATAGAAGCAAAAAATGAAACAAAAATTTAAAAAAATTGATTTAACAATTTTTAACAATTTTTTTCAAAATAATAAACATAAATCACCAAATAATTAATATAACAATTTTTCAAAATATTAACTCAAATTACTAAATAATTAATATAATACCATCAATTAAAATCAACAATTACAATTTTCAATCAAATACTTAATTGAAAACAATTTCTTTCACAAAATTCTTTAAATTTTTAAAATGATAATAATTTCTAAACAAACAAAAACAAAAAACAAAACAAAACAAAACAAACCCCTTAATTTTTAATTAACATGACTAAGACAAAGCAACATTAATCAAAACAACAAACCATTTCAAATCAAACTGCTGTTGCAGGCTTAACTTTCGCTGTCTGGGTAGTGCATTTTACGTCAATGACTTTAGGAGTGTCCTTTGCAAAAGGGATGTTAACTAAAACAAGGCCAATCAAAACCAAAATCAAAAGGAGGACGTAGCTGGGACTTTATAAGAAAAGTCATATCCTGTAATTGTGGTAAAATCACAAACACAAAAATTTGAGTGATTTTTAGTATCTACTATTGCATTTTCTACAACTACAACGTCACAGACGGTCCTAAAGCATGCACACCCATTGCTCATATACACGAGCACTGTTCTAGGAGCTTCGTTAGGATGTACTTCAAAATGACAAATATTTTGCTCGGTGTCCAAACAAATGTCCTGAGCTATGATTGCATTACTTTCACAAATGAAACCTTGCTGCTCCCTAACAACACAAGATTCTAAATTGACAGTTTGCCATTTCTCACCAGTTTGACGGGCCCATTCTCTATGCTCGGAAGGATAGAGAATAGCTCCATCATGATTTATACCTAATGCAATGATAGGGAATATCAAATGCACTGAAGCATTACCTATTGTTAACACAAAAGCTGTAACTGTGTTAGTATTGGGGTTATAGGTAAAGTTCACTAATTTCCACCAGGATTGGAATTCTCTTTGAAAATAATTTGAATTGTTCCAAATTATTTTCCAAATTTCAGTAGGAAGAATTCCTTTTTCTTCTTGCCTTATAATTGAGGCAATAACCATCTGCATCCAAAGCTGTGCCTGGATGCAGCTAAGGGCCAAAGAACTATTGTTTTGTGTAGCGCCAGGTGTATCAATTACCAATTTGCTATCATTCACATTTATCTTTTCCCAATTTGGTAATATGTTTAATAGCAATCACTGAAGTGTCCCCAAAGCCAATAAGGACAACTATAATAGTTGTTGTAATTTGGTCAAATCTCTAATTGTGGCAACCAATTTATTCATTAATATTTCTGAATCAATGCTATTTAAAATTTCTGTTTAAAGTATTTATCATGGTTTATATGGCCTTCATGTCCCTCGGAGTTCTCCTGTGGAAAGTAAGCACAACAGAATCTGCCACGAGGAGGCAGGAGGTTAGAATGATGAAAATTGCCCATCCTGTATTTATTCGATGCTCTTTCCCTAGAGCATCAAAGGCTGCCCATGTATATTTATTCAGAGGGGTTTTCAGCACTAGTGGTACTTCCCCTACAGTAGGGAGGTCCACCAAAACAGACTGTCCAGGGCAATGTGCTGGATTGCTGGAATCACTTGGTCCCCATAGTGAGGGAATTATGCTCGGAGCTGTCAGGCAAAAGGCAGAAGGATCAGTAAGCCAAGGATTTGCTGGCTGTTCGGGGGAAAAGGGAGGGGTAATGACTGAGGCAGGTTTGTCTTGGATGCTATCCAAGTTTTCTGCTTCTTGTAGTGCTAGATTTTTCACAGCTCCTTTAGTTATTGAGAAGATGTTACAATAATGTTCAATCTGAGCAGACCACTGTCTTACTGTGGTCCTCTCGGCCACCCCGGCAGGTCGGGGGGTCCCAGTAGTGACTGACTTAGCCTTGAAGGGGCCTCTCAAAACAATTGGTTGTTGTTGTGCAATTTTCTCCACTTCTATGAGAGCTAAGCTAACCACAAACAAGCCTTTTTCCCAGGTAGTGTACCTCTTTTCAGCATCTTTAAAGCCACAAGAGTGAGAGCTAACAGATCTGATCGGGCCTTCAGGACCCCTTTGCCATATATACAATGACAATCCTGAGGTGGCAAATCCCCATTCTGCCTGAAAAGGATCTGTAGGATGAATAGGGCCAAGGGCTTGGTGAGCAGTTGCTTCAAAAAGCAGCAATTTTATTTTAACCAATTTATCATAAGGCAATTTATCCATTACTTCTCGAGGTAGTCCCCTTTTCAGTCCTAGCAACCACAACTGCTGCCGGTTAGAGATCTGTTTTTCCTTTTCTAGTTTTTTGTTAGGAGAAGCAATGTGCCTGACTTTTCTGGGTTTTTCGGGTCTGTCCTCTGAGTGCTTCACTGGTCCGTATTTTCCACTGTTATGACTGTTGTTAGATTGTGTGCTAGGAGTAGCAAAAGGCGAGAAGTCAGTGGAGTCAGTGGAACCGGTTTGATCACTTGTGTGTCCAAGAAATCTTTCAAGCCTGTCTACCGGAGTGGTAGATGCTATTGTTTTTTGGAAAAGAATTACTGTTGGTTTAAGAGACTCTGGCAAACCTCGAATTAGAGGGGTCATAATCTCGGGTCTGACAGGCTGTTGCATGGGTGACTCATAGTCAGAAATCAATTTTCTTTCATGTATCCTTTGCAAGCATGCAGCTTTGTGTATGTTTTCTAGGAGTTGGTCCGGGGTGCCGACTATTGCCAGGGGGTTGTCCCTTTCAAGGGGGCTTAGTCCCCCTGCCCAGTGAGCTGCACGCTGTGTCAGGGACCATGGGGCACGTGTATTCCCTGTTGTTAAGAAAACTCCATGTCCCCAGTAGCCACTTACTTCTTGTTCACTTAATTTAATTTGGTCACCACCAGTAAGTGAAATTCTAAAGACATACTCCGTCTCTGATTCACTAGAAAGTCGGGAGTATTCTTTCTTTAATTTAGCTAATTCAGTGGCTGTGTTGGGTGTTTGTTTGGTGGTTATGTGGGGGTCATGAACCTCTTCATTTATACAATTAAATTCTGTTTTGACAAGAGGTCTCAAATTGGAGCAACAGAGTTCCCCACAATTTTGCATGTGTACTAATTCTTTCTGAGGGTATATCTGTTTAATGCTGTATGTCTCCTTTCCTCCTGTTTCCTTTGGTGAATCTACAGGTTTTGAATTTTTGCTCCGCTCTTCTGCAAGGGAAATCTCCAGCAAATATTTCTGATTTCTTTCCTGTTCTAATTGTTTTTGCAAAGCTTCTACCAAATCTTGCAGGGATTCTATTACTTCTCCCTCTCGATTTCTTTCATGTTCCAATTGTTTTTGCAGGGATTCTATTTCTGCTTTCTCTTCACTTACCCGTTTAAAATGGGTTTCTATGGCTGCCGAAAGGCAGGCCCCCAAAACTGAGCAAAGAATGGTTTTATTTCTGCCCAGTTTATACTTAGCATCATGTTGCATAGAATATATTCTATCTACAGTGTTTTCACACTTAAACCAATTATCTTGTGCCCACTCTTCTCCGGCTGGAGAAGGTCTAGCACCATGCTTTGTTAACAAAGCAAAAAGAATATCCTTATCTTTTGTACTAGAATTTTCACTCATTTTTTTGTGAAGGGACAAAAACCACTCTCAGGGAGGTATTCTTAAAGTTACAAACAATGGCACAGCTAATACTGTGTTTCCCTTCGCTTCCCTGGAATGGGAGAGGAGACCCAGCTGCTTGGGACGCACTTCTTCACAAAAAACGCCTGTTGTCTCCTCAACTACACCAAGCAGCTTAAAACACAGAGTCCCATCTTTTGCACAGTGAGATCGTTTCTGAAATATCCTGATGACAGGGAGTGCTTATTCGCCTGGGTGTATACAGTTTGCGGGAATTTTCCCTCGCCCCCCTTGCTTTCTAACAGCGCTCACCGAAGTGGCGTGCTGGGTGCGGCTGAGACGAGGGTCCTTCCCCTTCTACAAACTATATAAAACCCGCAACTCCACAGTCTATCAAGATCCTGTCCGTGACGCCAATTTAAATGTCAGGGTCCGCAAATATATGTGGGGAACCTGATGGTTCGTTTTGGAGATCTCAAAGCGCAAAAGACACAACAGGGGACAAACCAGTTTGCTTAAACAAAAAATGCACTTTTATTTAGTGCCCACAATGCGATAGTAGGGAGAGAAAATAGAGAATAGTGAGAAAGATAGAGAAAGAGGGGAAGGGGGATTATAGCTACCACGTGGAGAGTCGGAGGTCCTCAAGACGTAGAGATGCCCATAGACGCGATCTTCTCCAGTGGGGTGATCACAAAGGGTGCACGGGATCTGCAGAGTCTTTATAGGCTGGTCAGGAAGAGGACCAAGGCGAGTGGAACGGAGCCAAAGAGGGCACCGGGCCAGTGCAGGCACCTGCGTCAAAGTTGGGTGCTCAGGAACAAGCAGCAAGCTGTACCTTTCTAGCACGGTCAGTATAGTCAGCTCAGTCCACTGTAACGAGCTATTATTGTTCTTGCATTCCATTCTCGTGGAGATGCACATCAGTCCTCGGCAGGCACCCCACCTCATCCAGGCCAGGGGCTCTCCCCAGTCTCTCCGGGGGTCTTGGTCTTCAACCATCGGAGACAGTTGTGAGGCATAACACATCCTCGGACAGACTCTGACACCTTCCCATCTGTTTGACTATATGGAGTAGTGAGCAACACTTATTAGGAGCAGTAACACAGTTAAAGAAAACGGGGGAGGACGGTCCTGTAGAGACAAAGGTGTTGGAGTGGTTAAGACCTCAATTACAACAAAGAAAAACAATAACCCAAAAAATCGAACGCCTTGCTAACTTGATCATGAAAGGTCGACTACATGTTGTTGCTATGAGTGGATCAGAGCCAGCAATCATTCAGTTGCCAATGGACAAGGCAACAATGGACTGGTATCTTCTTAATTCTTCAGAACTTGCGGAAGCCCTGCTTAATGCCCCTAGCCACATCACCTCAGCACCGCCGGCCCCGAAGCATTTGCAATGGTTAGGACAATGGCAGTGGATTGTTAAACCTCTTCGGGAGGATAAGCCTATCCCGAATGCGCTTACTGTTTTCACTGATGCTGGACGACGATCACGAAAAGCAGTTGTCACATGGAAAATCCAAGAACAGTGGCATCATCACATTATTCAGGCCACTCCACAAGACAACCTGCAAACCTTGGAATTAGTGGCGGTCATTTGGGCCTTTCAAACTTTTGCACAGCCCGTAAATGTTATCTCAGATTCAATGTATACTGTTGGAGTTGCGTCAAGAATAGAAGATGCGAGCATCAAGGAAGTCAACAACCCACGGCTAGGAAAACTCTTCATGCAGCTACAGAGAACACTACAGAATCGACAGCACCCATACTCCATACTACACATCCGAAGCCATAAACTGGAAGAAGGTTTAGGAGAAGGCAATGCCAGGGCAGATAAACTAGTAGCAATACAACAACCAGCTCCTCTCCCACGCACGACGGCAGCACGAGAAAGTCACAGCATTTTTCATCAGAATGCCAAAGGACTTGCTCGCGAGTTTAAAATTTCACTTAACGAAGCTCGAGCAATAGTAAAAGCATGTCCCACTTGTAGTTTCCACAATGGAGGCCAAGGAATTGGCCTAGGAGTCAACCCCAGAGGTTTGGAGTCTAATCAATTATGGCAGATGGATGTAACTCATTTTGCAGCATTTGGGAAACTGAAGTATATTCACGTTACAATTGACACCTATAGTCATTACATTTGGGCAACCGCACAGGCAGGAGAACAAGCAAAGCACGTTGAGAGACACCTGCATAGCTGTATTGCAGTTATGGGTGTTCCTAAGGAAATCAAAACAGACAATGGGCCTGCCTATGCCAGTCAGAGATTTGCAAAATTAGTTAGTTTTTGGAACATTAAACATGTTAGGGGAATCCCTAATGTCCCTACAGGTCAGGCAGTAGTAGAACGAGCCAATGGCACCCTGAAGCGGTACTTAGAAAAATATACCGATCTACACATTCCAGCAGAAAGATTGCTTAGGGCTTTGTTTGTATTAAATCATCTTTGCCTGTTTGCTGACAGGGATGTGCCCCCTGTCATGATGCATTTTCAGAAGGACCCCGCGCCCGTCCCTCCTGTATATGTTACCTATAGAGACCCTAAAACTGGTGTGTGGCAAAGCCCTGCTCAGGTTCTTTACTGGGGAAGAGGTTATGTATGTGTTTCCACCCCTACAGGCTCTCAATGGATTCCTGCTAAATGGACACGTCCTGCAAATCCACAAGAGCAGTCCGGAGGAAAGAAGGCGACACAGGCTTCAGACAACACTTGCACCATTGCTGCTAACAATACAGAAGCAGTTTGGGATCTCCTTCCACATCGAATCTGAGGAGGACGTGCAGCTCCACGTCATTCCCCTGTTGCATGAACTTAAATAATAGTTCTGAGTCCATCCATGCCAAGATAAAACAATTGCAGCAGCATACTGCACTGTTACGCAGGGATGATACATTTTTTGGACTTAATCTTGGGGATTGGGGACTTACTGGATGGCTTAAGGGTTTGGTTCAATTTATACTTGTAGGAATAGTTATTCTGTTTATGTTATTGTTACTTTTGCCTTGTATTTTGCAATGCTTGCAGCGCATGTTAATGTCAGCATTTACATCAAAAAATGTTGCCTTACTTGCTGTAAAAGAAAACGGGGGAGATGTAGAGAGCCTGACTGAAGAATGGCTGCGTTCCAAAGGACATATACTATGCGGCTAGTAAAAGTTTAAAAGGTCAAAGTGTCATTGAGGCAGATCTGGTTTAGTTAACAAAATGCAGAAGCTTCCTGAGGAATGTAGAGTGAGCCATAAAGATAAGGATAACACTAACAGTGGGATTAGTACTTAGCAACGTGTGCGTCATTGGCTGAGAGCCAGTAAGGAGCTATATTTTTGCAATATGTATGAACTAGTTATGAAGTGTATAAAAATGTAACTCAACTGAAATAAAACGAGACTTGCTGACCGTGAAAGCATGAGGCATGTCTACCACGGCTCTATAAATCCCTTACATAGTGTCCTACCTGACGTGTTCCGAGATTGGAACAGGGTCAGTGATTTATTATACAGGTGCTAAAAGAAGACCAATTTGGTCTGAAAAGTAGATGCTGCCTGCAGTGATCAACATTGCCTTAGAAAAATTCTTTTGGGAATGCTGCATTAAATACTACAACACTACAAAGCTAAAAATCTTCCCATATCATGCTTTCCTTATGCTTGTAGCTATGTGCTGTTTTAATTTAATTGGGTCCCTTGAAAACACCTAGATACCCCACGTTTACCATGAACTCAGTTTGAAGAAAATTGTTTTCATTTTTTCTGTATCTAATCTTCTTTTCTATAAAAATGATGTAACACATGTGTTAGAGAGGCAGCATATCTTAATGTGTGTGATCCCAAGCACATTTAACTTATTGAAGATTTTTTCTTTCAACAGTCATTCAGTTTATACGCTCCAATTCATCCTCTTTTCCCAAAAAATGAGGTGTTCCTGTCTTACATGTAGGGCTGTGGGACATAAAATGCTGTTACTCATGATATCTTTGAATGTGATTGCATTGATCATGGGTGTGTGATGGAATCCTGTGCAAATATAGAAAGTTAGGTGGGAAGATTTTCAATCGTACCTTCTGCAAATAAATTGCAGTCAATCAAAGAATTCATTCCCAATGAGTTAACTTTCTCCTTTACAGCAGTTTATTATATTCCTCCTTATTATGATGACAGTGGGTTAAATTAATTTTTGCAGATAACTGATAAAAATTAATCTAGGCCTCCTGTGTTTAACTAGATGTTCTTTATATTTGCAGGAATCTTTCCGTGCAGCAAAGAAAGCCTTCTGGAAGATCAAAATACGTGTAAAAGAGACTTTGGCTGTAGATCAGTGCCGGGGACCTGCAGCACTTGAAATTTCTGCCCTGCATTATATAGCTTCCCACAAGGAGCTGTATGATGTTTGTTGCAGTGTCCAGGTAAGTCAAGGGCAGTGGTGGGAAAGTGGTGTGGTGATCTCTTTCAGGAGCTAGTAAATTCAGAATATGTAAACTGAAGGAGAAAAAAGTTACTGTATAGACTTTGTCTTGTAGCAGTTTACTTTCCAGAACAACATTGCTAGGACTAGTGTATGTGTGACTTAGTAAAAGCTCGTTTGTTTGTAGCAGCACATTCTTTCTGAAGTTATTGTTTTCTGGAATAATCTAGGGCAACATGAGCTTTTTGTACCGATTTTTAAATGTAGAAAGCTGAGAGGCATACTTAGGGGTGATTTCTATACTTGCTTGTGAATAAAATTGTTAGCGAGTGCAAATTACCCCTGTATTTTTATTTTCAGGAAGTTATTTGCTGCATGAACGTGAACCCAAAGCTTCCATGTGGTGGCGTGTGATTCCAGTGATTCCAGTTCGACTTTATTATTCCGTTATCGTTCCTGTTGAAGTTTATACAGTTATGTTTTTTAAAGTTATATGCAGTTTGCATTGTTCAAGATGGCCTCCTTTTCCCTCATAGTTTCCCGCCTTTCCCCAGTTGTCATGCCAACCTCCATCCCAGAATAGTTGTTTACCCCATTTCTGTTAACTGTCAATCTCCGAGTTATATAATCCCTCCACCCCCTGTTACATAACTACCCCTTTCCCATTGGTTTAAAGTTTTGACCACCCCACTGTTCAAGTTTGTTCCAAGTTGTTGATTTGTTCCCTGAGAGACCACCCTCGATCCCACCCCCTATTCTGATTCAATAAAAAGCCGTGGCACCCCCCCAAGCTGTTGTCTCTCCAGGACGCAGCCTCGGGAACACGCATCCCCTTGGTTCGCTTACCTGAGAGTCCCGCCTTTCTGTTTTCCGCTTCACCCACACCGCTTGCTGCGCTCGCCCGTCCCTCTGGCTAAGTGGCCCCCGGATTGTGGTGGCGGCAGGGCTGGCCGGAGCCGCTTTCCTTGGGCAAGAAGCCGACCGCCGCAGATTGGTGCCCAACGTGGGGCAGCCAAGGACGCGCTGAGACCGTACAGCTCAGCGGCGACATCTCTGGCGCAGGGCCCTCGAATTGAGAGCTCTGCGGCAGTCCGGTCCATCGGGACCCTTGCTGGATATACCATTGGTGTCGCGCCTCCCCGGTGGTAGCAGCCCTTACGGGTGCGCTCCCGGGAGGACGAAGAGGGCAGCCTCCAGCACCCAGGGAGGTCCTCTTCAGGTGTGGGTTCCCGGACCAATCCGCCTTCGACGCAGGAACCAGGGAAAGGGTAGGTAGGAGTCCCCTGAACCCTCCCCTACCCTCAAGGAGCTCAGTCCAAGCGCCCTCGTATGAGGTGGCTGGCTTGGAGGAGCTAACCGCGCGGTGCTCGCGGAGGGGGGCTTTTCTCCTTCTTGCGGGTCTTTGGTGTTGTTGGTTCCTGAGCTTGTGTTGTTTTATTTATCTGTATTTCGGTTGGTGTCCCGTTGGTCCGTGCACGGGCGCGGACGGGGTTGTTGGCAGATTGGGTATCTGCCGTGGCTTTGTTAAGAACGGGAGTTTTGTGTTAAGGGTCCGGCACCTCCGGGGCGGAGGCGGCGACGGGGACGCTGCCTGACCGGGGTTTTTAGTGCTGTGTTTTTGTGTGTTGCTTTCGTTTTTTACGTTGTGGTGAAGTCCGGTGGAAAAGGATGGGTGCAAGGCTTAGTGCGGAACAGAAAGGTGTCTATAGGTGTTTTGTTGGCGTTTTGACTGTTAATAAAGTTAAGTTTTCAAATGGAGAGCTCAAGCGGTTTGTCCGCAAGCTCTTCTTGCACTTCCCAAAAACAACCCCCGAGGTAGTGACAGAGCCCCGGTATTGGGAGCCTGTCATTTTTAAATTCACAGATTTGGCCGCCTCAGGAGAAGAAAAAGCGGCAAAATATTTATTTTGGTCCCGTCAGCTTAGGACCGCAATGATGGTAATGAAGGGAGTGCAAAAAGGGCAGCCTCCACGTTCTCGTTCAGTTTCCCCTTGTTCATCCCGCTGTGTGTCCCGCTCCCCCTCTCCCCGCCGCGGCATCCTCAGGGGTGCAGCGGGCAAACCCCAGCCCGCCAGCCCTGGCCCCCTCAAGATGCCGGTCCCCCGCCCGGATCAGACAAAGCCGTCTGTCCGAGACGACCGAAGGAGCCCTGGCCAGGCTCCCGAGGCTTTTTCCTTTTCCCGTTATCCTAATAAGCCCCGAGTTAGATTTTCAGTTGCGGGTGGTGAGCTCCCTCAAGATGGCGTCCGGTTGGGGAGAAGACAAGATGGCGCCGACCGCGTGGCACGGTCCTCATCGGTGTCCTCCCTGCCCGCCATTTTCCCTTCCCCTTCCCAGCATCCCAAGTTTTCCCCAACCAATCCCTTCTGGTCTCCTCCCACTCCCCTTCAGGAACACCCCTCTCTTGAAACTCCTCCCCTTCCACTCAAGTCTCCACCCCTTTCCCAGGACCCTCCCAGCTACCGCTCCTCCCAAATCTCCGCCCCAGACCATTCCCCCGAGGGCGTGTCATTCCCACACTCCGACACGCCTCCCTCCGGCAAGCCACCCCCCCTTATAACGCGCAGTCGGTCTCGCCCCTCGCCTTCCGGTTCCCACGCCCCTTCTTCCGGTTCCCACGCTTTGGAACCGGAAGAGGAGGAAGTGGATTCCGGAAGAGACGACCCGCATACACCTTCCCTGGCCCCAGTGACGTACAGGAAGGGTAGGGGAGGGCATGAAGAGATCAAATGGCAACAGCTATCTCAGAACGTGGTTCGGGATCTAATGAAGGCCCTCAAGGAGTATGGACGTGACAGTCCATACTTCCTTGGCATGTTGGAAGGCCAGATCACCGGGAGTGATGTCGTCCCTCACGACATCAAATACCTTTTTCGATGCCTGCACTCCAGGACTGAGTTTCAGCTCTGGTTTGCGACATGGAAAAGGTGTTTGCAGGACGCCCTCCCAGGTTTGTTGGAAGATTCCGACACGGCTCTGGATAACGAGGGGAATTTAATCACACTGGCGCATCTATTAGGAGAGAAGGACTGGGAAATGCCTCAGAAACAGGCAGAAGGTCTCCCAAGGCCTTTGTTGAAAAAAGTTGCACAGCTAGCGGTCAAAGCGTTCTCCACTATGAGGCCGTCAGGGCCCATGGAGTCATATCTAGACATTTTTCAAGGGCCACAAGAGAACTTTCTGCTGTTCGTGGAACGGCTTACAATAGCCGTCGAGCAGCAGGAAGAGGAGGAGGCGGCCAGAAAGCAGTTAATAACTTCTTTAGCATTTAAGCATGCTAATCAGATTTGCAAGCAGGCCATGCTGACCCTGCCCAGAAAGCCCAGGCCGTCTCTTCAAAATTATATTGAAGTGGTCACCGAAATCGTCCCGTTGATGGCAACATCAAAGCCTGACCGCCAGGAGAACAGAAAGAAGAACATCAACGCTACAGATGTCGTTACCAACCCTGACAATGCAGCTGATGCGCAGAGAACACCCAAAACACCGAAACCATGGAGGCAGCCGTCCAGGAGTGCGGCGGACAGAACGTGCGCACGCTGCGGCAAGCGTGGCCACTGGTGGCAGGCTTGTCCGCTGAGACAAGAATTCCAACAATTTAAACAGATAAAAGGGGGAGAAGGGGAAGGCGGAAGGGGAGGAGGCTCCCATCAAAAAAACTAAGAAGGGAGCGCGGGGCCGCCCAGTGCGAAGACCCCAATCGGGCGGTCCAAGCCGGGGGAGGGGGAATGGGGAATTCGGATTTGAGCTGTACCGGACATGTCATTTTAACAGACTTTCTTTTCTCTTCTAAAGGGCAGCAGGGCAGTGCTCTGCAAAGTCCGAAGGAGATTTCACCGGACGTGACAAAAGACTCCCCCTTGAGGAGTTCTTCACCTGCTGGTAATAACACCGATGTGCCTATCTCTGTTGCAGGCAATTCTCTGACGACGACAAGCGATGGCGTCCCGTTCCATCTTCAAGTTACGGAAGGACAGTGGATCCGGGATGACGAGTGGCGCCGCGTGGCAGTCGGAAAGAATAGAGGTACCTGGCACAAAATTGGCACAACATATGTAGTCGTTGGGGACTGCAAGTTCACCCCGCCAGAGATAGAGATTGTACCCCAAACCACTCCCTCGGATCCCGAGTGGTTTGAACTCTGGCTTCGCTGCACGAACCCACCCACATATCTGTCAAAGGGACAAATAATCGCCCAAGCCATACCATCGCTGCCAGAAAGAGTGTGTCCGGAGGGCGATTGCAGGACTTGCTACCCCCAAGTAAGACCGGTCATGCATATCACACAGGACCGACCTGAGGAGGTATGCAAGTTAAGGGTGGGTGAGGAGACCACCACCATCAAAGGTCTCCTCGACACGGAGGCGGACGTGACGGTCATACCCGAACACCTGTGGCCGTCACAGTGGCCATTACAAACTGTGGCAGAGCAAGTTGAGGGTGTAGGAGGCCTTCAATTGGCTAAAAAATCGAAGCACATGGTACAAATTAAGGGGTCCAAAGGGCGATTGGCGAATGTTAAGCCGTTTGTTTTCAAATACAAGACACCCCTGTGGGGTAGAGATGTCCTGTCCCAATGGGGGGCCATAATTGGATTACCGGACTCCCCAAAATGTATTTATGCTGCGGCCATTGAGCAGCGCCCCACTCAGAAACTGAATTGGAAAACTGATTCGCCAGTTTGGGTGGAGCAATGGCCGCTGTCCAAAGAAAAATTGAAGGTGCTGAACGAACTCGTGGAGGAGCAGCTCCGCAAAGGTCACTTGGAGGAAACCAACTCTCCATGGAACACTCCGGTGTTCGTTATCCAGAAAGCGGATAAGACCCGGTGGAGGCTTCTCCAGGACCTTCACCAAATTAATGAAGTAATTGAGGACATGGGCTCTCTACAACCAGGGATGCCTTCCCCCGCCATGTTGCCCCAAAATTATCAATTGGCAGTGATAGACATCAAAGATTGCTTTTTTCAAATTCCTCTGCATCCTGACGACGCCCCACGGTTTGCATTCTCGGTACCTAACATCAACCGAGAGGCCCCAAGGAAGAGGTACCACTGGAAGGTGCTACCGCAGGGAATGAAAAATTCTCCCGCCATCTGTCAGTGGTACGTATCTTCCTTGCTAACCCCCGTACGTGCAGCCGCACACCAGGCCATCATCTACCATTATATGGATGATGTACTCGTGTGCGCCCCCAGCGACGACCTGTTGGCACAAGCGCTTGACCTGACAGTGACTGCACTGGTTGCTGCAGGGTTTGAGTTGCAGGAAGCCAAAATTCAAAGGGTGCCACCGTGGAAATACCTCGGTCTCGAAATTAATAAGCGGACCATTGTTCCGCAAAAATTGGCTATAAACACAAACATCAAGACTCTAGCGGATGTGCACCAGCTGTGTGGGGCTTTGAACTGGGTGAGGCCTTGGCTGGGTCTGACCACCGAGGACCTGGCGCCCCTTTTCAATTTATTGAAGAGGGGAGAGGGGCTGAGTTCCCCCAGGTCCCTCACCCCGGAGGCACGGAAAGCCCTGGAAAAGGTTCAGGAACTACTGTCCACCAGACAAGCAAATCGGTACCGTCCTGATTTGCCATTTCGTTTTATCATTTTAGGTAACCTGCCACACCTCCACGGAGTCATCTTCCAGTGGGACAGCGGGGTGA
Organism: Zosterops lateralis; assembly: GCF_965231275.1. Classification (NCBI taxonomy): domain Eukaryota; kingdom Metazoa; phylum Chordata; class Aves; order Passeriformes; family Zosteropidae; genus Zosterops; species Zosterops lateralis. The sequence continues at coordinate 109,581 of NW_028154612.1, forward strand.
CCAACATGCCCCGGAAGGACCGCGGCGGGAGGGATCCACTCATCATCATTGAGTGGGTCTTCCTTAGCCACCACCGGTCCAAAAGGATGAGTCGCCCACAGGAGCTCATGGCGGAGCTGATCCGGAAGGCCAGAGTCCGGATTAGAGACCTGGCCGGATGCGACTTTGAAGTGATCCACGTGCCGATTCGGATAAGTACGGGCCAAATTTCAAAAGCAATGTTGGAGCACCTGCTTCAGGACAACAAAGCATTGCAGTTCGCTCTAGACAGCTACACTGGCCAAATTTCAATAACTCGGCCAGCCCACAAAATTTTCAATTTGGACTCACAATTCAAATTGAGTTTAAGAAGTGTTCAGAGCAAAAGGCCGCTCGATGCCCTGACTGTTTTTACAGACGCGTCCGGAGGATCCCATAAGTCGGTAGTGACTTGGAAGGATCCTCAAACTCAGCAGTGGGAGTGTGATGTCGCTGAGGTGGAGGGATCCCCTCAGATTGCTGAGTTGGCCGCAGTCGTCAGGGCCTTCGAGAGGTTCTCTGAACCTTTCAATTTGGTTACAGATTCAAGTTATGTTGCCGGGGTAGTATCTAGAGCGGAAAATTCAGTACTGCAAGAGGTGTCCAACCCTGCATTGTTTAGTTTGCTCTCGAAGCTGATAAAGCTAGTCTCCCACCGAGAGCAACCATTCTACGTGGCTCACACAAGGTCGCACACGGACTTACCGGGGTTCATAGCGGAGGGTAACAGGAGGGCGGATGCTCTCGCTGCCCCTGTCGCTAAGGCCCCATTGCCTGACGTGTTTCAACAGGCCAAGCTCAGCCATCAGCTGTTTCACCAAAATGTACCAGGTCTGGTCCGGGGATTCCACCTGACCCGTGATCAGGCCAGGGCAATAGTGGCGACCTGTCCCAGCTGCCAGCAGCATGCAGTACCCACCTTGCATGCCGGGGTCAACCCCCGAGGGCTGAGCAGCAACGAGGTGTGGCAGATGGACGTTACTCACGTCTCCCAGTTTGGGAGGCTGAAGTGCGTCCATGTCTCGGTGGACACGTTTTCCGGAGCAGTCTTTGCCTCTGCCCACGCAGGGGAGAAAGCAGGGGATGTCATCAAACACCTCCTTCAAGCCTTCTCCTTTCTGGGCATTCCGCGAGTCATCAAAACAGACAACGGACCGAGTTATGTTTCACGGGATTTCCGCAACTTCCTCCAGCAATGGGGAGTAGAACACAAGACCGGCATCCCCTACTCCCCGACAGGCCAAGCAATTGTGGAGAGGATACACCAAAATATCAAAAGAGTCCTCAACCAACAGGGCCAAATTGCTAAATTGGAAACGCCCCAAATTCGACTTGCCAGGGCACTCTACACAATAAATTTTCTAAATTGCTCATTTGAATGTATGAATCCCCCGATCATTCGACATTTCGGAGGGAGTCCAAATTTGAAATTGGAATCAAAACCGCCCGTCCTCGTCAAAGACCCGGAGACCATGAGGGTAGAAGGACCGATGGATTTAATCACTTGGGGGCGCGGATACGCCTGTGTTGCGTCGCCTGGAGGACCCAAATGGGTTCCGGCCAAGTGGGTACGTCCTTATATCCCCAAGGCCTCCGAAAAAGTGGACCAGCAAGTGAAACATGTAGCCCTAAGGAGGAAGAGAAAGCCCGTGCGTCCGGTGAGGAGAGAAGGGTCCGCTCCTAACTTCCCCATTCCTCAATGGCTTTTTGGTTAATTTGTTTCTTTTTGTCTGTTTAAGTTGCAGAAGGACCCAGCCAACCTCCACCTGAGAGCCCCAGGAGGACAACGCCTGTTTCATCTGGCCACAGTCCTCGCAGTCCTTGGTCCGGCCCTATCCTGGGTCGTCCCTCAGCCCAAGGCTAATGTCTGGAGGACACTCGCCCGAGCCATGGGACAGGATCACATCTGCCTGTCCCAGGGCTCGGCGAAGGACCCGATAGCGTCGTGCCTGGTGGGGATCCCGTCCCAAGAGTCAGAGCTCCCCCCTGAACTCTTGTGGTGGAAGACCAACTTTAATGAGAAGCCCTTCCCAGAGTATAGCCGCCATTATAGTGTTGATCGCTCCCTTCCCTACCCAATAACCAACCCCTTTACCCTCTGGAAAAATTGGATTCAGTCAAATGTCCTCCCCGTTTCTCCTGATGAGCCCCAGGAGCTGGAACTCCTGGGGTCCTCCCCGGCCACATTTTGCGTTCAGTTTGTTTATGTTCCCATTCCCTCAGAAGAAAGATTTTATCATTTTTTGCCCGAAAAAAAGGTGTATTATACTAACCCATGGTGTAAACAAACTGCACATGTGAAAATGGCTTCCACCCTGTCCCATAAGCCCCTCACCCTTCCTAAAGGTCTTTTCCTCATATGCGGCGACAGGGCTTTCACTGGCATCCCCTCTCGCCTTCTCGGAGGTCCTTGTACCCTTGGAAGATTGAGCCTGCTCGCCCCAAACAAAACAATGATTATGGATTGGATTGTTAAGAATACCTCAATTCACACAATCCAAAAAAGAGACCTGACCGACCTCGACCCGGATTGTGAATCTGACGTAATCCACTGGTCCCAGGCAAAGGCGACTGCCATCACTATTTTTCTGCCCTGGGTATCAGTTGCCAAATCACTGGGAGAATTAGGTCGATTGGAGTGTTGGGTTGCTAAGCAGGCGAACGTTACGTCTTCCGCTTTGTCTGATCTCCTAGCCGACGAGGAAATAACCAGGAAGGCGACGCTGCAGAATCGGGCAGCAATAGACTACCTCTTACTCCTCCACCATCACACGTGCGAGGAGTTTGAGGGTCTTTGCTGTTTCAATTTGTCCTCCAGGGCTGAGAATGTCCGACAATCCATCAGGAAGATCCAGGACATGGTTCATGATATAAAGCAGGAGACCAAGGACTGGTTTGATCAACTATTTGGAGACTGGGGACTCTCTGGCTGGGTCAATTCAGCCATAAAGACTGCACTCCTGGTGTTATTACTATTATTTTTAATTGGAATCGCATTTGGAATAATTCGCCGCTACACCCGAAAAGCCATCACTGCAGCAACGTCATCCCTCAGCATCAACAACGTGTGGGCAACAGTTCCCCCACTGGAAGAGATTGAGATGCAAGAGTTGCCACCCTGGGAAGACCGAGACAGCCCCGACCCAGAAGATTTCCTCCCCGAGGACGATGACTGTTTGGCATTTCAAATGCAGACACTCTGTCCTCCTCTGGATGTTGCCTCCGGTGTTGATAGAGAACTTTTCAACAGGAGAATGTAAGAAATCTTTATATTCAGTCAGACTCTTACCATTAAATGTTGTGTAGCCTACTTGTTTCCTAATTAATATAAAAATTTAAGATTTCTAAACATTAATTTGGGCAAAAACCCCTGGCCTGTAGTGAATTTGGTATATCTTTAAGGTTTAGGATAGTGTATAAATGCCAGCATGTACACAAGTGTTAACAATTTTTTTAGTGAACAGCAGAGCAATTTTCTGGATAAACTTCAGTCTCAAGAGCATATTTAATTTATCATTTAAGAAGATAATGATCATCAGATTTCCCTGTTTAGTCTCTATCTGCCTTTTTAAAGATGTTTGCATCTTTGTTCCTCCTTACTGGCCTGTTCTGTAAAAGTCATATTTACTGAGATCTGGCAGTTGATGTTACTGGGATCAACATGTTTGCCGCAACCTCCAGGCTGCAGCTGCTGTATAACATACAAGTATTAATATGGTCCCACCTCTTCTGGTTAAGAGCTGAGCAAAACCAAATCTGCCTTTTAAAAATGTGAATTTTGTTTTAAAAAAATTCACACCATGGCATAGGTTTGGTTTGTTTGTTTGTTTTTTTTTCTGTTGGATCAAGCTGCTTTTTTAGCAGGCAGAGAACAGGGTGCTTCCATATTGTCTAGAAAATTCATGGGATTGATAAGTCATAAAAAATGGCTCTCAAAAGCAAAAAACCTTCCATCACTAAGGAGGTTTCCAGTAATACAATTTAGAATAGAATGGGACCCAGGTGGTGAAGAGCTTGAGAAGTCAAGGAGAGAACGAGAGAAGATGAAAGTAGACTCTTGATAGGAGAGTGCAAAGTCATACAGGACTACTCAAAGATCCTATTCAAATATGGGAAAGTTAGCTTTTGACACTCAAAGCTATTGGCCTGATTAAAAAGCACCAACACTGTGGTATAGTCTTGGGATGCCTTCTCCACCTATTTGGTGTGTATGGCCTTAAAAAAACACATCTAATATGTTTTTGTGTGCTGCTGTGGGAGACACATACTCCCATCTTTCTGTCTATCTATCTAGATAAATGTGGCATATGTGTATGTTTACATGTATAGCATGTATATATGGCACACAGAGATGGAGCAAAACTTGTAGAAATTAAAATATCTCTGTTTATTGTGTGATAGCATTCTATAAAGGGCCAGGTAAACATCATTGTACCCTATGCCTTGCTTCATGCCTCAGGGTACAACATTGTTTTATATAACTTGCTATTGTAATACATTACTAAAGTATAGATGCACGGCTTTTAACTTTTTTTTAAAATTGCTATTTGGTATTTGTTCTGAGTTTGAATCCATAAAGCCAGATGTGTTATTTAGCCAATATTCCAGACTTGGAAAGGTAGTATACATACCTCTGAATTAATTTTTCATAGCTAAAATGTCACCGTTTCATTATCAATATATGAGGATCTTGCTAATCAAGTTGCCTCATGTCTCATAAGATACTAGGAAGTAACTTTATAGTTGAGTATTTCTGCAATGTCCTTTATAGGGAGCTTGTTTTAGCAAGGTATTACAGGAAGAGGGGATGACTCTGTCTGCCAAATTGCTGCTCAGAAGGTGTAATCTGTCAGTGGACAGAGAGGCCCTGGTTTGTGTGAGGCTTATGCAAAAAGTAAGGTCTAGTGGCCTTCTGAAGTGTGAGATGGCTTTATTAGAATGTCTGTCAGTATAAGTAAATAGTATGTTCTGCTAAGTCTGTCTTCCAAGTCCATTTCTTTTACAGGATCCCATAAAGAATACGTATTTTTGTGATGTGAAAAGACACTAGCACTGTAGCTGCTTTTTATCAGCACTGATGATTTGAAACGTACTTGTCTTTTGGCACTTGTATGCAGACATATGTTGTACTGTTTGTTTCAACAGGTACTATCGTAGTTGTGACTCAGATTTCACAGCTCCCTTTGTGGTCTGGCCTGCTCTGATGGAAAATGGTACTGTACTTGTGAAGGGAGAAGTAGTCACTAGAAAAATGGTTCAGGTATGTATTTTGTTAAAGGAATACGTTAAGGGAAGTCAGTGGATTTCAACACTGTTTTTAAAATTTAAAAATATAAGTTTTTAACTGTTCCCTATATGGGTGGAGTAGTATATCAAATATCAATTAGGTTTTAGTGCCTTATCCTGTACATAGGATGAACAGTTCCATTTTCCCTAGTGTATTAATTATGCAGATGTATGGTTGTTGTCAGAGCCTGTTCTAAGGAGAAAGCTTACTGTGTTTCCTCTCTTTCCTCAAACTTTGTCTCCAGCATGGCAAGTCTGCTTGCAGAGTCTGTCTTTATTAAGCCTTCTCTCTCAGAAGAGGTTTTTCAAACTCTTCTCTTGTAGTGTTATCGCAGAAGCAAACTTAGAAGCAGAAGCTGCAGCTGTGGCCGTCGTCTTGTGCCTGGTCAAGTAAGCCTCAGCTGAATGTTTGTAGTGTTAACAGCATCAAGTATTTTTACGAGGAATATAGGCAACCTGTTCAAAATGCTGGTATGCCACATATTCATTTCAACACTGGGAATAAATGCCTTTGCTCGATGGTCTTGAATGAGGTGAAGCTGAACTTACAGGTAGTTATTGCCTGGTATAATGATCAGTAGAGATACTGTATGAGAAGCAGATCATAGTTAAATTCTCAAAAGTATCAACTGTGTATCTTGGAATGGTTTCTGCCTACTCCCCTTGTTTTAGTGCCCTTCTGAATAAATAATTGGATCATCTAGAAGTAGTTCAGTCATTTTGGAGTACATATACAACACATAGGTCCTACCTCCTAGAATTAGTAACCTAAATTTACTCCTAATTTTCTAAATGCATCAAAGGAGTGGAAAATAAGTGTAGGGTGAGCAGGAAGGGAAGGTGGTACAACTAAGCTATATGAAACTTTAGCAAGTTCTGCATATGGTATGGTTACACAACATTTTTAATTATTTCTGTAAAAAATGTGTATATTTTTCTAGTTCTTTTCCCATCTTACTAAATGGAGATAGGTGCCCTCAACTTAAAATGGGAATATTGGAAATGTGAGAGGCTTTGGGTAGGGCTCAATTTTTTGTGTGTGTGCAGGCTGTGAAAAAAACCCTAGAAAGTTGTTGAACTTTGTAACAGTAGAGCTGCACTGATAGATACATGCAGATTTTCTGAATGTTGATGGGTCCCCAGATGGCTTTCTTGGGTACAGTTCTTTAGCACACCTGATTTTCCTTTTCTCTTCATCTTGCAGATGACTCGAAGCCGCAGTCTTTCAACAGTGCGGTTCAAACCTTTGCGTAAGTTGGTAACTTGGTTCCTAGGGACTCATGATATTCACATTAAGCCCTTGAATGATTGAACAAAGGAACAAAATAACATGTTGAACGTCCTTGATTCCAAAATACTTGCCCAAGTCTTAGTTTTAAATTGGGTAGCCCTTTTTTATATGTAGAAAAAGGCTAAGATTTCTGACCTGGAGATTGATTTGTTTTTTCACTCTACTTGGACCACTGTCATGGTTTCTCTCCGGTGGTTGTCTTCACTGTGGCCAGTGCTGTAGTAGTAAAACTTGCTTCCTTCCCTACACAAGAGACAGTTTGCTGCTGCACAGCTGCTGGCTTCCTGCCTTTCAAATTCCAAGGAGATGGCTAAGTGGTGACAGTGAAGTGAGGGATTTCAGGCAGTACGAATATGTGCCTATCTTGAAGCCAACCCAATTTAGAGCTTTAGAAAATATAGTTGCACTGAAATGTATCTTTTTCTTCCATAGGCCGCTAACATGTTCCTACGGTGCAGTGCCTCTGGATTCAACAACTTTGCTGGTGCCTTTTCTCTTCAGAAATACCTCAAATCTCTGAATAATGTGCATGACAATTGTCAAACAGAGTTTGTGTTCAGTGTGTTTTTTAGAATTATAGAAGGCTTATTTATAATTTTAGAATGAAAGCATGAGGCATGTCTACCACGGCTCAATAAATCCCTTACAATTGGCGCCCGAATAGCCAATTCCCCTTTCCCTCTTAAAAGAGCTGTGTCGGGTTCGGGTCGCTAAGACGGCGGATCTCGGCGCTGCGCCTTGCTTCATCGGAAGGAGTCGTCAGGCCACTTCGCCCAGAGGAATACACCGGTATTCTCTGCCGATACGCGCTGCCGAAGCCTGAGGGTTGCAACGGTACCGAGTAAGCATGGACAGGCAAGCGGCGTATGAACTTTTTACTACTTTTCTTAGGAAGCGGGATATTAAGGGTGTAGATTTAGATAAAGATCTGCCAGCGCTTTTGGCGCATGCGCTCTCGTACGGGTTCTTTTCAGACCCTCATAGTGTTCATGATTTAGCTGAGTGGCGCAGATACGGAGATCGTTTGTGGGATTTAGTGTTAGATGATGATAAGCCAGCAAAAAAGATGAGTAAATTTTGGAAAGTAGTGCAGAATGCGTTACTTATGGTTCAGGCGGAAAAAAGAGCGGCGGAAAGCGCTCGGTTAGCGCAGGCGCGAAACCGGGACTACGATCCTTCCGCACCTAATCCCCCTATGTTCGCGTCGGTAGAAATCCCAGAGGCCCCCCCGCCAGCTCCCCCTTTTCCTGCCGCTCCCCCGCCAGCTCCCCCTTTTCCTGATAATCCTGCCGCTTCTCCGTCAGCCCCCCCCTTTTCTTATAATCCTGCCGTTCCCGCGCCGGTCCCACCGTCAGCCTTGTCCGGCTTGCCGCCGGTACTCCCATCTGCCGTTCCGGTTCCGCTCGGACCACCCCCCCCTCCCAGTAATGCCACGGAGCCGTTCCCCGGTGCCCTGTCGGATATCGCGGAGGCTAAGGCAAAAAAGAGAAGGGAGGCATGGGCAGCGTTGGCTAAGCAAGGCATTAATGACGGCGACTTAGATCTGGCAGCAGCGGCCCAGGAACAAGTTCCGGCAATGTCGCTGGCGTTCCCTGTCATTTTTCACCAGCGGCAAGGGGCGCCCCCAAGAGCGGACGTGACACAGTTAGATTGGAAACTGCTAGCACAGCTCCGTGCCACCGTAGCTCAGTTTGGGGTCACCAGCGAGCCCGCAAAACAGATGTTAGATTATCTTTTTAATTCTACGGTCTTGTTGCCCGGAGATATTAAAGGCATAGCTCGTTTAATATATACCCCCCACCAGAAAATACTTTTTGAGGCGCGCTGGAAAGAAGAAGCAGCCGCTTCTGTTGCTTTGCCGCGCCCTGCGGGAGATCCTCTTCAGGGAATTACATTAGATGAGCTCATGGGCGATGGTAACCACATTCCTTTAGAACAGCAGGCTGCGTTAGGACCGGAAAAGCTTAGAGAGGCTATGACGGTTGCAAAAAGAGCCATGGATAAAGTTCGGGATCCGGGAGGTCTCCCCATCTATATGGGAATTAAACAAGGTCGCGAGGAACCTCTTGGTGCATTTGTAGATAAGATTATGACTGCTTTATCCAAAGCAGGCGTTGCTGATCACATGCGTGATGCAATCCTGAAACAATGTGTTATTCAGAACGGAAATTCATCCACCCGGTCCCTTATCTCGACTGCACCAGGAGATTGGACTGTTCCTGACCTGTTAGACAAGGCTGCAGCACTCCCGGCTGGCAGTCAAGTTTTTATGATACAGGCATTAGAAAAAATAGGGGAAAAGATAAGTGAAGGTCTGAATAATCAGGCACAGGCTCAGCAACAGGTATTAGCTGCCCTTGCACCCCTTCAGGCCCCGGCAGTGCAGCGCCGTCCAGCTCCCACAGGAGCTCGGATGAAGTATTTTCGATGTGGACGTACCAGACACATACGTCAGGAGTGCACCGCGACACAAGGCGACAGTGGACTGGTATCTTCTTAATTCTTCAGAACTTGCGGAAGCCCTGCTTAATGCCCCTAGCCACATCACCTCAGCACCGCTGGCCCCGAAGCATTTGCAATGGTTAGGACAATGGCAGTGGATTGTTAAACCTCTTCGGGAGGATAAGCCTATCCCGAATGCGCTTACTGTTTTCACTGATGCTGGACGACGATCACGAAAAGCAGCTGTCACATGGAAGATCCAAGAACAGTGGCATCATCACATTATTCAGGCCACTCCACAAGACAACCTGCAAACCTTGGAATTAGTGGCGGTCATTTGGGCCTTTCAAACTTTTGCACAGCCCGTAAATGTTATCTCAGATTCAATGTATACTGTTGGAGTTGCGTCAAGAATAGAAGATGCGAGCATCAAGGAAGTCAACAACCCACGGCTAGGAAAACTCTTCATGCAGCTACAGAGAACACTACAGAATCGACAGCACCCATACTCCATACTACACATCCGAAGCCATAAACTGGAAGAAGGTTTAGGAGAAGGCAATGCCAGGGCAGATAAACTAGTAGCAATACAACAACCAGCTCCTCTCCCGCGCACAACGGCAGCACGAGAAAGTCACAGCATTTTTCATCAGAATGACAAAGGACTTGCTCGCGAGTTTAAAATTTCACTTAACGAAGCTCGAGCAATAGTAAAAGCATGTCCCACTTGTAGTTTCCACAATGGAGGCCAAGGGATTGGCCTAGGAGTCAATCCCAAAGGCTTGGAGTCTAATCAATTATGGCAGATGGATGTAAGTCATTTTGCAGCATTTGGGAAACTGAAGTATATTCACGTTACAATTGACACCTATAGTCATTACATTTGGGCAACTGCACAGGCAGGAGAACAAGCAAAGCACGTTGAGAGACACCTGCATAGCTGTATTGCAGTTATGGGTGTTCCTAAGGAAATCAAAACAGACAATGGGCCTGCCTATGCCAGTCAGAGATTTGCAAAATTAGTTAGTTTTTGGAACATTAAACATGTTAGGGGAATCCCTAATGTCCCTACAGGTCAGGCAGTAGTAGAACGAGCCAATGGCACCCTGAAGCGGTACTTAGAAAAATATACCGATCTACACGTTCCAGCAGAAAGATTGCTTAGGGCTTTCTTTGTATTAAATCATCTTTGCCTGTTTGCTGACAGGGATGTGCCCCCTGTCATGATGCATTTTCAGAAAGACCCCGCACCTGTCCCTCCCGTATATGTTACATATAAAGACCCTAAAACTGGTGTGTGGCAAAGCCCTGCTCAGGTTCTTTACTGGGGAAGAGGTTATGTATGTGTTTCCACCCCTACAGGCTCTCAATGGATTCCTGCTAGATGGACGCGTCCTGCAAATCCACAAAAGCGGTCCGGAAGAAAGAAAGCGTCACAAACTTCAGATAACGCTTGCACCATTGCTGCTAACAATACAGAAGCAGTTTGGGATCTCCTTCCACATCAAATCTGAGGAGGACGTGCAGCTCCACGTCATTCCCCTGTTGCATGAACTTAAAAAATAACTCTGAGTCCATCCATGCCAAGATAAAACAATTGCAGCAACATACCGCACTGTTATGCAGAGATGATACATTTTTTGGACTTAATCTTGGAGATTGGGGACTTACTGGATGGCTTAAGGGTTTGGTTCAATTTATACTTGTAGGAATAGTTATTCTGTTTATGTTATTGTTACTTTTGCCTTGTATTTTGCAATGTTTGCAGCGCATGTTAATGTCAGCATTTACATCAAAAAATGTTGCCTTACTTGCTGTAAAAGAAAACGGGGGAGATGTAGAGAGCCTGACTGAAGAATGGCTGCGTTCCAAAGGACATATACTATGCGGCTAGTAAAAGTTTAAAAGGTCAAAGTGTCATTGAGGCAGATCTGGTTTAGTTAACAAAATGCAGAAGCTTCCTGAGGAATGTAGAGTAAGCCATAAAGATAAGGATAACACTAACAGTGGGATTAGTACTTAGCAACGTGTGCGTCATTGGCTGAGAGCCAGTAAGGAGCTATACTTTTGCAATATGTATGAGCTAGTTATGAAGTGTATAAAAATGTAAGACAAATTGTAATAAAACGAGATATGCTGACCATGAAAGCATGAGGCATGTCTACCACGGCTCAATAAATCCCTTACACAAACTCATTCTAAACTAGGCCAGAGTCTGCACAGGCTGTAAAACTTTGTCCAAGAATCAGGATAAATATTCAATCAGTTCATCCGTTCCAGTAGAAACAACAATTCATAGCAGGGAGAAGAGAGTAAAAATCTCTGCACTTAGCAGTTAGGGCAGAGAGCTTGGAAAGAAAATCATGGACAACAGTCCTTGTTTCACAGGCTGGGTTTTTTTTCTTCAGCCATGATTCCTGTTCTTCCTCACCTGCTGACATTTATTTGGAGACACCATTTTACTATATGAAAAAACATAATTTTCAATTTTGAAGAGTCTGATCCTGTAGATGTGTGTTATATGTGATCTGAGACAATCTCAGATCAAGACTCTCCTGGGACCTTGAGGCAGGATAATCTTGTCTGTTCAGCTGGCACATCCAATAGATGCTGAGCTTCCCAAGCCTGTGATGGTCTTGCCTTCAGCAAAGGGGCAACAAATTATCTTGCATGCAACCAAGACTAAGAGCTGCCTGAGAGCAGCGAGTTAGCTCTAAGTCTGCACACCCCAGCTTGTATTCTAGTCACTTGTTCATCCATATTCTCATGCCTAAAGATCTCACCATGACAACAAAATATATAATAACCTGCATTTTCAAATTTCTTTGTGACTTCCATCGGGTCAAAAAGTAGTAATAAAGAATCACCTAAAAATAAAACAAAGGTTTTCTCATTCTGACCCCAGAAGCCATGACTGCTCAAGAACAAACTTCCCTTGAGTGGTTTTAAATTGCTTGCTCTCCTCAGACTGATACACAGAATGTTACCAACTGTAACACTACTCTGAAAATGGATCCAAATAAATACAAGTTGTGAATCCGCTCAGTTTACAAATGAAAGGATTTTTTTTTTCGTTTCCAGAGACCAGTCCACCACCCTGCTTCTAAGGCTTCTAAAGCAGCAGGTTAGACTCTTCTTTGACATCTACCCTCAAGCACCTATGCAGAAAACCCACCTTTTATGGATATCTCTGCAACCCACATTAAGATGAGTGACACTAAAAGCATCAATTGCCTTCAGAAATCAGGAGAATGATGTTTCTTTTTTTTTTTTAAAAAAAAAAGTCATTTCGGAAAGCACACCCGTTGCTTGGCTGACCTTTTTCTCTCTATTCATGTCCTCCTAAACCTTGAAGCAGTTTCCAGAACACATTTCCCACTGCTGAAAGGTAAACCCCCTATTAATTTCAAACAATACACGGCTGTATTTACCCAAGACCCAAATAGGTGGGACTCCAGAGACACAGTGCGGCACTCCCACCCTGTAACAGGATCAATCAGGTTTATCCACAGACCAGGGTCTGTGAAACGAGTGAAAATTTCTGTGGTAGTTGTGCTACTGGGTACAGTTCCTGGGCTCTGGTGGTCTGTGGGAGCTCTCTGGTGTTCTGTCCAGAAACACAAAAAAACTTTCCCTGAGGCTTTCCTGTGCATAACTCTTCTTGCCTGACAGTGCCACTTTCAGCAAGCAGAACTGACAACCATGGGCAGTACTTATGCTGTGTCTGCCTAAGTGCACCGAACAAAAGTACAGGCACAGGAATTATACACAGAATAAAAGTAAAAATCTGTTTCCTTACACACGAGACTGCAGTGCAATTACATCTATTCAGAATTTTGTTTTAGCAGCATCAATGTGGACTACTGCATATTCCCACTTCTAGAAAGTCACATTTTATGTCCCTACTTTAAAAAACCTTGCAAAGAAAATATCAAAGATTGCTTTTTGCAACTCCTATCTGTAAGAAGACTAAGAACAAGCCTAACTAGTTTTCAGAAAGAACAGAAAATCCAGCATTAATCATCTACCAAGATCCAACATTTCAACATTTTCTCATTAATTCATGCGCTTGTCTGCCCACCTACTTAAAAACCCGAAATATTTCAACACATAATGAATAAATCACAGGAAGAAATGTAATGAAGTATGAAAGTAAAGTGGAATTCAAATACGTCATCCATCAGTTACTACCTTCACCATAGATGTGGACAGGTGTTAAGAACTAAGCATAGAGCAGCATGAGATTCCTCCTGCTTCTCATTCCTTCTATGGCAATTCTGAAATCCTTTTCTACATTCAGGAGAAAATGCTGCAATACTATTATTGTTCTGTGTTTTATGCACACTGATATAGCTCATTCATTCCCGCTGAGTTTCAGTTAAGGCATTGCCAGCCTTGCAGAGAATACAGGAACAGTTTTGCTTCAAATGTCCATGGATTTACAAACTGTTTTACCCTCAGTAGTCAAACATACAGAAAATTTAAAAAAAACCTTTGCATTTTTTTTGTCTCTGAAGAAAATTTGTGATCAGCTTCCATTTGCCTAGCTTTCACCCCCTTGCCAGCTTCTCTTTAGCATTCTGCAAAATCCTGACTGCAGCATGATGACTAGGGAAAGGCGTCGGACCGACATGACAGAGCAAGGAAGCCAGAGAAAAGAACAGCACACTATTTTTCCTTGTCATCTCCGAGGGAACAAGTGAACAAGTTGTGCTGGCTTTACTCCACAGACACCAAGAAGCAGCCAAGGCCACCTCCGTTTAAGGGGGAGCTCCCCATCACTGTGCACTCTTGTGAACAACAGAGGACAGGCAAATAAAGGCCAAAAATGCAATGCCCAAATAATTTAAGGCAGTGTAAACATTACAAGGTTGTACAAGTAGACAATAAAAGATGACAACTGATTTAAAGCATCAACCACTAAAGCCAGCCTCTTTAAACAAAAATTAGATTTATTATCAGACAATTAGAGCAAATACTTTCAGATTGGATCTGTGGACAAAGGATTTTGTTTTGAGAAGAAAGCACTGTATATTCTTTTCTTTTTGCTGTCAGACTGTAAAAACATTGACTACCCTTAATTCACTTGCTTTTACAATAGCATAGTCATTCATTCCTCACCACACCCATATATACTTTATCTTCTATTCATACTCAAAAGCTAAAGTCACATAAAAAGTTCTATATGACACCTCTAAGGAAAGCAGCACTAACCTTAAGAGTATTAAAAAGGAAAATAAGCGTGATCATTTTTCTAGTTAAGATCTATCTCCATTTACAAAATCAGTTTACATTTAAAAACTCAAAAGGAGTGTGTATCTCTGAGGAACAACTTGTATCCACACCAGTGGAGAGGGGTGCACATCAACATTAGTACTTTTACTTGTATCAGTTTTTGAAGCACTGCCTACTTGTCTGTACTCAACATGCTTCTGGTTCACATTGTGGAAGTTCCCTGCACATGGCAGCTTGAATATTTTTAGATGGGACTGAGCTTCCATAGTTACTCCAGGGAATTTCATGAATATTCAGTATACAGGACCAAAAGAATGCTACATCATATTAAAACTCCAACTTACACAGCATGGGAAAAAATACATTTCACAGTAAGTGTTTCACATTACAGATCCACCTTAATTGCACTGCTCCATCTGCTGCTGTGGACATACTTATCTGCCTGAAATTATTGGAGGGGGGAAGCTAAGCTTTCTAAAGTGGCCCCTTTTTTTTTTTTTTTTTTTTGCCTTGACTAGATTTATGGACTCAAGTATTGTTTTTAAAATGAAGCTTGATTCGTGATTCTAAATACCAACTCTGAGTTATTATATCCTTTTTAAAGGTTATCTATAAAAATATCAATAAAACTTGAAGTTTTAAACTCTGTTTCACCACATTCAGAGGGAAAGCCATGGCAAAAACAGGACAAAAGTTAGTGCTTGATACGAAGCTGACGGGAGCTACTGTAAGTGCTCTTCTGAGAAGTGCCCCAATAGGACATCCCTTTCAAGGCCTTCAAAAAGTTCAGAAATGAAGGTGCTTGAGCCAGCAGGTGTAAGCAATTAAACTTTTATTCATGATCCTTTACATATGACTAAAAATGTTCACCACAAAATGCAAACTTGTACTTGTATTCAGCAGTGAAAACAGTCACCTCTTCATAGTAAAGCACCATAGCACATCACAGAAGAGTCAGAAATAGATTTCATTTGTCAATTTTTCTCCACACAATGTACTTGACAAAGTTGAAGATTTTATCGAAGGCTAAAAGTTCCAGAACAAATTCTATAGTCACCTGAGTGTTTGGCAGGAACAGTACTATTCAGTAGCAGTTACTTTTTTCTGCCTTTTTTGTAAAAAAGAGCTATTTTTCACGAAAATGAGACAGACACAATTGGGCCAAACATTGAGATGTATATTTCACCTGCATTTTTCAATGGGAGACAAACAGAACAGTTTGCTAGTAGGAGTACCTACAACAACTATAAGAGCAGTTGCCAAAAAAATGGAAAAAAACCTCCAGCTCATTACAGCTGATTGGTAGGGCCAACCCACTTCCAGGCACCTATAACTCCATTCAGTTTTATTCATTACGTTTAACTTGCATTTCATTCATACTACATTTAAAAAGACAACATGATTTTTTTTTTTTTAAGTTAAGTTGTGTACATGTACACAGTTTTGGTAGTCTTTTAAAGCTGTAAAATGTATACATAAAGAGAGTCTAATGACCCTATTACAGATTGAAGAGAAATAACCAGAATCAGTGTTACATACAAAATAATATTCTACCACAGAAACCAATACAGTTATCAAATAATTAATTAGAGAATAAAAGTGTTATACAAAAAGAGAAATGGTGCCTTTTTATCACTTCACAGCAGCATATAAGAAGGCAACGTTAAGAAAAGTGCACAGCAGAAAAAGAATTGTTTTGTTTTCCGAAACACTTGAATTTTTCTTCAGATGTCAGGCTTCTGTCCATGAACACATTGGGTTAGGATTGTTTATATTTTCTCCCAGAGAATGTATTCTCTTCTTGCATGAATTCTCAGTAAGGCGCTTACTCTGACATGTAGGAACGATACATCAGGGCCACGATAATCGCTGCTATTGCTGGGATCACCCAGTTGGACCATGAACTAAAGGGAAGTTTTTGAAAAAGCAGATTAGGAAGTGAGAACCAACAAGTTATAAAAACAAACAAACAGAAAAGTCATTGCTTAAAGAGGTCCTTCCTCCCCACTTCAACAAATACTTCAAATTCAGGGCAACAGAACACCTGGATTAGCCAGTAATACTCCAGACAAGGGAAGAAGCTTGTACAGTAAGGCTTTGTACTGGAGCTTACAAGAAGTTTGCTTACTAGAGAAGAGTAAAACCCTAGGCACATTTAAAGTCACGGTGTGCTGACCAGAATGTCATTCATTCAAAACCCATTTAAGTAGCAGCATCACAATGACACTTCTAAGCACTCAAACTCCCCACCCAGAGGGTCACAGAAGAGTCCTCTGAGGTTTCAGCAGTAGGCAATTGTCAGCAGGATATAACTTTAGAAAGTTTATTCAGTGGTTTTCCAAGCTGTTTTTCAACCCCCTCCCAATTCTGATAGATCTTCCTTCTTCTACACAGAATCCTCTTAGACTTCCCTCAGATGCAACAGTGGTAGCAAATTTTAAAAGCAAGGCATCCATGTCAGTAAAATAGTTGGCAATGGCTTTAAGAGTCTTCCCTTCACGTGGCAGACTCCAGAAATAAAGGCCTGTGCAAAACAAATCATTTGGTAGATACTGACACCCGTCAATATGAGCAATCACTTCACCTTGCAGGCTACAGCTATCTGTAGAGATCTATGCAGTTTCAGGAACTAGTTAATCACTGCATAGTTTGGCCATTGGCTGGATTTATAACCGCTGCTCCAACACTGCAGTTTTTTTATAGCTGACTTCATCCAAAGCCTCCTTGCCTATCCAGGCTGGGCATTTGCCTCGTCGACTCATCTTTTGGCACACAGGACAGTCTGTTCCTGTGCCCTCAAAATCTCTGTTTTGAAGAACACCCAGCTTTCCTGAACTCCTTTGTTCTTAAGGGCTGCTTCCCAAGGAACTCTCTGAATAAGTCTCCTTTATAGGCCAAAGTCTTCCCTCTGGAAGTCCAATGAAAGAGTCTTATTGATGTAGCTCCTGATTTCACCAAATATCAAGAACTCTGTAATTTCATGATCACTGCCCCAGTCGTCCTCAAACCACCACATCACCCAGATATGGTCCCAAACTTAAGGAGATTCCAGGAATTTTGGGGGGAAAATCTAGGAAAAATTGTTGGGAATGACAACTAAGAAAAATCTGGGGAAAATGGCCAAAATCTGCCCAAAAATCACATGGAAAGTGGCTGCAAGAGGCCCAAAATCTGCACTAAAACATCTAAAATGTGCACTTAAACACCCAAAATCTGCACTTTAACACCCAAAAATGTCCCCAAACTCTGGGAGATTCCTGGGATTTCTGGGAGAAAAGCTGGAAAAAATCTTGGGATACACAGAGGAAGAAATCTGAGGAAAATCTTAGATACAATGGCCAAAATCCGCTCAAATCCATGTCACAGAGCCACAGAGTAGCTGTGATGTCACAAAGGGGCTGTGTGACAGCATAGAGTGGGTTGTGTGAGGTCACAGATTGGGCTATGACATCACAGAATTTGTTGTGTGAGGTCATCAGGCAGCTACAGCATCACACAGGGGAGTGTGTGACATTGCAGAGCAAGATGTGACATTTTGCTGTGGCTTTATGACATCATAGAGAGGGCTGTGAGGTCATAGAGTGTGCTGTGACATTACAGGGTGGCTGCATGACATCACTGAGTGAGCTGTGTGACATCACTGAATGGGTTGTGACATCACAGAGCTAGCTGTGACTTCATAGAAGGTGAGTCTGTGACATCAGAAAGTGGGTTGTGATAACATAAAGATGTAACTCTAGAAAAAGAAACAGGAAATGTCCCAGTGAAAAAATGGACAAATAGGGAAAAAAAAGTCTGAGATTGTAAAAAGTTACATTCTGAAGCTTCTGGAGCAGAAAAGAGGGAGTTTATTGCTTCTGCAAAGATCCAGGCATCATTTTCCTCAGGGGATCCTTGATCCCCTGGTTCCTCAGGCTGTAGATGAGGGGGTTCAGGGCTGGAGGCACCACTGAGTAGAAAACTGAAAGGGCCAGAATCCAGAACTGAAAGGGCCAGGAGACAGATGGGAGCTTCAGGTAGGAAAACATGGAAGTGCTGAGGAAAAGGGAGACCATGGCCAGGTGAGGGAGGCAGGTGGAAAAGGCTTTGTGCTGTCCCTGCTCAGAGGAGATCCTCAGCACAGCCCTGAAGATCTGCACCTAGGAGAAAACAATGAACACAAAACAGCCAAGTACTAAATAGGCACTAATTGCAAGAAGGCCCAGTTTGCTAAAGCAGGAGTGTGAGCAGGGGCGCTTGAGGATGTGTGGAATTTCACAGAAGAACCCATGGCACAGGGGCAGGGAAACTGTATTGGCTGTGTGCAGGAGAGCATTGAGAAAGGCACTGGCCCAGGCAGCTGCTGCCATGTGGGCACAAGCTCTGCTGCCCAGGAGGGTCCCGTAGTGCAGGGGTTTGCAGATGGACACGTAGCCGTCAGAGCACATGATGGTCAGCAGGAAATACTCTGTTATAGTGAATAAAACAAACAAACAAAAAAAATACTTGAGCAGCACATCCTGTGTAGGAGATGGTCCTTGATGTCCCAGAGGGAATTGTGCCGCGTGTCTGCCAATGCCAGCAGGAGGAAGAGGCTGATGGAGCTGCTGTTGGACATTTGCTATGGCTGGACATGGGAACCTGTCAATGGCTAAGGGACAGTGACAAGTCAGGACAGGGTGCTTTGAGCCCAGCCTAGGCCATTTCCTGTAGACTGTCCTGCTGGTGTTGGTGTTTTTGGTGCTGACCCTGACTGCTGACAAAACAGCAACACATTCACTTCAGAGCTGGACTGGGTTGAGGCACAAGATGGCGGATGGGGCGGAGGGAGCCACACACAAGATGGCGGATGGGGCTGAGGCAGCCACACACAAGATGGCGGAAGTCGCCGAGGCAGACACACACAAGATGGCAAATGAGCCTGAGGCAGACACACACAAAATGGTGGATGGGGCTGAGGCAGACACACACAAGATGGCAAATGAGCCTGAGGCAGACACACACAAGATGGCGGATGGGGCTGAGGCAGACACATACAAGATGGCGGCCAGAGCTGAGGTAGCCATACACAAGATGGCGGATGGGGCTGAGGCAGACACACACAAGATGGCGGATGGGGCTGAGGCAGACACACACAAGATGGCGGATGGGGCTGAGGCAGACACACACACGATGGCGGATGGGGCTGAGGCGGGGCCTCCCAGCACGGTCTGCGGCCCCTGCCAGCCCAGCTCCAGCCCGGGAGCCACGCGGGGCAGCGAGAGTCCTTCCCTTCAGCCCTTTGTTGAACAGGACATTAACAGACACCCGGGAAATGGGCACGATGTGGCACATTTGCTCTGTGCACACAAACATAGACCAGCCAGTTTGGAATGTCAGCTGGCAGTATTTTGATGTCAAGGCAATTCAAATTGGTGAAAATAGGAAAAAACTGCAGGCACTGAACATTTTAAAATAATGGCTTTTATTGTTTCTTCAAAAGAGGGCCAAAAGCATTTCCTGTGCAGATGGACTCTGTTTAGCATCAAGAACCATCACAAGTGGTTTGGTCCAGGCAGGAGTCACAGTGACTGTGAGGGGATGAAAACGGAGATGGATCTGCTGGAGGCGGATGGTGCAGTGGCTGCTCACCTGCAATGTGTATCCCTCAGGGGACCTATTTCTTTAGAACACCATGAAGACTACAGAGAACTGAAATACAAACCAAAACTGCAGCAGGAAGCCCAGTGCACTTTAGGTTGTTCTCCAGGAGACTCTTCAAGCTGAGCACGGCCATTCTGTTCAGCAGACGCACAGGCAGGGGCTTCTTGGAGCGCTGCTCTGGCACCCGTTCTTTGGAGTAGGGGATTGCAGGGGAAAACAAGAGAAGCCCATCCACTACTGAAGAGGAGCAGTCACTGACAGGAACCAGTGGGTTAAGAAATGTGAGGGGAAAAAAGGCAGAAATTGTGAGGTGACAAGTGTGAGAAATGGGAGTGGAAAAAGGAGAGGAAGGTGAGAGGAGGAAAAGGCAGGAAATACAGTGGGAAAATTCTAAGAAACGTGAGTGGAAAAGGGTGAGAAACAACAGGGAAAAAATGGAGGGAAATGTGAGGGGAAGAGAGTGAGAAAATTTAGTGGCAAAGAGAGAGAAACAGGCAGGAAATGTGAGGGGAACATTGTGAGAATCCTGAGGGGAAAAGAGTGAGAAACCAGAGGGCAGAGAAAGGCAGAAAACAAGAGGGGGGGGGAAAAGGGTGGGAAATCTGATGGGAAAAGTTTCAGAAAACAGGAGTGAAAAAAGGCCACAAATGCAAGAGGAAAAGTATAAAGAACATGAGGGGGAAAGAATGATAAAAGTGAGGGGGAAAGTGTGAGAGATGTCACAGGAAAATTTTAGAATCATGAGGACAAAAGTGAGAAACACGAGGAGAAAACTTGAAGAAAAATGACTGAGAAAAGGAGAGAAACGTGAGGGGAGAAAAGGGAAGGATAAGTGAGGGAAAAATTGTGAGAAACATGAGGAAAGAAACAAAAGCAGGAAACAGTGGGAAGGTGGGGAAATGTGAGAGGTAAAGTGTGAGGAAAAGGAGCTGAAAAGGGTGGGGAAAATGAGTAAAATTTGGCAGGCAAACATGAGAGGAAAACTGTGAGACTCTAGAGGGGGAAGGGGTGGGAATGTGAGAGGGAAAAGAGCAGGAAATGTGAAGAAAGAAAAGGAGAGAAGGCAGTATTGGCATAGGAGCTGAAATAATTCCTAAGACATTCCCCCATGCATTTGCCCATTGATTGCACAAGCCCAGGGCTTCTCTGTATGTCCGTCTCCACCTGTGCCTTGATTCCTGTTTGGAAGCAGTAGAAGTGGCAGGATGTGCCCAGCAGCAGGAGCTGCTCCAAGCTGGGAAGGCGCCAGGTGGTGCTGATTTCCAGAGGCTTCTGTGTGCCAGGTGAGGCCAAGGCAGGAGTGGGTTGAAAGGTGCTGGTGCTGCTGCTCCTCTGTGCCAGAGAGCCCCGGCTGGGCAGGGCACGGCGCCCACTGCACTGCGGGCTCTTTCTCCTGCCACAGCTGGGCACAGCTGGCAACAAATCCCCATGACTTGTGGGGAAACCAAGGGCTTTGTGGAGGCTGCATTGCTCTGCACACACCCGGGCCAGCTGCAGCACAGAGCTTTGGCCCCCAAAAAGGTAACCCCGAGGGAAACAGCTGGAAAAGGTTTAATTTTCACCTTGCAATAGAAGCGACCCAAATGCAAGTCATTAAGCAGGGCCCAATCCCTGGTGCCAGCTCAGTGGGAGAAAGGAGGCATGACTTTATTTCAGTGCTGGGTGCATGGGGAATCACTTTTCTAACACAGGTGCTCACTCAGAAATCTCACTTGCTAATTTGTAACCATGGAAAGAAGACCTACTCATTACTTTGCTGAAACTCACAGGCTAAACATTCTCTCCAATTAGTTGACATATTTAAATCACTTCTCAGAAGTTACTGACAGGAGAGTAGGGCTCTCTTGAGGGTCTCTGGTGGTAATTTGGGGAACATCCCATTCCTCCAATTCTCCTCTGATGCTCAAGAGCCTCCTACAACCACTTTCTTCCCCTACTAGTAGTTTTCCAGCTTCCTTCTTAGGAGGACTACTCTATTCTCAAGGCTAAGGCAGCCACTTGCACACATCCATCACTGCACTGGGGGAATAGAGGGCTCAACACTGTTAATGCAATGGGAATTCATGATTTTTTACAGTTCAGCGTTTTCTCAACACCTTCCTTCTCTGGGAATTGCTCACAAGCATTTCCTCAATTTACTGTGAAAGTATTTTTGCTTTCTGAAACCACCTGTGTCTTTCCTTCAGCAATTCAGAAAGAAAACACCAATTGCCTCCTGAAACCCTTCTGTTCCCTTCCAAATCAGTTCACTGCTCAAGCACAAGGCACAGGCACATCCCCGAGTCCCTCAGTGAGATAGGAGGTAATATTTTGCTGCACCTGAGAGGGTATTAAAAAAAAAAGAAACAAAGTAGTTGGTCCTGGGTGTTGTTACTTAGGGTTTGTGTTTGTTCTGGTTAATTTGTTGGGTGTTGCTGTGAGCTGGGAGAGGGGCCAGGTTGAAGACCAGACCAAAAGTGAAGTAGGATAAGAGGGAAGGGGACAGAAAAGGAGGCAGTGGGGAGAGAATATAAGTTCCCTAGTACCCAGCCAAAGGGAAAGGGACACAGTTCACCCTGGGCGGGGCAAGGCAATAAAAAGCAGCATTCTGTGTGAGTGTGTGTTGTGTGTATATTTGGCTCTTGGGAGAGCGAGATACACACCCAGCTCAGGTGAATCCTTACTAAGAAACAGTTCTCTTTTGCTTGGATGACTTTGTCCCCATTTAATTTCATCCAAGAGTTGGCTCCTTTCTAACATCTCTCTCCCAGCAGCTCAGGGCTGTGTTGCACAGCGCTTGCTGTGTGCCAGAGAGCACAAAGCAGGCTGGGCTGGTGCCCCTGAATATTTCTGCAGAGCACTCTGCATTTCACCCCTTTGCTCTGGCCCTGGAGTGCAGAGCTCCAGGAGTGCAGGCGCTTCCTGGCAGAGCTGTGTGAGGCCCTTTTGTGCTGCAGATGTGACCTGCCAAGCTGTCCCTGCCTCCCGCTGGCCTCGGTTCCCCCGGGAGGCAGAAGCGCCGTGCCTGAAGGACGCTGCCCTGTGCTGGAGCCTGCGGAGCAGCCCGGCTCCCTCCCTGTGCCCAGAGTGCTGCACACACTGCTCACCTTTGCCAGGAGTGCCAGGGCAGCCGGCACAAGAGTAGGAATCCTCAGGCAGGCCTGCAGCCCTGGGCTGTGCTGTGCCTTTCTCTCCTCCTGTGCAGACTGCGGGCGGCCAATGCCACCAGTCTGTGCTGTGCCCGGCACGGCTGCGCTTCCCCTCGGGAGCAGCCGGCTGCCAGCTGGGCTCTGAGAGCGCAGCATTCGCCCACGGCCACCAAGAGGCCCCCAGGGCCGGGCTGCTGCCTCTTGCAGCTCCAAGGGCCTCCTTCCAGCCTGCCCCTGCCCAGGCTCAGGCTGCTCCGGGCTCTGCCAGGGCTCTGCTGGGGCTCCAGCCTGGCCAAGGCGGGGCCTGCTCTCACCTGGCGCCCGCTGACAGCTCTGCACCAGCTCTGCGCCTTTCCCAGCAGCCTCCCTGACCTTGCTGCTTTCTCACTGGGGCAAAACTCTCCTCCAGACACAGAGACTGCACTTAGGGATACAAATCCAAGTGGCAGGAACTCAAATACTCTCCAGTCAGAGCTCAAGGCCTGCAGATGCACAGGGTGTTTGGGCTGCCCCACTCGTCCTTTGGTTCTGCCTGCAAATGCCACTGCCCTTTCTGCCTCAAACACAAGTGCTACAGCTGGGTAAAACCCAGCCAGTGGGCCACATTCCAAAGGCACTGTGGTCTGGAGAGGATGACTGAAGAAGAGTCTTCACCACTTTCCAACTGCACCAAAGAAGCCCTCAATGTCATTTTCCACCTCTAAGTTCAGGAGGAAATGTTGAGCTTTCTCAGAGGCTCAGAAGGAGGGGAATCTTTGCAAGGAGTTGAGATTTCACAAAATTTATTTGTTTACAATCAATGCTAATATCCTACGTTACTATCCTATGCAACAATCCAACACTTGAATCCTAACTAAAATTACTAACTACTGTCCTACACTAATCCTCTCTGGACTGGTGATGGAGCAAACAGTTCTAATGTCGGTGTCTCATCCTTCTCTGTGCCTTCCACTCCTTCACGGTCATGATTAGATGCACCAGGCTGGATGTCGGCTTAGCCAGAGTTACAAATGGATGCTGCACAAAGGAAAAAAAAAACAATAATAAGCCAGTACTTTCCAACCTTAGAGCCTGAAAGTCAGGGGAATATTTTTTAAATGAAAAGAGAATTGATTCAGAGTAGGTCTAAGGACCTACAGCGGGGCAAGAATAGCACAGCTTGCTGCAAGAGCTGCTAAGTGCCCCAGCCCTGGAAAGATTTCAGGTCTGAGCATCCTGATCTCTTTCAAGATGCCCCTGCTCACTGCAGGGCCCTTGGACCAGATGAGCTTTCCAGGTCCCTGCCAGCCCAGCCCAGTCTAGGACTCCTGGCTGTTTGCATTTGAACAGCACCAAGAGTGGAGGTGAGGAGGAGGGGGCTCATCTGCTGCCTTGCACTTGAGTGGAGGAGGAGCCCATCCCTGGGACACTGTTTCCCTGCAGCCCCTTGGCATTTTACCTGCAGCAGCTCCTGGGCAGACCAGCGCCGCGCCTCGTCTGTCTGCAGGCAGCAGCTCAGGAAGTCCCGCAGCAAAGGGGAGAGGAGCTTGGGCTGCTGCAGCTCTGGGGTCCCTTTGGTGGCTATCAGGAGCTGAGCCTGGAGAAAAAGGAAACACCAGTCTCTCAGCTGCTTCTTTCACCTCTGGAACTGCTCTCCCACATCCCATTGTTCAAGCTGCACTCTGCAGTGGCAGTTTCTGCCGTGGCACAGAGGCAGAGATGACTTTCCTGGACCAGCAAAAACCCAAAGCCCGATGCAGCCACAGCTTTTCCAACATGCAGCAGATCTTGCCTTGGCAGCTGATTTCATTGACTGACCTTGTTAGTGGAAACTACATCAGCAAAAGCCCCTTTGCTTCTCTGAGGATTCACCTGACCAGCTTGACAGGCTATTTGGAAGAGGGACTTTGCTCTACTAACTCACTCTACTATTTCCAAGGATTATTACATGCAAAGCATCTCTGCGGTGCTTGTTGGTCCCTAAAGCACAGCTGCCATCAAACAAAAGTCATCAAGCTTTTTGTTTGTTTCTTCTCTCCAAACCACTCTTTTAGAAACTTGGTTGGGTTTAAGTTTCTTCATTTCAGGAAAGGGAACAGCAGCTCTAAGATGGTTGTTTCCTGTTAGTAGGGCCATCTCTGTGGCCAAAAAAGCTGGAACGACTTCAAAGCAAAGCCAAATGTTGCCTGAGAAGGGAGATTGTTTGCGTGGGGTAAGGGTTGAGTTCCCCCAGTGATGCAACCAAAACTCCAGCAGATGCTGATGTGCTGCAGGGACATTTTCAGAAAGGGACCGTGGTGGAAGTAGTTCCAGCAGATGGCAATGGGATTTTGTCCAATGGCACACAGAAGGTGGGCTGGGGGAGAAAGACAGCAGGATCAGAGAGTATTTACACCTTACCGAGCGAGGAGTTTCATTATAATAAGGAGGTTCTCCTTCCACCATTTCAATTGTCACAATCCCAAAGGCCCAGATGTCAATTTTGGGGCCATATGGGTGACCTTTCACCAGCTCAGGTGCTCTCCACCAGTAACTGCCGACCTCTGAGCTGCGTCTACTCTGCTCAGGGGTGAGTAGAGCAGACAAGCCAAAATCAGCTGGGGAGAAAGCAAAAGACTGTTTTGATTTGAATCCTGTGCAATTAGGAAAGCAAGCAAAAGAATTGCCCAGTAGAAGTTGGAGAATGTGCTGTTGAATTTCCTGCAACAGTCCCTGCTCTGTTTCCTCAGGACTTTAGCCAAGGAAATATGGCATTGGCTACTTCAAAACTCCCCACATTTTTTACATTGCCTCCAGCAGTGGCTTTTGTTGCCCTGAAGCTTTAGACTTGTAGCTCCCTCTCTCTGGAAGGGACACACACAGAGCAAAGCCACTCTGGACTGCTTGTTCCCTGCCATAGCTCTGTGAACGTTGCAACCGTGTGGTCAGCTCACAGCAGGGCTCCCTGCACTGCCACCAGCACCATTTTTGGGGAGCTGGCAGTCACTCCAAAGCAGCCCCACACCCCCCTATCCCTGGAATGCTGCACCTGACCAAGAATATACTGACCCAGCTTGACAGAGCCATCGGTCCTGAGGAGGATGTTGGGGCTCTTCAAGTCTCGGTGCATCACGTGGTGGGAGTGGAGATAATTCAGTCCTTGGAGGCACTGAGAGAGAAACCAGCAACAGGAGGGCAAAAATCAGGGATGAGATTTCATCACACAAGAAAGGAAACAGCTCTCCAAGATTCCCTCTCCAGGGGAATGGGGAGGAATGGCAGAACACAGTGCCATTGAGAGGAAGAGCTTGCTGCTCCAACACTGGCAGAGCAGCACCCTTCTAAAGAAAGGCAGGTCAGCTTGTCAAAGAGCAACAGCAACTGCTGGTGTAGACTCTGCCCTGCAAACCAGCCAGGATGATGCTCCTGCAGTGGAGGTGCTCACAAGTCAAGAGCATTTTGGCTGCACTGCCAACCTTTTCAGCTGAGCACTGAGAGAAATGAGTCTCTCTTTTTTTCTTTGCTGTTCCTTTCAAATGCTGCCACCACCACCTTTGCTTTTACAGGCAAGGAATGCAGTGCAGGCCAAAGTTTAGAGAGGTAAGATGGAGAAGAGAAAATACAAGAGCCAGAGTGAGAATGCAACAGCAGGAGAGAAGAGGACAAGAACAGAGTGCAGTGAGTGCAGGGGCACTGGCAGGCAGTTCACGTGGGATGCTCTTGCTTGCCCAGAGCATTCCAGTGACACAGAAACCAAGCCTGGCCAATGGAATGTCTCCTGTTCTGAGCCCCTTTCTCAGACAGTCCTGCCCCAGCCCTGGGAAGCACAGCTGGGATCCCTGACTGACCTCCCGACTGACGATTCCGATCTCGTCTTCTGTCATCTCGAACGCCTTGACAGCGTCGAACAGAGTGCCTCCATCCATGAACAGCACTTGGAGCACGGACATGGAAATACTGAGAGGGACTGGGACCACACTGAGGGCTACTGGGAGTGACTGGGAGTGACTGGGAATGACTGGTGCATGCTGGGGGTAACTGGGATATACTGGGAATGAGTGAGATCATGCTGGAAGCAACTGGAACCACCCTGAGGACTCTGGGGTGACTGGGAATGAGCATGCTGAGGGCAGCTGGGATATACTGGGAGTGTCTGGAATGATTCTGGAGGGGAC
This sequence comes from Zosterops lateralis, assembly GCF_965231275.1. Classification (NCBI taxonomy): domain Eukaryota; kingdom Metazoa; phylum Chordata; class Aves; order Passeriformes; family Zosteropidae; genus Zosterops; species Zosterops lateralis. Next base: position 136,736 of record NW_028154612.1, read on the forward strand.
AACACTGGGAAAAACTGGGACCATGTTGGAGGAAACTGGGAGTGACTGTGTCTGTACTGGGGCCACTGAGATCCTACTGGAAGTTACGGGGACTATACTAGGGGCAACTGGGTGCCACTGGGATCATACTGGGTGGGACTGGGATGACACTAAAGGGGGACTGGGGTCATACTGGGAGTGACCAAGGGCAGGCTGAGGGCAGTTCAGACCATGTAGGGGGCAACTGGGATATACTGGGAGCAGCTGGAACTGCCCTGAGGGTGATCTGGAGTGGCTAAGGACAACTGGAATCATGCTGGAAGCAACTGGGAGGAAATGGGAGTGTCTGGAGCATGCTGGGGGCAACTGGGATGTACTGAGAGAGACTGGGAGTCACTGGGACCGTAGTGGGAGTGACTGGAACCATGGCAATGGCCTGGGCTGGGTGCTGTGGGGCCTCAGGGTGCACAGGGAGCACTGTGACCCTGCGGGGCCTGCTGGAACCAAGGGGACATTGTGACACTCTGGGCCCGCCCTGCCCGTGGGGTGTTGCAGGAGCCCCGGGGTGCCCAGGGCAGCAGAGCAGAGCCCCTGGCTCAGGGCTCTGTTTCCTCAGAGCTGGAGCCAAGGAAAGAACAGTGGCCCCTTAAAGAAACCCTCAAGTTTCATGCAGTGGCTTTCATTTATTCCCTGGAAGTTTTCCATTGGAACTCCGTCCCTCTGGAAGGGACACACACAAACCAAAGTCCCTCCTGACACCCCTCTCTGGCCCTCTGGGCACGGGGCAGCTGCTCTCAGCTGGCAGCAGGGCTCCCTGCACTCCCACAAGCTCCACTCCTGGGGAACTGGCACCACGCAGGAGCAGCCCCAGAGCCCACAGCCCGGGAACGCTGCCCCTGACCAAAAACACCCACCCAGCCTGGCAGATCCATCCCTGCCCAGGAGGGTGCTGGAGCCTTTGACCTCCCTGGGGATGACCTGGCTGCAATGAAGGAAATCCAGGGCCTGCAGGCTCTGATAGAGGACAAAGAAAAAAGAGGGTCAAAATGAAAGACCTGAATTCATCCCAGAAAGAAAGGAAATGGCTCCAAGAGATTTCCTGTCCTAGGGAATGGTGAGTATAACAGAACATGGTGTGGCCAAGAGCAAGAGCTGCTGCTCCAACACCATTAGAGGAGCATCTTTCTAAGTGAAGGCAGATTAGGGTATTTTTTTGTTCTTATCACTTGTTTACCAGGGCCAGTGTGTCCAAGGCATGGGAAGCACCAGAGAGATCCCTCAGTGCCTGACTGACAGCTGCCATCTCTCCTTCAGCCACAACATCCTCTAAAGTGCCTCTGTCCACGTATTCCATGAGCAGCCACAGTTCCTCAAGGACAAGGGAGCTCAAAGATAAAATGCGTGGCCTGGAGATCAATGGGCACAGCTAAATCACCTCATGGAAAAGACTCCAGCTGAGTCTTTTTCCCAGGTTACTTGTAAATGAAAACAGAATCAAATGGAGAGACATTCCTTCAAGGCCAAACAGTCCTTGGAATCTGCACAGTCTGAATGGGAAAGGCACATCCCTGAAAAAGGAGATGTCTCAGATGGCAAGCAAGGGAGAAGGGCAGTTTAGCACCAGCAGGATAAATCTGGCAGCAGGACGCAGCCCATCAGCTGGTTCCCCATCCTAACTCATCAATGCCACCAGGAACTCCAGGAACAAGGCATGGCAACTTTCACAGTTCTCCATGGGAGAGAGTGAGGGGCAGGCAAGGCAAGGCGAAGGAGGTGTGTACAAGGCAAGGCAAGGCAGGGTCATGCCAGGCAAGGCAAAGGAGAGGAAGGCAAGGCCAGGCCAGGTATGGGTAGAGCAGGCAAGGAGACAAAAGGGTGGGCAAGACAAGGAAGTCAGTGGGGGCAGAGAAAGGGAGGGTGTGCAAGGGAAGAGAAATGAGAGGTAGGCAAGGCAAGGCAAGGCAGAGGAGGGGAAGAGAAGCAAGGCAAGGGATGGCTCTGCAAGGCGAGGTAAGGGGGAGGTGGGCAGTGAAAGCAAAGGCTGATATTGGGACCCCTCTGGGTTTGGCTCCTGCAGAGCACACAGTGGGTCAGACCTTGGGCTGAGGGAAGGGGTCCCATGTAAACCCAGCAGAGGCATTGCTCTTTGAAGAGGGCATTCTGCAGGGAGAAAGGAGAAGACACTTTCCTGTGTCCCGAGATTCCCCCTCCTCCTTTGGCAGCCATACCCCAATCAATCAGTACCAGAGTTCATATGATCACTTCCATGCCAGGGAGCACAAGGCACTCAAAACTGAACCCTGCAGGAGCCCAGCCCTGCCTGCCCATTTTGAGGCTGTGGGGGAATGGAATTTCAGTATGAGTTGACCCACAATGATACTTTGCCACTTGTGGGTTTCTCACAGCCTTAGAAGTTGTGTGAGATCTCTGTCCCAGCACCTGCTCACCCTTCAAATGCACACACGTGCCTGGGGGCAATTCAGGTTCCCAGCAGTGGTGGCTGCTTCCCTTTGAAACAGGAGCTGTTGACTTCTCCTGTGTGCTTAACTCCCTTCTAACTATTAGAAAGCAAGTGAGTAAAGGAAATTACCCTTGAGGAAGGGGACCAGAAGCTTGAAAAAAGGATAAAATACATCTGAATTATGAATGAAATCTATTTCATTCATTTATTTAGTACTAATCTATTATTACAAACAAAAACATGTTTCTGAGCTGAAGCTGCTCACACCCTGGAAAGATTTTCCCATTGCTTTATTATTTAAAGACTGTCCCCAGCCTGTGGAGCAGCCCGGCTCTCTGCCCCTCTGCCCACAGGGCTGCAGCACTCCCAGCTCCCCCAGGAGCCACAAGAGGGTTGGCAGAAGGGCAGGTGTCCTCAGCAGTGACGGCACCACTGCACTGTTCTCCCTGCTCTGCCCCTGTGGAGACTCGGGAATGCCAAATCCCCCCAGGCTGCACATTCCCCAGCACAGGGACCATTCCCCTCGGGAGCAGCCCACGCCCAATTTGGTTCCGGGATGGGCTGGTGAGTCCTGTCCCAGGGAGAGGCACCCAGGGCCGGCTGCTGCCACTCCCTGCTCCAAGTGCCTCCTTCCAGCCGGGCTCTGGGGCTGCTGAAGCTGCTCTGGGCTCTGCCAGGGCTCTGCTGGGGCTCAGCTCTCGGCCACGCTGGGCCTGCTGCCCATCACATTGCTCCAGGCACCTGAATCACACCGGGAAAGAAGGGAAACTTGCAAGCGAGTTCAGATTCAATAGTTTTTATTGAAAAAATCCTAACTAGCCAACAGAAAGCTGTTCTCAAGTGCTGCATCTCCTCTCCACCCACGTGTCCTGTCTCCTCTAGGCCAGCTCTTGTTCTCCAGTTGCTCCTTGCAGGCCACAAGGAGCCAGCAAACACCCTGTGTAGACACCATAGGCAGGTTTTAAATGCTAAGTTTATTTTATATTCAACTAGTTAATTTGGTATTAGACTTAACCTTTCCTCAAAAAATTGCCCAATTTTAGAATATTCACACAGTGTGAATTTGCCTTATTTTCTATGTGTTATGTTTACCTGAAGAATGTTTCGAAGAGAAACACATTTAATATTTTTATGTCTTCCCATTTTCATAAGGAAATCTGACTGGCTTTGTTTTCTTCTGGTACTGCAGGTTTCAGACCCATTCCTTGCAGTCGAATTGAAGATGAGTTTCATGGCATAGAATAGAAGAATCTACCACAGAGAATGAAGGGTAACAGGTTAAAATTAATCTTATTTGGATTATGACTTGTGGTCCTTATAAAAACCCTTTCCAAGGGCTGGGTTTTCAAGCTGGAGGATGAAGTACAGTGAGTTTCTCTGGATAATGCTGGAGCCCATCTCAGCAGATGCAGAAATGGGACAGAATCCAGAATTTGGAGTGTGAATTTTGGCTCCTGGCCCTGCCCCAAAGGAGAGACAGGATGTCCCCTGCAATGTCTGCATGGAGCAGACAGAACAGATGGGGAAGTGTCTGCAGGGCCCCTGGGAGGGAATCTTGGGGTTCCTGTCAGCAGGATCCTTTTGTAGCTTCAGCCTGGGCTGGGCAGCACTTCCATCTGCAGCTTCCATGTGCTGCTCCAGCAGCTGCTGCTGGGGACCCTGAGGGAAGAGGCCCCGGGAGGGATGGAAATGCTGCAGGGACAGCACCAGCCAGGGCCAGGAATGAGCTTTGCCTTCCTGGCTGGTGCAATGAGGCTCCTTTGGTGCAAGAGGAGGCAAAGATAAAGTCAAGTTCAACAGTTCAAGGAAAAATGTAGAAAATTGGAAGCCACTAAAAATGCCACGCACATTCATCTGTTAGCTCTTCAGTGTCAGTCCTTGTGAAAAGCCTTTCCAGTTTTCCTTTGGATTCCAGGCTCCACAGCTGGGCTTCAGAGTTCAACTACTAATTGGTTTTTTCCAGGTTTCTAAACAGAATTTATCATCTCTTGTCATTTTTTTCTGCCTTCCTGACCTTGAAAAAGAGATTCTGTGCTCCTGTGAGGCACATCTGGAGGGGTGGTTGGCAACCATGGAATCCTCTGGGAAAGCACTTGATTGACTTCAGGGCAGGGGTGGAGAGCTCAGCCTGAGGACAGAACTGTTCCAGATGCCTCTGTCCATGTCCAGCTCCTTACAGCTGAGTCCCTGAAAACACACGGTGGTTTATAGGGATTTATTTTCCCCTCCTGTTCACTTGGAGATGATTTTGGGATCCTTTAGGGGAACATCTGACCAGCCCCTGTCCCCATTCCATTTTATTCTCTCCACTTTGGAGTTGGCCTGCTGGGTTTGACATGGAAATTGGTAGTGTCTCCCCGTTCTTCCCTCCACTCCTCAATTGTAACATGTATTAAACCCTGCAAATAGCCTCATTTATCTGATGGGGAAGATGCGAGGTGAAGAAAGTTAATAGGATTTTGTTTTCATGAACCCTGTGATGGTAAAGAAAAATGAGGTTTGTCATTTTGGTGTGGGGCTGGGTGTTGGGATTTGGAAGTTTATTTCTTGTTCTTGTTCTTATTATTCATTAGTATTACCTTTCATTGGTAAGACTTTTAAATCTTAGACATGATTAACAATGGCTAGATGTCACTCACTGGGAAAATTCCCTTGGTTTTCCTACCAAGATTAAACTGTACAGTCAACTCCAAGTAGCCAGTGGATTCGAAAGGTGGAAAATCCTGTTAATGGTGAGTTTGGTGTGGTTTGGAGCTGGGGAAGGGTCTCATCCCCTCCCGGAGGTGCCCCAAGCCCGCTCTGCTGCCACGTCTGCACTGGCGGCCCCTCAGGGCTGCCCTGCCCTGGGGACATGGTGGGACCCCCCTCCTGCCAGGGCTGAGGCTCCTCATGGCCCCTCAGAGCCCTTCATGGCCCCACAGAACCTCTCCTGGCCCCTCATGGCCCCTCACAGCCCTTCATGGCCCCACAGAACCTCTCCTGGCCCCTCATGGCCCCTCACGGCCCTTCATGGCTCTTCATTTCCACTCAAAGCTCTTCATGGCATCTCACAGCCCTCACAGCCCCTCTTGGTCTCTCACAGCCCCTCATGGCCCCTCATGGCCCCTCACAGCCCTTCACAACCTCTCACATCCTCTCAAAGCTCCTCATGGCGTCTCACAGACATTCATGGCTCCTCATTTTCCCTCACAGCCTCGACACTCCCTCACAGTTTCTCACAGCCCTTCACATCCTTTCATGGCCCCTCACAGCCCCTCATGGCCCCTCACAGCCCCAGGCATGGGGCTCCTCCCAAAGCAGGAGGGGTCGGGCCCTGCTTGTTCTCCTTTCATTTCGGTCCCTTCCCAGCCCTGAGGAAAGAAAGGCTGCAATGGAGCCTTTCCCCAGCCTTTCCCTCTGGGTTCATTGCGGCTGAAGCTCTGTGCTGGCGCTGGCCCCAGCGCCAACATCCCCGCAGCCCCGCAGGCCTTTGGTGTCCCCCCGTGTCCATTCCCTGTCCCCGAGTCCCGCCCGGCTCTGGCAGCAGCAGGAGCCGCAGCGCAGCGGGCGCCGGCCCGGCCCAGCCGGGGCTCCCGGGCAGGAGCAGCAGCAGCGCCGGCCCCTTCCCACCTGCTCCTGCCTCGCCTTCCAAGGCCTTTGTCCACCTCAAGTCGGCACTAGAGCAACAATCACCCACCAACAGCCCTGATTGCTCAGGGCCCGCCTGTGCTGCCCTGACCCAGCCTGCAGAGAAAGAAAGGATCGGCTTCCAGCGCTCTTTTCAGCACTGTTTTACTCCCCCTGAGGTGACAGCAGGAGGTGCTGCTGCCTTTGCCTTGGCAATTGTAGATCATGGCTGCTCATGCCCCTCTTCTGGTGGCCACTTGAACTTTATCAGTAAAACTGCAATTGTCTTTTTTGATCAGTGCCACCCAGAGGTGCTTTTATGATAGGAAACTCTGGCATCATGAGCAGCAGATCTCCAAATGTTCACAAGTCCCTAACAAGCACAAAGTTGAGGAGAATTAAAGCCACACAGGCCACATTTGCAGCACTCAAACACAGCCCTGTTGCTGCTGCTGCTGCTGAAATAGAATCAAGTGACAGAGGCCATCACAGAAATTGCCTCTGCAATGTCAAATAAAATGAAAAAAATCCACCAGGAGAAAGAGAAACCAGAACTCCTCGACTCCCTTCATTGCTTCCTCCGAGCAGCAGCAGCAGCAAGTGGAGATGGGCAGAGATATTTGCAGCTGCTGCTGATCCCAGCTGGAGCCCAGCCTGCTGCCCAGGGCCAGCGGGAACCTGAGCCCAGCCCGGGCAGCTCCCGCAGTGTCGGGAGCTCAGCACAGGCGGGGCCAGGCCCAGAGCCCCGGGCACGGCCGCCCATTGCGGGGCAGCGGCGCAGGCGGAATGTCCTGCGGCCCAAACCTCCTGCTCCTGCCACACAGCAGCGCCCATCCTTCTCCCCCTGCTCCTCCTCTCCCAGCACGCCACCAATTCCAGCTCCCAGGAGCCTTCCCAAGACAGGCCTCATGCTCCTGTTTCAGCCTGAGTGTCCCTGCAGAGGAACAGGGCATCTTTCAGGCACTTCCACAAGCTCAGGCTTCTCATTTCATGAGGCATCTGGGATGAAAATGGTCTTTTTCAGAAACACAACAGCAGAGGGAATGGATTAGAAGTGGTTAGAAAAAAATGACCCTTCTTCCAGACAAAGTTCACCAAGTCATTCTCCTTCTGAATTTCTCCTTTTCGGGTTCTTTCAGTCATCTCTTCAGAGTGGTTGAGCTTGTTCTGGTGCTTATCATGAACTGATTGCTCTTGATTTAGATCAATGCATGAGATGTAGAATCATCTAAACTGAACACAGAAACAAACTCCCTCTGTCATTCCATTTTCATCCTCTAGGTCACTTTCCAGGTGTCCATGGGCATGTTGGAATGATTATCACACAGCTCTCCACTCCTGGCTGCAGCCTCTGGAGATTCTTTCGCTGCATTCAGCCAGGCTTGCATTCCCTAACAATTCCTGGTACTGCATCATATATTCTTAGAGTAGAACAGTAACAATGAAAACCTAACTAATGGAGCAACTCCCCAGTCCACAAGGAAAAGAAAGGACAAGTTGTCACGTTTTCCAAACATTCGACCTGCTTTCTTGCAAGAATCGTGTTGCACACACAGTATGGAAAGCCAAGAGAAGCTGCAGTTGGTGCCACATTTTGTGACGGAAGCTGCACCTCATTCTCCAGGGAAGGTTCTTGAAAAGAGCAGACAAGACTGTGAAGAAGATTGTGGGAAAACTGAAACAGCTTTCTAGAAGTGAAATGAAAATGGAAAGAAACAATCCAAGACGTTTTCTGCTATTGATTTCATGCTCCCCTTTTCCATGTCATCATACTTCTCCATCCCATTCATTCCAAATGGATCTCACCCCTAAGACCAATGACTTAGCAAGTTTTAGAGACTGTAAAATACCATGAGCTACACACAGTTTGCCTTCCCCTGTTCTTGTTGGAAAGCAATGCTGGAGCCATAAGTGCAGGGCTTGGGTCAGGCACCAATCCTCCAGGCAGGGAATGTGCCCTGACAGTGTGTGAGCCTGAGCAGGGCCAATGGCCAGCAGTGTTGCTGTGCTCGGGTTCCATGGAAGCATCCCAGGAGCAGCTGCTGAGGTCAGGAGCCATGGCAGGCACCAGGCTGCTCCAAAGGCCCTTGGCAGGGTGGGCTCCTGGCCTGGCTCTGTGTGCCAGGAGCCGGCAGCGCTGGGTGCAGGGAGCCCAGGGAGGGCACAGAAATGCTGGGCTGGGAAATGCTGGGGGGGACAGCGAGATGGGCGTGTGCAGCCGGCCAGGGCACAGCAGCAGCACGCACAGGGGGCACAGCCTGCAGGACACATGGCCAAGGGCTGGGCAGGGCTGGCAGGGCCACAGGCACCCAGGCCTTTGTCCCCTGGGCTCTGGCAGTGCTTCTGGAGGCCCCACAGGAGGAACTTTCCTTTCAGGGCCTGCACTTTGCTCCTCCCTGGCCCCTCCCTGAGGAGGCTGGCAGGGCTTGCAGTTTGATGACATTTGTCCTTGCGGCCCCTGCCATCCCAGTGCCCCACAAAGAGCCCCGAGGCACCCGGGAGGGACAGGCCCTGCTGTGCCAGGCCTGGGCTCAGGGCTTGGCCTTTCTGCTCCCTCCAGCCAAGGCAGGCCTTGCTCAGCACTGCAGTTCCTGCTGCTGTGCCCCAAGCTGGCTCGGCCACTGTTGGAAAGGGACTTGAGGTACCTCGATCCCCTCAGGGGGCACATGGGAGAAAACAACAAACTTCTCACCAGGGTGGAGACGAAATTTTAACTTGCAAACATCAGGCAATGAGATACTTGGAAAATCTTAAAGCATCAGGAATTCCAGTAAATCACTTCACAAAGCACTGACTGAGCAAACTCTAACCTGTCCTACTTACAGTTCTCCAGATTTCCAGAAGAGGAAGTCAGGAGAAAAGAGAGAGAGGGGAAGATCCACAGTCCCCCTTGGATCCAGCAGCATCTCAGCTGCTGGGAGCTCTGGGGCTGTGGAACATGTCAGTGTCACACCCGTGTCACAGCCTCACCTGCTCTGGCCCCTCTCACAGGTGGGGTTTTTGGGGTGCCAGGAGCTTGGCAGCCACTTTGGGGCTGGAGCAGAGGCTGCAGTGGCTGGGGCAGTGACTGCCCCACCTACGCAGAACTTGCCCTGGCCCCCAAACACACCCTGGAGATGTCTGGGGCCATTCATCATTTCTCTGCTCTCCAGCACCGAGGCAAGGGACTGTGGCTGCAGCTCTGAGCTGGTGCCCAAGGCAACCACCCCTGGCAATGGGGCTGCAGGGAGCTGCTCTCAGGAAACCCCTCCAAAGAGTTGGGGAGTGCTCTACAAGTGCCTCAGAAACATGGGATACTCCATGGAGTATGGAATATCCAAAACCCCTCAGTAATCGGTTCCTCCTCCTTTCATCATCCCCAGCCTTTGGCTGTCTCATTCCAGACCCCACCCCACCTTTCCAGTCCTAACCCAAACCCATCCCAACCCATGCTGGACATCAAGACCCCCTTCCCAAGCCCTATTTCCCCCATTTCCCACCTCCCAAACCCCATCTCACCCATCCTGCCCCACCCAATGCCCACTCACCCCTCCTTATTTGCATCCCACTTTGCCCAATCCTCTTGCAACCCCATCCCACCCTCGGGGGCTGTGGAATCAAGTATTTTGGGGTGGGATTGAGTAGTTTTCAGTGACATTGAGTGGTTGTGAGGTGACAGATCAAACCCCCTTGTCTCTTTGAACACCAAGACATGGAGAAAATTACATCAAATACCCCCCACACCCTCAAATGATCCAAAGTATCTCTCTGAATCCCAGATTTTCTTGAAACACTGGAAAAAAGTGAGGCTATAGATGCCCTTGATGAGTTTATTGATTTTTATCAAAATTTGTATATTTTAAAGGCATGGAGATGAATCAAAAGAATATTAGGGACAACCAAAGACAAAGACCACCAGCCTCGTGTCTTCCCAATAGAGATTACAGTGAATGTTGGTCACCAGGGCTCTGACCTACGTGGGTCCTCCAGTGGGGAATGGAGGAGGAGCAGACCATGAAGCTCTTCCCATAGTTGGGGCATTCACAGGGCCATTCCCTTATCGGTGACTCTGTTGGTGTCGGGTCAAGTGAGAGCTCCTGGAGAAGCTCTTCCCACACTGGGGACACTCGTAGGGCCTCTCCCCAGTGTGGATGCGCCGGTGCCTGATGAGGGTGGAGTTTCGCTTGAAGCCCTTCCTGCAGTCGGGGCAGCGGAAGGGCCTCTCCACTGTGTGAATCTGCTTGTGCCTGAGGAGATGGGAGCTGGTCTGAAACCTCTTCCCACACTCAGAACACTCATAGGGCTTCTCCCCAGTGTGGTTCATTTGGTGTCTGATCAGTTGGGACCTCTGGTTGAAGCCCTTCCCACATTCCCCACATTTGTATGGCCTTTCCTCAGCGTGGGTGTTCTGGTGGCGGATCAAGGTGGATCTGTCGCTGAAGCTCTTCCCACATTTCTCACACTGGTAGGGCCGTTCCCTGGTGTGGATCCTCTGGTGGCGGATCAGGCTGGATCTGTCACTGAAGCTCATCCCACATTCCCCACACTCGTGGGGCCTCTCCCCAGTGTGGATGCGCCGGTGGGTGACGAGGTTGGATTTGCGGTTGAAGCCCTTCCTGCAGTCAGGGCAGCGGAAGAGCCTCTCATCAGTGTGAATCTGCTCGTGCCTGAGGAGATTGGAGCTGGTCTTAAACCTCTTCCCACACTGGGGACACTCATAGGGCCTCACCCCAGTGTGGATCCTCTGGTGTCTGATCAGGTATGACCTCCGGCTGAAGCTCTTCCCACACCATAAGCACTTGTGGGGCTTCTCCCCATCATGAAACTGCTCATGGACCAGCTCAGAGCCCTGGCTGAAGCTCTGTCCACCTTCCCGGCTTAGGGAGGGTCTTTCCTCCTCAGAGCCCCCTGGGATGGGTTTGGAGCCCCTTCTCCTGTGGGATCTCCAGGGCTTTTCCTCCCTGTTGGATTCCTGTGATGTGGAGCCATTCAAAACAGTCTCTTCCATAAGGTTCTGGTGTGGGAATTTTTCCTCCCTGGTCTCCATTCTCAGCTTCTTGTCTGGGGGAGGAAGGACAAGGAGAGGATGGGATTTGCCTCCGTGCCAGAGGGAAGGGGAAGGGGATCCCCTCAGTCCATCCCCGGCAGGACAGTGTTGGCAGTGCGGTTGTCCTGCAGCCGGGGGCCGTGCTGGACTGGGAGATGGAGCAGGAGAGAGGGGGAAAGGGGCACTGACTTTCTCCTCACCTGACTGGCTGTCCCGGGACATCTTCCACTTCCTTGCAGCCTCCTCCTCCACTTGGCCAATGCTTTGGAATGGGAGGTCCTGATTTGGGGTGAAAACAAGGGATCAGCACGCTGAGTTTAAGGTTTTGCCCAAGTCCATCTCTAGAGGTCACTGCCCATCTAGGGTCCAGAGAAACCTCCCAAACATCAACATTCAGCCCTGAAAATGCCTCCCAGCAGTTCCCCTGTCTCGGGTCTCTCCCCTTTGGTGTTCGGGGGTTCCCCCTGTCCCAGCTCCTGAGGGTCACACTTGAACTGGGGGTCCCCCGTCTACTCGGTCACTGCCCTCCCCCGGCTGCTGGGAGTCCCAGGAATATGAGAAGTTCCCCCCTTTTCCATCTCCTCACAGGGATGCAGGAGGTTTTTGGGATCCCAAGGTCCCTTCTCCCCTTATTCTCTGCTTTGGGGTGCAGGGGGTCCAAGGAGTCCCCCCTGCCCCTCTCCAGCCTGTTGAGGGTCCCGCCAATCGCGGCGCTCCCCCCTCTCTGGGCTCCCCACTTTGGGCTCCTGGGGGACACAGGGCTCTGCTCCTCCAGGCTGCCTCTGCCAGCAGCTGCCACTGGGACCCCCCAATGTCCCCCCAAGGGGCATTTTCCACTCAGATTTGGAGTTCTTCATTCTCCAAACATCCCTCCCCCAAAAAAACCCAACCCAGGGACCCCCCAGGATATCTGGGCCCAGCTCCCCCTCCCTGGTCACCTGTGGGATGGGGGGTGATGATCCCACGGGTGGGGGGCTGTGAATTCAGGGAGTGCTCAACCTCATGGTTCCTTCTCTGTTAAGGGTAGAAGGTTCTTAGCTCAGGAACTGGCTGACCTCATTGAGAAGGCTTTAAACTAGGTTTGAAGGGGGAAAGGGGATGCAGCTGGGCTGCCGGGAAGAAGACCCAAGGGTGCTAAGCCTGAGTTAGGGCTGAAATCAGTAGCCCAGCTGAAGGGCATGTACACCAATGCACGTAGCATGGGTAACAAACAGGAGGAGCTGGAGGTCATGGGGCAACAGCAAAGCTGTGATGTAGTCACCATCACAGAAATGTGGTGGGATGACTCACACAGCTGGAGCACTGCACTCCATGGCTACAGGCTCTTCAGAAGAGACAGGAAAGGGAGAAGAGGTGGAGGGTGGCCCTTTATATTAAGAAGGCTTTTGATGCAATAGGTATTGAAACTAATGAAGATTCAGTTGAATGGCTGTGGGTAAGATAAGGGGAAAGCCAACAAGGCTGACATCCTACTGGGAGTCTGTTATCATCCACCCAACCAGGAGGAAGAGCTGGACAACTTATTCTATCAGCAGCTGGAGAATGTTTCAGGATCATCAGCCCTTGTTCTTGTAGGTGACTTCAACCTGCCAGACATCTGCTGGGAACTTAATACAGCAGAAATGAGGCAGTCCAGGGAATTTTTAGAGTGCATGGGTGATAACTTTTTCTCACAGCTGGTAGGTGAGCCCACCAGGGGAGAGACTATGTTGGATCTGTTGTTCACAAATAGAGATGGGCTGGTGGGAGATGTGGTGGTTGGAGGACGACTGGGGCAGAGTGATCATGAAATTACAGAATTCCTGATATTTGGTGAAATCAGGAGGTACATCAATAGGACTCTTACATTGGACTTCCAGAGGGAAGACTGGCCTATATAGGAGACTTATTCAGAGAGTTCTTTGGGAAGCAACCCTTAAAAACAAAGGAGTCCAGGAAAGCTGGGTGTTCTTCAAAACAGAGGTTTTGGGGGCACAGGAACAGACTGTCCCTGTGTGCCAAAAGATGAGTCAACGAGGCAAATGCCCAGCCTGGATGGGCAATGAGGCTTTGGATGAACTCAGGAATAAATAAAATATCATTTTTGGAAGGAGGGCCAGGTCTCTCAGGAAGTATTTAAGGGGGCTGCTAGAGAATGTAGGAAAAAAATAGGGAGGCCAAAGGACAATTTGAACTCAAAATGGCAACTTATGTAAAGGACAATACAAAAGGTTTCTATAAATACATTAATGGTAAAAGGAAAGGCAAGGCCATCTTTTGTTCTATATTGGATAAGGGAGGGAACTTAGTAACTGCAGATGAGGAGAAGGCAGAAGTCCTTAAAGCCTTCTTTGCCTCAGTTTTCAGTGGGAAGATGACTTGTCCTCAGGACAACTGCCCTCCTGGGCTGGTAGATGGTGTCAGGGAGCAGAATGGTGCCCCTGTTATCCAGGAGGAGGCAGTCAGAGAACTGCTGAGCCACTTGGATATTCATCAGTCTCTGGGCCCAGATGGGATCCACCCCAGGGTGAGGAGGGAGCTGGCAGATGAGCTTGTGAAGCCACTCTCCATCAACTACCAACAGTCCTGGCTCACTGCTGAGGTTCCAAGTGATTCGAAGCTGCCAATGTGACACCCATTCACAAGAAGGGTGGGAAGGAGGATCCCAGTAATTATAGCCCAGTCAGCCTGACCTCAGTACCTGGTAAAGGTAATGGAGCAGTTTATATTGAGTGTCATCACACAGCACCTACAGGATGGCCAGGGTGTCAGAGCCAGCCAGCTCTGACTGGAGGGGTGGGTCGTGTTCGACCAACCTGGTCTCCTTTGATGACCAGGTGACCTGCCTGGTGGATGCAGGAAGGGCTGTGGATGTCTGTTTGGACTTCAGCAAGGCCTTTGGCACTGTCTCCCACAGCACACTCCTGGATAAGCTGGCAGCCCGGGGCTTGGACAGGAGCACTCTTTGCTGGGTTAGGAACTGGCTGCATGGCCAGGCCCAGAGAGTGGTGGCGAATGGTGCTGCATCCAGCCGGGGACAGTCACCAGTGGTGTTCCTCAGGGGTCTGTGCTGGGGCCAGCTCTGTTCAGTATTTGTATTGACGACATGGATGAGGGTATTGAGTCTTTCATTAGTAAATTTGTAGATGACACTAAGCTGGGAACATTTGTTGATCTGTTGGCAGGTGGGAGGGCTCTGCAGAGAGACCTGGAATGGTTGGATGGGTGGGCAGAGTGCAACAAGATGGAGTTTAATGAGTCCAAGTGCCAAGTCCTGCACTTTGGCCACAATAACCCCTGCAGTGCTCTGGGCTGGGGATGGTGTGGCTGGACAGTGCCCAGGCAGAAAGGGACCTGGGGGTTCTGGTCAGCAGCAGCTGAACATGAGCCTGCAGTTGTGCCCAGGTGGCCAAGAGGGCCAATGGCCCCTGGCCTGGATCAGGAATGGTGTGGCCAGCAGGAGCAGGGAGCTCATTCTTCCCCTGGACTCAGCACTGGTGAGGCCACACCTTGAGTGCTGTGTCCAGTTCTGGCCCCTCAGTTTAGGAAGGACCTTGAGACGCTGGAACGTGTCCAGAGGAGGCAAGGAGGCTGGTGAGGGGCTTGGAAAACAAGCCAGATGAAGAACGACTGAGGGAGCTGGGGGTGTTTAGCCTGGAGAAAAGGAGACTCAGAGGTGACCTTATCACTCTCTACAACTTCCTCAAGGGGGGTTGCAGACAGCTGGGGGTTGGTCTCTTTGTCCAGGCAGCAACTGACAGAAGGACAGGACACAGTCTTCAGCTGTGACAAGGGAAATATGGGTTGGATAGTAGGAAGAAGTTTTTCACGGAAAGAGTGATTAAATAGTGGAATAGTCTGCCTGGGGAGGTGGTGGAGTCACCATCCCTGGATGTGTTTAAGAAGAGACTGGATGTGGCACTCGATGCCCTGATCCAGTTGAGGTGTCGGGGCTGGGTTGGACTCGATGATCTTGAAGGTCTCTTCCAACCTACACATTCTGTGATTCTGTGATGGGACCCTGACTGGGGTTACTGGGAGCCACCAGAGCCACACAGGAAACCAGCTGTGCACACACTGGGAGGAACTGGGAAAAACTGGGAATGACAGGATGCATACTGGTGACAACTGGGAGGTACTGGCAGGGACTGGGATAAAACTGGGGGCAACTGAACCATGCTGAGGGAACTGGGAGTGCCTGGCAATGACTACAAGGGCAACTGGGATATACTGGGAGTACCTGAGACCATGCAGGTTGTGACTGGGATCACACTGGGAGCCACTGGGAATGTGCTGGTGGGAACTGGGACCAATTGTGAGTGACTGGGGCCCTGCTGGGAGAGACTGGCATCATACTGGGAGTGATGGGGGTTTTCTAGGGGTAACTGGGAGAACTGGGAACACAGCAGACAAAAGAAGGAGGAACTGGGAGCAACTGGGACCCTGCTGGGGGAAAATTGTACCATACTGGGGAATAATTGGGAATGACTTGGCTCATACTGGGAGTGCCAAGGAAACTGGAACCACACGGGGGTGTGTGGTTACTAATAAACCTCCTGTTGCTTCGCGTATCTGTCTCTCAGGTCAGCTCAGCGCCAGCTGGGCCGCCCTGCTAGATGTGATACACCCAACAGTACCTTCGCGTGGGTTTTTGGTTCCGCAGTCCCTTTGCCTTAGCTGTCTCGGCCGTGGTTAGAAAGAGGGGACACTCCAGGCTCAGGGAGAAAAGGTTTTATTCGGGTAACTCAGGGGAAGTCCCTGGTTCCAGGCCTGAGCCTCTGGGGAGTGACCCTGGGCCTCGGTTACAGGGGGTTTTTGTTCCCCCAAATCTCAGGGGTGGACACCAGTTACAGAGACCAATCACACAAAACCAGGTGGGTAAGGTCAAAATGCAATACACAACATTAACAAATCAGGTGGATTTGGGATGTGGCCCTGGGAGGCTCACCAATCCCTGTCAGACACCTCTCCTGAAGGTCTGGGGTCTGGGGGATGGTGGACATGTGGGGGAGAAGTACAATGGGATGGGGGAAAACACAATAGGACGATCGAAACCCAGGGCAGAGGATTAGAGTTGTCTTGGCAACTCTTATCAACCTCTGATAAGCACATTCCAAGACAGTAACTTTACCTGGCTAGGGTTAAAGTCCAAATCACATCAAACCTACAACTAAGAAACTTATGATACTATTCCAGCACCCCCACACCTCCCCCTTTTTCTTTTAATTGTGTCACTGGTCTGGAGTGTATAAATCCGAATCGCACTCGCTGCTGGAGTCAGAGTCCGGTGGGAATTCGATGGCAGGTGTCACTGAATGCACTGAAGGGGCAGTAGTGGGGAAAATTGCATTCATGATCAGGCTTTTGACCAAACCAGAAGCAATGGCTACAATTAAGATGATGAACAGAAACAACAGTCCGGTTTTGATCCACGAGCTGGCGATGTTAGAGAGTCCAACACCTTTGAAGAGGTTATCAAACCAGTCCCCTGTTTCTTGTTTGATGGACTCGACCATTCCTCGCAGCTGCTGGATTGATGTTTTGATGATCTCAGCCTTAGATGATAAAACTCAGCAAAAAAGGGTTAGTTAAACAACCATTGAAAACACTCCTCTGGGGGAAACAGCTCTTCTGCTTCCCCTTCATGACAGAAAACCCAGGAGGGAAGAGTAATTGGGCTGGGAGGACTTGCCTCTGGGCCCGCATCCTCCTCCTCCTTTTTCCTCCTTCTCCAGGAGGCCACAGTGACCTGGGGTACTTTCATTTCCGAAGCCTTGGGAACATAGGGTCTCACATTTCTGGAGGGGATCCACCGCAAACCGGTGGGAGTGGAGACGCAGGCGTATCCACGTCCCCAGGTTACTAAATCATGGGGACCCTGTATCCTCAAGGTCTCTGGATCCTTGACAAGGACCTTTGGCCTTTCCCGGGGCTCCAACTGTGAGCTCCCACGGAAATGCCTTGTCACCGGCGGGTTCATGGTTTCAAAGGAACAGTTAAGAAAGTTCAACGTGAACGAGGCACGGGCTAATCTTACAGACGGTGGCTCAATCTTGAGAATCGGTTGCTGTTGGCTGAGGACTCTTTTGAGGTTCTGGTGAGTCCTTTCTACAATCGCCTGGCCTGTCGGAGAGTGGGGGATCCCAGTTTTGTGTTCCACTCCCCATTGTTGCAGAAAACTGCAGAATTCTTTGGACCTGTATGCTGGACCATTGTCTGTTTTCAGGGACTTTGGGATGCCCAGGACAGAGAAAGCCTGGATGAGATGCTTGATAGCATCCCCAGCCTTCTCCCCTGTGTGGGCAGAAGCAAAAACCGCTCCTGAGAATGTGTCCACAGAGACGTGCACGTATTTCTGCCTCCCAAAGGGGGCAAAGTGCGTGACGTCTGCCTGCCACACTTCACAACTGGACAAACCACGGGGATTCACGCCTGTGGGCATGGATGGGATGGCATACCTGTGACATTGCGGACAGCCAGTCACAATCGCTTTGGCCTGGTCACGGGTTAAGTTAAACTGCCTGACCAGACCTGGCGCGTTTTGATGGTGAAGCTGATGACTGATTCTGGCTTGCTCAAAACGGTTTGGCAGAGGGGCTACCTCCACAGGGGCAGCGAGAGCATCGGCTCTTCTGTTCCCCTCTGCTATGAAACCTGGGAGCTCTGTATGCGACCTGGTGTGCATCACATAAAAGGGTTGCTTTCTGTGGGAAATCAGTTTGACTAGCTTGGAAAGCAACTTAAATAGAGTGACATTGGAAACTTCCTGCAGCACAGAATGTTCTGCTCTAGAAACTATCCCTGCAACATAACTTGAATCTGTTACCAAATTGAAAGGTCCAGGGAACGTCTCAAATGCTCTAACGACTGCGGCCAGCTCGGCAACCTGAGGTGATCCTTCCACCTCAATCACCTCTGATTCCCACCTCTGGGTGAGGGGGTCCCGCCAAGTCATAACTGATTTGTGGGACTTTCCGGACGCGTCAGTGAAGACGGTTAGAGCCTTAAGAGGCTCCTTGCTTTGGACACTTTTTAATTCCAATCGAAATTGGGCATCCGAATTGAAAATTTTGTGGGCAGGCCGATGAATAGAAATTTGACCAGGGTAGTTATCTAGGGCAAACTGCAGCGCTTTGTTCTCTTGAAGCAGATGCTCTAGCATAGCTTTTGTAATTTGACCAGATTTCAATTTGATTGGCATGTGAATGCACTCAAAGTCACAACCAGCCAGTTCCCTAAGGCGCATTCTGGCTTTCCTAATCAGGTCAGCCATCAATTCTTGTGGCTTTGTCATTCTTTTGGTCCTGTGGTGGCTCAGAAAGACCCACTCTATAATAGAGAGAGGATCTTCTTTGCTTTGGACCTCCCTTGATTTTTTGAGGGTTTTGTTGTTCCACTGAAAAATCATCCCATGGAGATGTGGCAGCTTTCCTAAGATGATGAAACGAAAAGGCAGGTCAGGTTTGCATCTGTTGGCCTGTCTGGTGGACAATGCATGTTGAATGTTATCCAGTGCAATTTTTGCCTCTGGGGTGAGGGCCCTGGGTGAACTCAGTTCAGCTCCCCCTTTTAACAAATTGAAAAGGGGGGCCAGGTCTTCGGTAGAGAGACCTAGCCAAGGTCTCACCCAATTCAGAGCTCCACACAGCTGATGGACATCTGCAAGGGTCTGAATTTGGGTTTTGATTTCCAATTTTTGAGGAACAATAGTCCTCTTCCCAATTTCCAGCCCTAGGTATTTCCAGGGTGGCATCTTTTGAATTTTGGATTCCTGTAGTTCAAAACCTGCACCAACTAGTGCAGCCACGGTGAGGTCAAGGGCATGTGCCAACAGGTCATCTGTTGGTGCAGAGATCAACACGTCATCGAAGTAATGTTGGATTATCACTTGGGGCACCGCTGCACGCACAGGTGCAAGCAGGGAAGCAACATACCTTTGACAGATCACTGGCGAAACTTTTAGACCCTGCGGAAGGACTCTCCACTGATACCTCTTTCGTGGAGCTTCTCGGTTCAAGGTGGGCACTGAGAATGCAAACCTTGGGGCATCATCAGGATGGAGGGGAATGTGAAAGAAACAGTCCTTTATGTCAATTACAGTTAAACTCCAGTTTTCGGGGAGCATGCTTGGGGCAGGCATCCCTGGTTGTAGGGATCCCATGTCCTCAATTACCTCATTAATTTTGCGGAGGTCATGGAGGAGCCTCCACCTGGTCTTATCTGCTTTCTGAATGACAAACACTGGAGAGTTCCACGGTGAAGTGGTCTCTTCAATGTGGCCCTTTTTCAGCTGTTCTTCCACAAGCTCATTGAGCGCCTTTAACTTTTGTTTAGAAAGTGGCCACTGCTCTATCCAGATTGGTTCATCTGACAGCCAATTCAGTTTCTGTATAGGGCGCTCCTCAGTGACCACTGCCTGAAAAACCTTTGGAGGGTCAGGAATGTTAATCGTGACTCCCCATTGGGACATCAAATCTCTTCCCCACAGAGGTTCATCAAAATCCAAAACAAATGGGCGTAGCGTGGCTATTTGCCCGTTTGGCCCTTCAATTGTCACTGCCTTTTTTGACTGCTTGGCTAGTTGCAAGCCTCCAATACCATTTACATGTTTGGCAATGTCCTGCAGTTCCCAATGTGATGGCCACATCCTTTCTGGGACGACCGTCACATCAGCAGCTGTGTCCCAAGCTCCTTTAAGGAGTTTGGATTCCCCACTCATAGAAAGCTTACAGAAATCTTTTGGCCTGTTTGAGCCTATCTTTTTTACCACAGCGACAGTGGTGTCTTTGTCGCTTTCTCCTTTGCCACTCTCTGTGGCACTTTCCTCTGGACTTGCTTTTACTGCAAGTCCTTGCACTGCAGGGATGGCCTGGGCAATAATTTGCCCTTTTGGTAGGAAGGTGGGTGGGTTTTCACTGCGGAGCCACACAACAAATCGCTCTGGGTCAGTTGTGATTGTCCCAGGGGCGATCTGTATGTCTGAGGGGGTGAACTTACAGTCCCCAATGACCACAAATTTTGTCTCCACCATGTGCCACGTGCCGGGTTCCTTTGAGACCATGGCTGTTTGCCACTGACTGTCCCGCAGGTGAAGAGGCTCAGCCAACTGGAGCTTAAATGGCTCATACCTATCCGCTGTTGTCAAGGATCCTGATGGCTCAGGCAATACTATGTGCCTCGGTTTCCCTTGTTTTGTCAGGTCCTGTGAAGAGAGAGACATATCTGATTTAGGTGACCTTTTTTCTTTTTGGGTTGTTTGGGCTGCCCGATTGGGATCGTCACGCTGGGCAGTTCCGCGCTCTCGAATCAGTTTTTTGACACCCTGGTGTTCTTTTTGTTCTCCCTCCCCTCATGTTCCCTTTCCTGTTTTAAGAAATTGTCAAATTGTCCCTTCAATGGACACTGATTGATCCAGTGCCCGCTTTTTCCACACAGAAAACACTGGCTGTTAGCACGTGCAGGAGCGTTCTTCTTGTGTGGTTCTGGTGTTTTAGGTGTTTCCACAGCCGCAGCGGTGATTTTATGGCGCGTTTTCCCCTCTCTGAGGGATGGTTTCCTGCAGCGTGGGACGACGGCACTGACGGCTTGTAGCATCTCCTTGAGAGGAGGTGTCGAGCCTGGTTCTCTGGGTATCAGATTTATTGCAGCAGTGCACTCCTCGTTCGCATGAGAGAAAGCCAACTGCTGAATCACTTGTTTCTGTGCCTCCTCTCCATTAAATTGCTGTTCCACAGCTGAAGCAAGTCGCTCCACAAATTTGACATAGGGTTCTTGTGGTTCCTGAAAAATGTCTAAGTAATATTGTGAGGGGCCATCGGGCCGCATTTTCAGAAAGGCTTTGCATGCTTGATTAGCTACAAACTCAAGGACATTTTGGGGAATGTTGGTAGCCTGGTCTGCGGCTGCTTTCCAATCCCCTTCCCCTAACAGGTGGTTTAGGGTAATAGGATTGCCTGCATTATCAGTTGCTGTGGTTGGGTCCTCTAGCAAACCTGGCAATGCAGCTTTCAGCAGTTTTCTCCAAGTGACCTCCCATAGCTCAAATTCCATTTTGCTTGAGAGGCACTTGAAAATCTGCTTCAAATCAAAAGGTACAACTGTGATTCCACCAAAAGAAGTAAATAACAAGCCTTCGAAATAAGGACTATGTCTGCCATACTCCTTTAATGCCTTCATGAGGTCTTTAACAAGCGTCTGTGACAACGCTTTCCAGGTGGCTACCGTGGTTCCTTGCCCCCTGCTTCTTCGGTATGTCACCGGAGTAACTGTGGGTACCCCATCTGCATTGGCATCCCCGAGCTCCTGCTTCTCTCTCTCTCGGACTCCAGCCACTGCCTCAGGTTCCCAGTTGTAAGCTGGGGGTTGCTCCCAGCCTGCCTGTGGCACGGGTGGCTGTGGCCGTTGAAAGCTTGGAAAAGCATTCCCCAAAGGAGGTGCTGTTGGGGACACCGTGTTCCCGAGTGGGGGGTAGGGCGGGGGCGGTGCCGGTGGGGCTCCCCCTGTGGGAGGTGGCTGCGGGGGGGCGGGCTGGGGCAGGGGCGGCGCCTCGCTCGTGCCGTGGGGGGGAGGGAAGGGGCTCCACGGCGCTGTGGGGTGCTGCTGCGGTGGGGGGAGAAAGGGAGGGGGGGCCACGGAGTCCGGTCTTTTCAGCCACTGTCCCGGGAACCCGGCAAAAGCGGTTGCAGTGCCGGCATTCGGTGGGGGGAGGGGAGCGGGCGGCTGCGTTTCCGGGAAGGGCGCCGGCAGCCCGGGCAGGGGAGGAGGGGCAGCCGACAGCCCCGGGGGCAGCGGCGAGCTCCACGCTGTTGGGGTTTTGCCCTGATCCCCTCCCGGTCCCAGGGGCAGGGGTGGGGGAGGTGGGGGGTGCAGGGCTTTTTCGGGACCACAAGGCTCGGGATAAATCGGTTCCGGAAAAGCAGGCTGAGGAAAAAGGGGGTGGGGTGGATAAGGAGTCTTCCCGGAGGAAGGAACCGCCCACTCCGGGGGCGGGGCGGGCAGGGGGAAGGTTCTGGGCGGAGTTGGGGCGGTGCCCTCACAGTAGGAGTGGGGTAAACCCCACCCCTGGCTCTGCGGGGGCGTGGGAAGGGGCGGGGGAAGGGGCGGGGGAAGGGGCGGGGGAAGGCCTTGTGAGGAAAAAGGGGGCGGGTACAGGGAGGGGCCAGTAGGAGGGGGCTGAAAGGGATTCTGGGAACAAGAAGGGGGAAGGGCACCAAGAGGCTGCACCTCGTGGCTGTCGCCATTATGGAGGCCTTTTCCTTTGTTCTCTGGGGAGGGGGGGGTCTCCGGGTCTCCCTTCGGGGGTTTCTCACAGCCGTTTTCGCTGCCGGACCCACCCGGGGTATTTGGAGACTGGCGGTTTTCCTCGGCGAATGAGAAACGGACTCTGGGTTTGTTGGCTGGGGAAATCGGGGGGGTAGTGGGGGGGGTTTGGGCGTTCTGGCCAGCCAGACTGCCCCGGGAGCCCCGAACAGCCCGGCCGTGGCTGCGGGGCGCGGGGGACCCAGGAATTCTCAAAATGCTCGGAGAGGGGGATCCCCGGGGGGCCGGAGCATTTTTTAAAATACCTGGGGGGGTTTTGGGGGTTTTAGGAGACTTGGGGGGCTTGGGTGATTTCGGGGAGGGGAGAAGGGGAGACCTGGGGGGTTTAGGAGATTTCGGGGAGGCAGGGGGATGGGACCGGGGGGGCTGGGGGGACTTGGGAGAGGCAGGGGGAGGAGGATGGGGGGAAGGGACTGAGAGAACGCTCTGAGAGAATGCAACTTTGTTATCTTGCATTCCTGTGATCTCTTCTAAGGCAGCTTTTATTTGCCACGGCCAGAATGCAAATTTTGCAGCCAGGACGTCTCCTGACTTCCCTAATTTTTCCAACTTTTTAGAAGCATTTTCCCAGAACCAAATGCTGTTCACTTGGTCCGAATTAACATTCGGAAAATGCAAAAACAAATACCTAATAAACTTTTTCAGTTCCTTTTTTGAGTATTTAACTTTGGCAACAATTAAAACTCCAATTAAACTTTTAAAAACCTCTTTCTGGGTGGTGTTTAGTCCGTTTCCCATTCCGACTAGCTGTTATCCTTTTCCACCACCCCTTCCCAGCAAAACCACCCCCCAAATCCCTGTGGGCGTCCTTTCCTAGGGGTAAGGGCTTCCTTCGGGTGGACCCCCGGTCCCCCCCTGTCCCGTCCCTCCTAGGGTTCCCTGAGGCTTCCCAAGCCTCTGTGGTGAGTATCCTCCCCTCCCTTAGAGGAAATATACTCACCAAGCCCTCGGGACACTGGAGACGTTGCTGGGGCAACCACACGCCGGAAGGGACTCCTCTGGGCAGGAGCTGTTCCCTTCTCCCACCAGGGGTGCTTTTTTAGCAACCCCAGTGGCTCCGTGAAATGCTGAAGACCTCGGGACACGACAAGGCGACGTCCTCTCAGAAGGTCTCTGGGTCACAGGGTCCGAGTCTTCCTCAGGCCTCCGTGTCAGCTCCCACGGCACAGCGGGTCAAAAGGCGTCTGCAGGCCCCACGTTGGGCGCCAATCTGTTGCTTCGCGTATCTGTCTCTCAGGTCAGCTCAGCGCCAGCTGGGCCGCCCTGCTAGATGTGATACACCCAACAGTACCTTCGCGTGGGTTTTTGGTTCCGCAGTCCCTTTGCCTTAGCTGTCTCGGCCGTGGTTAGAAAGAGGGGACACTCCAGGCTCAGGGAGAAAAGGTTTTATTCGGGTAACTCAGGGGAAGTCCCTGGTTCCAGGCCTGAGCCTCTGGGGAGTGACCCTGGGCCTCGGTTACAGGGGGTTTTTGTTCCCCCAAATCTCAGGGGTGGACACCAGTTACAGAGACCAATCACACAAAACCAGGTGGGTAAGGTCAAAATGCAATACACAACATTAACAAATCAGGTGGATTTGGGATGTGGCCCTGGGAGGCTCACCAATCCCTGTCAGACACCTCTCCTGAAGGTCTGGGGTCTGGGGGATGGTGGACATGTGGGGGAGAAGTACAATGGGATGGGGGAAAACACAATAGGACGATCGAAACCCAGGGCAGAGGATTAGAGTTGTCTTGGCAACTCTTATCAACCTCTGATAAGCACATTCCAAGACAGTAACTTTACCTGGCTAGGGTTAAAGTCCAAATCACATCAAACCTACAACTAAGAAACTTATGATACTATTCCAGCACCCCCACACCTCCCTCCCCCGCAAAAAAAGCAACCCAACACAAACAAACAAACAAACCCAAAAAAACCCCAAAACAAAACCAAAACCAAAACCAAAACCAACCAAACAAAACCACCTCCCGGGGACCCCCCCATGTCCCCCCAAGGGCCATCTGCGCCTCGCCTTTGGAGCCCTGCCAGCTCCAAACATCCCCCCAAAAACCCCAAGCCCAGGGAGCCCAAACCCGGGATATTTGGGGCGAGCTCCCCCTCCCCGGGCACCTGCGGGATGGGGCCGATGGTCCCGGGGCTGCTGCGGCTTCAGGGAGCGCTGGAGCCGCCCGCTCCCTCCTCTGCTCTTCTTCCTCCCGCTTCCCGCGGCCGCTCCGCCTCTTCCTCCCTCCCTCCTCCTCCTGCCCCGTTCCCGAACCCCTCGCAGCCCGCGGGACGAGCGGGGATGGAGCCGGGAAAGGTCGGAAGGCAGAGAGGGCCCAGGGGGATGCCAGGACTGGCAGTGACTGGGCTGTGCTGGGAGCACCTCATCACCCGCGTCAGGTGACATTTTATAGGGGACCCCCGTTCCAAGCCCCTCTGGGGGATGTTTTGCCCCCCCCGCCCCCCGGGGTGGATTTTTGGGATTCTCTCTGCCATGGCTGCTTGAAGAGGCGCCTGTTTTGGGTTCCCAGGAAAACTCCCGTTCAAAGGGCAACACCACTCCCGGTGATTCCGGCAGCGGAGCCCCGGGGGGGGCTGGGGGTCCCAGGGGGGATTTGGGGGTCCCGGGAGGGTTTGGGGGTCCCGGGAGGGTTTGGGGGTCCCAGGTGATGCTGATGATGGTGATGGGGATGGATTCTCCGTTGGACAGGAGGTCACAGCTGGAAACCACCTGCACCCTGTGGAGACCTGGGAAGGAGGAGAGAAGGGACCCATGGAGTCGTGTCCCAGCCCTGGTGGAAAGCAGATAGAAATCTCCCAGGACCCCGTGCACACAGGCTTAGAGGCAGAAAAGAATGCAGGGGCTGCTTTGAAACCCTCAGGGAAACTGAGATCCATAAAGTCACACAGACATGAAGTGAGAATGTGAGTTTTAGTTTTAGGTGAGTAAAGATATGCCTTAAGTGCCTTAAGCAAATAAGAGACCGTATTAATTGATAGAAAAGCCCTAAAGTCCAGTTTAAAGTTCAGCAGCAATACCTTTTACAAAATAAAGTCCTAGATATAATATAAACCTAACAGAGTATTGCTGACATTGTCAGAAAGAATAGACAGGCTGTAGGCACAGGCCTTGTGTAAGAAATGATTCCCATTGTCACACAACTGTGTTAGACCACGAGAGGTGCAAAAAGACAGGAACAGCATCGTGTTTGTGGCTGGTTGGATGATTTAGGAATAGAATTCATTGTATCGGGGCTGCTGCTGCTGCTTCTGCTTGGGCCATGGGGACTCTGTGCTGGAAGGCATTTTGCATGATGGCCCGGACTGTAACAGCCTGACCTTGGTGAGGCTGATCCAGCCATGCCATAAACTACTTTTCCAAGCAGCAGCACCTCTCTTGTTCCTGGGCTGGCCGCTCCAACTTGCCAGCTGTCCATCAGCAATGTGCCCGCTGCTCCTGCCTGCTGCCAGTCCTTCCCTGGCAGTGACAGCAGGAGCTGCTCCTGCCGCCGGCAGCTCCTGTGCCTGGAGTCCCTTCCCGTGCTGGCAGCACCAGCTGCCTCTTGCCTTCAGCCAAATGCCTGCCTGCACCTCGGCCTGCCTTTGCCAGCTCTCTTTTCCCAAGCCTTTGACTCCCAGGCTTCTGCCTCAGCCGAGGGACATTTGTTATTCCCATCACCTGCTGCTTTGACACCAGGAACCATTCTGGTTTGACCTAAGAGGTGAATCATGAAGATTGTGGTGCTTTCTTGTCCACAATGTCCTGTTAAGACCCAGAACACGTTGTTCTTACAGCTGGGATTGTGGCCGTTCCTACACCATTTATTCCACAGTGGATGAGTAAAGGAAATCTCTCCTTTTCCTTCCTAAGTTGAAGCTACAGCTTAGTGCAAGTGTGTGTTAAAAGAGAATGAATGCCATAATCCTCCTTTTCTTTTTTCAGTCACTAGTGAATAGCTCCCTGAAGGATACAGAAGAACTCAACAATGTTGTGCATACAATGAAGAAAAGACAACACAAAATTCCCTCTGGATGATGAGGTTAGAAAACCTGTTTTAATCTGTGTTTCTGTTTTAAGTCTGTTTTAATGTGTGTTTCTCACCACATCTACTTAAACTAACAAGAAATTAGGCTGATTTTCTCCACACTGAGGCAGTTTTGCAATGAAGCAGCAGCGTGTCATGATGCTAAATAAGAATCTGGCATTACCTCTAATGGTCACTGCTGCAAAGTGTATCAGTGCACAGCAAGGCAGACTGGGTCATCACAGTTATTCCTCCCCTCCCTTCCTGCACATCCCATTGTCTCCTCTGCAGAAGACACAGGCTATGAAAACAAGGCAAGGTTGCTCCCTCTTTTTCTTCTCCCACAGGACTTGTCAGACACCATGTTTTTTCAAAGCACTGCAGGTGCCCCTCCCCAGCTTGCTTCTTTCTCATTCTCCAAAAGAAGAGAGCTGAAGGAGTTGGAGGCATGTGAGTGCCTGATCTCTCTTTCCCTCTACAGGCTCTGCCTCCCCAAGCCCTGGTTCCCTGCTGTGCTTTGGCATGAGAGCCATTCCAGCCCCAAAGACAAGGGCAGTGGAGTTCAGCTGCAAAGCCTCTCTCTGCACTGGGATTGCTTTGAGCCTGCAGCCTCCATGGGCAAGGGCTTTGTGGGAGCAGGGCCAGCACAGCCTGTGCCCTGCACACAGAGCCAGGAAAAGGAGCAGATCCTGCTGCCTTCTGCTGCTGCTGATCCCAGCAGCAACTCCCCTGGCAGTTCCTGCAGGGAACTCCACCCCAAGGGCTTCCATCCCTGTCGTGCCTGGGAGAACTTGTTGCTTCCCAGTTGTCCCCCATCCCTGTGGATTGTGGAGCATGTCAGCACAAGCGTCCCTGGCCCTTCCTCCCTGCCCAGCCTGCAGCAGTCCCAGTCCCTGTTGCCTCCCCCTTGCTGCAGCTCCTTGGCCAAAGTGCTGCCAAAGGCAGCGGAGCTGGCTCAGGATCCCTGTTGGCTCCTGGGCTCCAGGATGACCTTCAGAGGGACACTTGGAGCGCACTAGCGTCCACCGAGGGTCACCCAGCTGGAAAGCAGCTTGGCAGAAAAGGGACTGGGGGTCCTGGTGGACACCAAGTCAGAGCTGAGCCAGCAACAAGTCCTTGCTGTGAAGAACGTTCCTGGACTGCCTCAGACAAAGTATTGCCAACAGGCTGAGTGATGATTATTCCCTCCTACACAGCACTGGTGAGGCCACACCTGAGTACTGTGTCCAGTTCTGGGCTCCCCAGTACCAGAGACACTGTGACATTCTGGAGGAGGGTCCAGTGAAGGGCCATGAAGATAATGAAGGGGTGGGAACTTCTCTCCTATGAGGAGAGGCTTAGAGCTGTTTAGCCTGGAGAAGAGGTGGTGCTGTGGAAAGTCTTACTAAAGTATTTACCTGTCTGAAGGGAGGGTGTGAAGAAAACAAAGACTCTTTAGTCAGTGCCCAGTGACAGGACCAGAGGCAAATGGGCATAAACTAAACATAGGAGGCTCCATCTGAACATCAGGAACTGCTCTCTTTTTCTGTGAGGATTGCCATGCATTTTTACAGAGTCTATCCTTAGAGATACTCAAAAGCCACCTGAACATGGTCCTGAGCAACTGGCTCTAGGTGGCCCTGCTTGATCAGGCTCATTGGACTAGGTGACCTCCAGATACTGCTTCCAACCTTGGCTTAAAATTACTTCAAATGAATGTATATACATTGCAATTAGAATATTGTAATGCAGAACTGATCCTGAAGAAGTTTTTCATTGCATTTGTTTCTGATGAAGGCTGTTGCTTATCTCTGTTTTTCTGAGCGGGTGAGTCACAGTACCATGAAAAAAATTACTGCTACTATTCAAAAAAGTTTATTTTGTTGGTTTATGTGTAGGTTAAATGTACCTGTCTTCTCCTTTTATTTTAGGGTTATTTTCCAGCCCAATTATCAGCATATTCAGGAAAGATTGAAATGCTTTGTACCTACAGCAAGTAACTTGATGATTATCAAACTATTATAAGTATGTGTTTGAAAATGAGATTTTTACTTCATTCTGATTACTGTATTTGAAGTTCTTGATATGCTTTTCTGTATTTTTTCCTGTCCTGATTCACCGTATGAGGGATTCTGTGTCCTGTTGATTGTGGAGCTCGGCAGGCCATTGCCCTGTGAGAAGGGTGTGTTCAGACTATTGCCAACATCCTCTTGGCTGATTCCTCATGCTTCATTTACAAATATATACAGCGTACATTCAGGCACCTTTTTTTATTGAGCTTATTTGTGACTTTTTACCCACAGTCAACTGGGGTAGTAGCACCAGTGGGATCATGGGATTCCTACTAGTATAGGTGTCCTAGAAAATTCTCAGTGGCCAAATAAGCTAACCAGTTTTCAGTGTGAACAAGATACAGTGGATGAAATGTAAAGAAAGAAAACTGAGGATACAGTCTTGGGGTCCGTCTGTGTGAGACTGTGTAACTAATTGATATAGAAGGGCATGCGAACATGGGGTGGGTAGGGAGGAGCAGAGTATGATGAATACTGTGTGGAAGTCACAAAAAATACAAAGGTTTTGTATTAAAGAGCAGTTGCTAATGAAATGAACTAATATGAAGGAGAAGCAGCGGAATGTTTGGATTTGAATGAAGATGTGGTGGTAATAATGGAGAGATGAGTAGCAAAGGACAGTGGCAAGATAAGGCACAGGTACGAATGAATACTTTGCCACATGTTAAAATCCGACTATAAAGGAGTGAGTTTACTTTGTCTGACAAAGTAAACTTTATGGAATAAAGGGAATCTTAGAAATCCTGCAGCTTCTCACAAGTAGTGTACTGTCTGCCTCACCTCTGAAGCATTCTCATGGTCAGAAAAAGATGAGAAAAATAATATTCTAGTATATATTTTGAAATCCTGTTGGACTGTTGCACAAGGAAATGACAAAACATTTCAGTATATGAGATATCAATAGAGCACTAGAGTGGATTTTTTTCCCCTGTGATTCACAAAATTGCCTTACTTGTATAGTTAGATTTCTTAACATGTTAGCGGCTGCAACAGCCAAAAGGTGACAGGCCTTGGAAAACTGTTAATGGTGTTTGAAGACCCATAGATACCAAAATACCAAGTCAGTGCTTTTTTCAAGCATTGCGTTTTTAAAGTTGTTTTGACCACAAAGAATTAGTGTGTATAATGAGCTTTAATGAAAGCTGGCAATGGCTCTTTGTTCTTAGTTTTTTCTTTAAAGGTAGTTTCAGTGATGTAGTGTGCCATTGGACTTGCTCGTCTTGTGATGGAATTGAAATGTGTTCCTTTTGTTTGGAGTTTTAGGAGTTAATTGTGTCTCTGTGAGAGTTTTCCCAGAGTTGTAGCCAGCTTCCTGCATTTTCCTAGAGCTGAGTCTGCTCCCTTTCATGATGACATTTCCCTTCAAGGACTGCATCAGTGGTACTGAGTCTGTTGAAAGGGCCTTGGGCTATATACAGAGATAATTTTACCTTACATTTGCTATCTTTTGGCTACTGATGTTCTAAAATAGCAGTTTTGAACTGCTCTTGATTTTCCTCTCTTAAGTAAAATTCTCAAGTGGGTATAGGATCCTTTGTCTTTTTTTTTTTAAATTACCCTGCCTATGTCACCACATCTGCAAACTTTGGGTGATGTCTCATTATAGCTACATTTCTATAACTGATGTTTCTGCAAGAATTGAATTCTATTCTGTTTCTTTGAGAAAGGTGGTTTTCTCTCTTCTGCCAGATTAAAAAGAAATTTTTGAAATGTAATTGAATACTTATTGGACTTTATTTATCTTTGCAACACTGGGAATTCAGAGACAATCCACAAATCTGTCTCAAAAAGCAGGAGACAGTAGTATGTACCATTTCACTGTATAGGTTGAGTCCCATAAGAAAACACAATAGTATATAATGTATATTTCCATTTGCATTTATTTTAGACAAAAGGACAAAAGAGTGAGTATCTGAAGAAAATTCCAAGGGAAGTGATATATTAGTATCAACTACCAATAATGAGAAAGTAAATATAATTCAGCAACAGCTTTATTAATATTCTAGAGTAGCTTTTTATAAAGTCTGTTATTGGGTTTTTTACGAGTACCCTTCTAAACAGAAGTAATTTCACTTTAAAACAAAATAATGTTTGCACCTGCTGTAATGACATAAACACTGTGGGAGCTTAGTATTACCATTTTGTGTTTCAACTATTGAAGTTTGTTCTTCTGCTTTGCAAAATATTAGCAAATCCATCAAATGCTCTTTTCTTCTTAACAAAAAACTGTTCCTGTCCTGAATCTGTCTGACTTCTTTGGTTGAGATTTTCACTGGAATTTTGGATGTGTTCTACAGTTGTATCAGAATGGTTCTCCAGTTCTGTCAAAGTAGTATGATCCTTCATCTTGCTGGAATCAGTGCTTTCAGAGATTGTATTTCCTGTAGGCTTTTGTGGGAAGGAACATGAACTGTATGGTGTACTTTCATTGAAGACACCTTGTGGGATTGTGAACGAATATGTATCCTCATCATCACTCTGATCCAGTTGGAAGTGATCATCTGTTGTGAATTCTGAAGAATTACAAAGATGAAGCAGATCTGCCGTAGGATTACAAGTCTGCATTTCATCAGGCAGACTGCAGCTGCTGGTATCCTGTAATTCTGTGAATCCATCAGAATTTTTCTCATCAGAACCTCCTTGCATTTTATCTGCACAAGCCTGCTTCACCTGTGGTAGCAAGTCATCTTGCTTTGTAACAAACATGAAATGTTTTTCAAATGTGTGTTCAGGTAGCAATTGAAGAGATGATTCTTTGCTGGAATGTAGCGGTGATGGTTCTTTTACAACTTCATTCAAGCCAGTATCAATAGGAGCAAAAATAAAGCCACTGTCCTCAGATGTACTCATGTTTCTTCTTAATGTAATGTCTGCTTCGCCATCATTCTTTTCAGGGGACTTCCTGGCTATGTCCTCATCTGTACTTCCTGCTGGTGCATTGTCTTCTGTACTTCCTGCTGGTGCATTGTCTTTCTGTTCCATGTGACTGAAGCTGAGGGAATGCTGTGGTTCTCTGGGAAGCAGAGACAGCTGCAGTCCATCCTCTTCAGAAGTTTTCTCTGTGTCATATGTGGGAAAATGTTTTAACTTAAGTACCGTGTTACCAAAATCTGTACTTTGACAGTAGAGAGAATCAGAAATAGAGTTTTGTGCTGTTGACTCTGCATTAGTAAAATAATCAAATGTATCTGGAATTTCTTGACTTGAAGAACTGACTGTATCTGGATCTGACACACTTATGTGACCACTGCCTTTATCAGAATGAGGGGATGCTGTTTCATACATGGTGGTGTCTGATCCATAATTAATAGTGGTTTCAAAATAATAGGCACTGTTCTCTTCTTGATTTTTCCAAATCTGCTGAAGTTCAGCAGTAATGGTTGGAGACTCTGGCGGTGTTGCGAACTTCTCAGTTCCACTGTCTGTATTCGTTTCATCTAGTGATGACTGATAGACTGGCAGGTTGTCACTAACATCAGGCTGTTCCAGTTCAAAGTCTGCTAAAGAACTACAGTCACTCATTGTGAATGGAATCCCTTCAGCTGAAGAGCTGTCACCAAATACATCAGCTGAAGCATTTTTTTCATCTGAATATATCGTTTTACAGTCATGCTTTGTAAGGGGAGAGTTTTCTATTATTTCATAGATGCTTAAATTCTCAATATCTGCATCTCTTCTGGAGCTACTGGGTGAAATAAAATGTACAATATCACTAGGTATACTTTTGTTGCCATTTAGACCAAGTTGTTCTTCACGGCTTTGCATTCCCTGCCTAAATTTTCTCGTGTGCCTGGGTTCATTATGTGAAACAATACCTTTTCTTTCTGGAGCACTTGGTGTAGCTTTTGTGATCTCAGACTGCAGCAGACCAGAGTTGTTTCTTACTTTCCTGTTTGGTGTTTGTGCATTGCTGTTCCGGTAATCTGTCCTTAAAAAAAAATAGTCCAGTATCATAAATATCTGTACTTTCATTACTGTCTATACTAGTTTGGACTTTTGGAAACACTGGTATTTTCTTCATGTTGATCTCAGTATTGCTTGGTTTCTGGTACTCTGCTTTGGGATTTGGTGAATGTACACCATTGCCAGAAAAATTTTGATACACAGTAGAAGTTTCTGTAGGAAAAATCTGTGTGTTTCTTAAAGAACGCTCATCACAAAACAATGTATTATGCTGTGTATTTGTTGGCTTGCTTGCAGAAGGCTCTCTGCTCAAGGTTTCATCTGAAAAAGCCTGATTAGAATATGTCTGTTCTGAACCTGAATTTTTGTTCCTGCTCATGAGTCTCCAAAGTCTTTCCAGGTAGGGTCTAGCAAAAGCACCCAGACAAAAAGCACAAAGAAATGTAATGACCACAGAGAGGGAGACAGCCAGTGCAAAGTTTGGCTGTGTTTCGTTCTGCCTAAAACCAGTGTTAGTGTCCCTGGCTTTTCTAACCAACAATGCTGAAACTTCTTTGTTCACCTCTATACTGTAAATGAGATACTTCTCTTTTCTTGTATTGAAAAGACACAAATATAATCCTTCAGCAGTTTTCTCAGCATTGTGTATCACTAAATTATTCATTTTATCCAGTGTCATATGAGGAAGACTCTGATTTTTTGAAATTCTGCCCTTAGGTGTCCACCAAGAGATTCCATTGCCTGAAATGAAAGAAAATACAAACTCAGTCTTTGTTAAAAGCATAGTGTACTTGGTTTGCAGGGTCCAGTGATGTTTTTAAGAATGTACACTGGACTATCTCTCATAATTTTAACCGTTTATTATAAACCCCATTTTCCTTTTATCCATCCCGAATAATTTGACATGGTACAAAGCCTGTTAAACCATATCGCGGGCCTGTGCCCACTGCCTGCCATCTAAAAACACACTACATACGGGGTCTTAATTGCAGACTTTACAATTTGTATTTTTGGCTTTGTCTTTGGAACAGCTTTTGTTCCCAGCTAAGTTTTGCTGCAGTCCAGTGTGCTGATGTTTATCCAGGTTTTTGTGACTCTTTTTGTAAGCAGACAAAGCAGGTGGCATTTCTGATATTTTCTTTTGGGGATGAAGTATTCCCAGGGGAAAGCCTTAC
This sequence comes from Zosterops lateralis, assembly GCF_965231275.1. Taxonomy (NCBI): domain Eukaryota; kingdom Metazoa; phylum Chordata; class Aves; order Passeriformes; family Zosteropidae; genus Zosterops; species Zosterops lateralis. Next base: position 170,245 of record NW_028154612.1, read on the forward strand.
CACCTCCAAGTGCTATTAGCCCTTTAAAGTTAAACCATTTTGCCTTATGGCTCGTGACAAATACACCTTCTGGTCTAAGTTTGGTCTTAGTTTTCAATCTGTGTGGTAAATCTTGGCTCTATAGGTTTTGTTACTTATACCCTCAATGATCTCTATTAATTTTAAATGTAAGCGAAGTGTGTGCTACGGTAGCTGTATGTTTTTAGAAGAAATAGAAATCTTTTTTCTCTGCAAATAAACTTTCATTTTATTTTGCTCTAGCTGAACACTGAAAACTGTTGCATCCTTCTTGGTTTTCTACATGCTTCAGAAGTGCCATCCCATTATTTGGCCCTTTGTTCAGTCCAAAATGAACCAATACGTTTGCAATGCATTACTTACTGAAACTTACTTGTATATTAATTGGCATCACTTCCTCCTTTGATGTAAGGAAGGAGATCAAGAGTCAGTAAACCTAACTTTAAAATATTCTAAGCAGAATACTACTTTCTTATGAAATATTTTTGCATGTTAAACTGTTACTTAGTAATTTTTAAACAGTGTCTTTAGAAACATACTTTTAAAAACCAGATTTATTTGACTATTCTGCATTCATTTGGATTTTAGCAGCATTTGGATGGAGTGCCTGATATACATACCTCTTATGTTGTCCAAGTTACAGGTCAGCACTGATGTCCCTTTTGGGACTGTGGCCCTTTTGACCAAAACTTTGTCCCTGCAGTTTAAATGGAAACTTGAAAGATACAGCAGAGGTTTCTGGGAGTTGTTGGCAGACTTATTGTATGAAAGGCTCCATTTTTTCCTTGTGGAGTCAAAGACAAAATGAAATAAATGTTTAAAAGCATTTAGCCTGCAGTTAAATATCCAGGCATTCTTTGACAAATACACTTCAAGTTGAAAAAAGTTCAAACTGAGTAGTATCTGTGGTAGAGGGATTGTCAGAGCATTTCCACGGAGATCCAAAACCTATTTGGAAATAATTCAGAATTAATTTGATAAGGCTCACAATGGAATCCTTATTCCAACATCTTACAACAGTGTTTTAGTGTACAAGCACTTCTGTAGTTCTATGAACAATACATCTGCTTAGGATTTCAATAATGTTGATCTAAGCTTTTTAATGCAGATGAAAAGTTTAAATTGTGGTGTTTAGAATTCTCCCATTGTAGACTTACCTTTGTGTGAATAGGGAGCTGCAGGGCTCTTGCCATGGAAGGGATGGAGGTAGAAGGGGACATGTATGTGTTTAAGGCAGTTATAGATTGGTTTGTGGCATAGAGAAATTGTGAATTTATGGTTGTATCTTGTACATTTTAGCATGTGTTTTCCTACATGTAAAAAGCAAATATAAAAAAATATTTTCACCATTTGCTCTAGTTTTTTATTTATACACTAGTATTATAATAAGAATCATATAATCATGCTTAATAGTTGGTAAATAATATCTTTAATGATTAAAATAAAATATTCTAACAGTTGTATTGCTTTACAACCTGTAATTTGTTGAGATCTCTGAAGGCATCTGGATGAATTTTAGTTATCTTGTTGTTTCGCAGGTCAATGTCCTTCAGCTGTGAACAGTTTTGAAAATCTTTTGGGTCAATATGTTGTATGGCATTGGATGACATATGGACAGTTTGTAAAGACTGCAGGAGGCCTAGTCCTAGGAAGAAAAAAACCCTATTTTACATTTTATAGTCTTGTTTTCCCAACTGCATCAAGTGTCTTTATAAAATGCTTTGCAACAAAATTCCTTCCATTCCACTATTGCAATGAGTAGCTGCAGCCTTTGTGTTATGCCTTTCCTGATCAGTGGTTGTCCCATTCTAAAAGCTGCATAGAATCAACAGCTAGCACATTAAAATATTCCGTTAATGAATGTCTTAAAAACTGACACTTTCATAAAAGCACTAGCATTTCTTTGTGCTATCAAAATTATTTTGATCTCCGTACTTTGCACAAGCTTCTCTGGAGAACTAGAGGTAGGAAAGGAATGTGAAAAGGGTAAAATATATTGAGTTGACAAGTTCCTAATATGTTAATTGTAAGTAAAAGATAAAGATGAAAAAGGTGATACAGTATCTCCTATCCATTTGCATGGGTGGTTTCATGGGAGTTTTTCATCTGTGGAATTATTTGAACTATATTCTTAGGATGTAAAAGAAATGAAAACAAAACCATGTTGTTGCTTGTGCCCGTCTGCCTGTGAATTATGAAGCATGGCAGTATAATCTTCAGTGTATCCTAGTTACAATAACATCCACGTTACATCAGAACACTTGATAGCTGGAGACACCTCATTTTTTTGAGGTGCTGCGAAGGCAGCCCTGAAGCTCCAGCCTGCAAGGCCCAAGGGAGAGGCAGACGTTTGAACACTCAGCATTCCCACTGATGATGAGTGTTCAGCACCACAGTGTCACGCTGAAGTGATTTTTGGGCATTGTTGAGAAGCTGCTACTTCTTAACAATTTTGCCCTTGGTGTCACCTTGTTTACCAGAACTAGCTTTTCTCAGCCAGCAGCTCTGTTTGCAGAGTAATTGATCTTCGGGTTTATTGTGAAAAGCAGAGGGAATGATTCATTCCTGGTATAAAACTAGAGGTGGGTGATAGGAAAGGCATACAGAAGTTCTGTAAGTTCATAAATTCATCACTGCACCTGTGTGAGGAATTGTACTGTGGCTACTTCCCTGAATTTAAGCTTGTGCCAAAAATATACACTGGTATGGCAGCAGCCTCACTCCTGGGGAGCTGGGAGAAGGGTTTCTCTGTGGGAAACCTCTGCTGTAGAACTGCTGTTTGTGTTTTCTTTCCAGAGCTTAAACCTCAGAATTTTAGTGAAGTATTCTGGACAAGAAGAATGTTTTGAACATGTATTTAAATGAATATAGGATTAAAGTATAACTTAAAGTATGGTGGTACCATGCACAGCAATGTGAACTTAAAAAATTTGAGTCTCTTATAGAAGAGGATTCATCTGACTGACCTTCTAAGGCATCTTTTAATGGGCAGTCATATTTATCTATAAAACCAAATCAAATCTTCATCAATGTATTTTATAATGTAAGGTTTTTATACTGTCTATATAGATACCTTGTCTGTACAAACACTACAAAATCATTAAGTGATATGGGTTTTCTTTGTGCCAGAGAATTATTTAACAGCATAAAAGGAGAACAGAACTTTTATGACCCTGTGTAGGGGAAAATACATTATCATCTTTGCGTGACTTTGTGGGGTAAGTGGTATTTTTGTCATCACTTGTCCTGTATTTTCAAACTCTAATGAATCTGATGGTGTTATCAGACATCAATAAATTCAACATATTGTATAGGACAGCATTGTTCATCTGGTAGCTTCTGCTTCATTTAAATAATTTGGCCACTATGAATCATCCCTGCATAAAGGTTAAGCTCCCAGCATAGTTCAGTGACCAGCAAAGCCTTTCTCAAAATCTCTTGAAACCTTACAGCCCTCTCCTGTTACACCAAGGTGTCACTGTGATTGAGTATTAAAGGTACTGAGCAAAATTGTTTGGAATGAACAAAATATATTTTCCTGTCTCTGAAATACTGAAACTGCAGGAAGTTTTATTTAATAGTGTTGATTTCCTTCTGAAGGCTAGTATGAAATTCATAGTCTGTAATTTTTTTGACCTTTAAGGTTCACAACTGGAATGTGGAGGCTGATGTTTTTCCAAAGATCCTTATTCTCCTTTCTATACAACAAGCAAGAATACTGCTCCAGTTATATTTGACTACTATTAACACAGTACAGTTGCTAAGACTATTAAAAAACCTAATAAAGTAAACAAACAACTGATTTACTTCTACCTCTATATTTGCCAGTGAAACTTTCCCTCACCTTAAGCATAATAAATTGGGAAAGTCACACTCTAGATTCAGTAAGGTATAGAAATTATATCCAAAACCAACCTACCCCTTGGGAGTCAAGTCCTTAAAGATTTTTGAAATGCTTACCTCTTGGAACTGTATTAAGATTATTTCTTTCAACTGACAGTACTTTCAAAGCAGGCAGGAGACGATCAACAATGCTGTACTTTTTAGACCCGTGTGCAGGTGTAGGCATATCCAGTGTGAGGGTGTGGATGGCATTACCATTGAGGTTTAGAGTTTCTAAAATGGGTAAATTTGTACAAGTAGTTAAAGTGAGTTCGGAAAGCAGGTTGTTACTGAGGTTCAGGTGTTTTAGCATCCACTCTTCATTTCTTCCATCAGAGCACACAAAAGTTCTAATATTACTGTAACTCAAATCAGCTGTTACTGCTGTTTTTGATGTATCTTCTGGAATAGTAGATATTCTGGTAAAAGAGCAATTCAGTAAGAACTGCCCATCCCAGTGGCACTCTGAACGGTGATGTGTAGCAGGAAGAATACGCTGTGACTTGGTTCCCACTGATCCAGGAAGATTAAAGTAAAGGACCACAGCTATGACATGCAAGTGAAGGTTATCCATAGTATCTAAATCTAAAATGTAGAATTATGGTTAAATTCAGCACAACAAGAACAGAAAGTAAATGTAGTTTGACATTTAAAAAAACATTTTAAAAAATCAACACCAAATAACCACAGCATTACCAACATTCTGCATTAAATAGAATGGAGTCTTATTTTCAAAAAGTACATTAATAAACTGGTAACCTCCCCCTCCCTCCATCTATCCCAAAAAACAATTAGAACCTTTTTTTCTTTTCCAGCCTTTTGTCGAGAAACACAGCTTCTTGGGAGCTTGAGATCTAACAACAGTGGAAACTTTTGAACTCTGCTTCAGGTACTGCACACAATTACACTAAGCAAAGTCCACCACATACAATCTATGACAAAGGGGTGTGGAACAATTTTTATACTTCCAGGTTCTTACACATTCTTCATATTCTTAAAATAAACACTTCTGAACAGCAGCTGCATTGTAAAATTTATTGTATTATTTCAAAACAAACGTTTGAAATTCTACAGCCTTTCACCCATTGGAACAACCACCACACTTAGAGATGGTGAGAACTCTTCACATGCAAGTTGTTTCAGCGTACCCAGTATAGCATTTTACACAGGCATGTAGAATGCACTTTATACACAAAAAATCTTAAGTGCATCTGTGGGACTGAAATAAACAGTGTTCTACTCTATGCTTTTAATACATACAGAAAAATGTACCTTAGGCAGTTAGAAGATAAATAAATGCTCAACAGAAGGCATGTGTGGTGCCAACGTTTATCAAACTGCGTAATATAAATGTAAAATATATTAACATTACATAGTGGCTAGCAAATTTGATAATTTATTTCATTTGGTATTTTTATGACTGGTTTTGCTACATTTTGACAAAAAAAATCCACACTTGAAAAAAAATTCTGCAGATCATGATTTAAGAGTACCTTTGTGACAAAATCTTTCAGCTGTACATTGCACACAGTATTTTAAAAAGAACTCTTGATAATTATGGGAATCCAATACTAGCATATAGACATGTCAGTATTAATCAGAGAAGAGCTTTAATACGTGTGTAATCTAGTTGACCAAGGCATTTTCAAGATGTATGTCAGCTTTGAGGATACTGCTCTTTATATTTTGTGTTTCCATTTGTATACAGAAAGTGACAAGCTGCCATTAGCATGAGTGACAATTTGAAAAATGTTAGTTTATTTCCTCCTTTTAACTGTAACAGAAATTGAGTTACCGCTTAGCAGCAAAGATGGGTGTAAAGCAGCAAAATGTGTGTTAAAGTGTTTAGTAACTATTATCTCTGATAAAAGTCTGAGGTCCATAAAGACAGTATGCAAAATGTTAGTACTTCCCCGTAATCTTTAGTGTGAGAACTCAGTGGTTTTTGCTACATTATATTCTGCTTATTCTGATTTTGTCAGAACGGCTCCACTGCTGACCAGCCCCAAACCCCCAACAACTACTGAGCATCAAAATCTGCCTTTGAGCAGTGAGAGAAATACAACTCCTCTGACCTCCCCCATGTGCTGTAATGCCTGACTTATGAATATCCCTCCAGCAACCACTTCCACCCATACACGTTCTGCATGAGCGTTTACTGCCTTCCATGAAGTTCAGAAATTGGGGCCTTAGAGTTGAATTTCTTGTTACAGCAGGAGCTGATTTGTATTTTATGGAATCCTACGTACTTTAAGCACTGTAAAACAAGGGTAGATGGTTTACCTTCATGTAACAAATAATCAGTTCTGAAGTTAATGTGCAAAACTCATGCAACTTGAAGGTAATGAAGGGTGTGCTTATCAAAAATCTTGTCAAAAAGCTGTTACAAACAGTTTTTTGAGACCTCCAATATTAAGATTACTTGACGCTACTGCTAAACCAAGCTATTTTAAACTGAAGAAATACATGGGGTGGGGAAAGAAAGAATCTTATAAATAGCTGGTTTATTTTTAGCTCAAAACACATCACTGCTGCAAATGCCACTGGAAGGCTGCAGCAGGCCCCAGTTCACCATAGTTTCACTGTTGACAAATTCTGATACACATAGTCTGATGTCCTCCCACCACGTTTAGAATTACAAAACTGCAGTTTAACTTCAGAATTTAATTCCGATGTTTCAGTAATGCATCAGTACTGAAAATTATGGGGAAGGAGAGAACTGACCTCAGACACTGCTGCAACAGTTAAGCTTAGATTATTACCTATCGAGTAATGGACTCAGACACTGTTCACATTAGAGCACCTCGGAAAACACTATTTTTGGGTAGTAAGCAAGTTGTAAGTACATCTTTAAAAACGTACTTCTAATATAAACACATTTTGTAAGTATTTCACATAAATTAAACAACTGCAGAATGCATTAACTGCACAGACAGAATGGAAGTTCAAGCAACACTTCAATAACTGCAAGACTACTTCAAAATTCAAGTTACATTTCCATACTCAGTATTACTTTGCAAATATTATTTATGATAGCACAGTTTTTTTAATAACATGAGAATACATGGCAGAAATCATGTGATATTTTTAAGTGAATCTGGCATTACCCCTCAGTACACATCTGGTAAACCACCTAAGTTTGGGGTAAATCAATGTATCAACAAGAAAGCAGAGAAAAGTCTGCCACTTCAGCCATCCTAGGAGAATCTATTTTCAACAAAAAGTTGACATTCGTGTTGAAGTACTTCAGACTGTGGTTATATTCTCAGCAGTCTTCAAGGTCTTGAGACAGGACAAAAACCTCCTCAAGAGACTACTGTAGGCAGTAGAGGTGTTGCCAAGATCATGTTCTTTTACATATATTCTACTGATCCCAATTCGAGAAGGTACTTCAGTATGCACGTACACTGAAAGCTTATAGATTCAGTGGCAGTACTGCAGCTAACAGGATGATGGCCTAATACTGCTGACTGTAACAGCCTTTCCTTAAAAATACAGTGTAAGAAATGTTAGCATAAACTGCTGCAAAAGAAGAAACCCTTGAAGGCATGCAATTACTTCATACAAATATGTGTAAACACGGAGGAGACCTGTCCCTGCAGCAGTTTCTTTCAGTGCGTGGCTCCACAGGGGTTGACAGAGGTCTGGCAGCCCATGTTGTGCCCTGTCACCTGAACCTTGAACAGCGTCCCGTCCGCACACATGCACAGCTTGAAGCGCAGCCAGTTGCCGTTATTGAACTGTTCCCCGTGAGAAGAACTTGGCAGTCGTGACGGGCTGACCATCACAGTTCCGTTCAGGATGATGCTGTTTTCCTAGTAAGGAGACAGGAAAAAAAAAAAAGAAGTTGTAGAATTACAACTTCTAATGTAAATAAGGCATATTGTTTTTGAGAAGGACAAGCTGGTTTAATGGATAAATAACACGTCTAGGATGGCTGTAGAATCAACAGTAAAAAAAAAGGTATGTATGCAAATGTTTAATTTTTTAATAACAATTACAGCAATGCCTGTGGATTTCTTGACTATATACAGCAATGTACTTTGCTATTTCAGTGGTGTATCGATATTGAGAAAGACAGCAGTAGGGTGACTTTCCACTTTACATTCTTATTAGCAAATGCAGTAAATATAAAATATGGACATGAAACAGGAAACAGTGTTTGAATTCATGCATGAAATTCATTCACATTTGAAAGTGCATATACCTTTATTTTTATCCTTTTTTTCCATCGTTCTATATATACTACCATCTTAATCTCCAAAAATCTTAAAGAAATGCCAGTGAATCTTAGAGCAGCAGCACAGAATGCTCCAAACTATATGCTCTGCTCTTCTGGCAAACATTGCCATCCCTGGTTAAGCTTTCAGAGGAGATTAACTTCCTTTGGTATTCATGCCAGTACAGAGGCCAATATATTAGCTTTAACTGCATTGTAGGTTTTTGGTGTCTTAATAGCGGTAAATCAATATTACCTGGAACTATTCAACCACTACTTAACTGCAAAGTAATAAACCATCTATTTAAATCCAAATGACTTCTGTGCATGAGTAATTTTATAAAATTTGAAATGACATAAAGCTACATCAGTTTACTATCAGCCTAGATTTGAAACTAAGCTGTTAGAAGAATTGCTTTAATTTGAAATACTTACTGCTTTAAGTTCCATGTTTCCACCCATTCGAAACTCAATTGTCTTGCCTGTGATGAAAACACCTTCATTTCCCCGGACAATGGCACGACCATCAACCTTTATGTTTAGATCGCTGGTTGCATTGCTGGTAATCTAAGAACATAACCAAAAAAGCTGTATTACACCTTAATGAAAATGTGCTACTTGCATTTGTCTGAGTAACTTTAATTACCTTAAGAGTAGTGCTGTGCAATGTAATAAAAACCTTGAATGTACTTTTTGCCCTTCTGCCATTAGCTTCTGCATATTTGTTATTTCCCACGTTCAGTTTCAAAACAAGATCAGTGAATTTTGGAAGGTATGTGAAATTAATTTTTCTTGTATAAAAAAAACCAAATTTATATGACAATTTTATGAGATACACAGCTAACACTTGTACCAAATACAGGCTTCCTGTTAAGACAGATGATGTAAATTTACCCCTCATTTTCACTTAACCTGTTCCTCCTGTGTATTCATAGTTGTGAGTGGTTTTTCTGCAACACGATTGCTCAGTGTTTCCAAAGGCACACTCAACCCTCTATAAAACCACTAACCCAACTCTACTTTTACACAAACAAACAATGGGCTGTATTCTTATTACTTACAAAAGATAAGAGACATACCCTCTCTGTAGAGGCCTTTTGTACATTCAATATTTTAACTCCATTTGGCAGATGAAATTCATGGGTTTGTTCGTGGCTCAACAAATTCCATGCCAATATCGCTGGTAATAGAAGTTTTGTCTTTTTCCACGCTAAGCTTGGTTGTTCCTTGCTGAAATACAATCTTCAGAAACAAAGTCATGAACTTAATGATGTTTCAAATTAGCAATGTGAGTGTAATTCTCTAGTGTTGCTCACAAACTTTCAATTCATGTTATAACTTACAGGCTGATTATTCCCAGTGATCACCAAGTCTTCATTCCGTCTCCCTCCTACAGTGCTTTTATATAAGGGATGTATAACACCCATGTCAGACACTTGCTTAAACCGCAGTAAGCCACTCTCATGGAATTCCATACTGTCACAACCATTGGGACCAATTCTTACCACTGCCCAGATAACCAGGGTAATCTGAAAGAGAAACACATTTTCAATCATCATGTTGATTGTTCGGATCTTCCTACCACAATTATTGTATTAATTAGATGTTTTATTTGAACAATTATTAATGTCAATGTTTAAGTGAGGTTTAAGTATGAGTTTACTGTAGTCTGTTCCTATTGAAAACATCATAACACATTTAATTATGAAAAGCATTTAAAATTATTTTTAGACTTATTAGAAACAGTAGCTAAAATTATTTCTATATATATAAAATGTTAAATTGCATCCACAGTTACATCTTTCTTTTGTTTAAGGGTAACCACTGACTAAACAGATTTCCTGAACAGTTCAGCTTGGTATATACTTAACGTTGAACTGCAAGAATGCATCCTCGGATGTGCAATTACAAAAAATAATTTATTATTTCTCATTGACCAAGCAATAAAAATGTGGTTACTAGAACAATGAAGTTTTAAAGTGCAGTACCTAGTTAATTCTAAATGTTCACATACAGCTCTGTAATGTAAAATATAACCATATTTTATATGCCATATATCCTGAATTCATATGTACTAGTAACACTTCTCATGGGGTGACCATGATAACCGAAATAACCATGCCTGAATTTACACCATTCTTGCATCTAATCTTGCTCAGACTACAAAAGAACTAAAAAGAAAGGAGAAAAGTGGGAATCTCCTTCAGTACATTATAAGTCCTTGGCCATCCTGGAAGTTTTATTTTTTTAGTGAACTGTCAGAATGAAACACGACCTAATGTTACTTACGCTATAGCTATTATACTCACAATCAGATTGATGACGGCCAAAATAAAAAGAACAACAATCACACATATGGCCAAGTTGCCTTTCCTGCCACGTAACCCTGTCCTATGGAGACGGTCTTCATCAATTGGAATGTATCCTGCTTTGAAGTTGCTGTTGTGCTCCTTATTAACGTTCCTGCGTTCCACAGCCTTCTCTCGCATAGACTTCTTCACCGGGCCGTTAGAGCTTTGCTGTAACACAGGGCATGGGTTAGCTTCAAAAGGCACGTAAATTAGCTACAATGACACACACATATGTATGCAAACAATGTAAACTGACTAGTGGAATATACTGGATATTATGTTGAGAATAATTTTTCCGTCTGCCACCCTGCTGTCAGAATACACACTTAGAACCACAGCAACCTCTGCTAACATAATGACTAAATTTAAAATCCAGATACTTTCAGACAATATATGACTTTAATATTTATCATGGCAGATGGGAATTATTAATTATATTGTTACAGTTAAAAACCTAAAACCAGCTACCAAGAAATTCATCAAGTTTTTACCTCTCAGAGATGATACAGGACATAATCCTGCACGTCATCTGCCAGTACACAGGATTTTAGTTCCCTCCGTGCTCATATGTGGTAGACTCTCAGTGACTATTCAAGAAGAGCATGGTGGATACAGTTTTTAAATTAGTTTGACAGTACAGAGTTTGCATTCAACTCCTGTTGCTTGCATGCAGCATCGAGAAAGATACTGTGAGGCTTCACACCTGGCATGGGGAACTTGGCCGGAGTGGCTTTCGTGTAATAATCTGAAGTTATGACATTGTAAGGGATTTCCTCTCAATGTAACAAATTAATAGAGGAAACTCTTGTACATATTCGTAGTGAAAATAAATCTTTAATGTATTTTTGTAGCTGTCCAAAACGGAACGGTTTGTTATTTAGGGATTCACATGTTCAAAGAAGAAGCTTGATCTTTTGGACGGAATTAAGTTTGTTCACTTGAATCCTAAAGCTACACTTAAGTGACTGCACTTGCACGTCTACGCTGAAGTAGCAACACCGTGTTTTCTTCTGCTGCTGAAGAGCTAAGAGATAGTACTGAGAAAGGTGCTTGACCTGACAAGTTTATGGAGATGTTCGGGCCCCGTGTGGCCCTGCAGAGCACACACGACCTGCAGGCCCCGGGGCACCCGCCGCCTCCCGCCCCGGCCAGAACCCTGCGCCTCAGTGCAGTGCCGGGCACGCACCATTGCCGTCTGTGGCACACCCACGCCTCGGGCAGCACGGCGCCGCTGCGGGCCGCCCCGCCCCGCCCCGCCCGGACAGCAGCCTCGGGCCGCCTCTCCCCTCCCCAGCCGAGCGGGTCCCGCCCGCTCACCGCGGGCCCGGTCCCCCCTGACCCCGGCGGGGACGGCGCCGCCGCCCTCCCGTGCCCGTGTCCCGCCGCGTACGGACCTGCTCGGGGCCGGCCGCCGCCATCTTGCCCCGCCGCCGCCGCGCGGGGCCCGCGGGCGCCCCCTGGTGCCGCTCCGCGCGGCGGGTCCCCGCGCCCGCTGCCGTTACCCGGCAGCGTCACCTGGCGGCCGCGGGCCGTACCCGCTCCTCGCTGCCCCTCTCCGTTACCGTGGCACCGCCGCCGCCGCCGGCCGTACATCACCATCGCGGCCGTACGGGCCCGGGGCAGGGGCACCGGGCCGGCTGTACCATCGCTGGTAGACCCGCGCCGCCCGAGGAGCGCTCCCGGAGCGACATCGAGCCAACGCAACACCCCCAAGAGCGAGCTAACATCCTGCCATGGCCAGAGACTTAAAGAGTTTGGTGGGCGCGGGGAGCGCCCGGGAGCTGCAGGAGAAGCTGGAGAACTGGCATCAGGAGTACGAGGTGGGTGCTGGCGCTCCCGGGCCGGGGCGGCCGGCGCCGGGCGTTGCAGTGGCCGGTTTGGGCCCCGTCCCGCGCCCCTGCGGTTGGCGCCCCTCACACACCTCTGAGTGCCAGCCCCGGCTTTTTTGCCTCTTTGCCCATGGCGAGGCTCCCTGAAAACAAGGGCCGGAGGTTGAAAGTGAGGTTTGAGGCACACTGGCTCTAAACAGGAGAGAGCGTTGGAGTAAAAGAGCAGCAGGTGAAAAGGACCCGGGGCGGGCTTGTGCTCAGGAGAAACCGGCCGTGGGCCAGAAACGGGCAGGAGAACGGGGGGGAAAGAGGTGCTGAGGCGGAGAACGGGCTATCCAGCACCCCAGCCCTTCTGGGAGGGGAAAGAGGCTGCTGCAAGGCCACACGGCCCCGAGGGGTCAGAACGGGACTGAGGGAAGAGTTTCGGCTGCAGAGGGAATGTAGTGGAATCCAGGGAGTGACAGGAAACTGAGGAGGTGAAACAGTGGAAGAAATAGAGAAGGTGTGAAATTAGGGAAAGATGAGGCGGATGAACATGAAACTTGTCAGGTGTGACTTTGCTCAGTGGAAAATCGTGACAGAGTTTTCACTCCTGCATCCCCAGGTTTCTGTACCTTCAGGATGTAGATGGGGCTTGTGCTCAGGTCAGGAGCCTGTAACCACCTGCTGTGTGCTGTGCTTGGTGAGGAAAGAGATGCAGCGTTTCCAGGGAAAATCAGCTATTTTCTTTTACTTTATGGTTGGATAGGAGTTACAGTTACATAGCCAGTGTAACTCTCTGCAGGATTCATGACAAAGGACAATTTTAGGGAGTTTGAGAGTAGCTGGTAAAGCTACCACAGAGGAGGAACAGTGCCGTGCATTTCAAAATCTTGCAAATGGATGGTGAGGTAGACCTTAGGAGGGCTGAGCAGCAGTGGGGGCTGACCCCTCCATCATGAGTTGGTTGGGAATAGTCTTTCAGGTCTTGGAAAATGAAGATGAACAGTTTCAGGCTGCTGTTGCAGGAAAAGAGGAGCTGGCAGATGGAAACACTGTGTTATGTTGCTGTAATGAGCTGGAAAAATGCACTTTTGTAGCTGTGTTCTTGTGAAGGTGAGCAGGTTGACAGTGCTCCCCAAGGCCCGAGGAAAGCATATTGCAGCGATCAAAACACAAGCTGATGGGCACATGGGTGGGATTTTCAGCTCTTTTGGAAGCTTGTAAAAACCATACGGAGTCATTAAAACCTGAAGACCTAGAGAGTGATCTATGTGGAAGGTGATACACAGGTTACAGATAAAGATTAAGGAAGGAAGTAAAAAAGTGTGTATTCTTCTGGCAGGTGTAGTTTAAATTGCAAAATTTTCAAAACTGCATTTGCTGAACGTGATGTAGTTTTGTTGTTTCCTAGGCATAGTTCTGGGTTTTGCTCCTTCAGTAGTATATGTTTCAGTTTGTAACTCTTAAAAATCAGGTGAAATTGCGTGGAGACTTCATGTGACTGCTGACAAAGCAAGATAAGAGCCTTTTCCTTGTATGTGTTATTTCAGCTAATATGGAAAACCAGATTTTGTTTTTTTTCTTTTAATCCGACAATCTGCTAGATTATTATTTTAATAACTGTTGAAAGATTTTAACCCAGATTCATAATTTCTATGATTCTTCTTTTAGAGATACTTGTGGTTGCAGCATCTTTATAATTGAAAAGGAGTATGTTTTCTCAAGTAGTGAATTATCTGAGTGATAGAAGTCCTGATGCATTGTTCATTTGCCTATTAAAAATGTGAACCTTAAAAAATGAGTATTCTAATGCATTCAGTAAGGAAAGGTTGGAAAGATGTAATTACAGGGGGGAAAACGTCGTGATTGTAGCTTTAAGTAAGAAAGCCCACACAGATGTAGTAATGCACATTCATTTACAGTTGATTTCCAGTGGTGAAAATCTGACCCGATGCTGTAAATTATTAGAACTGAACACTGCTATTCAAAAGCAGCTCTTCTCAATTCTCAATGAAACATCTCAAGAAGGTAAATCAGTGCCTTGTCTAATTACGAACATGTTTCACATATGGCATTTTTTCCAGCTCTGGCTCTTTCTGTAAGTGTTCTCACCATTTCTTAATGTGTGTGTTTTTTTAGAAGACTGTCCAGCAGTAAAAAGCTGTCTCCTGCCAAAAGTATGCTGTTCTGCTTCAGGAGGTCAGGTGTGTAAGAAACTTATTTTAAGGGAATAGAACTACATGAATTGATACCAGCAGAAGATCTTTAATGACTTTCTGTTAATATTAGCCTCTCTCTCAGATTTTACTTAATGAAATATATCCTTAGTTGCTTCAGGAGGAATTTGCTTTGTATGAGAAGAAGTCTGTGTTATTATACTGCTTTCCTCTCCTAGGTAAAGATTTGATATTTACATTTACATTTACATTTGCAGAGACATCATAAAAATGCCATTTTTAAAATGTTTATGAGATATTTGTGCCATATCTCTTTTAGAAAAAATGACACTGTGGAAATACATGTGTAAACTGAAGGTGTGCATAAACTCTATGCATTAATTTGTGAGCTCCTTTTATTTTCTTTTTTAAAGAAAAAAACCTCTAAGATTATCTTAACACTATATTATTTCCTGAAGTGTTAAAAAAAGAGAAGTGTTCATGTGTGTTGTAATACCATCGTGCTCCTGCCATGATATTTGGAGTTCGTATGTATTTGGTGTTTACTGAAGGGGTTGTAATACTAACAGTTTGGCAGAAAAGACAGATCTGTTGTGGCTTTCTGCTTTGAAAAAAATAAGAGAGTTGGCTAATTCAGGCTAGGGGAGGATCTTCAAGATCCTGAGATTTGAGAGTGATGTCTCCAGGTTCTTTGGTTTCTCATTTTTACACCTGCTCTGTCAAAACCTTTCACAATTAAAATAGGATGAATAAAAAGTGATATCCTTTAAGAGTCAGAGTCTAGTATAATGCAGTAGAAGGGTTCTGCCAAAACGCCCCCAAAACACAAAATAACAATGTAATTAAATGACAGTACACCAGGCACACCAATTACAGATTTGTCATTGCACGTGACATTCAAAATTTAAAGAAAACCCTGTTGCTCAGTTACTTATTTAATTCCAGTTCTAGTAGGCCATACTATGGGTTGTAAAAGGCAGCTGCATGTATAGTAAGTAGTGTGCTTTCTGGAATGATAATACTTGTCTCCTGTGTTCTAATAACTTTTTCTGTTGTTTTGTGTACATGAATTCTCAAAAAGTTTATTTGAGTTGGTGATGTAGTCAATCAGAAGTTGACTAACTGGAAAAAACCAACTGTGCAATACATCTGCAAAGTGCTTTGTTCTGATGACTCAGGCAGTAAATCTGCATATGCAGACCTTCCATAATTTCTACCATGAGGTATAAAATAAGTGAATATATTTCTTTATATAACTGAGTCTTTGTTTGCTGTGCTTGAAAAGTATTTCTTATGTCTCAGAGAGAATGCAATTGTTTTTGTTCTCAGTTTCTTTAGAAATGGTAGTTGATGAAATATTTAGAAATACATCTGCCCATAATGCTATAGTATTTTGCTGAGAGAATCTATAAGGTAGAACATTCAAGCAGTGTGACTTCATTTCCTGGTAGGATCCAGATGGAGGAGAGCTACAGCTGAAAGATTTGGCCTGCGAACTGAAATGTCGACTGCGAGACCTGGAAGGAAAACTAGCTGAAACTCGTGTAGAGCTCTGCGAGATGGAAAAAGAGTAGGGAAATCAACTGCAGTTCTTTCTGTTTGCTTTTTGTTTTTCAGCAAGCCATGTTTTTCTCTTGACATCTAAATATTGATGGAGATTTATAAAATGTTTCATTCCTGGCCTAAAACCAGAGTTTCAAAATGCATCTAAGCTCTATATCATGTGTATGTATCCAATGAGGGGTACAAATGATACTGTCACACCCACATTCATAAATTGACTTGGTAGGTTTTGCTTCTGGCAGAGGTGTTGAAAAACATTCCAGTATTCTACATAAAAAGGATTTGTATAGTCCATGACAATCCCATGTGGAGCTACAGTCTATGAAATGTTGCATGCTGAATAAACCCTAAATAAAAAATCAGTTGAGTAGCTATAGTGTAACATTTATTGAAGGACCTACAACATGTCACAATTAATTATGCAATGTAATTGGTATGTAAATATCCGAGAAGATAAAAGCCACTGTCATAAGATGGAGGCAGAGGGTTGGATTTCCAAATAAGTGACTAGACCCGAACAGCTTTTGCTTAGTTGCATAAAACATATTTTGTGGAGCACTATAATATAAAAATAACTAAATTGCTTCAGATACAAATTCGTGCAGTTATTACCAGTTCCAGGGCCATTTAAGAGGTAGCTCCAAGTGGCAGACACATTATCATGCATCCTATTAGCATGAGAACAATGATTATTCACAAGTCTTGGGTCAGTACATTAAGTGATATAAGTTCACGCCCTTATTAAGTGATTCCAAGAATATCAGTTTGGATTTTCCCTGTGCCTATTTCTAGAACTCATTTTCCCAAATCTAATTTTCTTTCCCAGTTGTCCTTTCTAGTAGAATTCTTTAGTCCTCTTTAGCCCTACTGTTCCTGCTAGAAGTCTTCCCTGAAGGAGCTGACTAAGGATGGAACTGGGCAGTCTTTTCTCTTAGCAGATGTTGCTGGCCTTATTACCTGTGGTCATCTCAGTCAGCCTGCTCCTTAAAAAGGTGGAACAAGAATCTTGTCAATTGATAAGTGTTAGAGCTTTTGTTGGTTCAGATCCTCAAAAATCTCACCAGGGTCCTTCAGTAAAGAGAAGAAAGGACAGAGTGAATACCTTCAAAATAAATAGAAAACATATTTTTTAATTTTTTCCTCCCACTTTTGGTAAGAGGAAAGCAACAGTAATACCAGTGTTTGACGGGAAAACAGAGATGTTGGGATAGTTTTTAATATGAAGTAAGAGTAAAGGACAAAAGATAAACTTGCTTCACTGGTTGTCTGCCAACCTTTAAGAAACACTCCTTTTGGGGACAGCAGGAGAGGAATTGTTAGCTTTGGTATTACTTGAATAATACCTGTGATATCCTTTGGCTGAGTAATACATTGCAGCAAAGAAAGGAGCCCAAGAACCTGATAGAAGAAAATACCTAGGTTCTTAATCTGTAGGAAAGAAAACTGAGCTGGTTTAGTTAACATCTTAAATATGAGAAAGAAATTAGTCTTTTAGACCTGATCATCTGAGCTAGTATAAGGACACCAAATGTTAACCAGTGATTTTTCCTATAGCATGGAGTGCTATATCCATCCTCCTGCCACAATACACTTATGCAATTTGAAGTAAGATCAAGGGTCTGCTTTGTTTAATTTGTTTTTAAACTCTTGATTTTTCCTGTATTTCAGGATAAGGAAAGCATACTGAAATTATTCAGCTAGCATAAGGAGCTTGCTCAATAATTTTCCACTTTAATCTGCTCCTGTTGTATGATGATAAGGATTAATTGATAGATAGTTTACATTGATAGGATACCTTGTGACTGACTGTTCTGTGTGATTAAGTCTGAAGGCTTCCCGTTTTCAAGAGTGCAAAACCTTGAAGAAGTCAAAGCAACTGAATGACTACGAGCAGCAGCTTCAACTATTGCAGGATGAGATTTCTTTCCCGGATTGCCAAAGGTCTGCTCTCCAGTGCAGGTAGAGGCCTTACTCAGAGAAGTCCCTGAATCATAGAAATCAGTCATGTTAGGTAGCATGCATTTCCTTCTCATTTGAAATTGAAGTATAAACAAAAGCTAAGCTTTTTACTTTGTTATGAGGGAACAAAAACTGTTTGGATGATTTCTTCTGGTGCCCAAATATTTTATTTTAAAGCAACTATGTTAAGTTTTAGACAAAAGAGCAAATAATGCAGTTTTACAAAATACATAGAGAGCAACTGTATGGAATAAAAAGAGAATTTTTTAGTCGATGAGTTCTGCCCTGTAATTGTACAGTGTTCAGTTTTCACTTGTTTGCTTCACAGTACTCTTCTGTGGTACTGAAAGAGGAGCAAATCTGCAAAATATTACTCGTTAAAAGTGTGTTTCCTAGGAAAAAATTGCTTGGCTACACATGCTTTAGGAATTACTTTACTTTTACCATTTATTCTTAAATAAAGATTATTTGTTTATTCTTAAATAAAGCCCATAAAACATATTGATGAGAATGTCTTCATATTAGACTAACCAGCTGCAGCTTCTTTAATTATGTTGGTTTAAAATCCCACCCTACTCTTATAAAAATTAAATTGACAAAATAATCTGCCTTAGGGAAAAACATCTGAGGATGGTAAACTGACAAGAAACTTCTTTGCATGTGTGTTGTAGGCTTGCACGGAACTGCACTCCTCGGCGGTGCTGTGTGAGCAAGTCCTGCAAACCCTGCAGGCCCTGCGACCCCTGTGATCCTTGCAATCCCTGCAAACCCTGCATTCCCTGTGATCCCTGCGATCCCTGCAGTCCCTGCAAACCCTGCAAACCCTGCATTCCCTGCGACCCCTGCGATCCCTGCAGTCCCTGCAAACCCTGCAAACCCTGCATTCCCTGCGACCCCTGCGATCCCTGCAGTCCTTGCAAACCCTGCAAACCCTGCATTCCCTGTGACCCCTGCAATCCCTGCAGCCCCTGCAGTCCCTGCAATCCCTGCATCCCCTGCAATCCCTGCAGTCCTTGCAAACCCTGCATTCCCTGCGACCCCTGTGATCCCTGCAGTCCCTGCAAACCCTGCAAACCCTGCAAACCCTGCATTCCCTGCGACCCCTGTGATCCCTGCAATCCCTGCAGTCCCTGCAAACCCTGCATTCCCTGCAACCCCTGTGATCCCTGCAATCCCTGCAGTCCCTGCAAGCCCCTGCAGTCCCTGCAAACCCTGCAGTCCCTGCAAACCCTGCAATCCCTGCAGTCCCTGCAGCCCCTGCAGTCCCTGCAAACCCCTGCAGTCCCTGCAAACCCTGCATCCCCTGCATCCCCTGCAATCCCTGCAGTCCCTGCAAACCCTGCATTCCCTGCGACCCCTGTGATCCCTGCAGTCCCTGCAAACCCTGCATTCCCTGCAACCCCTGCAACCCCTGCAATCCCCTGCAGTCCCTGCAAACCCTGCATTCCCTGCAACCCCTGCAATCCCTGCAGTCCCTGCAAACCCTGCAAACCCTGCATTCCCTGTGACCCCTGCGACCCCTGCAATCCCTGCAAACCCTGCATTCCCTGTGACCCCTGTGATCCCTGCAATCCCTGCAGCCCCTGCAAACCCTGCATTCCCTGTGACCCCTGCAACCCCTGCAATCCCTGCAAACCCTGCATTCCCTGCGACCCCTGTGATCCCTGCAATCCCTGCAAACCCTGCATTCCCTGCGACCCGTGATCCCTGCAATCCCTGCAGCCCCTGCAATCCCTGCAAACCCTGCATTCCCTGCAACCCCTGCAATCCCTGCAGTCCCTGCAAACCCTGCAAACCCTGCAATCCCTGTGACCCCTGCGACCCCTGCAATCCCTGCAAACCCTGCATTCCCTGTGACCCCTGTGATCCCTGCAATCCCTGCAGCCCCTGCAAACCCTGCATTCCCTGTGACCCCTGCAACCCCTGCAATCCCTGCAAACCCTGCATTCCCTGTGACCCCTGTGATCCCTGCAATCCGTGCATTCCCTGTGATCCTTGCAATCCTTGTGATCCCTGTGATCCCTGCAATCCTTGCAAACCCTGCAGCCCCTGCAGTCTTCCTGTCAAGATCTGTTCACCTGCCCAGTGCAGGCGGGCCAATGCTTCTCGTCGTGCCTGCCTCATAGATCGCTTTAACTTCATTTATGCTAAAGATCGCCTGGATGCAGAGATCTTGTTGAAGAAATATATCTGTGACATAGAGATGGTGCAGAGGATAATATATGTTGCAGCTCTGGTGAGGAAGAAATAGTATTTCTTATTTTACAGGCTGGAGGGTGTATTGTAAAACACTATGTCTGCATTGGGTTAAATGGTGGGTAAATTAGCATTTCTGTCAAGCCCAGAGAGGAAAAGCTTTCTTCCTTTTTTTTATTTTGATTTTTCTTTCTCCCCCTCACACTTCTACTTTGAACTCTCAATGTAGTGTCCTACCTGACGTGTTCCGAGATTGGAACAGGGTCAGTGATTTATTATACAGGTGCTAAAAGAAGACCAATTTGGTCTGAAAAGTAGATGCTGCCTGCAGTGATCAACATTGCCTTAGAAAAATTCTTTTGGGAATGCTGCATTAAATACTACAACACTACAAAGCTAAAAATCTTCCCATATCATGCGTTCCTTATGCTTGTAGCTATGTGCTGTTTTAATTTAATTGGGTCCCTTGAAACCACCTAGATACCCCACATTTACCATGAACTCAGTTTGAAGAAAATTGTTTTCATTTTTTCTGTATTTAATCTTCTTTTCTATAAAAATGATGTAACACATGTGTTAGAGAGGCAGCATATCTTAATGTGTGTGATCCCAAGCACATTTAACTTATTGAAGATTTTTTCTTTCAACAGTCATTCAGTTTATACGCTCCAATTCATCCTCTTTTCCCAAAAAATGAGGTGTTCCTGTCTTACATGTAGGGCTGTGGGACATAAAATGCTGTTACTCATGATATCTTTGAATGTGATTGCATTGATCATGGGTGTGTGATGGAATCCTGTGCAAATATAGAAAGTTAGGTGGGAAGATTTTCAATCGTACCTTCTGCAAATAAATTGCAGTCAATCAAAGAATTCATTCCCAATGAGTTAACTTTCTCCTTTACAGCAGTTTATTATATTCCTCCTTATTATGATGACAGTGGGTTAAATTAATTTTTGCAGATAACTGATAAAAATTAATCTAGGCCTCCTGTGTTTAACTAGATGTTCTTTATATTTGCAGGAATCTTTCCGTGCAGCAAAGAAAGCCTTCTGGAAGATCAAAATACGTGTAAAAGAGACTTTGGCTGTAGATCAGTGCCGGGGACCTGCAGCACTTGAAATTTCTGCCCTGCATTATATAGCTTCCCACAAGGAGCTGTATGATGTTTGTTGCAGTGTCCAGGTAAGTCAAGGGCAGTGGTGGGAAAGTGGTGTGGTGATCTCTTTCAGGAGCTAGTAAATTCAGAATATGTAAACTGAAGGAGAAAAAAGTTACTGTATAGACTTTGTCTTGTAGCAGTTTACTTTCCAGAACAACATTGCTAGGACTAGTGTATGTGTGACTTAGTAAAAGCTCGTTTGTTTGTAGCAGCACATTCTTTCTGAAGTTATTGTTTTCTGGAATAATCTAGGGCAACATGAGCTTTTTGTACCGATTTTTAAATGTAGAAAGCTGAGAGGCATACTTAGGGGTGATTTCTATACTTGCTTGTGAATAAAATTGTTAGCAAGTGCAAATTACCCCTGTATTTTTATTTTCAGGAAGTTATTTGCTGCATGAACGTGAACCCAAAGCTTCCACGTCCAGAAAACGTTGATTTCAATGTGATCAGCTGTTTCATTCGAGCGTTGTCCTGTTTGGCTTTTCAAATGCAGACACTCTGTCCTCCTCTGGATGTTGCCTCCGGTGTTGATAGAGAACTTTTCAACAGGAGAATGTAAGAAATCTTTATATTCAGTCAGACTCTTACCATTAAATGTTGTGTAGCCTACTTGTTTCCTAATTAATATAAAAATTTAAGATTTCTAAACATTAATTTGGGCAAAAACCCCTGGCCTGTAGTGAATTTGGTATATCTTTAAGGTTTAGGATAGTGTATAAATGCCAGCATGTACACAAGTGTTAACAATTTTTTTAGTGAACAGCAGAGCAATTTTCTGGATAAACTTCAGTCTCAAGAGCATATTTAATTTATCATTTAAGAAGATAATGATCATCAGATTTCCCTGTTTAGTCTCTATCTGCCTTTTTAAAGATGTTTGCATCTTTGTTCCTCCTTACTGGCCTGTTCTGTAAAAGTCATATTTACTGAGATCTGGCAGTTGATGTTACTGGGATCAACATGTTTGCCGCAACCTCCCGGCTGCAGCTGCTGTATAACATACAAGTATTAATATGGTCCCACCTCTTCTGGTTAAGAGCTGAGCAAAACCAAATCTGCCTTTTAAAAATGTGAATTTTGTTTTAAAAAAATTCACACCATGGCATAGGTTTGGTTTGTTTTTTGTTGTTTTTTTTTTTCTGTTGGATCAAGCTGCTTTTTTAGCAGGCAGAGAACAGGGTGCTTCCATATTGTCTAGAAAATTCATGGGATTGATAAGTCATAAAAAATGGCTCTCAAAAGCAAAAAACCTTACATCACTAAGGAGGTTTCCAGTAATACAATTTAGAATAGAATGGGACCCAGGTGGTGAAGAGCTTGAGAAGTCAAGGAGAGAAAGAGAGAAGATGAAAGTAGACTCTTGATAGGAGAGTGCAAAGTCATACAGGACTACTCAAAGATCCTATTCAAATATGGGAAAGTTAGCTTTTGACACTCAAAGCTATTGGCCTGATTAAAAAGCACCAACACTGTGGTATAGTCTTGGGATGTCTTCTCCACCTATTTGGTGTGTATGGCCTTAAAAAAACACATCTAATATGTTTTTGTGTGCTGCTGTGGGAGACACATACTCCCATCTTTCTGTCTATCTATCTAGATAAATGTGGCATATGTGTATGTTTACATGTATAGCATGTATATATGGCACACAGAGATGGAGCAAAACTTGTAGAAATTAAAATATCTCTGTTTATTGTGTGATAGCATTCTATAAAGGGCCAGGTAAACATCATTGTACCCTATGCCTTGCTTCATGCCTCAGGGTACAACATTGTTTTATATAACTTGCTATTGTAATACATTACTAAAGTATAGATGCACGGCTTTTAACTTTTTTTTAAAATTGCTATTTGGTATTTGTTCTGAGTTTGAATCCATAAAGCCAGATGTGTTATTTAGCCAATATTCCAGACTTAGAAAGTCTGGAATTAATTTTTCATAGCTAAAATGTCACCGTTTCATTATCAATATATGAGGATCTTGCTAATCAAGTTGCCTCATGTCTCATAAGATACTAGGAAGTAACTTTATAGTTGAGTATTTCTGCAATGTCCTTTATAGGGAGCTTGTTTTAGCAAGGTATTACAGGAAGAGGGGATGACTCTGTCTGCCAAATTGCTGCTCAGAAGGTGTAATCTGTCAGTGGACAGAGAGGCCCTGGTTTGTGTGAGGCTTATGCAAAAAGTAAGGTCTAGTGGCCTTCTGAAGTGTGAGATGGCTTTATTAGAATGTCTGTCAGTATAAGTAAATAGTATGTTCTGCTAAGTCTGTCTTCCAAGTCCATTTCTTTTACAGGATCACATAAAGAATACGTATTTTTGTGATGTGAAAAGACACTAGCACTGTAGCTGCTTTTTATCAGCACTGATGATTTGAAACGTACTTGTCTTTTGGCACTTGTATGCAGACATATGTTGTACTGTTTGTTTCAACAGGTACTATCGTAGTTGTGACTCAGATTTCACAGCTCCCTTTGTGGCCTATCACGTCTGGCCTGCTCTGATGGAAAATGGTACTGTACTTGTGAAGGGAGAAGTAGTCACTAGAAAAATGGTTCAGGTATGTATTTTGTTAAAGGAATACGTTAAGGGAAGTCAGTGGATTTCAACACTGTTTTTAAAATTTAAAAATATAAGTTTTTAACTGTTCCCTATATGGGTGGAGTAGTATATCAAATATCAATTAGGTTTTAGTGCCTTATCCTGTACATAGGATGAATAGTTCCATTTTCCCTAGTGTATTAATTATGCAGATGTATGGTTGTTGTCAGAGCCTGTTCTAAGGAGAAAGCTTACTGTGTTTCCTCTCTTTCCTCAAACTTTGTCTCCAGCATGGCAAGTCTGCTTGCAGAGTCTGTCTTTATTAAGCCTTCTCTCTCAGAAGAGGTTTTTCAAACTCTTCTCTTGTAGTGTTATCGCAGAAGCAAATTTAGAAGCAGAAGCTGCAGCTGTGGCCGTCGTCTTGTGCCTGGTCAAGTAAGCCTCAGCTGAATGTTTGTAGTGTTAACAGCATCAAGTATTTTTACGAGGAATATAGGCAACCTGTTCAAAATGCTGGTATGCCACATATTCATTTCAACACTGGGAATAAATGCCTTTGCTCGATGGTCTTGAATGAGGTGAAGCTGAACTTACAGATAGTTATTGCCTGGTATAATGATCAGTAGAGATACTGTATGAGAAGCAGATCATAGTTAAATTCTCAAAAGTATCAACTGTGTATCTTGGAATGGTTTCTGCCTACTCCCCTTGTTTTAGTGCCCTTCTGAATAAATAATTGGATCATCTAGAAGTATTTCAGTCATTTTGGAGTACATATACAACACATAGGTCCTACCTCCTAGAATTAGTCACCTAAATTTACTCCTAATTTTCTAAATGCATCAAAGGAGTGGAAAATAAGTGTAGGGTGAGCAGGAAGGGAAGGTGGTACAACTAAGCTATATGAAACTTTAGCAAGTTCTGCATATGGTATGGTTACACAACATTTTTAATTATTTCTGTAAAAAATGTGTATATTTTTCTAGTTCTTTTCCCATCTTATTAAATGGAGATAGGTGCCCTCAACTTAAAATGTGAATATTGGAAATGTGAGAGGCTTTGGGTAGGGCCCAATTTTTTGTGTGTGTGCAGGCTGTGAAAAAAACCCTAGAAAGTTGTTGAACTTTGTAACAGTAGAGCTGCACTGATAGATACATGCAGATTTTCTGAATGTTGATGGGTCCCCAGATGGCTTTCTTGGGTACAGTTCTTTAGCACACCTGATTTTCCTTTTCTCTTCATCTTGCAGATGACTCGAAGCCGTAGTCATTCAACAGTGCGGTTCAAACCTTTGTGTAAGTTGGTAACTTGGTTCCTAGGGACTCATGATATTCACATTAAGCCCTTGAATGATTGAACAAAGGAACAAAATAACATGTTGAACGTCCTTGATTCTAAAATACTTGCCCAAGTCTTAGTTTTAAATTGGGTAGCCCTTTTTTATATGTAGAAAAAGGCTAAGATTTCTGACCTGGAGATTGATTTGTTTTTTCACTCTACTTGGACCACCGTCATGGTTTCTCTCTGGTGGTTGTCTTCACTGTGGCCAGTGCTGTAGTAGTAAAACTTGCTTCCTTCCCTACACAAGAGACAGTTTGCTGCTGCACAGCTGCTGGCTTCCTGCCTTTCAAATTCCAAGGAGATGGCTAAGTGGTGACAGTGAAGTGAGGTGTTGGGGTTTGTTAATGTTTTATGTACATTTTGGTTTAATGTACCCCAGTTTGATTTACCCCAAGATGGCTTCCCTGGCATTGTTTCCCAGTCTCCATTTTGTTGTTTACTCCCTAAGTTATATAACCCTCTGCCTACCCTCCCCAGAGACAGTCCCTGATTGGCCCGTCCTTCCCGCCACAGGCCCTGTCCATCAACCTTACCCCCCCATGCCAATCTCCCTGAGGCCTGGGCCTAGGGATTGGCTGGGTCCCTTCCCGCCTTTTCCCTGGTCATTCCTGAGTGGATCACCCCATACCCTTGCCACTCCCTGGTTCCTTCCTATTGGTTGTCCTGCGCCTTCCCCACACCCACCAAGTTTCATACTTAAGCCGGTGCATTTGGCTGCTCGGGGCTCTCTCTGGAGTGCCCGGGCAGGAATAAACTCTTCCTAACCCACCTCCTAGAGAGTCCTTCTCTTCTTTGGCATCGGCTTCCTTGCTGCAGCCCACAGTGCAGACCTAGGTGGAGGACCACAATCTGCGGGTGTACTGTCACGTGCGCTCCGGGCTAGCCAATTAGGGCAAGCGCACGGCGGCAGGGGTGGCGCCCAACGTGGGGCCCCTCAGCGTCTGCACTTGATACCTGCAGCGGCGCAGGACGCGGCGAGCAAACTATCGAGTTTGCTGTGGAATACAGTTTTTGGCTGTTCACGGTCTGCGTGCCTTCCGTTGAGCAGCTGCCTTGGCAGGGCGCTCCGGAAGGACGAAGAAGGTAGCTCTCCGCACCAGAGAGTCTTCTTCGAAGCCGATTTACCTTCAAGCCTCTTTGTTTCGAAGACCCTGGGACGGGTAAGTATACCCGAAAACCCTGCGCTCCAGGTGGGAGGGGGTTTCGGGGGGGAGCTTACCCGAGAGAGGGAAGGAAACCGCCTCCACGAGGGAGGAAGCCCTTTCCACACAGGGGAGGGAGTCTCGGGGTCACACCTGGGATTCCTAGGCTGCGCAGCCCCTGGGGGGGGTGAGGGGGGAGCCCGCTTGTTTTGGGTTCTTTTCTTTGCCGCTCTCGGGTTTGGTTTCTAAGGGTTCTTCGTTTTTCGGTTGGATTTTTGTGGTTTTGTTGTGTTGCGTTGTGACTTTGGTTTTTCGTTGGTCCTGCCCCGGTTCCGAGGTTTGTGGCCTGGCCGGTTTTTTTGTGCGGTTGGAATCGGTTTTGTGTTGTTTGTGTTTGAGGCTTGTCGGGTGCTTGCGGACACATCTTAACATCTAACAGCCATGGGTGCGAGGCTAAGTGTTCCGCAAAGAGAAGTGCGTTCAAAGGTTAAGGGTTTGTTAATTGTTGTGAACTTTAAGTTTTCTAAGGGAGATTTGAATAAATTTATATGGTTTCTCTTCCTGCATTTCCCTAAAACGGTTGCCCGATCTGTGGACACTGCTGTGTTTTGGGCGGCGGTGTACGTAAAATTTGCTAATCTGGCCAAATCGGGCGACAAGAATGCGTTGAAATTTCTTTATTGGGCCCGTCAGCTACGAGCTGTGTGTTTGAATCTAGAGGGAATGCAGAAAGGGAGCTCCCGAGGTTCGCTTTCAAGTTTGTGTTCTCCCCGTCCTAACCCTCCTGCCCGTCCTCCCTCTCCCCGGCCAGGAATCCTCAAAGGGTCTTTTAGCCCCGGCCCCTTGAGGGACGGCAAATCCCCCCGCCTGAGCCGTCCCGGCCAGACAGCTCAGGATTCTCAGAGCAGGTGTACCCCGCCTGTGATGAGATCTTTCCTTCCCCAAATGTCCCCTGGTTGTAAACCCCGTGTTAGATTTTCCTTTGCCGAACCCGATTCCCCTGGTATTCAAAATGGCGCCCCGAACCCCTTCACACAAAATGGCGGCGGGCGCCTTGCCCGTTCGTCGTCCCTTTCCTCTTTTTTCCCTTCCCATCCCCGTTCCCCCGCCCTCAGGGCGTCGTCAAAGAATACCAACCCCTTTTTGGATACTCCTCCCCTTTCCCATAAGGAGTTCCCTCCTCTTTCTCCTCCCCTTCCCCCGCCTTCCTACTCCGCCTACTCCCCGCCCACAGAAGACACGCCCCTTCCCTCTGCGCCACCCACCGCCTGGTCCCGCCCCTCTTCCGGTTCCCACGCCTACCCTTCCGGTTCCCACGGTTGGAGCCCGGAAGGGGAAGACCTGGAAACCGGAAGCCCCGAACCAAGTGGTCTTCCCACGGTCGCCCCTGTCACATATCGCGGCCGCGGTGGGGCAGCCACTTGGAGACCGTTTCCGCAGGCAGCGATAAAGGATCTAATGAAGACCCTGAAGGAGTACGGACGAGAGAGTCCGTACTTCCAGGGAATGTTAGAATCTACACTTGCAGGGCATGTGGTCGTCCCATACGACCTTAAGCAGCTCTTTCGGTGCCTGAATAACAAGACAGAGTATAAGCTCTGGCAAGGCACTTGGAAAGACCTGCTTGGACGATCACTCCCTAGCCTGTTACGTGATCCGATCACTGCCACGGACAACGGTGGGGACCCCATCACACTCGATCACCTGATGGGGGAGGGTGATTGGAAATCCGCTTCAGACCAGGCGGAGAACATACCGGAAGGGGTGTTGACAATAATCAGAGAAAAGGCTGTACAAGCGTTTTGTGAAATGCGGCCCGCGGGGCCTTTGCCATCCTATTCTGAGATTTTGCAGGGTCCAGCAGAATCCTTTGTAGCGTTCGTCGAGCGGCTGACGGCAGCAATTGACCAGCAGGTCAACAGGGTGGGCGCCAGAGAGGACATCTTGGAGGAGATGGCATTGAAGAATGCCAACGAGGAGTGCCGGGAGGCCATCCTCCGGATTCCGAAGGCGCCTGGCGAACAGCCCACCCTAGATGAAATGCTTAAAGCCGTCAGCGCCAGGGTTGCTGCTGCAAAGACTCGGACCCTGCCGAGGAAACCTAATGCCCCGAGAGTTGCCGCTGTTTCACAAAAAGAAGAGCAGAAAACACCAAGGACACCAACAACTTTCCTGATGCCTTTTCTCTTCAGAAGCACCTCAAATCTTTCAATAATGTGCATGACAATTGTCAAACAGAGTTTGTGTTCAGTGTGTTTTTTAGAATTATAGAAGGCTTATTTGTAATTTTAGAAACTAAACTATTTTGATATAAAGAAAAGAAAAAAGTTCACGCAGTACAGGATCATTTGGCCTTTGCCATCCTATTCTGAGATTTTGCAGGGTCCAGCAGAATCCTTTGTAGCGTTCGTCGAGCGGCTGACGGCAGCAATTGACCAGCAGGTCAACAGGGTGGGCGCCAGAGAGGACATCTTGGAGGAGATGGCATTGAAGAATGCCAACGAGGAGTGCCGGGAGGCCATCCTCCGGATTCCGAAGGCGCCTGGCGAACAGCCCACCCTAGATGAAATGCTTAAAGCCGTCAGCGCCAGGGTTGCTGCTGCAAAGACTCGGACCCTGCCGAGGAAACCTAATGCCCCGAGAGTTGCCGCTGCTTCACAAAAAGAAGAGCAGAAAACACCAAGGACACCAACAACTTTCCTGATGCCTTTTCTCTTCAGAAGCACCTCAAATCTTTCAATAATGTGCATGACAATTGTCAAACAGAGTTTGTGTTCAGTGTGTTTTTTAGAATTATAGAAGGCTTATTTATAATTTTAGAAACTAAACTATTTTGATATAAAGAAAAGAAAAAAGTTCATGCAGTACAGGATCATTTGGCAAAATTTGCAAAGCTCTCAGGAACCCATGATGTAATCTTGCAGGTGGAGATAGAATTACTGCATCTAGAACGTTTGCCTTCCACAGATTCCAAATGATGCAATTTATCTTGATAGGATGCTTAATAGAACCTTAATGGTGAATGTTGCAGAATGTTGAGCTTAGCTGTTACTTGAAAGCAATGTAATTAACTGGTGCTTATTTACGATTTTAGAAAATAGCTATAATCATAGGATGTGCCAGTCTCACACAGCAGCCTTTTAAATATATCCTTGTGATCAACTGAATTTTCTAACTACAGTGTAGAAGTTGCACAGAACAGTCATAAACTGCCAATACTACAGCAATCCTCTGGGCTTGATTGACATTTATGGATGAATGCACACGTATCCTTTAGCAAGGCAGTAATAGTCCCTGTTTAAATACATTCTTACTTAGAAATGATTGTAATAAAAAATTGTAGTTTGAGATTAGCAGTATTTTGAAAGTGTGCCAGTGAGTATTTGTAGGATTAAAAGATTTGATTGAGGCCTCTTTGGTGTCACACTTAATAGGCTTTCATACCATATTGATAGATCAGTAACTGTTGTAAATACAGTTGAAAAAATCCTGTCTAGTTAGTGTGGGCATTTATTGCACTTTAAGTGTAAAAATTTGAGACACCTGAAGAGATTTAACAGTGATAAGATGTGGTATGACGTGTGTCAGGGTCCGCAAACATATGCGGGGAACCTGATGGTTCGTTTTGGAGATCTCAAAGCGCAAAAGACACAACAGGGGACAAACCAGTTTGCTTAAACAAAAAAAATGCACTTTTATTTAGTGCCCACAATGCGATAGTAGGGAGAGAAAATAGAGAATAGTGAGAAAGATAGAGAAAGAGGGGAAGGGGGATTATAGCTACCACGTGGAGAGTCGGAGGTCCTCAAGACGTAGAGATGCCCATAGACGCGATCTTCTCCAGTGGGGTGATCACAAAGGGTGCACGGGATCCGCAGAGTCTTTATAGGCTGGTCAGGAAAAGGACCAAGGCGAGTGGAACGGAGCCAAAGAGGGCACTGGGCCAAGGCAGACACCTGCGTCAAAGTTGGGTGCTCAGGAACAAGCAGCAAGCTGTACCCTTCTAGCACGGTCAGTATAACCAGCTCAGTCCACTGTAACAAGCTGCTATTGTTCTTGCATTCCATTCTCGTGGAGATGCGTATCAGTCCTCGGCAGGCGCCCCACCTCAGCCAGGCCAGGGGCTCTCCCCAGTCTCTCCGGGGGTCTTGGTCTTCAACCATCGGAGGCAGTTGTGAGGCATAACACATCCTCGGACAGACTCTGACACCACCCCGTGACTCACGACTGACGACGAAGGTGTTCTTCCATCAGCAGGTTCTGTAGTCTCGTGAAGTCTTCAGGACTCATCCACATTGGCAGCATATCCCAGAAAAACAGAAACAAGAGAGAGGGTGTAGGAGAGAGAGAGAGAGAGAGAGAGAGAGACAGAGAGAGAGACAGAGACAGAGACAGAAAGAGGGAAAAATACGGAAAGGGAATAGAAGCAATAAATGAAACAAAAATTTAAAAAAAAATTGATTTAACAATTTTTAACAATTTTTCCAAAGTAATCAACATAAATTACCAAATAATTAATATAACAATTTTTCAAAATATTAACTCAAATTACTAAATAATTAATATAATACCATCAATTAAAATCAACAATTACAATTTTCAATCAAATACTTAATTTAAAACAATTTTCTTTCACAAAATTCTTTAATTTTTTTTTAATGATAATAATTTCTAAACAAACAAAAACAAAAAGAAAAGAAAACAAAACAAACCTTAATTTTTAATTAACATGACTAAGACAAAGCAACATTAATCAAATCAAACTGCTGTTACAGGCTTAACTTTCGCTGTCTGGGTAGTGCATTTTACGTCAATAACTTTAGGAGTGTCTTTTGCAAAGGGGATGTTAACTAAACCATATGTTCTCATTATAGATGCCAAATGTGTCAACTGCTTCATCATTTTCCAATTTAGGATGTATAAAATGATTGATAAAACAAGGCCAATCAAAACCAAAATCAGAAGGACAACAATAGGATGACACACTTTGTTCAGGATACCTGTAGCAGTAGGTGACCACCCAAAAAGGGTATCCCACCACCTGTATTCAGCATCCTTTTTTACCCTTTCCATAACACGATGTATTTCCTTCACATCATGATGGACTGTTACCAAAGTTTTCTGTCCATTTTCCTTGATCTTTTTCAAAATTTTTATTAAGTCCTGGTGAAGCAACAATTGCTTAACTAGGGTCAGGTTCATTCCAATGGGGACAGGCATTATCTGGTGAATCAGTGTGAAATTGGATTGTAAAAGATGGTAGGACGTGACTGGGGCTTTATAAGAGAAGTCACATCCTGTAATTGTGGTAAAATTACAGACACAAAAATTAGAGTGATTTTTAGTATCTACCATTACATTTTCTACAACTACAACATCACAGACAGTCCTAAAGCATGCACACCCATTACCTATATACACGAGCACTGTTCCAGGAGCTTCGTTAG
This sequence comes from Zosterops lateralis, assembly GCF_965231275.1. Classification (NCBI taxonomy): domain Eukaryota; kingdom Metazoa; phylum Chordata; class Aves; order Passeriformes; family Zosteropidae; genus Zosterops; species Zosterops lateralis. The sequence goes on from NW_028154612.1 coordinate 202,056, forward strand.
GATGCACTTCAAAATGACAAATATTTTGCTCTGTGTCTAAACAAATATCCTGAGCTATGATTGCATTACTTTCACAAATGAAACCTTGCTGCTCCCTAACAACACAAGATTCTAAATTAACAGTTTGCCATTTCTCCCCAGTTTGACGGGCCCATTCTCTATGCTCGGAAGGATAGAGAATAGCTCCATCATGATTTATACCTAATGCAATGATAGGGAATATCAAATGTACTGAAGCATTACCTATTGTTAACACAAAGGCTGTAACTGTGTTAGTATTGGGGTTGTAGGTAAAGTTCACTAATTTCCACCAGGATTGGAATTCTCTTTCAAAATCATTTGCGTTGTCCCAAACTATTTTCCGAATTTCGGTAGGAAATATGCCTTCCTCACCTTCTCTTATGATTGAGGCAACAACTGTCTGCATCCATAATTGTGCCTGGATGCAACTAAGGGCCAAAGAGATGTTGTTTTGAGCAACATCTAGTGCTTCAATTATCATTTTGTGATCTTTCACATTTACCTTCTCCCAATTTGGTAATATGTTGGATAACAACCACTGTTGTGTCCCCAAGGCGGACAAAGAGGACTGTAGGGGTTGTTGTAATTGTGCCAAATCTGTCGTGGTGGCAGCTAATTTATTTAACAATACCTCAGAGTCAATGCTATTTAGGATTCCCAATCCTGTGCCCATAACACCGGTTATGTCTCTTGCCACTCTTGTCTTAGAAGGATTCCGTTTTCGCAGCCAGGTATCCCATCCCTGAAAGGAAGTTTGTAAAAAAGGTGAACAATTTGGTTGAATTTCTGAAACATTATTCTGCATCAGTAATTTGACCTTTTTTAGGGACCATTCAGGATTAAACAATATTTGTTGTTGTCCAGTTTTCCTAATTATGTATGGTCCAATTTCATAAATCTGTGGCGTTAGCATGACCGGTGGTGGGGTAGTGGGCTTTACCACATTTACATCAAGTTTCCCCCAATGCTTAGTATAGTTATCACCACATACCACTTTGTGGGAAAATTGTACATTAGTCAAATTCAACCAACAACTTAGGTTTCGAAATTTACAATATGAAACACGGGCATGAGAGCCTATGGCAGAGCTATGTATGGGTTCAGCAAGGGATTCAACAATTAATTCACATCGAATTGCAATATCACCACCTTGTATCATTGTAAAGGGAGGAAAAATATTGTCCTTGCTGTTTAACACTAGGGGAGTTTGCATACCAGGTTGTATGATCACTACTCTTAACACAGGTCTTTCCACAGCATTGATTTTAAACTTATAAACTAAACCTTTTAGACCTGACTGATCTGCCGGGTCATTTTGCCAGTTACATGTCACATAGGTTGATCTGGTTAAAGTGAAATTATACCCGCAGTCAGTGGGTTCATCCTTACAGAGTTTTGTGATCTCAACGTTGTTGGTGCTGGGGTCAAGTGTATGCTTTCCAACATCCTTCTGGCGACAACACAGTTTAAGAGGGGCATGTTTTTTGCAGTTCCACGCTGTAGTGGGGCAAAGTTCTGCTGTAATGCTGGGGTGCAAACTGCTTGTTATGTTTGGTTCTAAAAGGTTTCCAGTTATTACGATGGAAGTAGCTTTCTCATGGGAAGATCCTTCTATCTTTCTGCATCTTACCTCAATTTCTTCACCAATTGTCCCAGTCAACATTCTGGCCCAGTCCGTTTGGTCCCAACCCCACTCATCCCAACGATATACCTCTAAGTCATGCTGTACCACAGTTGCTAGGTTTGGGTGACGGTCTCTGGGGTAGGATCCTTGGGCACTGGTGTACCTGATGATAGCTTCAGACCACGGCCACTCAGTCAAATTTTGGCCATGGGAGGATGACAGGATGCAGAAAAGTACTGATAATAGTAACATGGCTTATGTCACTTGAAGTGTCCCTCGGAGTTCTCCTGTAATAGCAAACACAGTATAATCTGCCACCTATGGGCAGGATATTAAAATGATGGAATTATCCAGCGGGTATTTATCCGATGCTCCTTTCCCGAGGCATCAGATGCTATCCATGTAAATTTATTCAGAGAGGTTTTCAGCACAAGTGGTACCTCTCCCACCGTGGGGAGATCTACTAACACAGGTTGTCCCGGGTAATGAGCTGGGTTTTTGGGATCATTAGATCCTGTCCGTGAGGAAACTAGGCTCAGAGAATTTGGGCAAAAAGCGGTAATCTTTGGACACCCATTCACCCCCCATCTTTCATTTACACTTTGCACAGCTTTATGCAAGCGGCCATCCCAGCCTCCCTCCTGTGGTTTCAGAAGTCGTTTTAAAAGACCATTGGTTCTCTCTACAATTCCGTTTGCCTGAGGGTAATAGGGAGTGTGAAAAGTCCATTTTATTCCTTCACTTTTCGCCCATTCCTGTACCACTTTAGCAGTGAAGTGTGACCCATTATCAGACTGGATTTCCTTCGGTTTTGGGAAGGTTCCAAACCAAATTTGCAATGCCTTGACGGTGTTTTCTCCTGTAGCTCTTTTAAAGGCCTCGGCTTGAACTAATCCCGATGTTATCTCGACTCCCACTAACACAAAGTGTTTGCCTCCTGACTGCTTAAAGGGGCCGATGTAATCGACCTGCCAGGCATCCCATAAGCCTTTACCTGTTCTCAAGTGTAGTGGGTCATCCTCTAAAGGATGTCTTTCTAGTCGTTTGCTGTTGGAGTCCAGGGCATCCCTCTGGGCGCCCTGGGAAGTCACAGACCTCGGTAGAGAGGCCTGGGACCCAAAAAAGAGGGTCTGGGGTCTGTGCAGGGGGATTTGCCTGGCACAGAGCCCAGGAAGACACAGGCTTTGATTTTGGTCCATGAGAAAAACATCCAACAGAGAGAAGAATTGCAAGTCACAAATGTGTGACAGAGAGTAGTGTAGTTATCACTGTGCAGAAGATTTTGTAGTTATGGATTTTTAGAATGTAGATGCAAAGGGACAAGATGGTGATTTTAGGGCGGTGCCCTGGGTTCTTCTTCTTCTCCCTTGGCATCCATCTTCTGCAGTGACGTGGGCACAAAGTAGTTTCAGTGGATTGGATCAAAGTAGAAATGACCCTGTTAGTATAGGTGATAGACATTGGCATAGAATTGTAAACAATGGGTAGGTAGTTATCTGTATAAGAGGTAGCGACCTCCCATCACGGGGGGAGTCGCCTTGTGTCCGAGCTGCTGTGAACACCATGGCCGGACACAGGGGAAGGGGAGTCGCCTTGTGTCCGAGCTGCTGAGAACACCATGGCCGGACACAGAGAATTGTAAGATAAGAACTAATAAACAACGCGAGAAACCAGAAAAGCAAGACCTTGAGACTCCTCATCATTCTCGCGCCGAACACCGAGCACCGAGCTCAGCACAGAACACAGAGACACAGAGTCAGACAGCAGACCCTAAATCCTTCAGAGGTCAAGAGGGAAAATCACTCCCTTCGTGCCCACACGAACCACCAGCCAGCCTTGGAATCTCGGGTGAGGAAACAACCGGATTAAACCCCGAGAGTTTGCGGCACTGCTCGCAGGCTGAAATACAGGTTTTACACATTTCTTTGGTAACGGGCCAACCTCGGGTGTGAGCCTCTTTATATAGATCTTTTGTACCTGTGTGTTGTCTTTTTACATGCAACCATTCTAACAGGCGTTCCCAATCTTCAGTGATTTCGTCCCTTTTTAGAGGACTTAATCTTGCTAGTTCATCAGCTCTGTTATTCCATTCTCCTGCTGGACTATCATCTGTTTGGTGAGAAGCTACCCACCCTACAGCAAAATTTCCTTGGCTTGCAATTTGTAAAATTTCTTGCCACTTCTCTTTTTGCCACACTGGAATTCTGTTCACTTCCCAATCATTCTGTTGCCAGAAGGGCAGCCACTCAGTGCAGCCTTTATATACAGCATAGGAATCAGTGTAAATACAAACAAGAGAAGTGTTTTGTGCTTCCCTCTGGAAAACACTCCAAACAGCTATGAGTTCCCCAATTTGAGCACTGCCCTCCCCCTCTGTAATAATCTGTTCACCAGAAGAAGTGTGCAAGGCTACAGCTCGGTATTTCCACACTTTCCCCTCACGCTTAGCTGAGGCATCAGTGAACCATGAATGTGGTGTTTGCTCAGGGGAAAAGGGAGGGGCTATATTAATCACTGAGGCAGGTTTGTCTTGGTTGTTATTCAGATTTTCTGTATCTTGTATTGGTAAATTTTTTACAGCACCTTCAGTGATTGAGAAGATGTTATTATAGTGCTCTATCTGTGCATACCATTTTCTTACTGAGGCTCGTTGTGCTACGCCTTCAGGAGGAGGAGTCCCTGTAATTACTATCTTAATTACTTTGAAAGGACCCCTTAACACAATTGGTTGTTTCCGGGTGATTTTTTCTACTTCTATGAGAGCTTGGGTAACAACAAATAAGCCTTTCTCCCAAGTTGTGTACCTCTTTTCAGCATCTTTAAAGCCACGGGAGTAAAAGCTGACTGGTCTGATCAGGCCTTCGGGCCCCCTTTGCCATATGTGTACTGACAATCCTGAGATGGCAAATCCCCATTCTACCTGAAAAGGATCTGTAGGATGAATAGGGCCAAGGGCTTGGTGGGCAGTTGCTTCAAAAATCAACAATTGTAATGCTTCTTCCTGAGAAGGGCTCCAATCCCATTTTACTCCCTTTCTCAACAAATCATAGAGAGGTCTAGCTATGATTGAAAAATCTGGAATGTGTTTTCTCCAAAATACCAGTAGTCCTAAAGCTTGTTGGAGTTCTTTTCTAGATTCAGGCATTTTGATTTGATCTAAAGAAGTTAAGGTGTCTGGTGGGATACATGTCATACCTCCTTTCCACCAGATTCCTAAAAATTTCACTTCCTGGGAGGGTTTTTGTATTTTCTCTGAGGGGATCTGCAGACCAAGATTTTCTAAGTGGGAAATTATTTTCTGTTGAACATCCCCCACTACTTCTTTTTCATCTCCTCCCACCAATATATCATCAATGTACTGATAGACATTTATGTTGTCAGGTTTAGGTATCTCTTCTAGCTCTTGAGCTAAAGCATGGTGGGCTAAAGTGGGAGAGTGTCGGTACCCTTGGGGTAAGCGTGTGAAGGTGTATTGCTGTCCCTCCCATGTAAAAGCAGAACGGTCCATGTCTTCTTGTTGTATGGGTATCATGAAAAACATGTCTTTAACATCTATGGTCGCCATGAAAGAGTGAGCTTTTTCCTGAATTGATATTATTAATTCAGCTATATTTGGGACCGCTGCTGTAAGAGGATCTGTGTTGGCATTAAGCCGTCTGTAATCAACTGTAAATCTCCATGTTCCATTAGGTTTTTTAACTGGCCAGATTGGTGAGTTAAAAGGGCTGTGAGTGTTAACAATCACTCCTTGATCTTTTAAATCTTGAATAACTGGTTTAATACCATCTTTAGCACCCGAAGGTAAGGGGTATTGTTTCACAGAAGTGATTTTGCTGAATGGTAGAGAAGGAGCTGTTTTAAGCAGCCTGACATTAAGACAGGGTGCTCCAAAAGACCACAGAGAGCCCTCTGAGTCTTCCCATTGTCTCCCGACAAGTACATCCATTCCTAACAAACTGTCGGGAATATCTCCAATGACCATTTGGACAGTTACTGAGTTGTCTTCCCCAGGCAGTATGAGTTTTACTAGAGCAATTTTCATAGGCTCTGTAGTTCCTAGGGCATTTAAAACACAGCATTGTTTTTTGCTGGGAACAACTCCACACTTCTGAGCATGTGCGATTGTCAGTGCACTGATCTGGGCCCCTGTGTCCACAACAGAGATTATTAACACTCGATTGGGACCAACTATTGCTGTGATCATTAAGTCTCCTGTTTTTGGGTCCCTTGTGAGCTTTCTCAAAAACATCCAGTCTCCGTTTCTTCGCTCACTATCAAGAAACGGAGTTTCTAGTTTAAAGGAAAATTATGTTTTTCATTTCCCTGAAGTGGGGAGAGAGCTTGCTGCGTCTCATTGTTTGGAGCCAGTGTTGAGGAACGTTGTGGCTCCTTGCCCAGAGTTTGTGGTAAAGGGGGTGCACTGGGTTGTCGGTTGGGTGATTTCAATGTAACAGGTTTGGGATAGGGCCAATTTGAGATTATCTTGGCCAGTTTATCATAGGGCAAATTATTCATTACTTCTCGTGGGACCCCCTTTTTCAGTCCTAACAGCCACAACTGTTGTCGGGCAGTGATTTGTTTTCCCTTCTCTGGCTTCTCATTTGGGGAAACAATGTGTCTGACCCCTTTGGGTCTTTCAGATTTGTCCTCTGAGTATTTTACTGGTCCATATTTTCTATTGTAACTTATTAACTCCTCTGCCACCTCACTCCGTGTCCAAACTTTATGACTATTGCTAATTGATGTGCTAGGAGTTGCAAAAGGTGAAGAGTCGGTGATGTCAGTGGACCCAGTTTGGTCACCTGTGTGTCCAAGAAGCCTTTCAAGCCTATCTACCGGAGAGATAGACGCTATTGTTTTTTGAAGAAGAATTGCTGTTGGTTTAAGAGATTCTGGCAAACCTCGAATTAGAGGGGTCATTATTTCAGGTTTGACAGGTAGTTGCATGGGTGACTCATAGCCATAAATCAATTTTCTTTCATGTATCATTTGCAAGCATGCAGCTTTGTGTATGTTTTCTAGGAGTTGGTCCAGGGTGCCGACTATTGCCAGAGGGTCGCCCCTTTCAAGGGGGCTTAGTCCCCCTGCCCAGTAAGCTGCACACTGTGTCAGGGACCATGGGGCACGTGTATTCCCTGTTGTTAAGAAAACTCCATGTCCCCAATAGCCACTTGCTTCTTGTTCACTTAATTTAATTTGGTCACCCCCAGTAAGTGAAACTCTAAAGACATACTCCGTCTCTGATTCGCTAGGTAGTCTGGAGTATTCTTTCTTTAATTTAGCTAATTCAGTGGCTGTGTATGGTATTTCTTTGGTGGTTATGTGGGGGTCATTATCCTCTGCATTTATATAGTTAAATTCTGTTTTGACAAGAGGTCTCAAGTTGGAGCAACAGAGTTCCCCACAATTTTGCATGTGTGCTAATTCTTTCTGAGGGTATATTTGTTTAATGCTGTATGTCTCCTTTCCTCCTGTTTCCTTTGGTGAATCTACAAGTTTTGAATTTTTGCTCCGCTCTTCTGCAAGGGAAATCTCAAGCAAATAAATCCGACTTCTTTCCTGTTCTAATTGTTTTTGCAAAGCTTCTACCAAATCTTGCAGGGATTCTATTACTTCTCCCTCTCGATTTTTTTCATGTTCCAATTGTTTTTGCAGGGATTCTATTTCTGCTCTCTCTTCACTTACCCGTTTAAAATGGGTTTCTATGGCTGCCGAAAGGCAGGCCCCCAAAACTGAGCAAAGAATGGTTTTATTTCTGCCCAGTTTATACTTAGCATCATGTTGCAAAGAATATATTCTATCTACAATGTTTTCACACTTAAACCAATTATCTTGTGCCCACTCTTCTCCGGCTGGAGAAGGTCTAGCACCATGCTTTGTTAGCAAAGCAAAAAGAATATCCTTATCTTTTGTACTAGAATTTTCACTCATTTTTTTGTGAAGGGACAAAAACCACTCTCAGGGAGGTATTCTTAAAGTTACAAACAATGGCACAGCTAATACTGTGTTTCCCTTCGCTTCCCTGGAATGGGAGAGGAGACCCAGCTGCTTGGGAGGCACTTCTTCACAAAAAAAAAATCTGTTGTCTCCTCAACTACACCAAGCAGCTTAAAACACAGAGTCCCATCTTTTGCACAGTGAGATCGTTTCTGAAATATCCTGATGACAGGGAGTGCTTATTCGCCTGGGTGTATACAGTTTGCGGGAATTTTCCCTCGCCCCCCTTGCTTTCTAACAGCGCTCACCGAAGTGGCGTGCTGGGTGCGGCTGAGACGAGGGTCCTTCCCCTTCTACAAACTATATAAAACCCGCAACTCCACAATCTATCAAGATCCTGTCCGTGACGCCAATTTAATGTCGGGGTCCGCAAACATATGCGGGGAACCTGATGGTTCGTTTTGGAGATCTCAAAGCGCAAAAGACACAACAGGGGACAAACCAGTTTGCTTAAACAAAAAATGCACTTTTATTTAGTACCCACAATGCGATAGTAGGGAAAGAAAATAGAGAATAGTGAGAAAGATAGAGAAAGAGGTGGTTACAGCTACCAACGTGGAGAGTCGGTGGTCCTCAAGACGTAGAGATGCCCATAGACGCGATCTTCTCCAGTGGGGTGATCACAAAGGGTGTGCGGGATCTGCAGAGTCTTTATAGGTTAGTCAGGAAGAGGACCAAGGCGAGTGGAACGGAGCTAAAGAGGGCACTGGGCCAAGGCAGACACCTGCGTCAAAGTTGGGTGCTCAGGAACAAGCAGCAAGCTGTACCCTTCTAGCGCGGTCAGTATAGTCAGCTCAGTCCACTGTAACGAGCTGCTATTGTTCTTGCATTCCGTTCTCGTGGAGATGCGTATCAGTCCTCGGCAGGCGCCCCACCTCAGCCAGGCCAGGGGCTCTCTCCAGTCTCTTCGAGGGTCTTGGTCTTCAGCCATTGGAGACAGTTGTGAGGCACAACACATCCTTGGACAGACTCTGACACCATGGGAACCTCATCAGCTTCAACAAAACTGGGATTATAGCCCAGAAAGCTGACTGTGTCCCTGGGCTGCATCACCAGCAGCATGGGCAGCAGGTCAGTGGGTGTGCATCTTCACTCTGCTCTGGTGAGACCCCACCCAGAACACTGCGTCCAGCTCTGGGCTCCCCACTGTTAAAGCAAGTGCCGAGGAGGCCACCAAGATGATCAGAGGGATGGAGCACCCATGCTATGAGGGACAGGTGAGAGAACTGGACTTGTTCAGTCTCGAGAAGATAAGGCTCTGGGAGACCTTACAACCCTTTCCATTACCTGAAGGAGCTACAAGAGAGCTGGAGAGGGACACCACAAAGACATGTAGTGATAGAAGGGGAAATGGCTTCAAACTGAGAGAAAACAGGGTTAGATTAGATGTTAGGAAGAAAATCTTGATTGTTAGGGTGCTGAAGCACTAGCATAAGCTGCCCGAAGAAGCTGTCCTTCCCTAGGCGTGTTCAAGGCCAGGTTGGATTGGGCTTGGACTACCAGATCTAGTGGAAGGTGGCCCTGTCCCTGGCACAGGAGTTGAAACCAGATGGTCTTTAGTATCCCTGAGATTTCAAAGCATTCTGTGAAGGCTTTGAAGAATTCTATAATTCTGTAGCCTATAATTTCAGGTAAACCAAGTAGCTTTCCTCATATTGGTGACTTGTGCTATTTACTGCATGTTCTACGCTCCAGGCCAGCAGTTCTTCAAGAGACATAAAAACTACATTCCTCTTTCAAAATCTCACAACATACTATAGAGCTCCATGCTTTCAAGTATTTTTTTACTAGAATAATAAACCACTAGTGTTGTGCTAACAAGATAATAACAAGATAATCACCTGTTGTGGAGTACCAGGCATAAAAATGTTTTATCTCAAGCATTCTGACTGTTGCAACAGAAAAGCTGTGACTGGAAGAGAGAGTGCTGCAAAGACGGAAATGCACTGAGCTGAGCCAACTTCTTCTTCTGTCTTGAGACTTGTGCTCAGTGCTGATGTGTAAACTGCCAACTCCCTGGAGAGCACCAAAGGCCTCACTGCACATTCCCAAGACAGTGGCAAAAATCTGTTTTACATAAGAGATGTGCACCAGGAAAACTATAAAAGGAAGTGGATGAGCCCCACCTCTCTCTCCTTTTGTCTGTTGCGCTCTCTTTGTTCTCCTCATTTCCTGGTAAATAACAGTTCCCTGAAGAAGTAACAGTTCCCTGAAATGTGATCTGGTGTCTGTGACCTGATATCTTTGTTCAACCTGAAAAGAACTTGTAAGGAACATTGCACACCCTTTTGGATCTGTTGTGACACAATAGACCAGGAAAAAAAGGGTGGGAGTGCTAAAGCCTTGGATGAACTCTTGCATGAACTGTGAGAGCGAGAGGCATTAGAAAATTGATCCAAACACTGAGAAGCTGCAGTGCTGTACTGAAATCCTATTGCAGAAATAATTGCTTTCAATATCCAGTGTAATTCCCTGTATTAGAAAGCCTGTCATTTCTCTGTTTACATCAAAATTAACATCAGCAAGCAAGTAATATGGCTAAGGACTGAAAACACCACATCAACCTTGCTGCATCCCCAACCTCAAAAAACCCATTCATAGAGCTTCTCAAATGTTCACCACAGAACAAAGTGGGACATGGGCCTTCAAAGGGTAGGATTGATGAAAACATGGAAAGCCAAGCAACACGTCCACTGCGTATACATCATCCCGCTGCTGCGCTGCTGTGGCATTTCCAAGGAACCTTGCCCATCTGAGATGCACCTCTGGGAGTTTCCCTGGGCACATCCACACACCAGAGGGAGCTGCCTGCCTTGGACCTAAAGAAAGAAAGAAAACCAAGTTGCAACACGCTGTGGGACAATGCACAAAGTGCTGGTAGGAGGAAAGCAGTGGGCCCAAATGTGCCAGTCCCTGCAAAACTAGAAGTTGTGAGGCGGAGACCAAATAGGTCAGGTGCTGGACAGGCTACAGGAAGGCAGCCTTAGGAAAACAGAAAAACCACCACCATTCCAAAGTTTGGAAGCTTCATTCCTCTGCCTCTCACTTTTAAACCACTTTTTCTCTATTTCTCAGGTGAGGTTTAACTCCAGCCAGCAATCAAGCACTTACACACAGCCATTCTTGCCCACTGTCCCATCAGCAGGATGGGCTGGGCAGACAACTGGAAAGCTGGAAAACTCACAGATGGAGAACAATTCAGTTGCACACGGAATGCAGAAGACACACACACACAAGCAGAAAACCCCAAAGCACTCATTCACCATTTCCCACAGGCAGGCAGGTGTTTCCCATCTCCAGGACAGCAGGACCCCCTGACGCCTCACAGTGACTTGGCAAGACAAATGCCATCACTCCAAATGTCCCCTCCTGCCTCCTTCTTACACACACCTTGAAATACCGAGCAGGATGATGCATGGTCTGAAATATTCCTTTGGCCAGTTCGGGTCACCTGTCCTGGCTGTGTCTCCTCCCAGCCTCTCATGCAGCTCAGTCTCTGGGCAGTTGCCTCAGTCATGGTGGGTGCTGAGCTGAGAGAGGCCGTGGCTCATGAAGATCCAAACTGCACAAGTTTTCACTCCCTCACATTGGCCTTAGTTCCTGTGGCAGAACTCACCTTCCTGCTGGACACTTGCCTGCGCCTGAGCCTGTGGAGAAGCCCGGCTCCCTCCCCCTCTGCCCAGAGTAACACAGGCACTCCCAACCTTTCCCAGGAACTGCAACACAAGCGTGGCCACGGCAGCCTTCCCAGCAGTGACACCACTGCTCTGCTCTGTTTTGCTCTACTCTGCTCCTCTATTCACAGCTGCAAGCCTCTAGCTCCACAACAGGTGGTGGCCAAGAGACAGTGCAGGAAGAAGACCTTTGCCCACTTCCCAGCCATGCCACAAACCCCATCCATGGGTCTTGCCATGCTTTAGAAACACTCGACTCACCATTCCAAAGCAAATTTAGAGCTTATTCACAGGGTGAGAACAAAGGGAAGCTTCCAACACAGTATTTATTTTGACTATCAATCTAAACAACTACAAACTACAAACTATCCACTAGAAACTACAAACTACGAAAAACAACGATGGCCTCTCTCCAGGGCTAGTATCTCCTGTCGGCCATGAACTGCTGCGCTGCCATGATCAGAGGCGTGAGGCTGGAGGTCGGCTTGGCCAAGGTCACAAACGGATGCTGCCAGAGAGAAAAAGAAGAAATGAACTTCTACTTTCCTCACAGTCTGAAAGAGGCTTTCTCTGGCTACCAGAAAGATGCAGAAATGAGGGTGCTCTGTGCACCTCTATCTCCTTGCTATGTGAGGCAAACATGCCTACAATCCCACAAGCCCACTAATCCAGATGTCTTCGGCTCAAGGAGATTTAGTCTAGGTGACCTTGAAAGGCTCCTTTCAACCAACCCATCCCAGGCCAGGATTCTCCCCCATTTTCCTTGGAGAACTGCCCACCCTGGAGATTATTAGGAGAGGGGCCCATCTGATGCCTTGCACGGGAGCAGACAAGGAGCCCCTGGCAGTGGGCAGCAGCAGGCGCACGCTGCAGCCGCTTTGCCTTTTACCTGCAGAAGTTCCTGGGCAGACCAGCGCCTGTCCTCGTCCGTCTCCAGGCAGCAGTGCAGAAAGTCTCGCAACCAAGCCGACTGCTGCCTGGGATTCTGCAGCTTCGGGGTGCCCCCGGTGCTGATCAGCTGTTGGACCTAGAGAAGAAGGAAACGCCGCACTCTACCTGGCTCCTCGCACCCCAAACTGCTCACGCACACCCACTGGACAAGCTCCATTCTCCAGCGGCACTTGCCTCCCTGCCAGAGGGTGGGACATTCCTACCCCAGCCAAAAGAACCCAAACCCTCAGACAGCCACAGCCACTCCAATGTGCACGGGCTCTTGCTTTGACCCCTGATTTCACTGGCTGATGAAATGAGGAGCAGCTCCATCAGCAAAAGCACACTTTGCTTCTCTGACGACTGACACCAGCTCCACGGCGATTTGGAAGAGGGACTTCAGTCTACCTCTACTATTCCCAAAGATTATTCCATAAAATGCAGCTTGGCACTGCTCACTGCTCCCTTAAGCAAAGCTTCCATCTAGCAAAAAGCACGACAATATTTTCATGTTGTTCATGAGGAAATAGACAAGGAGCACGAGAGACTACCCAGCCTGGAACGCATCATCTTCAGGTGTTAACAAGCTTCCTGGGCAGAAGAATGGGGGCAGGTTTTGTTAGAGTGACAGTAGGATCTGAGAGCAGTTGCAGCGTACCGTGCGGGAAGATTTCATCAGGTGAGGAGGCTCTCCTTCCACCATCTCGATCCCCACGATGCCAAGCGACCAGATGTCAACTTTGGGACCATAGGGCTTCCTGGTGAAAATTTCTGGCGCCATCCAGTAAGTCGTTCCTACAGCTGATCTCCGTTTGCTCTGCTCAGCAGTGAGCTGAGCAGCAAGGCCAAAATCAGCTGAGGAGAAAAAACTACTGGGATCAAGCCAGCGTGAATTAGGAAAGCAAAACAAAGAATTCCCCACCGTACCAATGTCCAAGAAGGCAGTGTGGAATCCAGCTGCAAAAGCACCCATGCAGGCATCACTCAGGCCTACAGCCAAGGAACTACGGAATGGGCCACTTGCCAAAAGCCCCCACTTTCAGACAGTGCCTTTTAGTCCCTGAAGCTTTAGACCGGAAGTGCCTTTCTTGGGAAGGGACACACACAACCCAAAGCCACTCCTGAGACCTTCTTCCCAGCCACACCCCCCTGCACCTGGCAGATGTGCTCTGCCACAGGCACCACTCTCGGGGAACTGGCAGTCACCCAAAGGCAGCCCCACACCGCAGCCTGCCCCGGCTGGGCCTGGCTGACAACACCCACCCAACTTGACAGATCCGTCCAAGCCCAGGAGAATGTTGTGGCTTTTGATGTCTCGGTGGATCACTTGCTTGGAGTGAAGGAAATACAGGCCTTGCAGACACTGAGAGAGGAAAAAGAAACAGCAGCCTAAGAGTTCCTCGTCTGATTTCATCCCACAAGCAGGGAAGTGGCCCATCTGCACGACTGCCTTGCTGGGGGATGGTGAGCCATGGCAGGACAGGCTGCTGGCAGGGGCAGGAGCTTGCTGCTCCAACATGAGGACAGCAGTGCCTTCCTAAGCGAGGGTGTATTCACTTTTGAAAGAGAAAGGGCTGCTGTTCCTCTGGCCAGTGCCCTGCAAACACAGACTGAAGGAGCACTGCTGCAGTGGCTGTGCTCTCTCCAGCCGGATGACAGCAGATGCTTTTGCATTTGGGGTGCAAGGCTCTCCTTTGAGGCTGAGCTCTGTGAGAGTCCCACGAGTATCTCTTTGTCTTTGCCACCAGTTTCAGAATCTGCCACCAGTGCCTTTGCTCTTATGGGGAAGGAATGCAGCACACACAGGCTTCAGGCAAGCCTTTAGAGAGGCCAACACAAACAAACCCACTAGAAGAAGGGCAGGCACACTGGCAGGCAATTCAGATGCTCTTGCTAGTGCCGGTCATAAGAGAAAGGCAGAAAGGAAGCTCAGAAGCTGAAATCACTCCTCTCCTGGCTACCCGTTGGGAAGGACCATCCCATAAAAGCCACGGGAAGCACAAGCGCCATCCCTCACCTCCCTAGAGACAGCTGCTATCTCTCCTTCCATCATACGAATCTCCCTGATGACATCGTATAGAGAACCTCCGTCCATGTATTCCATCACCAGCCAGACTTTGTCATCCACCAGGTAGCTGAAAGGAGCAAACAACAGCGTGGAGATGAACGCCCGCATTTCCATGACCTGATGGATTCTTCTTTCCGTGTCTATCTCAGAGGAAGACAGGAGGAAGTGAAGAGTCCCTCACTGGGCTCTACAGGCCTTGAACTTTGTGCAGTCTAAAAGACTGCTTGCTATCCACACCAATGCAAAACCCTGGGAACAGGCCAAGGGAAATATGATCTACAGTGCTTTGTCAGCACAAAAGACCCATGGGAAAAAATCAAACCCTAAACCCAACAAAACAACAAGGAGAGAGGGCAGGGACTTGGAGGCTGTTGGCTCAGTAAGACAGGGGCAAATGCAGGTCTTTGCAAATGCACTTCAAACTAGGTACGCCAGGAAAGATGAATGCAGTCCCAATGCAATCTCCTCCCAAGATGCTGTAGATCAGTCCAGAAACAGGAGTGAACAGCTCCATCCTCTGCCAGTGGCCAAAGCAGTGATTGAACCTGTGGCTTGCAGGATGTGAATGGCCCTTCCCAGCAGAGCAGCAGGACCACTCACCTGTCGACATAGCTCACAAGGTTGGCGTTCTGGATGTTGCGCATGACCTGGATTTCATTCAGGCACGCTTCGTCGCTGCTCTCTTGCAGGAGACTAATTTTCTTCATGGCCACCTAAAACAACATGGAAAGCCATGAACCAAAGAAGTCTGTGGCACAAGACCGCAAGGGGAACATGGAGACAGTGATTTTGGGATGACAGAGCTGGGCTGGGCTAAACTGCCTTGTGACTGGACATCAGAGGAACTCAAAAGCTGAGCTTGCAAGAGCCTCTTACACCACTTGCTTGGGCGCCAGTCCCAGGACACGGAGCCAGAGATCCTCTGCCTTGTAAATCTTGGAGAAACACAGTCTAAACTCTCCACCTCAAAGCTCAAACAACACTCGCTGTGCCCCCGGTCTTTCCCCAGGGCTTTATTTCATCATGCCCATTTTCATTCACACACTTCTTGCAAGCAGGAAGCCATCTTGTGCCAGGGAAAATGGAGCAAAACTGCTGGGAAACCTTTGGCACTGGAATTCTAGGGGGTCTCATCATTACTCCAGCAGCCGCTGGCATTCTCCATTGCACAACAACAAAGCAAACGTACAGACATGAAGGATAAAATGGCATCCTAAAAACATCCTGAGGGTTACCCCTACAAGTACATACATTATGGAAAAACTGCCGTGATGATGAAAACATCATTAAGAACACCTCCAAAAAACACTATCCTAGCACTTCCTCACTTCAGGAATTTTCATTTTGCTCCGCTAAAACACTTTTCCTTCACACCATTGACGCTGGCAATTACTGCCTGACTGTAAAAAGAAATAACCCACACCTTGATCCTCTAGCGATACACGCCAGGCTCTGAGCAGGGCTCAGGCCCTTGAGAGACTCCTCACAGATGTCTCTCTCTAAGCACAGCTCCCAAGGGCAGCACTGCAGGTGACTAAGGCACTACCAGCACCATTCCCATGTATTTGCTAACGGCCAGAAACGAGAACTCAGGAAGCCTGAGCCGCAGCCCCAAAGAGCAGGGCCGTGCTCTAAGACACCACCTTGGCTCTAAGACACCACTAAGACCCAGCTAGTGTGTGCTCCTCTGAAACACACCGCTTGGCCTCCTTGCATTCCTTGGGCCAGTTGAGAAGGATCAAATCTGTCCCCACTGCATTTGGCAGGCAGACACTGCTCTGCACTTCATTTGCCTTTGCAGGAAAGCTCTACTGTCGACCCAAAGCTCAGCCACAGCTCACAGCAGAGGGGAGGGCTCTCGAGAGCTGCAGAAGCTGCAGCATTGCTCGACACTTACCTCTTCTCCCGTGGCAGTCTCCACTGCCAGGCACACTGTGCCGAAACCCCTGGAAACAAAACAGCAGCAGAGAAAGGAGTTCTTTAGACCCTGCAAGTGCAAGACACCGGGGTGCAAGGGGAAAAAAAGTCCTGGGGTAAACAGCAAATGGAACACAACACATTCTGGTCCGGCTCCTTTCTCTGTTTTCTCTTTCTGAAAGCCTCAGGACACAGATCCTTTCTCCAGCTGGCAAGGAAAGTAGTCTCCAGCCACAGCTGCAGCCACAGCCAGAGCAGGCAAAGGCTTCTGTTGTTGCACACACAAATGGAGAAGGACTCAAACCAGAGGATCCTTAGACAGCTGCCTTCTGGATCCAGAGCCGTTGGCAGCTGCTTCTCTTCGGGGCACCAGACACAGGAAGGACTCTACTTTTCCACTGGGTTCTTGTACGTTTGGCTCCTCGCAGAGGAAATGTTGCAAATAAATCCCATTTACAGTCAGCAGTGCTGGCTTTTAAAAGGGAATCACTTGGGGGATTCTTTGCAGGAAAGGCCTAAACCCCACAGGATCCACGAGGCGCCTGCCATCAGGCAGAATGCTGCCTTTTCCTCTGGAGTGCATTGGCACTGGGCATTCCCCTGAAGCTTTGGCTTTTGCCACCTCAGCTACAAAGGAGAGGTGCTTCTTTCATTTCTTCTTTTGGCTTCTAGACTTGGTGGTGGTCATCCTGAGCACTGAATCTTGTTCTCCACAAAATACAGGAAAGAAATGTTATTGAGAGCTGTTCCCTGACAGCTCTCAGCTGCTAACTTGACCTTAGAGGCCATGAAGTCTTTCCTCCTTTCATTCCCACGTATTCTGTATTCTTCTGAGACAAGCAAAAATGGTTTCTCCTAAGAAAAGTAGCAAACAGGTGCAACATGCTTGAGGGACAGGACATCTGCTGGGTGCTGCTCTTTGCTGCAGAGAAGACATTGCCAGCATCCTGGTGTCCTTGCCATGCCTTTGGACCACAGCTATAAATGCTGACCAGTACTGAGAGGTGGCAGCATTTCAACACAGTGTCTGAACAGCTCTGGAGCTTTCCCGACGTCACTCCGGGGAGATGTGGCACCAGCAAAATACACAGGCCCTCCCTTTGAAGGAGAAACTGTGGCTGCACTCACCCTTTGCCAAGAGTTTCCATTTCTGTGTATTTCGCCTCGGGATCTCCCTCGCTCAGCAGCATCCCTGTAAAAATCCAAAGGGAAGATGCTCACTTCAAAACAGAGATCCCATCCTGCAGCAGATGAGAAAGGCAGCCCCACTCACTGAGCCCTTTCAGCTCAGCCAGTCGAGGAACAACACCACCACCAAAACAACAGCAGCAAGGCAAGCAGCTCTGCAGCACAGACAGCCTGCACAAAACTAAAAGTCTAAACTACAATCTAAGCACATGGAGAAAGAGGCAGAGGAGACAGGGATCAGAAAACTGTAACTGAGTGAAGTGATCGTTGTCTAGAAACATTAAAGGCAGCAGGAAAAACAAAACCTTTCTGTTCTCTGCAAGGAACACTCTGTGACATTCAACGAAAGCTTTAATCCTTGCAAACGTGAAAGGCACCTTGCGTTCTGGAATCAAGTTTTATCAACAGCTGCCCTTTCCAGAACAGGAAGAACATTGCAAGGTGCTTCCAGCGAAGGCATGATCTCCACCTTGAAGCAGGCCTTTGCCTAAGAACGCCCTTCTGCCTTCCAAGAGCAGCAGCTCACGTTATAACCCACTGGGATGGGCCCCAGGAATGAGGTCCCTCAGCCTTTAAGCACAGGCTTAGCTCTGAAGAGGACCTTGGCCATGCCCCACAGGAGCTGGGCCAGAGAGCTCCTTGAGGCCTCTCATTCTCTAGGCCACAGCCTCCTCCTGCTCAGCCAGAAACAATCTCTGCTTTGCCTTTTGCCTGGAGGGAAGCTCGGGCAAAGCCAAACCAGGCCCAGCTGCCCTCAGAGACAGGAGCAGCGCCCCGGTGCTCCCGCAGCACCTCACAGCACAACAGCAGCTCCTGTGTGGAGGCCTCAGGGCCTGACACTCAGCTGAGGAGGAACAGGAGATGGGACAGCTCCTGCTGACACACAAGGCACTGCTCCAGCACACAAGGAGCACAAAGGACATACTCAGCATGGCCAGGCACTCATCCTCTGTCCTCTCTCGCAGCTGCTCCCTGCTGCCAGAGGAACTGCTCGTGCTCCAGGTGCGCGAGCCGCTCGTGCTTGACTCCACATCTCGGCCAGCGCAGGACTCTTCAGAGCCGGCAGCTTGTGCAGGTGCCAGGACAGAGGAGGTGGAGCTCTGGGACAAGGAATGAAGTTGGGTCACAAATGTGCCTGGCAGAGATGCCCCTCCCAGCCCAACTCCAGGTGCAAAATCTAAAGCCTGGCAGACAAAATGTCACCAAAGACACTGCTAAGCAAAGCTGGCACTTACTGATCTTGGCCGCTCAGGCTCTGGGCTGACAGCAGGGGCAGCTTCACTGGCACCTTCCTCTTCAGCCTCCTCCTCGGGTACAGAGGCAGCCAGAACAGGTGCTGACGCTGCCTTTCTGCTCTGTGGACACAGCAGCATGAGGGACAGGAAAGAACCTGTCATTCAGAACCTTACGTATCTCCAGCTACACGCCCCGCTGCATCTCAGCTGCTCCTTTAGCCACCCACAGCTGCTCTGTGGAGAGGGCCAGGTCACTCCTGGGGACAGTGTCTCCTCCATATCCTGCAAGGCTGTGAACTGCATCTTTGCACTGCTCTCTTCACAGGGGACAGGGAGCCTGCACAGCCACTGGGCACAGAGGGCCTCACTCTTCTGTACCGCAGCACATCCAAAGACATCCCAATGCTGCCTCTTGTCTCCCGCTAAGACAAATTCCCGTTGGAATAGTGGGAAACTGACGCCTAAATGCCCAAATTCCACACTGCTTTTCCAGGCCTCATTGGCTGGGGGAAGTGCTCTGGAAGCGTTTTCAGCCATGCATGGGGAGCGCTGTCTGATTAGAAACTTGCAGCTCTGCTTTGCTCCAGCCACAGGCCTACCCAGAGCTGCCACTTACTGATGCTGGATCCTCAGGCCCTGCAGTGGCAGCAGGCGCAGCTTGGTGGGCATCTTCCTCCCCTTTGGAAGCCCCTTTGGGCTCTTCTTCAGGAAGACACGCAGCCAGAGAAGGCTCAGGGGTCGGTTTTGAGCTCTGCAGACAGACCGCAGTGTGAGGGACAGGCAACCTTCTATGTATTCAGCTCTAGACCCAGCTGCACTAAGGAGTAATCATCTGGAGAGAAATGGGATTCTAAGTTGTTCAAACTCAAGTAAAATGGGCCAGTTAGATGGGACTGCACTCTCTTGTACAGCAGAAATTCCACTGTGGCTTAAAGCACCAAGAACCCCGCTTTCATCTGATTCCAAGCTCTGAAATGGAACCGGAGGAAACAGCCAGGGATCCTTCTCCTGCTGCTGCTGCTGGGCTGCCAAGAGTCTGGACTGTACTTTCATTCTTCCAACCAGGCTGGCGACAGACTGTAACAGGCCCAGCTCACAGATTGCTCCACAAGTATCAAACGCTGCCAATGCCAAAGGCTGCTTTGCCACTCACCCAAGGACTGGATTCTCTCCAGGCATAAGCAATGTGACCTGCAACACACAAGGGAAAAAGAACCGGATGCTGTAAGAAAACTGCCAGGGGTGGGCAAGCCCACCAAAAAGTCAACCCAAAGACAGAGTTTCTGCTTTCACTACATCCCTCCAGCAGCAACCCTTGTGTCACACAGCAAGCAAGACAACAGCACAAAATACTGCCTTGTGTCCACCTTATGTCCTCTTTGGCCACTCAAGCCAGAGAAACATGAGAGTGCGAAAGTCCAAGTGCTCCTGAAACAGTCGTTGCCTCTGCCCCACCCAGAAGCAGCTACAGCTCCTCTCTTTCCTGTACTTCAGTTTTCTGAAGAGATTGCAAGCAGCAATTGCCACGAGCTTGCTGAAGACGTTTCCCTAGAAAAGTTTCACCCAAGTCCCCCTTAGCCATGGTGGCAGTTCTTTTGTGACACAGCACGGGAACAGCTCCTGGCTTTGGCAACACACAAGTCTTTGGAAATGTCTGCTTCAGAGCTCTTTTCCAAGCTGATTCTGTCATTTCATCACAGAGCAAATGGCTGTTTTAGTGCACAAGAAATGTCAAGTTCCACAGTCCTGTCCCAGGATGAGGGAATGCAGACAAGAAGATGCTTCCCCTCAGTCCAGGAGAGCAACACACAATTTCTACAAGGACTCCTGCCAAGCTCTTGCAGTCTTCCCGTCTTGGAAGTTGACTTGCCTGAGCCAGCAAACTGAGGAGATTTCCAGACTCCACTGACCCAGGCCATGCCTTGGCGGGAGCAGAACCCCCACAGGCTACACTGCAAATGCTGCTAGAGACACCCCTTTCTTAGCTGGAGTTTTTGACAGCAGATTCAGCCAGCTAAAGGCCTCTTTGTGGGATTTTGCTTTCCAAACGCTGCACCAAACAAAAATGTCTACTTACGTGCCAGGTGGGCAAAAAAGTACCCAGAATACGCCACAGAAAAAGCCGTGAAAACCGCAGCACACGCTCGCTCCATGGCTCAAGCAGCACTGCTCAATCTGCACCAGAGGACACCTGTGGGGAAAAACAAAACTCCTCAGAGTCCTGTCAGGGTGCAGCCTGCTGGCAGAGACCTCGTGGATCTGCAGGTTCCGCCCGCACTGAGCGTGCCAAAGAGCTGCTCTGCACACTGAGGCCTTCCCTGCCTCGTCATGGCAACTTTGCCTTGACAGCGCTGTGAGGCGGCCGCTGACATCACAATAGCAGCTGCTCTGGGCTGCTTTGTGAATTCACACGTAGAACCAGACCTGCTCTACAGCTAAGGCCAAAAAACACTGCAGAGTTCTCTCTGCTAAAAAGCAACAAAAAAAGCCTTCCTAGTCTGTAACCTGTTGCTCAAAGCATTCTAAGAGTAACTTAAAAACACACCAAGCCCCTATTGCCCACACTGAGAAGCTGAATACTGAGAATGGACCAGGATGTGAGGAACCACATTATTGATCTTTGGCCGCTAATGCTTCTGAGCAAAAAACAGAAGGCTTGTTCCAGCTAGACCTTCTTTAGTTCTAGAAAGCAGCAAACAAGGAGAAGCACTATAATTACATTTAGAGATGTCTCCTGGGTGCAAAGACAAGGTCATAGATCTTTTAGTGCTATTTATTCAAAACTTTTTACATCATACCCATGGGTGTGGTTTTAGCAAGAAAATGCCATGACCAGAAATTGAAGGAGGATTGTTATGTCTGGCTCATTCTAGCAGAGAGGCCTTGGGACCACAGCACGACCATAATTTTTTCCCCCATTTTTGTCCTTCCACAGTGTTTTTGAGGACATGGGTCTGAGGATGGGTGACACAGAAGTGGCAGTTCTGACACACAGCTGAAACCATCAGGGCCAGCGTGGCATGTGGGACTGTTTCTCTAGTCCAGCAGAACAAGGCAACCCAGAGCAGTGACACTGATACCAACTGAGTCCAATCAAGACATAAGAAGCCCAGCAGGGTGGTAGGAAGAGGCAGTGAAGTGGCAGAACCAATCCCCACACACATGCCCTGTGTGGTGGACTGATGGCAATGGCAATACCAAACAGAGCTCTGCAGGGAGAGAGACACCCATTGCCACCACCACCACCACTGCCGCAGAGAGGGAGCAGGAAACTCCTGCTCCCTCCAGGTCCAGAACTGCTCCAGGCAGCACCAGCAGCCCCTGTCTACCATCAGAACCACTCTGTAAGCCCTTGCTGTCTTGTCTTTGTTCCAGGGGCCCATGTGACATTTCACCTTTGTTGGTTAAGCCATTAACTCTTTTGTACAATTTTCTTTTTATTGTTGTGTACTGCTTTTTTATTTTTTTACAACACTGTAATTCTAACATTTTTCGCCTCTCATAGATTTTTTTTTTTTCCATTATCCTCCTCCATTGTCATGGTGGAGGGGAGAGAGGAGAGGCTTTACAGGGACTACCTCAAGAAGAGGACATATAAAAGAGGGAACGCCTTAGAAAGAAAAAAAAAAAACAACAAAACAAACCCTCATGCTGCCTCTTTTGGAAGGAATAAAAGTGCAAGTTTCTCTAATATCCAGCCACAAATCTTTGGTGTCTTGACAACCAAGAAGTACAGGAATCTGGAAATCTCGTTGTGAGAAACTAGAGGAGATTGCTGGCTCAAAACATTTCAGGTGGTTGTATGTGGGGGAAGGGGCAGACCAAGCCTTGCTCTGGGTGAGGTGATGCCCTGCACCACACCCCCCACACCCCCAGGCCTGTATCCCAGCCCAGAAGTGGCTGCTAATCCCTGGCACACCAGGGGCAATGCTCCACACCTGTGTCTGGAGCCCCTAACCCAGCTCCTAAACGGCCAGGTGAGTGGGAGCCCCATGTGGGGGAAGGCCCCAGGAAAGTCAAAGGGTATTTAACTCAGGATATGTGGCAACCACGTGTCTTAACCCTACCTCCTCTAGAATTTCTATCAGCTGAACACTACTGGAACCAGGAGTGGTAGCTATGTCAGTTCTTTTCTATATCTTTTCTGTCACTCTCTCTTTCTCTTTATTATTCTAATTCCCTCCTTTCAGATTTTTTAGTAACTTGAAATCTAACAGGCTTGGAGTTTGTTGAATATGCTAAGTTAATGCTTTATGTTGGTTGAATGCTGCTCTAAATTTTTTGCCAAAGTTCTCTAATTTTCAAAAGTTGCCAGTGCCAGTGTTGTTTCGACCTCTTGAGAATATCTCATCAGTATTTCTCCCACTTGTCTAATTCAGAGCACATGAACAAGTTTCAGTCCTTTCAAAGTGTCTCACTGAGTGACATTTTTATATTTTAATTGGCACAGTGAGCAGGGTACTCTTGAGGAGACATGGGTATTTTACACAGCAGTAACTGCTTGTCACGTAATAAAGGAGAAATAAATTTTCAGTCAAAGCTGCTATTTTGTGGCAAAAAAGTAATGGAATCCCACACAGAAACTGATCTAAACTGCTCTCCACTGACAGACTTGCTAAAAGCTTATATATAAAGGTATCCAGCCCTAAAGAGAGATGGGGACTAAGAAACTAGCACCATCCACAGTTACTTGTGGAGAAAACATGAACTTTGGTAAAAGAAAATTTTAAAACCCTCGTATCTATATTTGTGAGTCAAATATGTTGCCGAGCAGCTAGAGAAGGAGCTGAATCAGCTGCAAATTGCCTCTGAGGCTGAAACAATAGCCGGCCGCAGGCCGGAGCAAGAACTGAATGCCAGGAGGAAGCTAGCCCCCAAAACCTGAGACACCAGTTAAACACAGTTGTCCAAAGCCAAAGAGCTTTAGCGTTGCAATTTAACACTGCGGGGGAAGGCCTGGGACCAGCGTCCTCCAGACTGCAGGAAGCGTCAGGCCTCCCAGACTGCACCGCCACTGCCACAGCCCTTGGGAGGGCTTTAATGGGGAACCTCTTCCCTCCCATCTTAATTCTGCCTGCCCCTAAAAAATATGGCAGTGGGACGCCCCAAACAGGATGTCACCTTCCTCCGCTCCCTGGAGGAGAGGAGCAAAGCCAGTCTTCTTCCCTCCTCCTTATCCCAGGCCCTGCCCACTGATAAAGAAGGAATTCGCTAATCAGGAGGCAGAGTTAATGGTAGTGATACTTCACTCAACGCTCTACTCACCTACAAGAGAAAATTAGCAATAATCCTAAAGAAAGTTAAATGGAGAATGTTTTGATAATTTCGCTAATGGGGGGAAATGAAATCTTTTCGAGGAGGAAGCACATGGTGAAAATTCCTGGTCTTTTGCCTGGGGAACAACCTGTTGTGTGAAAAGTTTGGACACCTTGGACGGGGGAGAACCCCTATCTATCCCCACTCCAAAATATGCTAAAATTACTGGGAGAGTGTGGGAGGCAGCTGACCTCCAAGCAATGCATGAGAGACGGCTGATGCCCCTTTGATCTTCTTCTGTGTTATTGTTACTTATTTCAAAATTTAGGATAGAGACTGAGAAAACAGAATCTCGGCACCACCTCCAAAAAGTGAGTTGGGGAGGGTGGTGAGTTCAAATACCCTAAGAGGCTCTCTGAAAATAAAATGGGAAATAAACGGAGATTCAGTTTCCCTGTACTCTTAATGAAGCTTTGCAAACTGCTCCTGCAGTGCCTCTTTCTGGCAGCGGTGGGTATTGAGCACTGTCTTCCGCCAGAGGCTGCAGGCCGAAATGCTGCCGCTAGAGAATCTGTAACCCTTAGGAGAAAATGCTTTTATCACCATGCAAGTTTGTCGTTTTGGTCTCACTAATAACCCTGAATGTTCAAGTGTATCCTCACCAGTCAGGAGACCGAGTGTATGTCCAGACCTGGGATAAAGAGCCAATTAACCAAAATTTTGATCCCATGGCTGTGAGATCTACAGCTAGAGACTTCTAAATGATGTGATTAAAGTCAGCTCTGGACACACAGAATTGTATTGAACAGCACAGTAAATGTAACTCTGCTGCAGATAAAGCTACAATAGGACAAGAAACGCTAAAATGAAAAACATTAAATGGTTTACCTTTCTGCTCATTTCCTTAACAATGTCTCCAGTATGCAGCATGGCTGTTTGTTCCTGAACTAGTCAACCATCCTAGCAGGACCTTGTACCTAATGACTGTAATAGCAAGTATGGCTTTGACTGCCAGAGGGGTGAGAGACCAAGAAAGAAAAGAGAGCCAAGTCTGTGGAGAAGATAGCAGAGGAATGGGTAGAGGATAAGGGACACAATAGCTCTTAGACTAATATTGTAACTAGAAGCTAGGACAAGGCCAGCGTGAGGATGAGGGAGAGAAACTGAGATCATGAGAAAAGAGGAACTAAATGCTACAAGGTGATACAACTGTTGCAATATGCTGATATAACATGAAGTAAGCTATTGTGTAGTCCCTACCAAGCAGGAGCTTGGATTTTGCAATATGTATGAACTAATTATTTAGAATATAAATTTAAGCGAGAAAACAAATAAAATCGAGCCTGATTGATCAACATCAGTTGAGTCAGTCTCCCTCTTTTCAACACATTATGAGTAGCAGATCTCCAAATGTTCACAAGTCCCTAACAAGCACAAAGTTGAGGAGAATTAAAGCCACACGGGCCACATTTGCAGCACTCAAACACAGCCTTGTTGCTGCTGCTGCTGCTGCTGAAATAGAATCAACTGGCAGAGGCCATCACAGAAATTGCCTCTGCAGTGACAAATAAAATGAAAAAAATCCACCAGGAGAAAGAGAAACCAGAACTCCTCGACTCCCTTCATTGCTTCCTCCGAGCAGCAGCAGCAGCAAGTGGAGATGGGCAGAGGTATTTGCAGCTGCTGCTGATCCCAGCTGGAGCCCAGCCTGCTGCCCAGGGCCAGCGGGAACCTGAGCCCAGCCCGGGCAGCTCCCGCAGTGTCGGGAGCTCAGCGCAGGCGGGGCCAGGCCCAGAGCCCCGGGCACGGCCGCCCATTGCGGGGCAGCGGCGCAGGCGGAATGTCCTGCGGCCCAAACCTCCTGCTCCTGCCACACAGCAGCGCCCATCCTTCTCCCCCTGCTCCTCCTCTCCCAGCACGCCACCAATTCCAGCTCCCAGGAGCCTTCCCAAGACAGGGCTCAGCCTCCTGTTTCAGCCTGAGTGTCCCTGCAGAGGAACAGGGCATCTTTCAGGCACTTCCACAAGCTCAGGCTTCTCATTTCGTGAGGCATCTGGGATGAAAATGGCCTTTTTCAGAAAGACAACAGCAGAGGGAATGGCTGCGAAATTATTAGAAAAAATGACCCTTCTTCCAGACCATGTTCACTGAGTCATTCCCTATTGCCTTTCTCCTTTTCAGATTTTTTCAGTCATCTCCTCAGATTGGTTGAGCTTGTTCTGGTGCTTCTCATGAAATGATTGTGTTCTTGATTTAGATCAATGCATGACACATAGAATCATCTAAACTTAACACAAAAAAACACTGTCAGCACATTTTCATGTTCTAGATCACTATCAAGATGTTGTTGGGCATATTGGAATGATTATCACACAACTCTCCACTCCTGGCTGCAGCCTCTGGAGATTCTTTCTCTGCATTCAGCCAGGCTTGTGTTCTCTAACAACTCCTGGTACCCTGGCATGTTTCCTTAGGGTTGAACAGTAACAATGACAACCTTAAAAATGGAACAACTCCCCAGTCCTCAGGGAAAAAAAAAGAAGCTGTAAAGTTCTCCAAACATTTGACCTGCTTTGCTGCAAGAGTTGTGCTGCACACACAGTGTGGAAAGCCAAGAGAAGCTGCAGTTGGTGGCACATCTTGTGACAGAAGCTGCACCTCGTTCTCTAGGGAAGGTTCTTGACAAGAGCAGACAAGACTGTGAAGAAGATTCCTGGAAACCTGAAAAGGCTTTCCAGAATTGAAATGAAAATGGAAAAAAACAATCCAAGATGTTTTTCTCTATTTGTTTCTATTCTCCCCTTTCTTATGTTGCAGTATTTCTCCATCCCATTCATTCCAAATGGATCTCACCTCTAAGACTGATGATTTAGCGAGTTTTAGACACTGTAAAATACCATGAGCTACACACAGTTTGCCTTCCCCTGTTCTTGTTGGAAAGCAATGCTGAAACTATAGGTGCAGTGCTTGGGTCAGGCACCAATCCTACAGGCAGGGAATGTGCCCTGACAGTGTGTGAGCCTGAGCAGGGCCAATGCCCAGCAGCGTTGCTGTGCTCGGGTTCCATGGAAGCATCCCAGGAGCAGCTGCTGAGGTCAGGAGCCATGGCAGGCACCAGGCTGCTCCAAAGGCCCTTGGCAGGGTGGGCTCCTGGCCTGGCTCTGTGTGCCAGGAGCCGGCAGCGCTGGGTGCAGGGAGCCCAGGGAGGGCACAGAAATGCTGGGCTGGGAAATGCTGGGGGGGACAGCGAGATGGGCGTGTGCAGCCGGCCAGGGCACAGCAGCAGCACGCACAGCAAGCACAGCCTGCAGGACACATGGCCAAGGGCTGGGCAGGGCTGGCAGGGCCACAGGCACCCAGCCCTTTGTCCCCTGGGCTCTGGCAGCGCCTCTGGAGGCCCCACAGGAGGAACTTTCCTTTCAGGGCCTGCACTTTGCTCCTCCCTGGCCCCTCCCTGAGGAGGCTGGCAGGGCTTGCAGTTTGATGCCATTTGTCCTTGCTGCCCCTGCCATCCCACTGGCCCACAAAGAGCCCCGAGGCACCCAGGAGGGACAGGCCCTGCTGTGCCAGGCCTGGGCTCAGGGCTTGGCCTTTCTGCTCCCTCCAGCCAAGGCAGGCCTTGCTCAGCACTGCAGTTCCTGCTGCTGTGCCCCAAGCTGGCTGGGCCGCTGTTGGAAAGGGACTTGAGGTACCTCGATCCCCTCAGGGGGCACATGGGAGAAAACAACAAACTTCTCACCAGAGTGGAGAACAAACTTTTAGTTGCAAACTACAGAAAATGAAATAATTGGGAAATCTTAAAGCACCATGGAATTCCAGTAAATCACTTCACAAAGCAATGATTGAGAAAACTCTGACCTGTCCTACTTCCAGTTCTCCAGATTTTCAGAAGTAGTCAGGAGAAGAGAGAGGGAGATCCACAGTCCCCCTTGGATCCAGTGCCATCTCAGCTGCTGGGAGCTCTGGGGCCGTGGGACGTGTCAGTGTCACAACCATGTCACAGCCTCACCTGCTCTGGTCCCTCTCACAGGTGGGGTTTTTGGGGTGCCAGGGGCTTGGCAGCCACTTTGGGGCTGGAGCAGAGGCTGCATTGGCTGGGGCTGGGGCAGTGACCGCCCCATCTATGCAGAACTTGCCCTGGCCCCCAAACACACCCTGGAGATGTCTGGGGCCATTCATCATTTCTCTGCTCTACAGCACCGAGGCAACGGACTGTGGCTGCAGCTCTGAGCTGGTGCCCAAGGCAGCCACCCCTGGCAATGGGGCTGCAGGGAGCTGCTGTCAGGAAACCCCTCCAAAGAGTTGAGGAATGCCCCACAAGGGCCTCAGAAACATGGAATACCCCAAAATCTCTTCAGGAATGTGAAATATCCAGAAACTCACTCAGTAATTGGCTCCCTCTCCTTTCATCATCCCCAAACTTGGCCTATCTCAATCCAGACCCCACCTCCCCAGTCCCAACACCAACTCATCCCACCCCTGCTAGGCATCAAGACCCCCTTCCCAAGCCCTATTTCCCCCATTTCACACCTCCCAAACCTCCTCCCACCCATCCTGCCCCACCCAATGCTCACCTCTTCCCTCCTGATTTGCATCCCACTTCACCCAATCCCCTTCCAATCACATTCCACCCTGAGGGGCTGTGGAATCAATTTAGGAAATAATTTTGGGGTGCGATTGAGTAGTTTCCAGTGGCATTGAGTACTTTTGAGGTGACACATCGAACCTTCTCGTCTCTTTGAGTGCAAAGACATGGAGAAAACTACACCATATACCCCCCAAACCACCAAATGCTCCCAAGTACCTCCCTGAATCCCAGATTCCCTGGAAACACTAGTAAAAAGTGAGGCTTTAGATGCCTTTGATGAGTTTATTGATTTTTACCCAAATTTTGTCTATTTTAAAGGAATGAACATTAATCAAAAGAGTATTAGGAAAACCAAGCAAAAAGACGACCACTCACGTGTCTTCCCAAAGGAGATCACAGTGAATGTGGGTCACCAGGGCTCTACCCAATGTGGGTCCTCCAATGGGGGATGGAGTTGGAGCAGAGCACAAAGCTCTTCCCACAGTTGGGGCACTCTCAGGGCTTCCCCTTCTGGTGCTTCCATTGGTGTTTGGTCAAGTGAGAGCGCTGAGTGAAGCTCTTCCCACACTGCGGACACTCGTGGGGCCTCTCCCCAGTGTGGATGCGCCGGTGGGTGACGAGGTTGGAGTTTTGCTTGAAGCCCTTCCTGCAGGCGGGGCAGCGGAAGGGCCTCTCATTGGTGTGAATCCACTGGTGCAGGAGGAGATTGGAGCTGGTCTTAAACCTCTTCTCACACTCAGGACACTCATAGGGCCTCTCCCCAGTGTGGCTCATTCGGTGGATGATCAGCAGGGACCTTTGGTTGAAGCCCTTCCCACATTCCCCACACTTGTATGGCCTTTCTTCAACGTGGGTGTTCTGGTGGTGGATCAAGTGGGAGCGTTGTCTGAAGCTCTTCCGACATTGCTCACACTGGTAGGGCCGTTCCCTGGTGTGGATCCTCTGGTGGCTGATCAGGTGGGAGTTTCTGCTGAAGCTCATCCCACATTCCCTACACTCATGGGGCCTCTCTCCAGTGTGGATGTGCCGATGCCGGATGAGAGTGGAGTTGTGCTTGAAGCCCTTCCTGCAGTCGGGGCAGCGGAAGGGCCTCTCCTCTCTGTGAATCTGCTCGTGCCTGAGGAGAGTGGAGCTGGTCTGAAACCTCTTCCCACACTGGGGACACTCATAGGGCCTCTCCCCAGTGTGGATCCTCTGGTGTCTGATCAGGTGGTCTCTCTGGCTGAAGCTCTTCCCACACTCCAAGCACTTGTGGGGCTTCTCCCCATCATGAAGCTGCTCATGGACCAGCTCAGAGCCCTGGCTGAAGCTCTGTCCACCTTCTTGGCACAGGTTGGGTTTTTCCTCCTCAGAGCCCCCTAGGATGTGTTTGGAGCCCCTCCTCCTAAGGGATCTTCAGGGCTTTTCTTCCCCATTGGATTCTTGCACAGTGGAGCCACTCAAAACAGCTTCTTCCATGAGGTTCTGCTCTGGGGATTTGTCCTACCTGGTCTCCATCCTCCGCTCCTTGTCTGGGGGAGGAAGGACAAGGAAAGGATGGGATTTGGCTCCGTGCCAGAGGGAAGGGGAAGGAGATCCCCTCAGTCCATCCCCAGCAAGACAGTGTTGGCAGAAGGGTTGTCCTGCAGCCGGGGGCCGTGCTGGGCTGGGAGATGGAGCAGGAGAGAGGGGGAAAGGGGCACTGACTTCCTCCTCACCTGCCTGGCTGTCCCGGGGCATCTTCCTCTTCATCGTAGACTAAATTAAAAAGCTAAAAATTAAAATAACAATGCAGTAGTAAAACAAAAAAACCACTAACAGAGTCAAAATACAACCTGACACCCAGTTAGTCAAGGTGTTTGTGGCTGCTGTCCTCCTGCAGTGACAGATGTGGTTTTCTTGAAACAATGACCTTGTAGAAGGGTGTAGTTTTCCTCTGATGGTCCAGTGATGGTGCAGATGGGTCTGGTGCTCCTCTGGGAATCCAGTGGAAACAGACTGCTTCTGATGTGCTGAATGTCAGATTATATCCAGATTATATCCGCTCCCTGTGGGCAGAGCATCTCACAATGGGATGATTTACTTTTATCAGTCATGCAGTGAGCATCAATGGCCCATTAACAGAAGATAAGCCCCTGGAGGGAGGATGGGTTGTGGAAGAGATAAAGAACACTGCCCCACCTGCAGTGGGGCATTAACAGCTGGGCCATTAACAGAAGATAATCCCTGGAGTTATGAGGGATGGGCCATGGAAGAGATAAAGAACACTGCCCCACCTGGTTTTAACAGATGAGAATAGAATACAAACTTTTGGTTCCATCTTGCATTGCAACCCAAGACTATTGGTCAAATGCATATTCATGAAGACTATACACATTTAAACATTCCTTTGTGTGCACATTTTCTAGGAATTCCTTAGCTTAGTTCGACCCTTGACCTCATCTTTCTAAAGGATGTGCCATAATTCAGATGTGATTTTGAGACTTTTGTGTTTTATTTCCTCTCAAGGCCACCTGGTCTGTGGTTTGGCAGTTATTGATGGCCAAAGGGTCGGTTGTGGATTCCTCCTGGGCCTTCCTGTGCAATTTGCCTGTGTTTTTTTTCAATGTTACCTTATCATCCAGACATTTTAGCCAACATTTTTCTTTCAATCAACTTTAGCCATTTTAGTCTCGTCAGTCAGTTACAGAAATACAGGCATCAGTCATTATTTCATCACCCCAGTCACTTCTGCAAAGATAATTAGCACATTTTAATTTTTAATACTTATATAATCTTTTAAATAGCACATTTATATTATTTTAATATTTATGTTTATTATTATTGTCTTTATATTATATATTTAGACTTTTATAATATACTCTATTTCAATATTTTGCAATACCATAAACTATAATACATTTATCACACTGAAATAGGCAATCTCCACAGGGATTAGGGTATTAACTGCTAAAGGGTGACAAATTAGACTATATCAAAAGCAGTTTAAAAGAAATTACAAACTGCACAGTGTTAAAATAATTTGCAAAAGCCAAGATATAGATATGAAAGCCAAGAACTACACAGATATTTCTAACAGGTCTCCTGGCCTAACAGAACACCAGGACTGTGCTAAATGAACAGATTGAAGGAATTACAAGGATGCACGCTAGGAGTACTGAGGACATATGAAAGGCTGTCTTTGTTTGAAAGACAGGGATCTGCTGGGGAGGGGCAGGGCCTCCCTAGAAATGGAGAATTCAAACCCCCTCCCTCCAAATTATTATAATTTAGAAAAGGAAAGGGGCTTTCAGGCAGAGGGATGAGGTTAAGAAGAACAGTTTTTTACTAGTATATATAACAAGGCAAACAAACAACAACAACTGCAGCATTAATAGCAAACACAACCAGGAACATTGGGAGGCATTGTTTCACAAAGCCCTGGGCAGTCCAATCTCTTGGGACCCTGAGAGCACCAAGCTGGAAGAGTGGAAAAAATCCCGGGCTGGTGGATGGGATCAGAAGCTGTGCAGTGGCAGCTGGAATGGCAGGGATGTCCCAGCAGGGCAGGGCAGTGTGGGGTCACAGAGCAGCAAAAAGCCTGAAGGCAGCGCCGAAGAAACGGCGGCAGCGGGATGGGGCTGGCCCAGCAGGGCAGGGGGAGACGAGCTCAGAATTCCTGGGCACATGAGCAGGGGTTGGCAGATTTCACAGGACTGCACTTTGGTGCTGGCAGCAAACTCCTCCCACAGCAAGCAGCAGCCTGCCTGTCCTCTCCCCGACACCGAGAGCAAGAGAGGGAAGCTGCCCCCAGCCCTGTCCTTTTTCCTGCCCCAAAACTCACGTTATCTCCCCCTCCTGACTTTTGGCCACCTCTATATTTTGTTCAAGCACCCAGAATCACTCAGTACTTAGTCTCACAGCAATTTATGGACAAAAAAATCTGTAAATAAAAAAGGATCAAACCAAATCTCCAATAATCTCCAACTCCTACTTCAGGGAACTTGGGCTCTCTTTTGGTTTGAATAGACAGGGATCTGCCAAGGAAAACTGGAGTCTCCCTTGGAATGTAACCCCTTCTCCCCTTTTTCAAATTATTGTAAATTTGCAATTAAAGGGGTGTTAGGCAAAGATTTTGGGGATAGGTATAGCAGTTCTTTACTAGGGATATTAAAAATACAAATGTTGTAGTATTGTAGTGTTGGAATTCTGTAGTGGTTTTTACTTGTCTGATTGTCCGTGGGAGATATTCTTCTCTTTAATGCTTCATTGCCATGACTATCTGTGCATGCACTGAAGAGAAATGAACTCAGTTTCTGGGGAAATGAGCAGCTGCAAGATGAGGGTGTGAATTTTCAATGGTTGATAACTGGGTCTTGCAGGGCCTTGGGGCTGGCCATGGATTTCCCAGCAAAGGCTGCAAAGACACTGGAACAGACTTGTCTCTGGATTTCTCAGTCCCTTGTGGATTGGTTTTCAAAACCTGTGGATGGATTGCTGAAAGTCTCTAGGTGCTTGTTGAACTCCAGGAGTTTGACCAGAGCAGACTTTCTTGGTTGATTTTCCAACCTATACTCTGAATTTTGAATTTGAACCATTCAAGAGTGTAAAATTGAATTAAGTTGTTTTTTATTTCTTCCCATGTCAGTAATTTTTTTTACCTTTAAGAACTTTGTCAGTCTTCTGCAGGGGCGTATGCTTGTCTCTGATGATTTTGCAGTTTTCTTCTTCAATATGGTTTTCATTACATGACTTTTATCAGGATTTTATCAGTATTAAACATCTGAACAGTGTATTTCAGATTAATTTATCACAGCTCATAATCAGCCTCAAAGATTTTCCAGATTATCTAAAGGGGATATAGCTCTGATCAAGGTGTCAAATACCACAGTCACTTAGACCTTGATCTCTCAAAGTCCTCATCAGCATTTTTAAACAGTATTCTTTTCCATCTCCTTTCATGTAAGAAAGGTCTTATTCCTGCCATCACAATGTCCCACAATTAAAACCCCACAGCTCTGTTTAGTACCTGTAGGTAGTTGAATTGCACTGTTTCCTTTGAAACCAGGTACGTGTTTGGGCTGCAGCCCTTGAAAGAATTCCTGATTGCAACATAATTTTGTGTGACACAGGAGGTTACTGCTGCTGGGAGGCTCTGTGCTGATCCTTTGGGAAAAAATATTAAAGGAAAAATCCAATGGAAAGCTCAGACAACAGAGTCATTGATAGTTTTACAGGTTTTAATTTTGTCAGTTTTCCCTTCCTTTAATTTTTTTAAAAAGTACTTTTATTTTAAAGTGAAAGTCTGTCTTTCAGCAAAAATTTATTTGGAAGTTTAGTGGGCCATTCATTCACCCCAAATCTGGTACCAGTTCTTTTGACTCCATGATGACTCAGATAATTTTCAGTCATTCTTTTTGAACTTTTTCTTACCTCTTAATCTTTTTCTTATCAGTGGTAGTGCTGACAAAATTTAAAGGCCCATGCTTTGGACAAAAAAACCATTTTTATAGATCATCAGATTATTTTTATTGTGGGAAAGAGGTATTAGCTGTAAATAGATTCTCTTAGGGAAAGGAAGATTTTCTATTTTGAGGTGACGTGTTGAAAGAGATTCATGGAAAGATTTGACCCATTTATCTCCATCTGGTTTTAGGGGGAAGATGTGCAGGCTCTGATAAGCAGCATTTGATGGCCTCAAGTTGGGCAACTCCAAATCCAAGGTGTCTGTTTGGGAAAACGTTGATTTCTGTAGAGCAGGTACTAAAGTTGGGGCCAGAGCTGGGAAGTGTGGCTCCCAGCCCAGAGCCATCATCTCCATAAAACCACTCCTCCAAAGTCCTGGCATATTTTCGGATAGCCTGCACCTCAACAGTGAAAACCAACGTCTTGTATAAAGAACAGAGAGGGCAAAGGGTAAAAAATGTCAAAAGAAAGTAATTTGGATGTCTTGGGAGCAGAGAAATCATTTCAGTGAGCCATCTCTGACAGAGAGTTTTGGAAAACAAATACAGAATAATAAGTTCCCTGCAGGGAAAAAGCCAACTCCATGCTCAGGCCATGATATTTATCAAAAGCAAGTCTGTGATTGCAGGAACTCTCCTGCCCAGAGGAATCCTGCAGGGCCAGCTGCTCTCCGGAAGGAGCCTGTGAGCTCCATCAGCCTTTTTGTCAAGCAGGGGCCAAGTCCCAAGTGTAGCAAGTGATTGAAAGATCCTGCCCAAGCCCCTGCCCAGGTGACCCAAGGTGAAGGGGACGGAGACCCCAGAGCCTTTTGGGGACACCTGGGACACAGCTGGGACCCCCTGAAATCCCTTTGGGAGAACCCAGACCCTTTTGGGGACACTTGGGAAGCCCTGGACCGATTTGGGGAGCCCCAAGACCCCTCTGGAATCCCCCCAAAATCCTCTTGGGACCTCCCCACACTCCTCTAGGCCCCCCTTGGGACACCCCCAGACCCATTTGGGGACACTTGGGGACCCCCAAGACTCTTCTGGCATCCCCGCAGACCCATTTGGGGCACCCCTGACACCCCAGACCCATTGGGGGCACCTGGGACCCCCCCACACCCATTTGGGGAGCCCTTTGGGACCCCCCAAACTTCTCAGAGACCCCTTGGGACACCCCAAGACCCATTTGGGACTCCTCAGAGACCACAGACCCATTTGGGGACTCCCAAAAACTCTCTGGAACCCTTTGGGACCCTGTCCCAGACCCATGTGGGAACACCTGGGACACACGTGGACCCCCCGACCCATTTGAGGACCCCCAGAGACCCCCAGACCCACTTGAAGATGCTCCACGACCCCCCTGGGACATCCCCTGACCCATTTGGTAACCTTTAGAACTCCCCAAAATCCCCCGGGGACACCACCCAGGCCCATTTCTGCCCCTCCCCCTCCCTTTCTCCACCCTCCCTGACTCCCCTGGGTAACTTAGGGGATATTTTGGAGATATTTTGGGCTAATTCTCATGTAATTTTGGGGTAGTTTGGGGGGATGTTTTGTGGTAAATTTGAGGTAATTTTGGCTTTCTGAGAGTACACATTTTAAAGATATTTTGTGGTAATTTTTGTGTAATTTTGTGGATATTTTGGGGTAATTTGGAGACAGCTGAGAGAAAATTCCCTGGGAATGTTCCAAAAAAATTCCCAAAAATCTGTGGAGAGGGTGCCTAAAATGTCCCCGAAATATAAAAAACAAAATTGAAAAAATGTGTGGGGAATGTTTCTCTAATCCCCCAAAACCCATCTCTGTGTGCTCAGCCTGTGCTCAGCACCCGGCCCCAGCAGTGTCCCAGTGCCAGCCTCTGTGGCATCGGTGCCCACAAGGGGTTTCCATGGCAATGGCCAGGCCAGGTGACCCAGGTGTGGTGTCCCAGGGAGGGCTGCCATGGAAACAGTGGCCAGCCCTAACCCTTTCTGTCTGCCTGAGCTGCCTTTGGCCCTGGCAGTGGCGTTTGCTGCTGGTCCCGCGGCGCCTGAGCAGCCAGCGCGGCACAGGGCAGGTGGCCATGGCACAGCCCCCAGCAAGGGATCCCCTCTGCCTCTGGGCACTGACACCAGCCCTGAGCAAGGGGCCCAGGCAGTGGGCTCAGGGCAGTGCCCGTGGCCACAGCCCCTTGCCATGGCCCAGGCCAGCTTGGCATGATGATCCACCCTCACTCCTGGCCCAGGCCAGCCCTGCACTGCCCTTCCCCACTGCCTGTCTGCACACAAGCACTTCCAGGCCTCTCTGCATTGCCCTTGCCCTCACTCTGGGCTCACTCACACACCTCCCAACAACCCACCTGCAGCTTGGAGCTGCAAGGAGTTCAAAGCTTGTCTGTCCTTCAGCAGTTGGTCTAATTCTGCCTTCAGCCAACTCTGGATTTGTGTTTATTGCAGAACTTCCTGTGTGTCTAAAACATTCCTTGCATAGTTCTGCCTTGGGGAAGGGGAACGTCCTTGGTGGCACCTTGGCCTTGGCACACACTTGAGGAGATTGTCTGAAATTTGGCAGCTTTAGATTGCTACATAGAGGAAGAAACCCCTCTGAGCACAGCCAGTTCTCCAAGCAAAGCAGGTCCCAGGTGAGTGATGGGAGACAGAATGGGGCTGGGGAATGTGGAGCAAGGTTGTCCACACTTGGTCAGAGCTCAAGGCACAGCTTCTCTGAGCTGGCCAGACCTCCTTGTGAGAGTCCCTGGATCAATATCAGTCACTGAATGCTGCAATCACCTCTTCTCTAAAGAGAACAGGAATACAATACATCTTTTCAAATAGAAATGTGTATTTCTTAGAAGCCCTTGGAAACTTTTCTCCATAACTACAGTAGGAAACCTTCCTAATGAACTGCACCAGACCAGAGGGAAATCAAAGCACAGCCATGGTTTGTCAGGACTTGTTTGATCCTAATGAGCCCCGTGGTGCATTTGGTGCTGAGCCCTGGAACCTCAGGGCCTGAGAGGAGATTGCACAAACCTTTCCAGGAGTCAAAGTCAGAGGAAACACCCAAAGTGTCTCAAAGTATTAATGGGTTCCACTGAGGTTCATCCCCAACACAGGCTACTCATGGAGTTCTTGAAGGAAACAATTAGAGGCCAGGATTGCACAAAAACCTCTCAGAGACTTGGTGTGGGAAGGAAAATCCAAAGCACCTTTAAAACCTTGAGTATCTCTAAGCATGAATGAGCCCCACTGAGTGTCAATGCAAAGCTCCCAAGGGACTCATTAAAGCAGATAGTTAGAGGCCAATTATCACACACAGCACTCAGACTCAGTGTCAAAAAGTAGTTCCTTAATAAACTCTGAGTACTGTGAAGTGCTAATGAGCCCCACTGAGTGTTGTTACAGACTCAGGATCCCAAGGGACTTGTTAAAGTAGATAATTGGGGCCATGATTGCACAAATCTCTCACAGAGTCAGTTTTAAAAGGGAAACTCCAAGTACCTTAAAATAACTAAAGTATCTTGAAGCATTAATGAGCCCCACTGAATGTCACTACTGACAAAGCCTCTCAAGGGACTAATTACAGCAGATAATTGGATTGCAAAACCTCTCAGAAATTCCAAAGCAAAAGGAAAACCCAAAGTCCTTTGAAAACCCTGTCACCACTGCCTGCAGTTCTCTGCTCTGCCTGGGGCCTGGGGACACTTTCTCTCTCCTGTCCCTCAGTGGGACCCATTAAAACTTCAAGAAACTTTGGAGTTGGATTCTGACTTGGAGCTCTGGAGAGGTTTCATCACCTCCCTCTGATGTTCAGGGCCTCTGCACAAGCCCCAAGAGTGTCATTAAAGTCCTTGTGGCTGTGTCTGTGCTGCTGAGCTGGGCTGGGCTCCTGGCACAGAGGCAGCTCCTGGCAAACAAGAAAAGCTTCAAATATGGATTTCTCTTGATGAGCAGCTCTTCTCCCAGCCCAGCAGGGCTGGGGCACTGCCTGCAGCCACCCTGGGCACAGCACACAGGCACAGAGAGCTTCAATCACTCAGGGCTGGGAAGGGGCTGACAAGTGCCTAGGGGAGAATCACTCCCAGCCCTTGGCACAGGAACCTCTGGCTGCAGGACAATGCAGCTGCACCTCCTGCAGTCCTCTCCTAAAGCTGGAACATGCCAATGCCTACAGACTCTGTGAGTACATTCTCTGCTTCTCTCCTGTGTAGAGCAGCCAGGGGTGCCCAGGGCTGTCCTGCAGAGCAGGGTCCTGCAGCCCAGGGCGCTGTGCTGGGGCAGGGACTCTGCTGCCTGCCAGGGACAGCTCTCAGCCAGCCCTGGGAGCTGCTCCCAGCACTGGGGGACAAGATCTGGGTGGAAGGAGACAGCTGGTAAGGCTTGGAAGTGTTCTACTTCTGTGGTAATGATGCTCTCTTTTTCAGGAATGCTCCCAACATGGCATTTAACTGCAGAACATATCCAAGTAGATCATACAGGGAGCACAGTGAGGCCATGGCTAAGTAAGAGGGAAAAATCCTGCTTTATTAATCTACTACTCTGTGTTGCCTGGATGGGAAATTGCACACAGATATTCATCTTTCAGTTCAGGGTTAGAAAAATAAAAAAAATTCTCTCACAGCTTACTAAACCAGGCAGTGACAGAAATCAGCACAGGGCCCCTTAAAGGCAGCACCAGAATCACTTTTCCAGCCTCCTCAGGGTTGCTCTGAGGTTGCCATCAGAGCCTGCAGAGCCAGAGCTGCCCCTGGGCAGTGCCTGAGCTGGGAGGGCTCTGCAGGGCAGAGCTGAGCCCCCAGGGCTGGGCTGGGCTCTGGCAGCACTGGCAGGGCCCAGCCCTGGGCACAGGGAAGCAGCTGCAGGCAGGGACAGCTCCAGGCAGCAGAGCCCTGGGCAGGCACTGGGGGGAAAGTGCCACCAAGCTGGGCTGGGATATTGAAAGTCCTCTCCTAACTGAAATATTCCATGTTTACTCTTTTTACAGATCCCCATGCCCAGACTCCACAAATGTCCAACAGCAGCTCCATCAGCCACTTCCTCTTGCTGGCATTGGCAGACACGAGGCAGCTGCAGCTCCTGCACTTCTGCCTCTTCCTGGGCATCTCCCTGGCTGCCCTCCTGGCCAACGGCCTCGTCATCAGCGCCGCAGCCTGCGGCCACCACCTGCACAGCCCCATGTTCTTCTTCCTGCTCCACCTGGCCCTCAGCGACCTGGGCTACATCTGCACCACTGTCCCCAAAGCCATGCACAATTCCCTCTGGGACACCAGGGACATCTCCTATGCAGGATGTGCTGCACAGCTCTTTTTCTTTCTGTTCTTCATTGGAGCAGAGTTTTCCCTCCTGACCATCATGTGCTACGACCGCTACGTGTCCATCTGCAAACCCCTGCACTACGGGACCCTCCTGGGCAGCAGAGCTTGTGCCCACATGGCAGCAGCTGCCTGGGCCAGTGCCTTTCTCTATTCACTGCTGCACACAGCCAATACATTTTCCCTGCCCCTGTGCCATGGCAATGCCCTGGGCCAGTTCTTCTGTGAAATCCCCCAGATCCTCAAGCTCTCCTGCTCCAAATCCTATCTCAGGGAACTTGGGCTCATTGCTGTTACTGTCTGTTTGGTATTTGGTTGTTTTCTGTTCATTGTTTTCTCCTATGTGCAGATCTTCAGGGTTGTGCTGAGGATCCCCTCTGAGCAGGGACGGCACGAAGCCTTTTCCACCTGCCTCCCTCACCTGGCCGTGGTCTCCCTGTTCCTCAGCACTATCATGTTTGCTCACCTGAAGCCTCCCTCCATCTCCTCCACATCCCTGGATCTGGCCCTGTCAGTTCTGTACTCGGTGGTGACTCCAGCCCTGAACCCCCTCATCTACAGCCTGAGGAACCAGGAGTTCAAGGCTGCAGTGTGGAGGCTGATGACTGGATGTTTTCAGAAACATTAAACTGCTGGCCAATTTCTACATATCACTTGTAATAAAACTCAAATATGATATTTCTTTTTGGTTTGGTTGTGGGGTTTCTCCTGTGGTTTATTCTTTTTATCTTGTTACAAATAAGTCTTATTGTTTGTACCATTTCTCATTTCTTTCTCTCCACTTTCCCTGTGACCACAGACTGTGTCAATGAGTGGCTGCACTCTTGGTGGCTTTAAAGGAAATCAAGGATCTCCCAGCCAAGGTTTCTGCAGAGATGCCCCTTTTGTTCCCTTCTCTGCAGCTGCAGCAGCAATGTCTGTGTGCAGAGCTGGGGGCAGATCAGGGCTGGCACAGCAGCTGTGCCCAGGAGCAGCAGCCCTTGGTGCTGCCAGTGCTGCTGCCGTGGCCCTGCCCCGCTGCCCTCCTGGCCCTGGTGTTGCTGTAGGGCCTGAGGGCTCTTGGGGCCGGGCACAGGGCTGGGGGTGGCAGTGCCGGGGCTGCAGCAGGGACAGGCCATGGGCACTGCTGGGGCAGCGCTGACGCCTCAGGGCAGGGCCTGGGGGCTCCAGGCTCCTTGCCCAGGCTCTCTCCAGAACATGCCCAGCCCAATGCTCAGCACAGAAAAGCCCTGGGAGCAGCCCCAGGCTGGCCCTGGGCAGGCTGGGGGCAAACAGCAGGGCTGGGGCTCTGCAAGGGCCCTGGGGGAGACGGGAAGGAGCAGCAGAGCAGGGGCTGATCCATCCCCACTGCGCTGGACACCCCAGGGCAGCGTCCCAGAGCGTCCTCATGCACCTGCCAACAACATCCCCCCTGGGCAGCACTGGCCTCTCCCCCAGCTCACACAGGGGCCGCATCCTTGCAGGCACAGACACGGCAGCACTGCCTCAGGAGCCCCTGCTTGCACTGCCCAGAGCAGGCCTCAGCACCCCCATGCTGTTGGTGTGGGGAGATGAACCTGAGGGAGCACAAATGCCATCAGCCCCTGGGGCCAGCAAGGGCTGGGCCACAGCAGGGAAACCACTCAGCTTTGGCGTGGCCTCTCAAATCAGCTGTTGGAGTCCAGGGCATCCCTCTGGGCGCCCTGGATGGTCACAGACCTCGGTAGAGAGGCCTGAGACTTGAGAAAGAGGGTCTGGGGTCTGTGCAGGGGGGTTTTGCCTGGCACAGAGCCCAGGAAGACACAGTCTTAGATTCTGGTCCTTGTGAAAAACATCTAACACAGAGAAGAATTGCAAGTCACAAATGTATGACAGACAGTAGTGTAGTTATCACCGTGTAGAAGGTTTTGTAGTTTGGGGTTTTTAGAATGTAGATGCAAAGGGACAAGATGGAGATTTTAGGGCGGTTCCTTGAGTTCTTTTTCTCCCTTGGCATCCATCTTCTGCAGTGATGTGGGCACAAAGTAGTATCAGTGGATTGGGTCAAAGTAGAAATGACTCTGTTAGTATAGGTGATAGGCATTGGTATGAAATGGTAAATAATAACCATGTAGTTATCTGTATAAAGGCAGAGCGACCTCCCATCACAGGGGGAGTCACATTGTGTTCAAGCTCCTGTGAACATCTTGGCCGGACACAGAGAATTTGTAAGATAAGAATTAATAAACAACACGAGAAACCAAGAAAACCAAGATCTTGAGAGTCGTCATCATTCTTGCGTCACACTGAGCTCAGCACAGACTAAGAGTCAAAGCCTTCAGAGGTCAGGAGGGAAAAACACTCCCCCGGACCCACACGAACCACCAGCCTTTTCCACCTGCCTCCCTCACCTGGCTGTGGTCTCCCTGTTTGTGAGCACTGTCCTGTTTTCCTACCTGAAGCCTCCCTCCATCTCCTCCCCATCCCTGGATCTGGCCCTGTCAGTTCTGTACTCGGTGGTGCCCCCAGCCCTGAACCCCCTCATCTACAGCCTGAGGAACCAGGAGCTCAAGGCTGCAATGTGGAGACTGATGACTGGATGGTTTCAGAAACATTAAACAGATGGGCAATTTCTGCAAATCACTTGTAATAAAACTCGATTTTGATACTTTTTCTTGGTTTGGTTTTGCGGTTTTTTTCAGTTTTTTGCAGAGATGCCCCTTTTGTTCCCTTCTGTGCAGCTGCAGCAGCAATGTCTGTGTGCAGAGCTGGGGGCAGATCAGGGCTGGCACAGCAGCTGTGCCCAGGAGCAGCAGCCCTTGGTGCTGCCAGTGCTGCTGCCGTGGCCCTGCCCCGCTGCCCTCCTGGCCCTGGTGTTGCTGTAGGGCCTGAGGGCTCTCGGGGCCGGGCACAGGGCTGGGGGTGGCAGTGCCGGGGCTGCAGCAGGGACAGGCCATGGGCACTGCTGGGGCAGCCCTGACGCCTCAGGGCAGGGCCTGGGGGCTCCAGGCTCCTTGCCCAGGCTCTCTCCAGAACACGCCCAGGCCAATGCTCAGCACAGAAAAGCCCCGGGAGCAGCCCCAGGCTGGCCCTGGGCAGGCTGGGGGCAAACAGCAGGGCTGGGGCTCTGCAAGGGCCCTGGGGGAGACGGGAAGGAGCAGCAGAGCAGGGGCTGATCCATCCCCACTGCGCTGGACACCCCAGGGCAGCGTCCCAGAGCGTCCTCATGCACCTGCCAACAACATCCCCCCTGGGCAGCACTGGCCTCTCCCCCAGCTCACACAGGGGCCACATCCTTGCAGGCACAGACACGGCAGCACTGCCTCAGGAGCCCCTGCTTGCACTGCCCAGAGCAGGCCTCAGCACCCCCATGCTGTTGGTGTGGGGAGATGAACCTGAGGGAGCACAAATGCCATCAGCCCCTGAGGCCAGGAAGGGCTGGGCCACAGCAGGGAAACCACTCAGCTTTGTCGTGGCCTCTGAAGTCAGCTGTTGGAGTCCAGGGCATCCCTCTGGGCGCCCTGGATGGTCACAGACCTCGGTAGAGAGGCCTGGGACTCGAGAAAGAGGGTCTGGGGTCTGTGCAGGGGGGTTTTGCCTGGCACGGAGCCCAGGAAGACACAGTCTTTGATTTTGGTCCATGTGAAAATCATCAAACACAGAGAAGAATTGCAAGTCACAAATGTATGACAGACAGTAGTGTAGTTATCATCGTGTAGAAGATTTTGTAGTTTTGGGATTTTTAGAATGTAGATGCAAAGGGACAAAATGGAGATTTTAGGGCGGTGCCCTGGGTTCTTCTTCCATCTTCTGCAGTGACGTGGGCACAAAGTAGTATCAGTGGATTGGGTCAAAGTAGAAATGACTCTGTTAGTATAGGTGATAGGCATTGGTATGAAATGGTAAATAATAATGGTAAATAGTTATCTGTATAAAGGCAGAGCGACCTCCCATCACAGGGGGAGTCACATTGTGTTCAAGCTCCTGTGAACATCTTGGCCAGACACAGAGATTTTGTAAGATAAGAATTAATAAACAACACGAGAAACCAAGAAAACCAAGACCTTGAGACTCCTCATCATTCTTGCATCACACCAAGCTCAGCACAGACTAAGACTCAAAGCCTTCAGAGGTCAGGAGGGAAAAACACTCCCTCAGACCCACACAAACCACCAGCGTTGGAATCTCGGGAAGAAAGAAACCATAAAACCTGAGATTGTTTCAAATGCTTCTGTCCATGTCCAGCTCCTCACAGATGAGTCCCTGAACACACACAGTGGTTTATAGGGATTTATGTTCCCCTCTAATTCACTTGGAGGTGA
This sequence comes from Zosterops lateralis, assembly GCF_965231275.1. Classification (NCBI taxonomy): domain Eukaryota; kingdom Metazoa; phylum Chordata; class Aves; order Passeriformes; family Zosteropidae; genus Zosterops; species Zosterops lateralis. The sequence continues at coordinate 245,532 of NW_028154612.1, forward strand.
TTTTGGAATCCTTTAGAGGAACATCTGACCAGCTCCATTTTATTCTCTCCACTTTGGAGTTGGCCTCCTGGGTTTGACATGGAAATTGGTAGTGTCTCCCCATTCTTCCCTCCACCCCTCAATTGTAACATGTATTAAACACTGCAAATAGCCTCATTTATCTGATGGGGAAGATGAGAGGTGGAGAAAGTTAATAGGATTTGTTTTCATGAACCCTGTGATGGTAAAGAAAAATGTTTGTCATTTTGTGGTGGTGCCATTTTTGTGGTGGTGGGTGTTGGGATTTGGAAGCTTATTTCTTGTTCTTGTTCTTATTATTCATTAGTATTACTTTTCATTGGTAAGACTTTTAAATCTTAGACATTATTACCAATGGCTGGATGTCACTCACTGGGAAGATTTCCTTGCTTTTCCAACCAAGATTAAACTGTACAGTCAACTCTGAGTAGCCAGTGGATTCTAAAGTTGGAAAATCCTGTTAATGGTGGGTTTGGTGTGGTTTGGAGCTGGGGAAGGGTCTCATCCCCTCCCAGAGGTGCCCCAAGCCCGCTCTGCTGCCACGTCTGCACTGGCGGCCCCTCAGGGCTGCCCTGCCCTGGGGACATGGTGGGACCCCCCTCCTGCCAGGGCTGAGGCTCCTCATGGCCCCTCACAGCCCTTCATGGCTCTTCATTTCCACTGAAAGCTCTTCATGGCATCTCACAGCCCTCACAGACCCTCTTGGTCTCTCACAGCCCCTCATGGCCCTGCACCGCCCCTCACAGCCCTTCACAACCTCTCACATCCCCTCAAAGCTCCTCATGGCGTCTCACAGCCCTTCATGGCTCCTCATTTTCCCTCACAGTCTCTACACTCCGTCACAGTTTCTTACAGCCCTTCACATCCGTTCATGGCCCCTCATGGCCCCTCACAGCCCCTCACGGCCCCTCACAGCCCCAGGCATGGGGCTCCTCCCAAAGGAGGAGGGGTCGGGCCCTGCTTGTTCTCCTTTCATTTCGGTCCCTTCACAGCCCTGAGGAAAGAAAGGCTGCAATGGAGCCTTTCCCCAGCCTTTCCCTCTGGGTTCATTGCGGCTGAAGCTCTGTGCTGGCGCTGGCCCCAGCGCCAACATCCCCGCAGCCCCGCAGGCCTTTGGTGTCCCCCCGTGTCCATTCCCTGTCCCCGAGTCCCGCCCGGCTCTGGCAGCAGCAGGAGCCGCAGCGCAGCGGGCGCCGGCCCGGCCCAGCCGGGGCTCCCGGGCAGGAGCAGCAGCAGCGCCGGCCCCTTCCCACCTGCTCCTGCCTCGCCTTCCAAGGCCTTTGTCCACCTCAAGTCGGCACTAGAGCAACAATCACCCACCAACAGCCCTGATTGCTCAGGGCCCGCCTGTGCTGCCCTGACCCAGCCTGCAGAGAAAGAAAGGATCGGCTTCCAGCGCTCTTTTCAGCACTGTTTTACTCCCCCTGAGATGACAGCAGGAGGTGCTGCTGCCTTTGCCTTGGCAATTGTAGATCATGGCTGCTCTTGCCCTGCTTCTGGTGGCCACTTGAATTTTATCAGTAAAACTGCAATTGCCCTTTTTGATCAGTGACACCCAGAGCACTTTCATTGCCGAAATCTCTGCAATCATGAGTAACAGATCTCGAAATATTCACAAGTGCGTAACAAGCATGTTATAAAAGTATATTATAAGTTGGCTTTTCACAAGATGTGTGCTATATGATTAATAACGTTGTGGAAAGGATATAAGGGGTTTTTTTTATTTCTGCTTTTAGTAAAGAAAGTTAGGCATAGTGGTAGTAGTTGATATAGTATGCTTAAACTGTCTGTTTAGTCGAGATAACATCCAGTGTAAATGTAAAAAAGACTCTGCTACTGATATACCAACTATCAGCATCTACTATCCAAAGAAGGCATAGACCAAAGCCCAAGCTGGATGTGATAATGAAGACACAGCCACGAAACATGCATGCTCTAAAAAGGCAGACCCAAGGAAGGACCATGCAAAACAGTTCCTAGAATATGAAAATTAATTTATAGAAAAATATGAATATTCACCAACTGATGCAATAGAAAGAGTATTTAAAGAATGTCTCTAATATAACAGTGTGGACTTGGCTGAATGCCAAGTGACCCAGTCGGCCATACTTTGCTTTTTTTATCTCCTAATTGTCTTAGTTTTTTTCTTAAACATATTTCTTAAAATTTACCAAAAAATGAACCTCGTTTTCTACAAGCACAAAGTTGAGGAGAATTAAAGCCACACAGGCCACATTTGCAGCACTCAAACACAGCCTTGTTGCTGCTGCTGCTGAAAAAGGATCAACTGGCAGAGGCCATCACAGAAATTGTCTCTGCAATGTCAAATAAAATGAAAATAATCCACCAGGAGAAAGAGAGAAACCAGAACTCCTCAACTGGCTTCATTGCTTTTTCCGAGCAGCAGCAGCAAGTGGAGATGGGCAGAGGTATTTGCAGCTGCTGCTGATCCCAGCTGGAGCCCAGCCTGCTGCCCAGGGCCAGCGGGAACCTGAGCCCAGCCCGGGCAGCTCCCGCAGTGTCGGGAGCTCAGCGCAGGCGGGGCCAGGCCCAGAGCCCCGGGCACGGCCGCCCATTGCGGGGCAGCGGCGCAGGCGGAATGTCCTGCGGCCCAAACCTCCTGCTCCTGCCACACAGCAGCGCCCATCCTTCTCCCCTGCTCCTCCTCTCCCAGCACACCACCAATTCCAGCTCCCAGGAGCCTTCCCAAGACAGGGCTCAGGCTCCTCTTTCAGCCTGAGTGTCCCTGCAGAGGAACAGGGCATCTTTCAGGCACTTCCACAAGCTCAGGCTTCTCATTTCATGTGGTATCAGGGATGAAATTGGCCTTTGGCCTTTTTCAGAAGGACAAACGCAGAGGGAATGGATTAGAAATTATTAGAAAAAATGACCCTTCTTCCAGACAAAGTTCACCAAGTCATTCTCTATTGCATTTCTCCCTTTCAGATTCTTTCAGTCATCTCCTCAGAGTGGTTCAGCTTGTTCTGGTGCTTTTCATGAACTGATTGTGGTCTTGATTTAGATCAATGCATGACACTTAGAATCATCTAAACTTAACACAAAAAAACACTGTCAGCACATTTTCATGTTCTAGATGACTATCAAGATGTCGTTGGGCATATTGGAATGATTATCACACAACTCTCCACTCCTGGCTGCAGCCTCTGGAGATTCTTTCTCTGCATTCAGCCGGGCTTGTATTCTCTAACAACTCCTGGTACCCTGTCATGTTTCCTTAGGGTTGAACAGGAACAATGACAACCTTAAAAATGGCACAACTCCCCAGTCCTCAGGGAAAAAAGAAGAAGCTGTAAAGTTCTCCAAACATTTGACCTGCTTTGCTGCAAGAGTTGTGCTGCACACACAGTGTGGAAAACCAAGAGAAGCTGCAGTTGGGTGCCACGTCTTGTGACAGAAGCTGCACCTCGTTCTCTAGGGAAGGTTCTTGACAAGAGCAGACAAGACTGTGAAGAAGATTCCTGGAAACCTGAAAAGGCTTTCCAGAAGTGAAATGAAAATGAAAAAAAACAATCCAAGATGTTTTTCTCTATTTGTTTCTATTCTCCCCTTTCTTATGTTGCAGTACTTCTCCATCCCATTCATTCCAAATGGATCTCACCTCTAAGACCAAGGACTTAGTGAGTTTTAGACATTGCAAAATACTGTGAGCTACACACAGTTTGCCTTCCCCTGTTCTTGTTGGAAAGCAATGCTGGAGCCATAAGTGCAGGGCTTGGGTCAGGCACCAATCCTACAGGCAGGGAATGTGCCCTGACAGTGTGTGAGCCTGAGCAGGGCCAATGCCCAGCAGCGTTGCTGTGCTCGGGTTCCATGGAAGCATCCCAGGAGCAGCTGCTGAGGTCAGGAGCCATGGCAGGCACCAGGCTGCTCCAAAGGCCCTTGGCAGGGTGGGCTCCTGGCCTGGCTCTGTGTGCCAGGAGCCGGCAGCGCTGGGTGCAGAGAGCCCAGGGAGGGCACAGAAATGCTGGGCTGGGAAATGCTGGGGGGGACAGCGAGATGGGCGTGTGCAGCCAGCCAGGGCACAGCAGCAGCACGCACAGGGGGCACAGCCTGCAGGACACATGGCCAAGGGCTGGGCAGGGCTGGCAGGGCCACAGGCACCCAGCCCTTTGTCCCCTGGGCTCTGGCAGTGCTTCTGGAGGCCCCACAGGAGGAACTTTCCTTTTAGGGCCTGCACTTTGCTCCTCCCTGGCCCCTCCCTGAGGAGGCTGGCAGGGCTTGCAGTTTGATGCCATTTGTCCTTGCTGCCCCTGCCATCCCACTGGCCCACAAAGAGCCCCGAGGCACCCGGGAGGGACAGGCCCTGCTGTGCCAGGCCTGGGCTCAGGGCTTGGCCTTTCTGCTCCCTCCAGCCAAGCCAGGCCTTGCTCAGCACTGCAGTTCCTGCTGCTGTGCCCCAAGCTGGCTCGGCCGCTGTTGGAAAGGGACTTGAGGTACCTCGATCCCCTCAGGGGGCACATGGGAGAAAACAACAAACTTCTCACCAGGGTGGAGAACAAACTTTAACTTGCAAATTTCAGAGAATGAGCTACATGGGAAATCTTAAAGCAACATGGAATTTCAGTAAATCATTTCACAAAGCACTGATTGATCAAACTCTAACCTGTCCAACTTATAGTTCTCCAGATTTTGAGAAGAAGTGGTCAGGAAGAGTGAGCAAGAGAGGGTGATCCACAGTCCCCCTTGGATCCAGCACCATCTCAGCTGCTGGGAGCTCTGGGGACATGGGACGTGTCAGTGTCACACCCGTGTCACAGCCTCACCTGCTCTGGTCCCTCTCACAGGTGGGGTTTTTGAGGTGCCAGGGGCTTGGCAGCCACTTTGGGGCTGGAGCAGAGGCTGCAGTGGCTGGGGCTGGGGCAGTGACTGCCCCACCTACACAGAACTTGCCCTGGCCCCCAAACACACCCTGGAGATGTCTGGGGCCATTCATCATTTCTCTGCTCTCCAGCACCGAGGCAACGGACTGTGGCTGCAGCTCTGAGCTGGTGCCCAAAGCAACCACCCCTGGCAATGGGGCTGCAGGGAGCTGCTCTCAGGAAACCCCCCAAGAGCTGGGGAGTGCCCCAAAACTGACTCAGAAACATAGGATACCTCAAAATCGCTTCAGGAATATGAGTCAATATGAATGTGAATCAATGTGAATCAGTCAATCAATAACAGGTTCCCCCTCTTTTCATCATCCCCAGCCTTTAGCTGTTTCATTTCAGACACCACCCCACCTCCCCAGTCCTATCCCTATCCCTATCCCACCCCTGCTGGACATCAAGACCCCCTTCCCAAGCCCTATTTCCTCCATTTCACACCTCCTAAACCCCATCCCACCTATCCTGCCCCACTCAATGCCCACTCACCCCTCTCTTATTTGCATCCCACTTTGCCCAATCCTCTTCCAACCCCATCCCACCCTGAGTGGCTGTGGAATTAAGTAATTGTGGGGTGGCATCGAGTAGTTTCCAGTGACATCGAGTGGTTGTGAGGTGACAAATAAAACCCCCGTGTCCCTTTGAACGCCAAGACATGGAGAAAATTACACCAAATACCCTGCACGCCCCTAAATGCGCGAAAGTATCTCTCTGAATCCCAGATCTCCTGGAAACACTAGAAAAAATGAGCCTATAGATGCCCTTGATGAGTTTATTGATTTTTATCCAAAGTTGTCTATTTTAAAGGGATGGAGATAAATCAAAAGTATATTAAGTACAATCAAAGAAAAAGCACCAGCCCAGTGTCTTCCCAAAGGAGATTACAGTGAATGTGGGTCACCAGGGTTCTTAAAAATGTAGGTCATCCAATGGGGGATGGAGTTGGAGCAGAGCACGAAGCTCTTCCCACAGCCAGGGCACTCACAGAGCTCCCCTTACTGATGGTTCCGTTGGTGTCGGGTCAAGTTAGACCTGTCTAGGAAGCTCTTCCCACACTGGGGACACTCGTGGGGCCTCTCCCCAGTGTGGATGCGCCGGTGGGTGACGAGGGTGGAGTTGTGCTTGAAGCCCTTCCCGCAGTCGGGGCAGCGGAAGGGCCTCTCCTCTCTGTGAATCCGCTGGTGCACGAGAAGATCTGAGCTGGTCTGAAACCTCTTCCCACATTCAGAACACTCATAGGGCCTCTCCCCAGTGTGGCTCATTTGGTGGATGATCAGTTTGGACCTCTGGTTGAAGCCCTTCCCACATTCCCCACACTTGTATGGCCTTTCCTCAGCGTGGGTGTTCTGGTGGCGGATCAAGTGGGAGCGTTGGCTGAAGCTCTTCCCACATTTCTCACACTCATAGGGCCGTTCCCTGGTGTGGATCCTCTTGTGGCGGATCAGGTGGGAGCTTGTGCTGAAGTTCATCCCACATTCCCTACACTCGTGGGGCCTCGCCCCAGTGTGGATGCGCCGGTGCTTGATGAGAGTGGAGTTGTGCTTGAAGCCCTTCCTGCAGTCGGGGCAGCGGAAGGGCCTCTCATCAGTGTGAATGTGCTGGTGTGAGAGGAGATTGGAGCTGGTCTTAAACCTCTTCCCACACTCAGAACACTCATAGGGCCTCTCCCCAGTGTGGATCCTCTGGTGTCTGATCAGGTATGACCTGCAGCTGAAGCTCTTCCCACACTCCAAGCACTTGTGGGGCTTCTCCTCATCATGAAGCTGCTCATGGACCAGCTCAGAGCCCCGGCTGAAGCTCTGTCCACCTTCCTGGCTCAGGGTGGATCTTTCCTCCTCAGAGCCCCCTGGGATGGGTTTGGAGCCCCTCTTCCTAAGGGATTTTTGGGGCTTTTCTTCCCCATTGGATTCTTGCACAGTGGAGCTGCTCAAAACGGCCTCTTCCACAAGGTTCTGGTGTGGGGATTTGTCCTCCCTGGTCTCCATCGTCAGCTCCTTGTCTGGGGAAGGAAGGACAAGGAGAGGATGGGATTTGCCTCTGTGCCAGAGGGAAGGGGAAGGAGATCCCCCCAGTCCATCCCCAGCAGGACAGTGTTGGCAGAGGGGTTGTCCTGCAGCCAGGGGCCGTGCTGGGCTGGGAGATGGAGCAGGAGAGAGGGGGAAAGGGGCACTGACTTCCTCCTCACCTGCCTGGTGTCCTGGGACATTTTCCTCTTCCTTGCAGCTTCCTCCTCCACTTGGCCAATGCTTTAGAATGGGAGGTCCTGATTTGGGGTGAAAACAAGAGATCAGCAAGTTGAGTTTTAGGTTTTGCCCAAGTCCATCTCTAGAGGCCACTGCCCATCTGGGGTCCAAAAAAACCTCCCAAACATCAACATTCAGCCCTGAAAATGCCTCCCAGCAGTTCTGTGTCTCGGGTCTCTCCCCTTTGGTGTTCAGGGGTTCCCCCTTTCCTAGCTCCTGGGGGTCATGCTTGTATTGGGGGTCCCCCGTCTACTCGGTCACTGCCCTCCCCAGGCTGCTGGGAGTCCCAGGAATATGAGAAGATCCCCCCTTTTACACCTCCCCACTTTGGGATGCTGGGGGGTGTTGGTGTCCTGTGGAGTCCCTTCAGCCACTCAATGTAATACCCAGGGTCTGACCTTGGCAAGACAAACCCCAGCTACCCTTCCTGCCTGAGGGGATAGTTCCAGTGTGCTCTGTACACAATGGTTTGGTCGGTTCTGCCCCCCTCAATGACCTTGGCCTCGTGGTTCCTTCCCCCTCAGTGTGTCTCCACTGGCTTCAGGTCAATGCCCTTACCTGCCCTTTGCCTGCCCCCAGACCCTCTACTTGAGGGGAGACAGGAATGGGGTTCTCTCTCTCGCCCTCTCTCTCTTCACCTTCTTCTCCCACCCTGCCTCAGGGTGGGGAAATAAAATGGACTCTCATGCTTAACAAAAGAGACTTGTCTCGTCTGTTTCCCTGCCAGCGGCTGTAACTTCCCTGGACACAATGATCACTGTTGCCACACAATCCACCTGGGTCTCAGGGTCCCTTCTCCCCTCATTCTCTGTTTTAGGGTGCAGGGGGTCCAAGGAGTCCCCCCCTGCCCCTCTCCAGGCTGTTGAGGGTCCCGCCAATTGCGGCGCTCCCCCCTCTCTGGGCTCCCCACTTTGGGCTCCTGGGGGACACAGGGCTCTGCTCCTCCAGGCTGCCTCTGCCAGCAGCTGCCCACTGGGACCCCCCAATGTCCCCACAAGGGGCATTTTCCACTCAGATTTGGAATTCTTCATTCTCCAAACATCCCCCCAAAAAAACCCAACCCATGGACCCCCCAGGATATCTGGGCCCAGCTCCCCCTCCCTGGTCACCTGTGGGATGGGGGGTGATGATCCCACGGGTGGGGGGCTGTGAATTCAGGGAGTGCTCAAGCTCGTGGTTCCTTCTCTGTTAAGGGCAGAAGGTTCTTAGCTCAGGAACTGGCTGACCTCATTGAGAGGGCTTTAAACTAGGTTTGAAGGGGGAAGGGGATGCAGCTGGGCTGCCTGGAAGCAGACCCAAGGGTGCTAAGCCTGAGTTAGGGCTGAAATCAGTAGCCCAGCTGAAGGGCATGTACACCAATGCACGTAGCATGGGTAACAAACAGGAGGAGCTGGGGATCATGGGGCAACAGCAAAGCTGTGATGTAGTCACCATCACAGAAACATGGTGGGTTGACTCCCACAGCTGGAGCACTGCACTCCATGGCTACAGGCTCTTCAGAAGAGACAGGAAAGGGAGAAGAGGTGCAGGGGTGGCCCTTTATATTAAGAAGGCTTTTGATGCAATAGGTGTTGAAACTAATGAAGATTCAGTTGAATGGCTGTGGGCGAGATAAGGGGAAAGCCAACAAGGCTGACATCCTACTGGGAGACTGTTATCGTCCACCCAACCAGGAGGAAGAGGTGAACAACTTATTCTATCAGCAGCTGGAGAATGTTTCAGGATCACCAGCCCTTGTTCTTGTAGGTGACTTCAACCTGCCAGACATCTGCTGGGAACTTAATACAGCAGAAATGAGGCATTCCGGGAAATTTTAGAGTGCATGGATGATAACTTTTTGTCACAGTTGGTAGGTGAGCACACCAGGGGAGAGACTACGTTGGATCTGTTGTTCACAAATAGAGATGGGCTGGTGGGAGATGTGGTGGTTGGAGGCCGACTGGGGCAGAGTGATCATGAAATTACAGAGTTCTCCATATTTGGTGAAATCAAGAGGTACATCAATAAGACTTTCACACTGGAGTCCCAGAGGGCAGACTTTGGCCTATTTAGGAGACGCATTCAGAGAGTTCCTTGGGAAGCAGCCCTTAAGAACAAAGGAGTGCAGGAAAGCTGGGTGTTCTTCAAAACAGAGATTTTAAGGGCACAGGAACAGACTGTCCCTGTGTGCCAAAAGATGAGTCAACGAGGCAAATGCCCAGCCTGGATGGGCAAGGAGGTTTTGGATGAACTCAGGAATAAAAAGAGGATGTATCATTTTTGGAAGGAGGGTCAGGTGCCTCAGGAACTATTTAAGGGGGCTGCTAGAGCATGTAGGAAAAAATTAGGGAGGCTAAAGCTCAGTTTGAACTTAAAAAGGCAACTTCTGTAAAGGACAATACAAAATGTTTCTATAAATACATTAATGGTCAAAGGAAAGGTAAGGCCAAACTTTGCTCTCTCTTGGATAAGCGAGGGAACTTAGTAACTGCAGATGAGGGGAAGGCAGAAGTGCTTAATGCCTTCTTTGCCTCAGTCTCCAGTGGGAAGACCGCTTGTCCTCAGGACAACTGCCCTCCTGGGCTGGTTGATGGTGTCAGGGAGCAGAATGGTGCCCCTGTGTCATCCAGGAGGAGGCAGTCAGAGAATAGCTGAGATGCTTGGACACTATAAATCTCTGGGCCCAGATGGGATACACCCCAGGGTGAGGAGGGAGCTGGCAGATGAGCTTGTGAAGCCACTCTCCATCATTTACCAACAGTCCTGGCTCACTGCTGAGGTTCCAGGTGACTGGAAGCTGCCAATGTGACACCCATTCACAAGAAGGGTGGGAAGGAGGATCCCAGTAATTATAGCCCAGTCAGCCTGACCTCAGTACCTGGTAAAGGTAATGGAGCAGTTTATATTGAGTATCATCACACAGCACCTACAGGACGGCCAGGGTGTCAGAGCCAGCCAGCACGGGTTTAGGAGGGGTGGGTCGTGTTTGACCAACCTGGTCTCCTTTGATGACCAGGTGACCTGCCTGGTGGATGCAGGAAGGGCTGTGGATGTCTGTCTGGACTTCAGCAAGGCCTTTGGCACTGTCTCCCACAGCACACTCCTGGATAAGCTGGCAGCCCGGGGCTTGGACAGGAGCACTCTTTGCTGGGTTAGGAACTGGCTGCATGGCCAGGCCCAGAGAGTGCTGGGGAATGGTGCTGCATCCAGCTGGGGACAGTCACCAGGGGTGTTCCTCAGGGGTCTGTGCTGGGGCCAGCTCTGTTCAGTATTTGTATTGACAACATGGATGAGGAAATTGAGTCCTGCACTTTGGCCACAATAACCCCTGCAGTGCTCTGGGCTGGGGATGGTGTGGCTGGACAGTGCCCAGGCAGAAAGGGACCTGGGGGTTCTGGTCAGCAGCGGCTGAACATGAGCCTGCAGTGTGCCCAGGTGGCCAAGAGGGCCAATGGCCCCTGGCCTGGATCAGGAATGGTGTGGCCAGCAGGAGCAGGGAGCTCATTCTTCCCCTGGACTCAGCACTGGTGAGGCCACACCTTGAGTGCTGTGTCCAGTTCTGGCCCCTCAGTTTAGGAAGGACCTTGAGACGCTTGAACGTGTCCAGATGAGGCAACGAGGCTGGTGAGGGGCTTGGAAAACAAGCCAGAGGAAGAACGACTGAGGGAGCTGGGGGTGTTTAGCCTGGAGAAAAGGAGACTCAGAGGTGACCTTATCACTCTCTACAACTTCCTCAAGGGGGGTTGCAGACAGCTGGGGGTTGGTCTCTTTGTCCAGGCAGCAACTGACAGAAGGACAGGACACAGTCTTCAGCTGTGACAAGGGAAATATAGGTTGGATAGTAGGAAGAAGTTTTTCACGGAAAGAGTGATTAAATACTGGAATAGTCTGCCCGGGGAGGTGGTGGAGTCACCATCCCTGGATGTGTTTAAGAAGAGACTGGATGTGGCACTCGATGCCCTGATCCAGTTGAGGTGTCAGGGCTGGGTTGGACTCGATGATCTTGAAGGTCTCTTCCAACCTACACATTCTGTGATTCTGTGATGGGACCCTGACTGGGGTTACTGGGAGCTACCAGAGCCACGCAGGAAACCAGCTGTGCACACACTGGGAGGAACTGGGAAAAACTGGGAATGACAGGATGCATACTGGTGACAACTGGGAGGTTCTGGCAGGGACTGGGATAAAACTGGGGGCAACTGAACCACGCTGAGGGAACTGGGAGTGCCGGCCAATGACTAAAAGAAGACTAAAACCTCCTTCCTGAAAAAAAAAACCCCAAAACCAAAAAAACACCAAAAAAATCACAAAAAAACCCCAAACAAAACAAACGAAACCAACAAATAAAAACACAAACAAACAAACAAACAAGAAACCCCACAAACCAACCAAAAAAAAAAAAAAAACAACAAAAAAACCCCCACGAAAAAAAACCCCACAAAATAAAAAACCCAACAAACCAAACAACCACAGGGAACCAAAAATCCCAAAAAACCAAACAAAAAACACCAAAAACCCAAACCAAAACACTTTAGACTGACACAAGTACTGCTATACAGCATTTACTTCTACTATATGTTAACCTTATTCCTCAAAATCATTCCTTTCTTTTCCAAGAAATATCTGTGGGAACAGAAATCTCTCCTTCTCTGTAGGACATTCTGTATTAAGGATGAGTTAATGCGATTAAAGATTCATTGGCTTCTTTTTCTCTCAAACATACCAAAGGAGGGAGAAATATGAAAACAAAGCTCTAGTAATGTCATTTTTAATTCTGACACAATTAAGGATTTTTTTTTGTAATTTAAATTTACCCCATCCATTCTGCAAAGCACCATTCTCAGGCTAAGCCTAAGGGATCCATCTTTTTTAATTTGCTGCTAATGCTATTTGTACAGCTCCCAGCCCTTGTTATGGCCATGGGGGGCCCAGGGCTGATCCTGGGAGCCGCCACTGCCGGCCCCGGGACCCCCGAACCCCTTTCCCGGCCATCCCGCCCCTCCAGCCCCAGCGCCCCCCAACGGGGTCCCGGCAATCCCAGGGCTCCCCCCCTCTCGGGCTCCCCGCTTTGGGCTCCTGGGGCTCTCCTGTCTCTGGGCTCTCGCTCAGGGGCTCCCCAAAGCCCGGCCCTCTCCCGGGCTCCCCAAACCCGGGGTCCCCCCGGCCCCGCCGGGGCTCTGCCCACACCGGGACCCCCCAAAACCACCTCCCGGGGACCCCCCCATGTCCCCCCGAGGGCCATCTGCGCCTCGCCTTTGGAGCCCTGCCAGCTCCAAACATCCCCCCAAAAACCCCAAGCCCAGGGAGCCCAAACCCGGGATATTTGGGGCGAGCTCCCCCTCCCCGGGCACCTGCGGGATGGGGCCGATGGTCCCGGGGCTGCTGCGGCTTCAGGGAGCGCTGGAGCCGCCCGCTCCCTCCTCTGCTCTTCTTCCTCCCGCTTCCCGCGGCCGCTCCGCCTCTTCCTCCCTCCCTCCTCCTCCTGCCCCGTTCCCGAACCCCTCGCAGCCCGCGGGACGAGCGGGGATGGAGCCGGGAAAGGTCGGAAGGCAGAGAGGGCCCAGGGGGATGCCAGGACTGGCAGTGACTGGGCTGTGCTGGGAGCACCTCATCACCCCCGTCAGGTGACATTTTATAGGGGACCCCCGTTCCAAGCCCCTCTGGGGGATGTTTTGCCCCCCCCCCCCAACCCGGGGTGGATTTTTGGGATTCTCTCTGCCATGGCCGCTTTAAGAGGCGCCTGTTTTGGGTTCCCAGGAAAACTCCCGTTCAAAGGGCAACACCACTCCCGGTGATTCCGGCAGCAGAGCCCCGGGGGGGGCTGGGGGTCCCAGGGGGGATTTGGGGGTCCCAGGGGGGATTTGGGGGTCCCGGGAGGGTTTGGGGGTCCCTGGGCGGGGCCGGTGACAGAGCTGGGACCCCGAGCCGGGTCTGAACCTTCTCACTGTGCCCGGGCAGCGTCAGCGTGTTCAGGGAGATCCTGGGGCCCGGGGGGTCACCCCAAATCCCAGGGGAGCCCAAATGGCCAGGGAGCCCCTGCAGTGCCCCCAGCGCTGGATCTGCTGCAGGCAGGGGGGCACCAGCACTCGGCCCCCACCCCCCACCATCACAGGGGGGCAGAAACGGGGGAGGGGCACGGACAGGTCGGGGGGACCCCCAAAGTCCTGGGGGAGGGGACACGGGGGGACTCCCAGGAATCCCCGTGGGGGGATGAGGGGGGACCCAGGAGGAGTTTGGGGGGGCCGGGGGGGTCATGGGGGGACCCCCAGGAGTCTTGTGGGGGGTGGGGAGGGCAAAGAACAGGGCGACCCCCAGGATGGGTTTGGGGGGGATCTGGACTGGAGCTTCCCTGGCAGTGGGATGGGGATGGGATCTGCCCGTGGAATTCCATGGGAATGGGATGGCGGTGAGATCCAGCTACAGAATTCCCATGGGAATGGGACAGCAGTGGGGTCCATCCTTGGAGGCCCCACGGGAATTCCCATGTTCCCAAACTTTGTCCTCCCAAATCCCACATTTTCTAATCCCACATTCCCATGGGAATTCTGCCCTCCCCCCCTTTATGCTCCAGTGCCTCCCGCCCATATCTGACACATTTCCGGAGCCATTCCAGGCAGGAGTGCCCCAGGGCATTTGTCAATTCCTCAGCCTGGATCTCCTCCTGTTCCCGGCGCCTCTTGGTGACCTGGGCAGCGCCGTGGCCACCAGGAATCCCCCGGATCCCCGGGGGCTCGGGGGGAATGCCAGGAGTGGGAGTGACTGGGCTGTACTGGGATCCTACTGGGATCCTGCTGGGAGTGAGCAGGAGCAGCGGGATGGCTCCAGGGCTGGGGCTGGGGGCGCTCCTGGGGGGGCCAGGGGGAGTGGGACCCCCGGCCCCGGGACCCTGACCCGCCATTCCCGGCCCCGGGACCCCCCTGCTCCCCTTCTCCTGCACAGGGACCCCCTGAATCCCCCATTTCTGAACACCAGCACCCCCTGCTCCCCTTTTCCCAGCCATCCCATGGCTCCCACTCTCCAGACTTCCCCTGTGCTTGACTTTGGGATGGTGTGGAATGCCTTGGACCCCCATTCCTGCCTTTCCCAGCCCCCAGCCCCACCTTTCTTCAAAACCAGAGACCCCCTGAACTCCCGCTTCCCAAACACTCTGAGTGTCCCCACCCTGGTCCCCGCTTTTTGGGAAACCCTGAACTTCCCTTTCTTGGGCTCAAGGACTCCCTGGAACTCCCTTCTACCTCTCCAAGTCCCTGCTCCCCATTTCCCTGACCCTGAGACCCCCCTGCACCCCCATTCCTGAGAACCCAGGTGCCCTTTTACCCCTTTGCCCTGCCCTGAGACCCCCCTGCACCCCCTGATCCGGCACCAACACAACCTTTTCCCGGCCACCCCGCCTCTCCCAGCCCCCAGACCCCCCTTTTCCTTCTCCCTGGGCCCCCTGGGCCCCCATTCCTGCATTTCCCAGCCCCTCCTTTCCTCACACTGAGGAGCCCTGGCACCCCCTTTGCTGGGCACAGGATTCCCTGGACACCCCATCCCACCTCTCCCAGTCCCTGCACCCCCTTTCCTTGACTCTGAGCCCCTGAACCTCCTTCAGCTGTCCCAGCTCTTCCAGTCCCCCCTTTCCTTGGCCTCTTGACCCCCCTGGATCCCCAAACTCCCACTTTCAGCCCCCCAGCTCCCCCAAATCTCCGTGTCCCCCCAGTTCCCCACTCCCTGCAGTCCCTGGAAGTGGCGCTGTCGGAGCCCGGCCCGGGGGTCCCCCAGTCCTGGATTGTGGGGACGGGGACGGGACCCTATGCGAGCGCTGGGACAGCGAGCGGGGCCGGATGGAGCCGCAGACACCGGGGATGGCAGCGGGAGCTGGGCTGGGATACTGGGATAGCCAGAGCTGGATATGGGATAGCCAGAACTGGATATTGGGAAAGCCAGAGCTGGGATATTGGGATAGCCAGAGCTGGATACTGGGATAGCCAGAGCTGGGATATTGGGATAGCCAGAGCTGGGATACTGGGATAGCCAGAGCTGGATACTGGGATAGCCAGAGCTGGGATATCGGGATAGCCAGAGCTGGGAAGGTGGGAGAGGAGGCAAAGATGTAAAATTTTTAGTTGACACTGGAGCAACATATTCTGTTTTGAACAAGGCTTTAGTACCTATAGAAGGTGATTATGTCACAGTAGTAGAAGCAACTGGCCCATCTGAAAAATCATATTTTTGTAAAACATTAAAATACAAGTTTGAGAAACAGTCGGGCATTCATGGATTACTGCATCGAGAAGGAAGGGATTTGCTGGAATTACTATAAGTAAATATTAATTTTTTTTAATGTTAACATGAAATTTTTTAATGTCAACAATAAAATTTTGTGGGATAATCAGACCTGGCATATTGGGATAGCCAGAGCTGGGATATTGGGATAGCCAGACCCAGGACATTGGGATAACCAGGGGATGGAGGGAATGGAGGACTCTGAGGGGCTGCTATGGGATCTGTGGGAATGGAGGACTCTGAGGGGCTGGGATGGCATCTCTGGGGATGGGGGGATCTGTGGGGCTAGAATGGGAATCCAGGGAGCTCCAAGGGGCTCTGTGGGGCTGGGACACGACTCCATGGGTCCCTTCTCTCCTCGTTCCCAGGTCTCCACAGGGTGCAGGTGGTTTCCAGCTGTGACCTCCTGTCCAATGAAGAATCCATGGATCCCACAGGTACGGCTACGATGGGTGGGATTTCATCTCCTTCCAGCTGGGATCCAGGAGCTTTGCAGTGTCCCACGGTGCCACTGGATCACCCAGAGGTGCTGGGAATGCAAAGGGATCCTGGTGGAGCAGATGAAGCATTACCTGGGACACACCTGTGTGGAAGGGCCCCCAAAAGACATCAGATATGGTCGGGAGGCTCTGGAGCACAAAGGTGGGTGTGGGAGGGGAAGGGGAATTCCCATGGGAATGTGGGATTCAAAAATGAGGAGACTTGAGAATACAGGAATTCCTATGGAATTTCCATGGCTGGATCTCACTGTCATCCCAGTCAGGTGAGAATTCCATGGCTGGATCTCCCCCCCAGCCCACTGCCATGGGAATTCCATGGGGAAATGATTTGAATGGATGACCAATGCAATGAGAGCAGTGAGGTGAGGAGCAATCCCTGCTGGGATTCCAGTGGCCATCAATGCCAATGCTGTCCCCAGGCCGGCTCTGCTGTGCCCGTGGCAGCGCCAGGGGAGTGCCCTGTCCCTGCCCTGAGCCCAGCTGGAACAGGGCATGGGGTACAGACACTGCACTGTGTCGCCCAGGGAGGAGGTTTTGGGCTTCCTGCATCAGGAGGAGTGTGGCTGCCACAGCCCTCAGGCATCCTGGGCAGCCCTGGGGAACATTGTCTGTCTGTCTGGAAAAGTGGCCCCAGCCCTCCGTGGATTCCCGAGGCTGTGCTGGTGCCCCCAGAGCCAGATTCCGTCTGTGGGCTGTGAAAAGTTCCAAAGGCTCAGTTAAGTCTGGCAGTGCCAGTGCTGGGGCTGGCCCTAGAGAGTGTTTCAGCTGTTGAAATGCTGCTCTGGTGTTCTCAGCCCACAGGATAATTCTTTTCTCGGCTGCTTTTCCTGCCCCATGTCGGGGTTTTTCCAGCAGTCCATAATTAGCCCTCCACAAAGGACACCACCCCCCCATTCCCAGGAAAGCTGCCTCTCTCTCCCAGTGTGGGGCTCTGGGAGTCCACAGGTGGCTTCTTTCCCTTCTTTGCTCAGCTGCCCGTGTCCACGGGAGATCTCCAGGCCCCAGTAAACTCCTGCTCCCTTGGCCATCTGTGCTTTGTCTTTAGAAACTTTGGACTCACTCCCTCCCAAAAAGTGTAATAAACTCAGGGTAAGTCGTGTGCAACCATCTCTAGTTTTGGCTGCACTCAGGATGTCATCTGCATATTGAAGAATAATTCCTTCTGGTTCTTGTTTTTTCCAGTCTTTAAATTCCTTATTAGCTGGTTTTCAAATATTGTGGGGCTGTTCTTGTAATCTTGTGATAAAACTGTCCATGTGAGCTGAGTTTTCCTCCCTGTCTCAGGATTTTCCCACTCCAAAGCAAAGAGCTCCTGGCTGTTTTCATGCCCAGGAATGCAGAAAAAGGCAATTACAACAGTAAACCCCCCTAATTCGTCTGTCAGTGTGGTCAGAAGGGTGTAGGGATTGGCCACTATTGGGTTTATGTCCTCAGTATTTTGTTAATTGCTCTTAACTCTTGTACTAATGGATAACTCTCCCCATCTGCTTTCTCAATGGCCAGAATTGGGCTGTTGGATTTGGGCTCCCATTGCACTAACAGACCGTGCTGCAGGAATGTTTGAGTTGCAGGAGCCAATCCCTTCCAGTTCTCTGATTTCCAAGGGAATTGTTTTTGCCTTCCCTTTGCTGTGGCTCCTGGTTTGAGTGCAATCCTCACTGGTTCTGCTGCCTTGGATCTTCCTGGGACACCCCTGGCCCCCACTATTGGATTGGCCACATTTTCCACTTGGGCAGGGATTGCATCCAATTTTTCCTGTATAAAACGTGCAGCGACTTGGACAAATTTAGATTCAGGAATTCCTTGTGGACCCTTCCCCTTTTTATATTTAATTTCTGCTCCCAATTTCTGCAGCAAGTCCCTCCCCAGCAGCGGTTCAGGGGAGTTGGGCATAAAAAGGATGGATGTGGGACGGGTGGGGTTAAAGCGGTTCCTGTGCTTAGGGAAGGGAGCTCCAAGGGTCCCCGGTGTCCCCACTCCCATGCAAAGGTGGGAAAACCCGGGATGGTTGGGAATGGGGGTCCCGGGTGTCCCCGGTGCTGAGGAAGGGAGGGGCCCAGGGGGTCCCGGGCAAGGCAGGAATAGGGGCCCAGGGGGTCTGTGGGGCAAGGCCAAGGGGGCTCTGGGGGCAGGGAGAGGCGGGATGTCCGGGAAAGGGGCGCAGGGCTGTCGGTGCCGGGTCAGGGGGTGCAGGGGGAACCCATGGCCGGGAATGGGGGTCCGGGGGGATGGCGGCGCCCGGGATTGGCGGGTTGGGGGGGGGGGGGGGGGCCCTCTTTGCCGCCCGCCAATGGCAGCCCGAGTGTTCGGTGACGTCACCGGTCGCCGGGCAGATCCCGAAGGGCCCGAGGGAGCGCGGCGGGAGCGCGCGGCGGAATTCCCGGGAATTGCCCGGGATCCCTCCGGGCATCCCCCGGGACCCTCCTCGGCCCCGCCCCGCGGGACCCCCAGGCCGGGCCGTGCTCAACTCCCGCCGCCCGCGCTCAGACCGTGCCGGGAACCCGCCGGGCTCGGCCCAAAGCGGGGGAAGCCCCGCCAGCCCAAAGCGGATCCATTTTTTCCCGCGGCTGCGGCTCCCACTCCCGGCGGAGCAGGACTGGGCGCGGGGGCCGCGATCCCCGATTCCCGATCTCCTTCCCTCGCTCCCTGCCGTGCTCTCCCTTGTTCGAGTCCAGGGCATCCCTCTGGGCGCCCTGGATGGTCACAGACCTCGGCAGAGAGGCCTGGGACTCGAGAAAGAGGGTCTGGGGTCTGTGCAGGGGGGTTTTGCCTGGCACAGAGCCCAGGAAGACACAGGCTTTGATTTTGGTCCTTGTGAAAAACATCAAACAGAGAATAATTGCAAGTCATAAATGTATGACAGACAATAGTGTAGTTATCATCGTTTAGAAGATTTTGTAGTTTTGGGTTTTTAGAATGTAGATGCAAAGAGACAAAAAGGAGATTTTAGGGCAGTGCCCCCTGGGTTCTTCTTTTTCTCCCTTGGCATCCATCTTCTGCAGTGACGTGGGCACAAAGTAGTTTCAGTGGATTGGGTCAAAGTAGACATGACCCTGTTAGTATAGGTGATAGACATTGGCACAGAATTGTAAACAATGGGTACGTAGTTATCTGTATAAGAGGGAGCGACCTCCCATCACGGGGAGGAGTCACCTCGTGTCCAGGCTGCTGTGAACATCTTGGCCGGACACAGAGAATTGTAAGATAAGAATTAATAAACAATGCAAGAAACCAAGAAAACCAAGACCTTGAGACTCCTCATCATTCTCGCGCCAAACACCGAGCACCGAGCTCAGCACAGAACACAGAGACACAGAGTCAGACAGCAGACCCTAAATCCTTCAGAGGTCAAGAGGGAAAATCACTCCGTTTGTGCCCACACGAGCCACCAGCCTTGGAATCTCGGGTGAGAAACAACCAGATTAAACCCTAAGAGTCATTAGCCTCCATAGCAATCAGAGAAATAGTTTCCACTCTAATAGACTACTTCCCAAAATTTTTCTTTCTTTTATATTAATTGCTGGCACTGAAGTCGAGGTAGGAAGAGCCATGGGCAGGCAGTATTTTGCACCTCTCTTTCATGCTGCATTAACATATTTTTTTCGTATTGAAACTCCTAATTTCAAGACAAGAAGAGTCTTCCAGTGGAAAAGCCTACACTGAGAGCCAAGTGTTTCAATAATTTTGAATAAAGTGTTTCAATAAATTATGAAAATTTAACAGCTTGTTCTGGCGGGAATTTTTCTCTTTTTAATTTTTGAGTGATCTTAGTTAAAAAAAAAAAAAATAAAGGATTATTTTACCTCTGGATATTTTTAAGACCAGTTTTTATGCCCCTCCAAGGATGCTGCAGTTGAGATTGTCAGAGACCAGTCATCCATTTTATGTGCAGTATTGGTCCAAATCTATTTGCAGATATGCCCAAGGAGAAGCAGAAGCAAAAAAAAAAAAAAAAGAACAGAGAGATGTTCTTAAAAGATCCCTGTTGGAGGCTCTCTCTCGGCAAGAGAACCAACCTTGCAGGTCTTGGGGCAGTTATCTGTGGGACAGATTTGTTATAGATTTCACAGGGCCAGGATATCACTGGAGATGAAAACCTTAGGGAAGAGGCTCACTCAGGCCACTGCATCAAAGGAGTGGAGTCACACAAAAGCTAAAAGCCCCTCTCCTGGTACAGAGGATGATTATCTCCAGCAGAAGCACCACATAAACCAGCATACAGTCCCACTCCAGATCCATCACTTGCCTTTAATGGATGCCCATCCCAGATTAAAAACAGAAAGCTCTACTCATTGAAATTACTTCATCATGAGACTGCATCCCTTGTCTCTTCTCAGCACAATGATGTAGTCCTCAGAATAGTACAAGCTTGCAACTAACAGTATACAAAAAAAAAAAAAGCTTTTGTCTTGCATACCTGCACAGAGTACATAAAGCAAGTCTAAAAAGATATTCTAGAATTATATTGTCAGATACTGGTTGCTCTGCATCATTGGAAGAGCTTTTGCTGCAGTA
Source organism: Zosterops lateralis (assembly GCF_965231275.1). Lineage (NCBI taxonomy): Eukaryota > Metazoa > Chordata > Aves > Passeriformes > Zosteropidae > Zosterops > Zosterops lateralis. The sequence goes on from NW_028154612.1 coordinate 265,941, forward strand.
ACCCAAGCATTTAATGTATTATAATAATTAACTATCTGAAAAAAATACTGTATCCTTCCAACTTCCATTAGCTGTCCTTTTTGACATGCAGTTAAATTCTCCTTTGTGATAAATCCACCAGCCAGCTGGATAAGAAATAAAAGAGGGGTTTTATAAATCTGTTATGAATCCCTATCTCTGTTTCAGGTCAGATTTAGCTCCTGGTTTTATGCTGCAGTAGCAACACATGCAGGAACAGCAGCTCTGAAGGGTTCTCGGGGTTGTTGCCATCTCATGAGGAGGAGCAGCTGTATGGGTTATATGGGCTGGATAAATATGGGCTGGAACTTTGCAAATGGAAACCCATTGGAGTGCATTGAGAAGAGCATTTCCAGCAGGTCAGGGAGTGATCCTGCCCCTCTGCCCAGCCCAGATGTGGGGCACATCTGGACAGCTGTGTCCAGCTCTGGGATCATCAGCACAGCAGGGACAGGGAGCTCCTGGAGCGGGGCCAGTGGAGGCTGCAGAGATGATTTAGGGCCTGGAGCATCTCTGACAGGGAAAGGCTGAGGGAGCTGGGGCTGTCCAGCCTGGAGAGGAGCCCCAGCTGAGAGGGGCCCTGATCCCTGTGTGTCCCTGTGAGCAGGGAGGGCTCAGGGCAGGGCCCAGCAATGGCACCAGAGCCACGGGCAGGGACTGAGCCCCAGGAGGTTCCACCTGGACATGAGGCAGAACTTCTTCCCTGGGCAGAGCCCTGAACAGATTGTCCAGAGAGGCTGTGGAGTGTCCTCACTGGGGATATTCCAGACCCCTCTGGACACAGTCCTGTGCTCTAGGATGCCCTGCTGGAGCAGGGAGGTGGAACCAGAAGACCCTTGTGGTCCCTTCCAGCCTGAGCCATTCAGGAGGCTTGGAGAGTTCTTGTTCCATGTTCAGCCTTGGGGAGATGTCAGAAATCTGTTAACTGCTACATTTTTTGTGTGTGGACAGAGAAGGACACGTGCACGCACATGTGTGTGTTCAGTATCTTACAGGCACAATTTCATGTTGTATTGGGTGGAAAAAGAACTATGGTTGGGTTCTTGAAGCAGCCCCTTAGGACAGGTGACTGTCAGGACCAGCACAACTCACCCTAGTGGAATTCCTCCTGAATATCCATGAGGAAAGCACTGCACTAACACCAGGGGAGGGCTCCAGGAATACAAAGTTTCTGCCTCTTGGTGTGATGAGCTCTGCACTGACACCATGAGCCAGTCACTCTGCCCAGCGCTGCATGGACCAGGCAACCATTCCCTCTGCTGCTCTTCACAAAGCATATTTCACAACACAAATGACGATTTTTTAATGGTTTTGTTCATAGATTCTCCCCTTCATGACTTTTTAAACATCCTCTCCACATTCCAGTTGTAATATTCCAGTGGTTTTGACAAGGGACAAAATAGGAAGAGCAGCAGCAAATTAATTTCTGTTTCTTTCAAGAAACATAAACCAAAAAGCATCCTATTAAAGATCCCTTGCACTCTCATAAATGATGTTGTTTACAAATATAAGCATTTGGAATATAAAATAAGTTTGTAGAACCAAAATATATTTTAACAAAGCCACACAAATGACTTAAAGATATTTTTTAAATCTATTTTATCATCAGTCCTCTGTGAAATAACTGACTGTTTTGGCCAGCTTTGGAAGATGTAGTAGTGGTCTGTGCATCAGAAAGAGAATAATAGAGCTGATTGCATCAACAGCATGGCTTAGCTTGTTAATGTTGCAAAGCAAAACTAAGAATAATAGATGGAAGCACTATAGAAATAAAAAATAATAGCATAAATCCTGGAGAAAACTCATTCTATAAGAGGGCTAAATTTAACCTGGCTGATATGAAGCACAGAGCTTTTCCAAAAAGCAATGCACAAACAAAATCAAAACAAATCAATGAGATATTAAAGAACCACTATAAATCAGTGCTCACTTTGACTCTTGGCTGTTTTTGCCTTCATAGAAACTTTGTGGCACTGCATGCAATGTTCAGAAGTGCCTAACACCTGGATGCTCCTGAAAATGTTATCCATGAGCCACCTCCCCATTTTTTGTAAATTTATTTTTTATCAGAAAATAGGCCAGTGACTAAGCTCATCTTAATCAGCCAGTACCAGAGACTTCAGAAGAGATTAATACCAGAGCAGGTCCTGATCTTAATTAACAGGTGCCCCATTCAGTTCTCTTGAGAAAGGCCAGCACACAAATTTCCAGCAGGGAAAGGGACAGACATATCTTGTGTCTTACACCTCATAACCCCAAAAATGTACTGAAAATTTCTACCATTACAGACAGAAGCTAAATGGTGGTTTCTGGAGGGAAATACATGATACAAAGGAGGCAGTTTCTCCAACCAGCCTCTTGTTGCAGTGTCATTTCCCACTGTTCCAGCAGGTAGAGCCATGGCTTCAAATATTTTCCAGGAAAGCAGCTGGTCTGATCATTTGAGTTGAGTACTCTCCCCAGCTGCACGACTCTGTTTTAGATTAAAATCTGGAAATAAATCCAAAACAAAGCTCCACCATTCCTCTTACCCTTTCCTAATTGGGAGGAAGCTAAGACTGGGATTCCATTAGCTGGACAAACCTTAATTTCACTGTGACAACTGTAAGACTGCCCACAAACAAATATTTAGTTCTATGGGCTGAGAAACTGAGTTAAAAGGTTGGCTGTCCCAATGAAGGGAGTGCCCTGTGAGGCAGCAGGAGATGATACAACTTTCTGGCATAAACACAGTGATGGAACGTGAACTCCTTTGACCTACTGAAGCACCACCAGCAAAGCAAATATCACTGATTTTCCCCACTCCTCCCCGCCAGTCATGGACAGAGGGGAATCTTCAAGATGGATGGTAATACTATGAATTAATGTGGGGTTTTGTTTGGCTTTTTGTTTTGGTTTGTTTTGTTTTAGCTAACACTTCAAGCACACAGTGACTTTGGAAAACTTCCAGGTTTTTTTAAGTCATTGGTTATTTAAGCAATATTTAAACATTTGTATCTCCTAGAATGTCTGTAATATCTCCTGGGTAAAGCAGAACTGACTGGTTTAGATAAAGGACATAGCACTGTTGCTGTTTGTGGATTATCAAGGATAATTTATAACCTCAAAATATTAAGTTTCTTGACTGAGCCTTTTGTGAACCTGGACCAGGCCTGTGAATTTAGACAGACTGGCTGGAGGAACTTTGATCTCTGGTTCTGTTTCAGTTTCTGATGAACAGCTCTTTGTACAATAAAGAGAAATACCACCCCCCTTCACATGAGAGAGCACATCCTTGACAGGAAAAGTGAATCTCCAGATATTTTTTCTGCATCCCAGCCCTGAGTTATGGCTCCAGACAGGAGCAGGCGGTGGTTTCTGTATTGACTGTGTCCTTGCATGAAGGTACACACTGCCTGAGCCACATCTTTGTAAATTGAATCGATAAAATAGCTTGGGATAATAAATTAACCTCTAAACACGACGAGACAATTATTTGCATTTTACTACCCTTTCCGTATGTAATTGATAGCCTTATCATAATTCATTTATTCCTTTTGAAAAATATCAGTCCCACCCAAGGCATAATAGTTCTGCAGTAGAACTGTAATTACTGAGCTGTTTGAAATAGCTTACAAGTCACAGTGAGAGGCCGTGCAGGCAAATGTGAATATTGGTTATTATAAAGAGAAAGAATGCCATCCAGAGTGTCTCCATTTCTAGGGCAATGAGGAATTGAATTAATGTTTTCTGGCATCAATGGACAGTGGTGTTTTCAATGCAGGCAACGTTAATTACGTTGCTTTTCATGGAATTACTGCAACAAGTGCAATTTGTTGGGGCTGAATTCTCAAAGAATGGGAATTAGTATAGTTGCAACAGAATCAATGAAACTATGTTTGTAGAGGATCAGAGAAGCAGCATTTTGCTTTTTATTTCCCTTCAGCTTGCTGGTATTATATAATCTTTTGTTCTGACACCAGCTGATAGTTTTTAGTGAATCTGTGTGGCTCACACGCAGCAGAGCTGCACATGCTGGCTTCAGCCAGACCAGAGAGCCAGACCATCCTCAGCAGCATGTCTTCCTTAATCCAATATTAGGATTGTGATGGAAACCTCTTAGCAACATGGAAGATGAAAATGGAATGAGAAAAGGAAAGATGTACCAGAAACTCTCACTGGTGAATTCTGAGCATTCCTCTGAAATTGACTTCTGGAAGGGGCACCACTGAGTTACCTCTCATCAGTTAAGGCAGGGGTAACAGCCTTTCCACCCAGCTCAGCACATGTGCAAAGAAACTTGAATGTGTCCTTTTCCCAACGGAATTTCACAGGTCCAGTGTTCAGTGTTGTCTGAGAAACAAGTCACTGATTTTGAGCCTTACTGTTAAAAATCCTTCCAACTCCATTTCGCCAGCACACACACACACACACACACACACACACACACACACATCACTGTTGCAATAGGACACAAAGATGTTTGACTCCAGTCAGAAGGTAGTAGAAATCAGAAGATTTTATTTACAAGTATTATATTATATATTATATATTATATATTATATATTATATATATAGTATATAGTATATAGTATATAGTATATGTATAGATACAGGATATATAGATATAAACACAGATATATAGTTACCCTTTTTTACTCAGGAACTTTGTGCTGAATTTACTGTGGTGTAAGAGCAGGGCTATGTCAGCTCTCCCTGGATGTCTGGTAATTTTAAAGCTAAAGATTAAACAAAATTATTCATTCTTTTTATAACATGCTGTGCTAAAAGGCACCTTGTTGGTTCATAGGACTGACATGTCTCCCATTGGCTGAGTAATAGAAATAGCAAACAATACCTGTGGTTATGGGAAAGGAATATTGTTTACACAAGGTTGTTTTGGGAAAAAGAAAACTGTTGAAAAGTTTCCCTTGGGAAGAACTAGCAATTCTCAGGTTCAGAAAATATCAGGTCCACATCAGCCTCCCCAGTGAGGTGCATGTACAGGACACACAGAGCTGCTCCTCCTATGTGATCTTTGAAAAGCTTGTTTAGCAGCCACCAAAAGAGGCTATGTAAGTGACTCAGAAATTAGGATTTTTACAGGACTGACAGCTGACACCGTGAATTACTGTATAAATAAGTTCCACTTCGACAGGAATTCACAAAGGAGACTCATACAGTGATTAGCACTGCCTTCAGCAAGGCCAATGTAAATGCTACATAAATGCCTGAGACAAGCCAAACTAATCATTGTTCATAGATGTCAGATGTCTAAATGCAATGCTGGAAAGGGAGGTGTTGCACTCATCCATGTAACACATGTACCATTTTCAACTTATTTCATAAGTTCAAGGCAGTGTTGCAAACAACAAGGTGCCTCATTAGTTCTGCAGAGATGCTCAGCAGGGGAGACCCTTTCCTGCTCTAGAATAGCAGGAATTTGAGCACAACAGAAAAACAAGGGGGCTTTCTCTTTAAACAAAACCCACAAACTTCTTTTCCATCACCACCATTTGTCATTTCAGATCTCTTTGCTCCTCTCAGGAGCATGTACTTTCACTTCCCTAATCTTCTTAGCTATCTTTTGAAAATGTGATAGAAATAATTAATTTTTTTTTTTATCTTTAGCTTTAAAATGACCAGACATCCAGGGAGAGCTGACATAGCCCTGCTCTTACACCACAGTAAATTCAGCACAAAGTTCCTGGGTAAAAAGGGATATCTGTATATCTATATCTATATCTATATCTATATCTATATCTATCTATATATATAATATATACTATATAGTATATATTATGTATATTATATTATAATCTTTTGTGCACCACTCCTATTACAGGGGGAGCACAAAGGGACAAGTCACCACATTCTCCTGCTGTGTTAAGCAGTATTCACAAAAAAAAACCAAACCAAAAAACATTGTGACAGATGCTTAGTAATGGATTTTATACACACACTCATTATGACTCTGGCAAACTTTTCAAGATTTTGTATTGTCTTGAAAACATTTGCCCCAAACAGAAAGGAAAAAGAAAAAGGCTATTTTTTGGTCTCTTTAAAAAATCCTCATGAATTTTGAATATTTCCACTGAAGTGGATTAGAAGAAAGGCATCATTGCCATCTATTAATCCCTTCCAGTTTAATGTTGCAGAGAATAAACCTTTCCTCATTTACCACTTAAACCATGCTGCTGTGTGATCCTTGTCCCCAGCACAGCACCAGCAGGATGTTTCTCCCTGCAGCACATTTATTGAGTTATTGTTATGCAGGCAAGTCTCACTCACCTCCTGAGTTCTTGCTGCCTAGAAATGCTCCTGGAGGAGCTCCCGGAATTTTTGGTTTTCCAGAGCACACGTAACAAACAGGGAAAGGGAACTATCAACACCAGAATGAATATTTTTGAGTAAAGGAAACAAATGGATGCTCCTCCCTTCCCCCCCCCAGTTTGATATTTTCTGGTCAAAGCATAAGCTGAGGGTTAACATTGATTATTTCAGCTGAGTGCAACCAAAATCACTGAGGAAAATGCTGACACTTAGATGAAAAGACTGAGAATAGGAGTGGGCAGAAAAAGGGAACCAAAACTAAAGCCTATGTCTACACCTCTCTACTATCTCTTGGTGTGTTCCTCTTACTGTGCAGCTTCATCATAAAAGACAATCCCTGCTGGACTTCAGTTAATACCTGCAGATGCTTTCAGCCCCTGAGGAAAATAGATTTATTTAGTAAATAAGAAACTATAAAGCATGCCTATGTGTACCTGATTTAAATAAATCTTCATGCATATATCTCCCCTTCCCATGGCAGGTGTGACACAAACCAGTGCCAGTGAGAGTTTTGCTTTACAGTTAACTGAAAATTGTCAAAATTGGTGAATTAGCATTTGCTAAGCTCCACAGTATGCTCTCTGCACCTGAGCTACCTCATTTAAAGTTACCCCAGACATTTCTGTGCAGACAGATTGCTGTGCATTTATCATATTGTCTGAGTAACACTGTGACATTTTCAGGAGTCTAATTTGCTCCCATGTGACCTCCTGCAAAATGAATTGTCACTATTAGGAAGAGTAAGAGAGACAGGTCAAATGTGGAATAACTGGATGCACATACAGCAGTCATTAAATTAGCAACATATGGAAAAAAGGGTTGACAGCAATCAGCTGTTGTCCTTTCTACTCTCATGAACATGAGAAAACATTTTGAGAAGGTAGCCTGCTGATCTGCTTGAATGCCTCACACACTTAGGAAACAAACAGATATGCCAAGTCTCACCGTCCATCTCCCTTCTTTTGGAGCTTCTTTCCCAAGAATAAATTTCAGCACTTGGCTGAACTAAGCCTGAAAATGGAATTCTTATTTGATGAGATCAGAATGGTGTCTTTATTCTGCTGGCTTATACTCTCAAGTGGATCAAAAAGTTTTTACTGCTAATTGTGCCCAAACAAATTAACTTTGAGATCAAGGTTTCTAAATGGGATTTTCAAAAAGGGCAGTGAGCAAAGTCTTGGCATCTGGATCTTGCTAAAAAATACTCTCTCTGCTCTCTTGAGCAGATTATCCTTTCCACAAGTGTTTTAGCAGGATGATTGTCTGTCCTATTGTTGCTGTTAGAACTCTAAACAGAAAATTGAGATTACCTGGCACCTTCCAGTCCATCCATAGAATCAGTATGTGGAACAACATAACATCCATACATTTTTGGTAATCCATCCATTCTCCTGTACAGAGTTTGGAGCTATGTTCAACAGATTAAGAGCAAAATCTTATCAAAAGAATCTTATCAAAATGAATTTATCAGTGTGCGTTAAAGAGCCAGCATGAATGAAGGCCTCATTGTTTTCTAATACTTCACTCACTAGGGTACTTCTGGAGATTGTTTTTTGTTCAGAGTCATTAACACAGGGACAAATATCACCAAAATTACCCTTTCTGCCTTCTGGTCTGCATCTCTCTCAAGACCACAGTGTGACTTCTTGCTCCCACCCTGTGCCGACTCCAAAATGACATCTGGGTCTCTGCATTACTAGTGGGATCATTAGGAAATCCTAGGAGGAATCATATACAGGACTTGAGATAAGTCCTAGCCAGGTGGGTTACATGAGTTTTGGAGCAGTTCAGTCTTTGGGAGTCCCTTGATGATGCCAAAATCTGAGTATTGTTTAAAAATGCAGAAGCAAAAATGCACAGGCATTTACAGAAATAACACATACATCAAAAAGTGAAATCCAGAATCCATCAAAATCAATTAGAAAACCCATTTTAATTGTGCTGGAGCTAGGATTTTAGCCTGTGAAGCTGATAATTGGAAACTAGCTGACTGAAAAATTAATGCATTGCTGAGATACTTGAAATTCCTCACTAACTTTATAATTCTGCTAATCATTTATAAGTCTAAACATATTTACGCTTTGCTAACTGCACCTCCAAGAAAATAAGACTGAGGTTTGAATGCCAGCTGGGCTCTGCTAGCATCAAAAATAGTATCAGGCTTGTGAACAGGCTGCCTGGGGAAATGGCTGTGCCAGCACCCTCAGAGAGATTTCAAAGTCGTGGATGTGGCATTTGGGGATGTGGCTGATTGTAGGAGTAGGCAGAGTTAATTAGGAAGCTGGACTTTAATGTGTGATCTTCAGGGTGTTTTCCAAGCTGGACCAGTCAGAGATTTAAGTGTAGCTCAGCATGAAGTCAAGGCTTAGACTCAATGATCCTCAAGGCTGCCTTGCAACATGGGTATGTGTGAGATTGCCAAGGGAGGGCAGCTGGTAAGAAAGACAAAGGAAAGAGCAAGAGAAGTTCTTGGAAAGAGATTGACTCAAAGGCTGCCTTAAGCAGTCCCCAAGGCCACTGTGAGGGGCTGAGCTGGGGTGGGGACAAAGGGCGGGGCTGGCCTGGCTGTGGTGTAGTGTGGCACCTGTGACATCACGGGGGACATGTCACAATGGGGGCAGCTCTACAAGGCCCCAGCAGGAAACGCCGGCCCTGTATTGCTTGGGCAAACGGTGAGTGCACACGTGGCGGGGAGGCTGGGCTGGGGACAAGGGCCGGGGCAGAGAGGCTGCACCCGGGCTTGGCTTCTCCCCCTGCATGCAGGGCCAGCCCCTCATGGCAGAGCCTTGGGCAGGGCACCCTGCTGCTGCTGCTGCTGCTGCTGCTGCTGCTGCTGCTGCTGCTGCTGCTGCTGCTGCTGCTGCTGCTGCTGCTTGGGCTGTGGGACAGGCCTGGCTGCTTGCCTGCTGTCTGGGGCCCTGTCCTTGGCGCCCCCAGACAGATCCCTGGCATTGCTGTCCCTGCTTGCAGGGGACACTACACCCCACTGCCAGCGGCCTCTCTCCCAGTGCCACTCAAGGCCTTCTCTCCCTTCTCCTGCAGACCATGGATACCTCCTGGGCTCTGTGGTTTTTGCTGGTTCCAAGTGTTCTGCAGTTCCCACGGTCCGTGGGTAATGGCTTGGAGAAGGAGACACGTCTGTGAACGGAGGCACGTGCAAAGTTCCTGGAAGAGGAGAAGATGCGTCTGGAGCGGGAACTGGAGCAGCTGGCCCTGAAGCAGAGTGCCTTGGCCTGGGGAGACGTGCCCTGGTCTGCCTTGCAGCACTGGCAGGTTTGGGCTCTTGCTGGGCTCCTGCTCCTTCTCTTGGCCCTGTGGAATATCTGCAGGAAAAGGATCCTGAGGAGAGAGGAGCATGAAGAACACAATGATGGTGCAGTTGAAGAGGAAGGTAGAAATGTAGATGCAAATGAAGAACGTGGTGGAAATGAAGAAGTCAATGAGGTGAATGGGGAGGAAAACAACAATGATGATGGCAATGCCCAGCAAGTCAACAATGTTGGTGCAGATGAAGAAGGTGCTGTTGGCAATGAAGTTGGCAATGAGGCAGCAAATGCAGCAAACAACAATGATGTTGGAAATGAAGTCGATAATCATGATCCTGATGATGAGATGGGAAGAAGGGTGTTGGAGCAGATTCAGTGGCCAGTGCAGGACCTGAAGGAAGGATGCAAATGGACAACTGCCTTCATGAAAAAGTTTGCGATTTACGTTCGGCACGTCACATCTGACAGTTTCTACCCAGTCCTGAAACCAGCCATTGGGGTGGGCAGTGCATTCGAAGGTTGGAGTCCCCGTGAGCAGGATGTCGTGTACCAGGTGCTCATCCCCATGACTCCTCCACGAGGGCACAGCTTCCACCTGGAGATGGAGAGTGCAGGGCAGAGGCGCGGGAGGAACTTCCACATCCACGTGATGCAGAAGTGCACCTGCTCGAGGGAGCGGCGGCGTAAGAAAATGCTGTGCTTCCTGCACCACTGTGAGGAGGAGCTGAGCAACAATCAGGATCCCAGCCTCCTCCACACCCTGTGCATGGACTCCTACCTGGACGTGCAGAAAACTGCCCGCTGGTTCCGCCAACTGGTGAAAGCAATCTGGCCGGCTTGCCTCAGTCCCACAACTGGCACTTGGTGCTGCTGCCGTCCACATGCTCCTGCCAATTCAAGGTCAGCAATGGCAGACAAAGCTACCGGATCGAGATGCTGTTTGGGGTGCGGCTAGGCGACTCAGACATCTTTGTCAGCAGCCAGCCTCGGCCTTACTACACCCCAAGCACCATCTGGCCGGAGTCCTATGCCGTGGCTGAGGTGAAGTTCTTCAGGTATATTGCCAGGCGGGCCCCTCCTGACAGCTTGTACCTGAAATGCCTTCAATTCTTCATCATGCTTCAGCTGGGCTTAGGTTTTTCTACTTATACAACCAAGACAATTGTCATGCACCTGCTGAGCATGTTACCCCCATCATGGTGGCGCAGGAGACATTTTGTGAGGCGACTCCTGGACATCAGCGAGAGCCTGCGCACTTGTGTAGAAGTGAGATGCCTCAACCACTTCATTGTGGGCAACCGGGAGCTTCCTCCAGGGATCACTTTGCCTCCACATGTCTTCCTATCTCGGACCTACAATCTCTTCTACGACCTGACGATAGATCCTGTTGCCCACTCCCAGGCAATTAGTCAGCATGCGGATCTGCACCGGTGGCTCACACGAATCATTAACAACGAGCAGTGAAGGAGGTTCTCCTGCACTGAGCTCTGCTTGTGAGGCTCGCACGTGGAGGCACAGGAGAACCTCACAGTTCATGGGGAAAGAGGGCAGAATATGGGATACAAAGAAGGAAGGGAAAATGCTGCCTAGCTGCTCTAAGCCATCATCAGCAGCAGTGTCATCTAACAGCCTCCTCAGCACCGCATCCAGTGATGACAAGGTTGGTGCCAAAGATCACGGACCACGCAAGAGGAAATACTCTTCTTCCTTTTTTGCCTCTCTGAGGTCTGTGTGCAGAGTCTACAGCCCAGCGAGAAGCTGACACAGACCTGAGTGCGCAGGACATGGAGAAGGAAGGCAGTGCTCCACTGGCAGTGGCACTTGCCGCCATGCCTTTTGTCCAGAGCAAAAGCACACTCGGGGAGCCCAAGCTGATGTAGCTGATGAGGCCGTGGCCAGGGCCCTTGTGAGACAGAGTCCCATTACCAGCAGAACTGGGACTGCCCCCAGCTCTTTCCTCGACTCCATTTTCCCTCGGGGAGCTTGGCCTGGTGCAAAGATGCCCATCTCAGGAGCCCAGAGGAGTGAATGTTGGAAAGGAGCACTGGTGGAATCATCTGCTTCAGGGCTGCTCCAGCAGGCTCTTCCGGATATGCTTTGCACAGGATTGCCTCCCCACGGGTGTTGATTGTCTCCGGTGAGGGAGACTGCACCATCTCTGGGCAACGCCCGTGATCACTCCGTGGACGTGTTTCTCCTTGTCCCCTGAAGGGAATCCTTCGGGTCAGCATTGTACCAACTGTGTGGCTGCTGACCTGAAGTTTTGTATATCTTAGAATCTAGGTCTTCATTTCATCTAGATAGATCCATATTGTGTATTTTTCTTATGTAGTATAAAACTTAAGAATTATCATATCAAAATTTAAAACGAAAACAGCCCGTACACTAATAGACATAATTTAGTAGTATTTATAGAAGTATGTAATATTTCTATGGAAGGATGTAAACAATATATTAGTATATCTCTTCATATGGAAGATATAAATTATGTTATTATATCATGATAAAAATGATTCTAAAGTGTTGAAGATATAATTATGTTTAAACAATACAATATAGCCCATAGTTTTTGTCACTCTCTGTGTTGAAACGTATTAATGCTCTTAATCCATTTAGATTGGGAAAGATGTTTATGAAGTAGAGATATTTCTACGATTTATATTATGTGTAATCCAGATGCGATGTAGATCTACATAATATGTTACATATCGGATAGTCTTGTTTTATGTACCAGTAAAGGCACAGGTGGTGTCTGTGTCTGTTGAGGACACATGATTTTGTTCTATAGTGAAGCGCATTTCTGTGTGGCAAGGCAGAAACTGCTTTGCTCTTGATTCAATAAACTACAGTATTCCAGAATCTGGATTGTGCAAGACTTTCTTGATCTCAAGGCGACCTGGACTCTTGGCAAATGTCTCAAGTTGTGAATCTGGGTGTGTGAACTGTGTCCTTGAAGTCAGGCTGACTGGCAGTGCTGAATTGGTTCTAATGAGAAATGAAGGGCAGCTGCCCGCGGTCCCTGTGATGACAGAATCCCAGAAGAGCTTGGCTGGGAAGGGTCCTTAGGAATGGTCTTGTTCCAGGCCTGGTGCCAGGGGCAGGGACTCCTTGCACTGGGCGCGTTGCTCCAAGGCCCGTGGGAGCCGGCCTGGAACACTGCCAGGGCTCCAGGGGCAGCCCCGGCTGCTGTGGGCAGCGTGGGCCAGGGCCTCAGCAGCCTCAGGGGCAGGAGGTTCTTGCACATCTGCAGCCTAAGCCTGCCCTCTGTCAGGGGGAAGCCAGTGGCCCTGGGGCTGTCCCTGCAGGCCCTTGTCTCCAGCCCCTGGGCAGGTCTCTGCTGGGCTGGGGCAGGCACTGAAAGCTGCAGGAAGATGGCTCCAGAGAAGGCCTTGCAGAGCCCTGGGACAGCAGTGGCTCCATGGGGGCAGCCAGCGGGGCCCAGTGTGGCCGTCGGGGTGGGAGGGCACAGGGCGCGTGCTGAGGCCCTGCCAGATGGAGCTGGGAGCTCTGGAGTGCGGCCGGCACAGAGCCCTGGGAGATCCCTGCAGCAGCCAGGACACTCCAGGGCTTGTGGGTGTGTTGGAAACCAGGGAGGAGCTTGAGAATGGGCACTGAGGTGTGGAGGGCACCGAGGTGTGGAGGAGATGGCTGAGGAATGGTTAGAGGATAAGGGACAAAATAGTTCTCAGATTAATCTTGTAACTAGAAGCTAGGACAAGGCCAGCATGTTCCTGGCAGAACTGTTAGAAAAGAACAGGATGAGGGAGAGAAACTGAGATCATGAGTAAAGAGGAACTGAACATTACAAGGCTATATGACTGTTGCAATATGCTGATATAGCATGAAGTAAGCTATTATTTAGTCACTACCTCCCTGCAGAGGAACAGGGCATCTTTCAGGCACTTCCACAAGCTCAGGCTTCTCATTTCGTGAGGCATCTGGGATGAAAATGTCTTTTTCAGAAGGACAAACTCAGAGGGAATGGATTAGAAATTATTAGAAAAAATGACCCTTCTTCCAGACAAAGTTCACCAAGTAATTCCCTGCATTTCTCCCTTTCAGATTCCTTCAGTCATCTCCTCAGAGTGGTTCAGCTTGTTCTGGTGCTTATCATGAACTGATTGTGCTCTTGATTTAGATCAATGCATGAGATGTAGAATCATCTAAACTGAACACAAAAAAACTCCATTAGCCAATTTTCATGTTCTAGATGACTATCAAGATGTCATTGGGCATGTTGGAATAATTATCACACAGCTCTCCACTCCTGGCTGCAGCCTCTGGAGATTCTTTCTCTGCATTCAGCCAGGCTTGCATTCCCTAACAATTCCTGGTACCGTGTCATGTATTCTTAGAGTAGAACCGTAACAATGAAAACCTTAAAAATGGCACAACTCCCCAGTCCTCAGGGAAAAGAACAAGCTGTAAAGTTCTCCAAACATTTGTCCTGTTTTGCTGCAAGGGTTGTGCTGCACACACAGTGTGGAAAGCCAAGAGAAGCTGCAGTTGGTGGCACGTCTTGTGACAGGGTCTTGACCTCACACTCAAGGAAAGGTTCTTGAAAAGAGCAGATATGACTATCAAGATGATTCTGGGAAAACTGAAATAGCTTTTAAGAAATGCAATGAAAGTGGAAAGAAATAATCCAAGATGGTTTTTTCTGTTTGTTTCTATTCTCCTCTTTCTTATCTTGCAATACTTCTCCATCCTAATCATTCCAAATGGATCTCACCTCTAAGACCGATGGTTTAGTGAGTTTTAGACACTGTAAAATACCATGAGCTACACACAGTTTGCCTTCCCCTGTTCTTGTTGGAAAGCAATGCTGGAGCCACAAGTGCAGGGCTTGGGTCAGGCACAAATCCTACAGGCAGGGAATGTGCCCTGACAGTGTGTGAGCCTGAGCAGGGCCAATGGCCAGCAGCGTTGCTGTGCTCGGGTTCCATGGAAGCATCCCAGGAGCAGCTGCTGAGGTCAGGAGCCATGGCAGGCACCAGGCTGCTCCAAAGGCCCTTGGCAGGGTGGGCTCCTGGGCTGGCTCTGTGTGCCAGGAGCCGGCAGCGCTGGGTGCAGGGAGCCCAGGGAGGGCACAGAAATGCTGGGCTGGGAAATGCTGGGGGGAACAGTGAGATGGGCGTGTGCAGCCGGCCAGGGCACAGCAGCAGCACGCACAGGGGGCACAGCCTGCAGGACACATGGCCAAGGGCTGGGCAGGGCTGGCAGGGCCACAGGCACCCAGGCCTTTGTCCCCTGGGCTCTGGAGGCCCCACAGGAGGAACTTTCCTTTCAGGGCCTGCACTTTGCTCCTCCCTGGCCCCTCCCTAAGGAGGCTGGCAGGGCTTGCAGTTTGATGCCATTTGTCCTTGCTGCCCCTGCCATCCCACTGGCCCACAAAGAGCCCCGAGGCAGCCGGGAGGGACAGGCCCTGCTGTGCCAGGCCTGGGCTCAGGGCTTGGCCTTTCTGCTCCCTCCAGCCAAGGCAGGCCTTGCTCAGCACTGCAGTTCCTGCTGCTGTGCCCCAAGCTGGCTCGGCCGCTGTTGGAAAGGGACTTGAGGTACCTCGATCCCCTCAGGGGGCACATGGGAGAAAACAACCAACTTCTCACCAGAGTGGAGAGCAAACTTTTAGTTACAAACTACAGACAATGAAATAATTGGGAAATCTTAAACCAACATGGAATTCCAGTATATCACTTCACAAAGCACTGACTAAGCAAACTCTGACCTGTCCTACTTACAGTTCTCCAGATTTTCAGAAGAGGAAGTCAGAAGAAGACAGGGAGGGAGAGAGAGATCCACAGTCCCCTTGGATCCAGCACATCTCAGCTGCTGGGAGCTCTGGGGCTGTGGGATGTGTCAGTGTCACACCCGTGTCACAGTCTCACCTGCTCTGGTCCCTCTCACAGGTGGGGTTTTTGGGGTGCCAGGGGCTTGGCAGCCACTTTGGGGCTGGAGCAGAGGCTGCAGTGGCTGGGGCTGGGGCAGTGACTGCCCCACCTACACAGAACTTGCCCTGGCCCCCAAACACACCCTGGAGATGTCTGGGGCCATTCATCATTTCTCTGCTCTCCAGCACCGAGGCAAGGGACTGTGGCTGCAGCTCTGAGCTGGTGCCCAAGGCAACCACCCCTGGCAATGGGGCTGCAGGGAGCTGCTCTCAGGAAACCCCTCCAAAGAGTTGAGGAGTGCCCCACAAGTGCCTCAGAAATGTGGAATACACCAAAATCTCTTCAGGAACGTGAAATATCCAAAAACTCACTCAGTAATTGGCTCCCCTTCCTTTCATCATCCCCAAACTTGGCCTGTGTCAATCCAGACCCCACCCCACCTCCCCAGTCCTAACACCAACTCATCCCGCCCCCGCCGCACATCAAGACCCCCTTCCCAAGCCCTATTTCCCCCATTTCACACCTCCAAAACCCGATCCCACCCATCCTGCCCCACTCAATGCCCATCTCACCCCTCCTGATTTGCAGCACACTTTGCCCAATCCCCTTCCAAGTCCATCCCACTCTGAGGGCCTGTGGAATCAAGTAATTTTGGGATGAGATTGAGTAGCATTCAATGCTATTGAGTGGTTTTGAGGTAACAGATCAAATTCTCTTGTCTCTTTGAGTGTCAAGAAATGGAGACAATCACACGAAATACCACCACAACCCCCATGTCCTCCAACATACCCTCCGGAATCTCAAATTCTCTAGTAAAAAATAAGGCTTTAGATACCTTTAGGAATTTATTGAGTTTTACCAAATTTTCTCTGGTTTAAATGAATAAAGATGAATCAAAGAATATTTGAGACCACCAAACAAAAAAAACAGACTAATGTCATCCCACTGCAGATCATAGGGAATATGGGTCACCAGGGCTATGCCAAATGAGGGTCATCTGATATAAGATGGAGTTGGAGACTGACATGAACATCTTCCCACAGTTGGGGCACTCTCAGGGCCATTTCCTTACCGGTGCTTCTGTTGGTGTTGGGTCAGGGTAGAGCTCTGGGTGAAGGTTTTCCCACACTGGGGACACTCGTGGGGCCTCTCCCCAGTGTGGATGCGCCGGTGCCTGATGAGGTGGGAGTTTTGCTTGAAGCCCTTCCTGCAGTCGGGGCAGCGGAAGGGCCTCTCCTCTCTGTGAATCTGCTGGTGCCGGAGGAGAGCGGAGCTGGTCTGAAACCCCTTCCCACACTCAGAGAACTCATAGGGCTTCTCCCCAGTGTGGCTCATTCGGTGGATGATCAGCTGGCCCCTCTGGTTGAAGCCCTTCCCACATTCCCCACACTTGTATGGCCTTTCCTCAGCGTGGGTGTTCTGGTGATGGATCAAGTTGGATCTGTCGCTGAAGTTCTTCCGACACTGCTCACACTGGTAGGGCTGTTCCCTGGTGTGGATCCTCTGGTGGCAGATCAGGTGGGAGTTTCTGCTGAAGCTCATCCCACATTCCCCACACTCGTGGGGCCTCTCCCCAGTGTGGATGCGCCGGTGGGTGACAAGGTGGGAATTTCGCTTGAAGCCCTTCCTGCAGTCGGGGCAGCGGAAGGGCCTCTCATCAGTGTGAATCCGCTGGTGCAGGAGGAGATTGGAGCTGCTCTGAAACCTCTTCCCACACTGGGGACACTCATAGGGCCTCTCCCCAGTGTGGATGTTCTGGTGTCTGATCAGTTGGGACCTCTGGCTGAAGCTCTTCCCACTCCAAGCACTTGTGGGGCTTCTCCCCATCATGAAGCTGCTCATGGACCAGCTCAGAGCCCTGGCTGAAGCTCTGTCCACCTTCTCGGCTCAGGGTGGGGCTTTCCTCCTCAGAGCAATCTGGGATGGGTTTAGAGCCTCTTCTCCTGCGGGATCTTTCGGGCTTTTCTTCCCCACTGGATTCTTGCACTGTGGAGCTGCTCAAAATGGCCTCATCCATGAGGTTCGGCTGTGGGGATTTGTCCTCCCTGGTCTCCATCCTCAGCTCCTTGTCTGGGGGAGGAAGGACAAGGAGAGGACGGAATTTGCCTCCGTGCCAGAGGGAAGAGGAAGGAGATCTCCCCAGTCCATCCCCAGCACGACAGTGTTGGCAGCAGGGTTGTCCTGCAGCCGGGGGCCGTGCTGGGCTGGGAGATGGAGCAGGAGAGAGGGGGAAAGGGGCACTGACTTCCTCCTCACCTGCCTGGCTTTCCAGGGGCATCTTCCTCTTCCTTGCAGCGTCCTCCTCCATCCAGCCAAAGTTTGGGAATGACAAATCCTGTTTTGTGGAAAAACAAGGGATGAGCATGTTGAGTTTGAAGGCCTCCCTGCCCAAGTGCATCTCTAGAAGTCACTGGGCATCTGGGGTCCATAAAAGCCTCCCAAACACCAAGATTCAGTCCTGAAAATGCCTCCCAGCATTTCCCTGTCTCTGGTCTCTTGTTTTGGTCTTCGGGGGTTCTCCCCTTTCCCAGCTGCTGGGGGTCACGCTTGTAATGGGGGTCCTCTGTCTACTCAGTCCCTGCCCTCCTCAGGCTCATGGGAGACCCAGGAGTCAGAAAAGTTCTCCACTTCTTCCATATCCCCCCATATGGATGGCGGGGGTTTGGGGTCCCTTCTCCCCTCATTCTCTGCTTTGGGGTCCAGGGGGTCCAAGGAGTCCCCCTGCCCCTCTTCAGGCTGTTGAGGGTCCCACCAATCGCAGCGCTCCCCCCCTCTCTGGGCTCCCCACTTTGGGCTCCTGGGGGACACAGGGCTCTGCTCCTCCAGGCTGCCTCTGCCAGCAGCTGCCACTGGGACCCCCCAATGTCCCCCCAAGGGGCATTTTCCACTCAGCTTTGGAGTTCTTCATTCCCCCCCAAAAAAAACCCAACCCAGAGACCTCCCAGGATATCTGGGCCCAGCTCCCCCTCCCTGGTCACCTGTGGGATGGGGGGTGATGATCCCACGGGTGGGAGGCTGTGAATTCAGGGAGTGCTCGACCTCATGGTTCCTTCTCTGTTAAGGGTAGAAGGTTCTTAGCTCAGGAACTGGCTGACCTCATTGAGAGGGCTTTAAACTAGGTTTGAAGGGGGAAGGGGATGCAGCTGGGCTGCCTGGAAGCAGACCCAAGGGTGCTAAGCCTGAGTTAGGGCTGAAATCAGTAGCCCAGCTGAAGGGCATGTGCACCAATGCACGTAGCATGGGTAACAAACAGGAGGAGCTGGAGGTCATGGGGCAACAGCAAAGCTGTGATGTAGTCACCATCACAGAAACGTGGTGGGATGACTCCCACAGCTGGAGCACTGCACTCCATGGCTACAGGCTCTTCAGAAGAGACAGGAAAGGGAGAGAAGAGGTGCAGGGGTGGCCCTTTATATTAAGAAGGCTTTTGAATCCATAGGTATTGAAACTAATGAAGATTCAGTTGAATGGCTATGGGTGAGAATTAAGGGGAAATCCAACAAGGCTGACATCCTACTGGGAGTCTGTTATCATCCACCGAACCAGGAGGAAGAGCTGGACAACTTATTCTATCAGCAGCTGGAGAATGTTTCAGGATCACCAGCCCTTGTTCTTGTAGGTGACTTCAACCTGCCAGACATCTGCTGGGAACTTAATACAGCAGAAATGAGGCAGTCCAGGAAATTTTTAGAGTGCATGGATGATAACTTTTTGTCACAGTTGGTAGGTGAGCACACCAGGGGAGAGCCTACGATGGATCTGTTGTCCACAAATAGAGATGGGCTGGTGGGAGATGTGGTAGTTGGAGGACGACTGGGGCAGAGTGATCATGAAATTACAGAGTTCTCAATATTTGGTGAAATCAGGAGGAACATCAATAAAACTTTTTCACTGGACTTCCAGAGAGCAGACTTTGGCCTATTTAGGAGACTTATTCAGAGAGTTCCTTGGGAAGCAGCCCTTAAGAACAAAGGAG
Organism: Zosterops lateralis; assembly: GCF_965231275.1. NCBI lineage: Eukaryota > Metazoa > Chordata > Aves > Passeriformes > Zosteropidae > Zosterops > Zosterops lateralis. The sequence goes on from NW_028154612.1 coordinate 285,401, forward strand.
TGCAGGAAAGCTGGGTGTTCTTCAAAACAGAGATTTTGAGGGCACAGGAACAGACTGTCCCTGTGTGCTGAAAGATGAGTCAATGAGGCAAATGCCCAGCCTGGATGGGCAAGGAGGTTTTGGATGAACTCAGGAATAAAAAGAGGATGCATCATTTTTGGAAGGAGGGTCAGGTCCCTCAGGAAGTATTTCAGGGGCTGCTAGAGAATGTAGGAAAAAAACTAGGGAGGCCAAAGGTCAGTTTGAACTCAAAATGGTGACTTCTGTTAAGGATAATAAAAAATGTTTCTACAAATATATTAATGGTAAAAGGAAAGGTAAGGCCAACCTTTGCTCTCTATTGGATAGGGAAGGAAACTTAGTAACTGCAGATGCAGGGAAGTGCTTAATGCCTTCTTTGCCTCAGTCTTTAGTGGGAAGATGATTTGTCTTCAGGACAACTGCCCTCCTGGGCTGGTAGGTGGTGTCAGGGAGCAGAATAGTGCCCCTGTTATCCAGGAGGAGGCATTCAGAGAACTGCTGAGCAACATGGATGTTCATCAATCTCTGGGCCAGATGGGATCCACCCCAGGGTGAGGAGGGAGCTGGCAGATGAGCTTGTGAAGCCACTCTCCATCATTTACCAACAGTCCTGGCTCACTGCTGAGGTTCCAGGTGACTGGAAGCTGCCAATGTGACACCCATTCACAAGAAGGGTGGGAAGGAGGATCCCAGTAATTATAGCCCAGTCAGCCTGACCTCAGTACCTGGTAAAGGTAATGGAGCAGTTTATATTGAGTGTCATCACACAGCACCTACAGGATGGCCAGGGTGTCAGAGCCAGCCAGCACGGGTTTAGGAGGGGTGGGTCGTGTTTGACCAACCTGGTCTCCTTTGATGACCAGGTGACCTGCCTGGTGGATGCAGGAAGGGCTGTGGATGTCTGTTTGGACTTCAGCAAGGCCTTTGGCACTGTCTCCCACAGCACACTCCTGGATAAGCTGGCAGCCCGGGGCTTGGACAGGAGCACTCTTTGCTGGGTTAGGAACTGGCTGCATGGCCAGGCCCAGAGAGTGCTGGGGAATGGTGCTGCATCCAGCTGGGGACAGTCACCAGGGGTGTTCCTCAGGGGTCTGTGCTGGGGCCAGCTCGGTTCAGTATTTGTATTGACGACATGGATGAGGGTATTGAGTCTTTCATTAGTAAATTTGCAGATGACACTAAGCTGGGAACATTTGTTGATCTGTTGGCAGGTGGGAGGGCTCTGCAGAGAGACCTGGAATGGTTGGATGGGTGGGCAGAGTGCAACAAGATGGAGTTTAATGAGTCCAAGTGCCAAGTCCTGCACTTTGGCCACAATAACCCCTGCAGTGCTCTAGGCTGGGGATGGTGTGGCTGGACAGTGCCCAGGCAGAAAGGGACCTGGGGGTTCTGGTCAGCAGCGGCTGAACATGAGCCTGCAGTGTGCCCGGGTGGCCAAGAGGGCCAATGGCCCCTGGCCTGGATCAGGAATGGTGTGGCCAGCAGGAGCAGGGAGCTCATTCTTCCCCTGGACTCAGCACTGGTGAGGCCACACCTTGAGTGCTGTGTCCAGTTCTGGCCCCTCAGTTTAAGAAGGACCTTGAGACGCTTGAACGTGTCCAGAGGAGGCAACGAGGCTGGTGAGGGGCTTGGAAAACAAGCCAGATGAAGAACCACTGAGGGAGCTGGGGGTGTTTAGCCTGGAGAAAAGGAGACTCAGAGGTGACCTTATCACTCTCTATAACTTCCTGAAGGGAGGTTGGAGACAGCTGGGGGTTGGTCTCTTTGTCCAGGCAGCAACTGACAGAAGGACAGGACACAGTCTTCAGCTGTGACAAGGGAAATATAGGTTGGATAGTAGGAAGAAGTTTTTCACGGAAAGAGTGATTAAATAGTGGAATAGTCTGCCTGGGGAGGTGGTGGAGTCACCATCCCTGGATGTGTTTAAGAAGAGACTGGATGTGGCACTCGATGCCATGATCCAGTTGAGGTGTCAGGGCTGGGTTGGACTCGATGATCTTGAAGGTCTCTTCCAACCTACACATTCTGTGATTCTGTGATGGGACCCTGACTGGGGTTACTGGGAGCCACCAGAGCCACACTGAGAATCAACTGGGAATAGACTGGGAGCAACTGGGAATGACAGGATGCATACTGGTGACAACTGGGAGGTACTGGCAGGGACTGGGATAAAACTGGGGGCAACTGAACCATGCTGAGGGAACTGGGAGTGCCGGGCAATGACTACAAGGGCAACTGGGATATACTGGGAGTGCCTGAGACCATGCAGGTGGTGACTGGGATCACGCTGGGAGCCACTGGGAATGTGCTGGTGGGAACTGGGACCAATTGTGAGTGACTGGGGCCCTGCTGGGAGAGACTGGCATCATACTGGGAGTGATGGGGGTTTTCTAGGGGTAACTGGGAGAAGTGGGAACACAGCAGACGAAAGAAGGAGGAACTGGGAGCAATTGGGACCCTGCTGGGGGCAAATTGTACCATACTGGGGAATAATTGGGAATGAATTGGCTCATACTGGGAGTGCCAAGGAAACTGGAACCACACGGGGGTGTGTGGTTACTAATAAACCTCCTTCCTCCCCAAAAAACAACAACCCAACCCAAACAAACAAACAAAAAAAACCCCCAAAAACCCCCAAAACAAAAGAAAACAAAACAAAACCAAAACCAACAAAAAACAAACAAACAAAACCACCTCCCGGGGACCCCCCCATGTCCCCCCGAGGGCCATCTGCGCCTCGCCTTTGGAGCCCTGCCAGCTCCAAACATCCCCCCAAAAACCCCAAGCCCAGGGAGCCCAAACCCGGGATATTTGGGGCGAGCTCCCCCTCCCCGGGCACCTGCGGGATGGGGCCGATGGTCCCGGGGCTGCTGCGGCTTCAGGGAGCGCTGGAGCCGCCCGCTCCCTCCTCTGCTCTTCTTCCTCCCGCTTCCCGCGGCCGCTCCGCCTCTTCCTCCCTCCCTCCTCCTCCTGCCCCGTTCCCGAACCCCTCGCAGCCCGCGGGACGAGCGGGGATGGAGCCGGGAAAGGTCGGAAGGCAGAGAGGGCCCAGGGGGAGGCCAGGACTGGCAGTGACTGGGCTGTGCTGGGAGCACCTCATCACCCCCATCAGGTGACATTTTATAGGGGACCCCCATTCCAAGCCCCTCTGGGGGATGTTTTGCCCCCCACCCAGTGGGGGTGGATTTTTGGGATTCTCTCTGCCATGGCCGCTTTAAGAGGCGCCTGCTTTGGGTTCCCAGGAAAACTCCCGTTCAAAGGGCAACACCACTCCCGGTGATTCCGGCAGCGGAGCCCCGGGGGGGGCTGGGGGTCCCAGGGGGGATTTGGGGGTCCCGGGAAGGTTTGGGGGTCCCAGGGGGTGTTTGGGGGTCCCAGGGGGGATTTGGGGGTCCCGGGAGGGTTTGGGGGTCCCGGGAGGGTTTGGGGGTCCCTGGGCGGGGCCGGTGACAGAGCTGGGACCCCGAGCCGGGTCTGAACCTTCTCACTGTGCCCGGGCAGCGTCAGCGTGTTCAGGGAGATCCTGGGGCCCGGGGGGTCACCCCAAATCCCAGGGGAGCCCAAATGGCCAGGGAGCCCCTGCAGTGCCCCCAGCGCTGGATCTGCTGCAGGCAGGGGGGCACCAGCACTCGGCCCCCACCCCCCACCATCACAGGGGGGCAGAAACGGGGGAGGGGCACGGACAGGTCGGGGGGACCCCCAAAGTCCTGGGGGAGGGGACACGGGGGGACTCCCAGGAATCCCCGTGGGGGGATGAGGGGGGACCCAGGAGGAGTTTGGGGGGGCCGGGGGGGTCATGGGGGGACCCCCAGGAGTCTTGTGGGGGGTGGGGAGGGCAAAGAACAGGGCGACCCCCAGGATGGGTTTGGGGGGGATCTGGACTGGAGCTTCCCTGGCAGTGGGATGGGGATGGGATCTGCCCGTGGAATTCCATGGGAATGGGATTGGCAGTGAGATCCAGCTACAGAATTCCCATGGGAATGGGACAGCAGTGGGGTCCATCCTTGGAGGCCCCACGGGAATTTCCGTGTTCCCAAATTCTGCCCTCCCAAATCCCACATTTCCCAATCCCACATTCCCACGGGAATTCTGCCCTCCCCCCTTTATGCTCCAGTGCCTCCCGCCCATATCTGACACATTTCCGGAGCCATTCCAGGCAGGAGTGCCCCAGGGCATTTGTCAACTCCTCAGCCTGGATCTCCTCCTCTTCCCGGCGCCTCTTGGTGACCTGGGCAGCGCCGTGGCCACCAGGAATCCCCCGGATCCCCGGGGGCTCGGGGGGAATGCCAGGAGTGGGAGTGACTGGGCTGTACTGGGATCCTACTGGGATCCTGCTGGGAGTGAGCAGGAGCAGCGGGATGGCTCCAGGGCTGGGGCTGGGGGCGCTCCTGGAGGGGCCAGGGGGAGTGGGACCCCCGGCCCCGGGACCCTGACCCGCCATTCCCGGCCTCGGGACCCCCCTGCTCCCCTTATCCTGCACAGGGACCCCCTGAATCCCCCATTTCTGAACACCAGCACCCCCTGCTCCCCTTTTCCCGGCCATCCCATGGCTCCCACTCTCCAGACTTCCCCTGTGCTTGACTTTGGGATGGTGTGGAATGCCTTGGACCCCCATTCCTGCCTTTCCCAGCCCCCAGCCCCACCTTTCTTCAAAACCAGAGACCCCCTGAACTCCCGCTTCCCAAACACTCTGAGTGTCCCCACCCTGGTCCCCCCTTTTTGGGAAACCCTGAACTTCCCTTTCTTGGGCTCAAGGACTGCCTGGAACTCCCTCCTACCTCTCCAAGTCCCTGCTCCCCATTTCCCTGACCCTGAGACCCCCCTCCACCCCCATTCCTGAGAACCCAGGTGCCCTTTTACCCCTTTGCCCTGCCCTGAGACCCCCCTGCACCCCCTGATCCGGCACCAACACAACCTTTTCCCGGCCACCCCGCCTCTCCCAGCCCCCAGACCCCCCTTTTCCTTCTCCCTGGGCCCCCTGGGCCCCCATTCCTGCATTTCCCAGCCCCTCCTTTCCTCACACTGAGGAGCCCTGGCACCCCCTTTGCTGGGCACAGGATTCCCTGGACACCCCATCCCACCTCTCCCAGTCCCTGCACCCCCTTTCCTTGACTCTGAGCCCCTGAACCTCCTTCAGCTGTCCCAGCTCTTCCAGTCCCCCCTTTCCTTGGCCTCTTGACCCCCCTGGATCCCCAAACTCCCACTTTCAGCCCCCCAGCTCCCCCAAATCTCCGTGTCCCCCCAGTTCCCCACTCCCTGCAGTCCCTGGAAGTGGCGCTGTCGGAGCCCGGCCCGGGGGTCCCCCAGTCCTGGATTGTGGGGATGGGGACGGGACCCCCTGCGAGCGCTGGGACAGCGAGCGGGGCCGGATGGAGCCGCAGACACCGGGGATGGCAGCGGGAGCTGGGCTGGGATATTGGGATAGCCAGAGCTGGATACAGGGATAGCCAGAGCTGGGATATTGGGATAGCCTGAGCTGGATACTGGGATAGCCAGAGCTGGATACTAGGATAGCCAGAGCTGGATATTGGGATAGCCAGAACTGGATATTGGGAAAGCCAGAGCTGGGATATTGGGATAGCCAGAGCTGGATACTGGGATAGCCAGAGCTGGGATATTGGGATAGCCAGAGCTGGGATACTGGGATAGCCAGAGCTGGATACTGGGATAGCCAGAGCTGGGATATCGGGATAGCCAGAGCTGGGAAGGTGGGAGAGGAGGCAAAGATGTAAAATTTTTAGTTGACACTGGAGCAACATATTCTGTTTTGAACAAGGCTTTAGTACCTATAGAAGGTGATTATGTCACAGTAGTAGAAGCAACTGGCCCATCTGAAAAATCATATTTTTGTAAAACATTAAAATACAAGTTTGAGAAACAGTCGGGCATTCATGGATTACTGCATCGAGAAGGAAGGGATTTGCTGGAATTACTATAAGTAAATATTAATTTTTTTTAATGTTAACATGAAATTTTTTAATGTCAACAATAAAATTTTGTGGGATAATCAGACCTGGCATATTGGGATAGCCAGAGCTGGGATATTGGGATAGCCAGACCCAGGACATTGGGATAACCAGGGGATGGAGGGAATGGAGGACTCTGAGGGGCTGGGATGGGATCTCTGGGGATGGGGGGGCATCTGTGGGGCTGGAATGGGAATCCAGGGAGCTCCAAGGGGCTCTGTGGGGCTGGGACACGACTCCATGGGTCCCTTCTCTCCTCGTTCCCAGGTCTCCACAGGGTGCAGGTGGTTTCCAGCTGTGACCTCCTGTCCAATGGAGAATCCATGGATCCCACAGGTACGGCTACGATGGGTGGGATTTCATCTCCTTCCAGCTGGGATCCAGGAGCTTTGCAGTGTCCCACGTTGCCACTGGATCACCCAGAGGTGCTGGGAATGCAAAGGGATCCTGGTGGAGCAGATGAAGCATTACCTGGGACACACCTGTGTGGAAGGGCCCCCAAAAGACATCAGATATGGTCGGGAGGCTCTGGAGCACAAAGGTGGGTGTGGGAGGGGAAGGGGAATTCCCATGGGAATGTGGGATTCAAAAATGAGGAGACTTGAGAATACAGGAATTCCTATGGAATTTCCATGGCTGGATCTCACTGTCATCCCAGTCAGGTGAGAATTCCATGGCTGGATCTCCCCCCCAGCCCACTGCCATGGGAATTCCATGGGGAAATGATTTGAATGGATGACCAATGCAATGAGAGCAGTGAGGTGAGGAGCAATCCCTGCTGGGATTCCAGGGCCCATCAATGCCAGTGCTGTCCCCAGGCCGGCTCTGCTGTGCCCGTGGCAGCGCCAGGGGAGTGCCCTGTCCCTGCCCTGAGCCCAGCTGGAACAGGGCATGGGGTACAGACACTGCACTGTGTCGCCCAGGGAGGAGGTTTTGGGCTTCCTGCATCAGGAGGAGTGTGGCTGCCACAGCCCTCAGGCATCCTGGGCAGCCCTGGGGAACATTGTCTGTCTGTCTGGAAAAGTGGCCCCAGCCCTCCGTGGATTCCCGAGGCTGTGCTGGTGCCCCCAGAGCCAGATTCCGTCTGTGGGCTGTGAAAAGTTCCAAAGGCTCAGTTAAGTCTGGCAGTGCCAGTGCTGGGGCTGGCCCTAGAGAGTGTTTCAGCTGTTGAAATGCTGCTCTGGTGTTCTCAGCCCACAGGATAATTCTTTTCTCAGCTGCTTTTCCTGCCCCATGTCGGGGTTTTTCCAGCAGTCCATAATTAGCCCTCCACAAAGGACACCACCCCCCCATTCCCAGGAAAGCTGCCTCTCTCTCCCAGTGTGGGGCTCTGGGAGTCCACAGGTGGCTTCTTTCCCTTCTTTGCTCAGCTGCCCGTGTCCACGGGAGATCTCCAGGCCCCAGTAAACTCCTGCTCCCTTGGCCATCTGTGCTTTGTCTTTGGAAACTTTGGACTCACTCCCTCCCAAAAAGTGTAATAAACTCAGGGTAAGTCGTGTGCAACCATCTCTAGTTTTGGCTGCACTCAGGATGTCATCTGCATATTGAAGAATAATTCCTTCTGGTTCTTGTTTTTTCCAGTCTTTAAATTCCTTATTAGCTGGTTTTCAAATATTGTGGGGCTGTTCTTGTAATCTTGTGATAAAACTGTCCATGTGAGCTGAGTTTTCCTCCCTGTCTCAGGATTTTCCCACTCCAAAGCAAAGAGCTCCTGCCTGTTTTCATGCCCAGGAATGCAGAAAAAGGCAATTACAACAGCAAACCCCCCTAATTCGTCTGTCAGTGTGGTCAGAAGGGTGTAGGGATTGGCCACTATTGGGTTTATGTCCTCAGTATTTTGTTAATTGCTCTTAACTCTTGTACTAATGGATAACTCTCCCCATCTGCTTTCTAAATGGCCAGAATTGGGCTGTTGGATTTGGGCTCCCATTGCACTAACAGACCGTGCTGCAGGAATGTTTTAGTTTTAGGTGCCAATCCCTTCCAGTTCTCTGATTTCCAAGGGAATTGTTTTTGCCTTCCCTTTGCTGTGGCTCCTGGTTTGAGTGCAATCCTCACTGGTTCTGCTGCCTTGGATCTTCCTGGGCCACCCCTGGCCCCCACTATTGGATTGGCCACATTTTCCACTTGGGCAGGGATTGCATCCAATTTTTCCTGTATAAAACGTGCAGCGACTTGGACAAATTTAGATTCAGGAATTCCTTGTGGACCCTTCCCCTTTTTAAATTTAATTTCTGCTCCCAATTTCTGCAGCAAGTCCCTCCCCAGCAGCGGTTCAGGGGAGTTGGGCATAAAAAGGATGGATGTGGGAAGGGTGGGGTTAAAGCGGTTCCTGTGCTTAGGAAAGGGAGCTCCAAGGGTCCCCGGTGTCCCCACTCCCATCCAAAGGTGGGAAAACCGGGGATGGTTGGGAATGGGGGCCCCGGGTGTCCCCGGTGCTGAGGAAAGGAGGGGCCCAGGGGGTCCCGGGCAAGGCAGGAATAGGGGCCCAGGGGGTCTGTGGGCCAAGGCCAAGGGGGCTCTGGGGGCAGGGAGAGGCGGGATGTCCGGGAAAGGGGCGCAGGGCTGTCGGTGCCGGGTCAGGGGGTGCAGGGGGAACCCATGGCCGGGAATGGGGGTCCGGGGCTCCCCGGACTGACGGGAACAGGGGATGCCGGGGCTGGGAGAGGAGGATCCCCGGGCAAGGGGCTGCGGGGCGGGGTCGGGGCAGGATAAGGGGGCGCGGGGGGTCCCGGGGCCGGGGAAGGAGCTGCGGGGGGGTCCCGGTGCCCGAGAATGGGGATTCCAGGGGCTCCCGGGGGGGCTCCCCAAAGCCCCTGCCAGGGGGGAGCAGGAGCCGGCTCAGGAGCTGTGGGGAGAGAAAAGGGGCCGAGCCCGGCACGGGGGGACACGGGGGAGTCCCGGGCGCTGCGAGGGGGGGACACGAGCCCCGGGGACCCCCCTCACCTTCTCCCGCAGGGGAGGCCGAGCCCCAGCCCCGGCAGACGGAGCCAAGACGGAGCCCCCGAGCCCCGGCAGCATCTTGGGGGGGCGTCCGGCGGCAGCTCCGGGGGCGGGAGGGGCAGGACCCGGAAAGGGACCGGGATGGGCTGGGACCGGCTGGGATGGGCTGGGACACCGGGACACACCGGGATACACCGGGACACGCCGGGATACACCGGGGCCAGGACTGGCACCCACTGGGAGCAGGATCAGAGCACACTGGGACCCAGCAGGACCAGAACTGGAGAACAGGGATCATGGTGGGACCAACTGGGATATACTGGGAATGTCTGTGACCATACTGGGAGTGACTGGGAACACACTGAGAGGGACTGGGGGTAACTGGGTCTACACTGGGGGAACTGGGATCCATGGATGCTCCATAGGACAGGAGGTCACAGCTGGAAACCACCTGCACCGTGTGGAGACCTGGGAAGGAGGAGAGAAGGGACCCATGGAGTCGTGTCCCAGCCCTGTTGGAAAGCAGATAGAAATCTCCCAGGACCCCAGGCACACAGGCTTAGAGGCAGAAAAGAATGCAGGGGCTGGTTTGAAACCCTCGAGGAAACTGAGATCCATAAAGTCACACAGACATGAAGTGGGAATGTGAGTTTTAGTTTTAGGTGAGTAAAAATATGCCTTAAGTGCCTTAAGCAAATAAGAGACTGTATTAGTTGATAGAAAAGCCCTAAACTCCAGTTTAAAGTTTAGCAGCATTACCTTGTACAAAGTTAACTAAGTCCTGGGCATAATATAAACATACCAGAGCATTGCTGACATTGCTAGACAGAATAGACAGGCTGTAGGCACAGGCCTTGTGTAGGAAATTATTCCCTTTGTCACACAACTGTGTTAGACCAGGAGAGGTGTAAAAAGACAGGAACAGCATCGTGTTTGTGGCTGGTTGGATGATTCAGGAATAGAATTAATTGTATCGGGGCTGGTGCTGCTGCTTCTGCTTGGGACATGGGGACTTTGTGCTGGAAGGCATTTTGCATGATGGCCCGGACTGTAACAGCCTGACCTTGGTGAGGCTGATCCAGCCATGCCATAAACTACTTTTCCAAGCAGCAGCACCTCTCTTGTTCCTGGGCTGGCCGCTCCAACTTGCCAGCTGTCCATCAGCAATGTGCCCGCTGCTCCTGCCTGCTGCCAGTCCTTCCCTGGCAGTGACAGCAGGAGCTGCTCCTGCCGCCGGCAGCTCCTGTGCCTGGAGTCCCTTCCCGTGCTGGCAGCACCAGCTGCCTCTTGCCTTCAGCCCAATGCCTGCCTGCACCTGGGCCTGCCTTTGCCAGCTCTCTTTTCCCAAGCCTTTGACTCCCAGGCTTCTGCCCCAGCCCAGGGACATTTGTTATTCCCATCACCTGCTGCTTTGACACCATGAACCATTCTGGTGTGACCTAAGAGGTGAATCATGAAGATTGTGGTGCTTTCTTGTCCACAATGTCCTGTTAAGACCCAGAACACGTTGTTCTTACAGCTGGGATTGTGGCTGTTCCTGCACCATTTATTCCACAGTGGATGAGTAAAGAAAATCTCTCATTTTCCTTACAAAGTTGAAGCTACAGCTCAGTGGAAGTGTGTGTTAAAAGACAATGAATGCCATAATCCTCCTTTTCTTTTTCAGTCACTAGTGGATACGTCCCTGAAGGATACAGAACAACTCAGAACTGTTGTGTACATAATGGAAAAGAAAACACAACACAAAATTCCCTCTGGATGATGAGGTTAGAAAACCTGTTTTAATCTGTGTCACTGTTTCTCACCACATCTACTTAAACTGACAAGAAATTGAGCTGATTTTCTCCAGGCTGAGGCAGTTTTGCAATGAAGCAGCAGCGTGTCATGATGCTAAATAAGAATCTGGCATTACCTCTAATGGTCCCTGCTGCAAAGTGTATCAGTGCACAGCAAGGCAGACTGGGTTATCACAGTTATTCCTCCCCTCCTGCACATCCCATTGTCTCCTCTGCAGAAGACACAGGCTATGAAAACAAGGCAAGGTTGCTCCCTCTTTTTCTTCTCCCACAGGACTTGTCAGACACCATGTTTTTTCAAAGGACTGCAAAGCCTCTCCCCAGCTTGCTTATTTCTCACTCTCCAAAAAAAGAGAGCTGAAGGAGTTGGAGGCATGTGAGTGCCTGATCTCTCTTTCCTTCTACAGGCTCTGCCTCCCCAAGCCCTGGTTCCCTGCTGTGCTTTGGCATGAGAGCCATTCCAGCCCTAAAGACAAGGGCAGTGGAGTTCAGCTGCAAAGCCTCTCTCTGCACTGGGATTGCTTTGAGCCTGCAGCCTCCATGGGCAAGGGCTTTGTGGGAGCAGGGCCAGCACAGCCTGTGCCCTGCACACAGAGCCAGGAAAAGGAGCAGATCCTGCTGCCTTCTGCTGCTACTGATCCCAGCAGCAACTCCCCTGGCAGTTCCTGCAGGGAACTCCACGCCAAGGGCTTCCATCCCTGTCGTGGCTGGGAGAACTTGTTGCTTCCCAGTTGTCCCCCATCCCTGTGGATTGTGGAGCACGTCAGTACAAGCGTCCCTGGCCCTTCCTCCCTGCCCAGCCTGCAGCAGTCCCAGTCCCTGTTGCCTCCCCCTTGCTGCAGCTCCTTGGCCAAAGTGCTGCCAAAGGCAGCGGAGCTGGCTCAGGATCCCTGTTGGCTCCTGGGCTCCAGGATGACCTTCAGAGGGACACTTGGAGCGCACTAGCGTCCACCGAGGGTCACCCAGCTGGAAAGCAGCTTGGCAGAAAAGGGACTGGGGGTCCTGGTGGACACCAAGTCAGAGCTGAGCCAGCAACAAGTCCTTGCTGTGAAGAACGTTCCTGGACTGCCTCAGACAAAGTATTGCCAACAGGCTGAGTGATGATTATTCCCTCCTACACAGCACTGGTGAGGCCACACCTGAGTACTGTGTCCAGTTCTGGGCTCCCCAGTACCAGAGACACTGTGACATTCTGGAGGAGGGTCCAGTAAAGGGCCATGAAGATAATGAAGGGGTGGGAACTTCTCTCCTATGAGGAGAGGCTTAGAGCTGTTTAGCCTGGAGAAGAGGTGGTGCTGTGGAAAGTCTTACTAAAGTATTTACCTATCTGAAGGGAGGGTGTGAAGAAAACAAAGACTCTTTAGTCAGTGCCCAGTGACAGGACCAGAGGCAAATGGGCATAAACTAAACATAGGAGGCTCCATCTGAACATCAGGAACTGCTCTCTTTTTCTGTGAGGATTGCCATGCATTTTTACAGAGTCTATCCTTAGAGATACTCAAAAGCCACCTGAACATGGTCCTGAGCAACTGGCTCTAGGTGGCCCTGCTTGATCAGGATCATTGGACTAGGTGACCTCCAGATACTGCTTCCAACCTTGGCTTAAAATTACTTCAAATGAATGTATATACATTGCAATTAGAATATTGTAATGCAGAACTGATCCTGAAGAAGTTTTTCATTGCATTTGTTTCTGATGAAGGCTGTTGCTTATCTCTGTTTTTCTGAGCGGGTGAGTCACAGTACCATGAAAAAAATTACTGCTACTATTCAAAAAAGTTTATTTTGTTGGTTTATGTGTAGGTTAAATGTACCTGTCTTCTCCTTTTATTTTAGGGTTATTTTCCAGCCCAATTATCAGCATATTCAGGAAAGATTGAAATGCTTTGTACCTACAGCAAGTAACTTGATGATTATCAAACTATTATAAGTATGTGTTTGAAAATGAGATTTTTACTTCATTCTGATTACTGTATTTGAAGTTCTTGATATGCTTTTCTGTATTTTTTCCTGTCCTGATTCACCATATGAGGGATTCTGTGTCCTGTTGATTGTGGAGCTCGGCAGGCCATTGCCCTGTGAGAAGGGTGTGTTCAGACTATTGCCAACATCCTCTTGGCTGATTCCTCATGCTTCATTTACAAATATATACAGCGTACATTCAGGCACCTTTTTTTATTGAGCTTATTTGTGACTTTTTACCCACAGTCAACTGGGGTAGTAGCACCAGTGGGATCATGGATTCCTACTAGTATAGGTGTCCTAGAAAATTCTCAGTGGCCAAATAAGCTAACCAGTTTTCAGTGTGAACAAGATACAGTGGATGAAATGTAAAGAAAGAAAACTGAGGATACAGTCTTGGGGTCCGTCTGTGTGAGACTGTGTAACTAATTGATATAGAAGGGCATGCGAACATGGGGTGGGTAGGGAGGAGCAGAGTATGATGAATACTGTGTGGAAGTCACAAAAAATACAAAGGTTTTGTATTAAAGAGCAGTTGCTAATGAAATGAACTAATATGAAGGAGAAGCAGCGGAATGTTTGGATTTGAATGAAGATGTGGTGGTAATAATGGAGAGATGAGTAGCAAAGGACAGTGGCAAGATAAGGCACAGGTACGAATGAATACTTTGCCACATGTTAAAATCCGACTATAAAGGAGTGAGTTTACTTTGTCTGACAAAGTAAACTTTATGGAATAAAGGGAATCTTAGAAATCCTGCAGCTTCTCACAAGTGGTGTACTGTCTGCCTCACCTCTGAAGCATTCTCATGGTCAGAAAAAGATGAGAAAAATAATATTCCAGTATATATTTTGAAATCCTGTTGGACTGTTGCACAAGGAAATGACAAAACATTTCAGTATATGAGATATCAATAGAGCACTAGAGTGGATTTTTTTCCCCTGTGATTCACAAAATTGCCTTACTTGTATAGTTAGATTTCTTAACATGTTAGCAGCTGCAACAGCCAAAAGGTGACAGGCCTTGGAAAACTGTTAATGGTGTTTGAAGACCCATAGATACCAAAATACCAAGTCAGTGCTTTTTTCAAGCATTGCGTTTTTAAAGTTGTTTTGACCACAAAGAATTAGTGTGTATAATGAGCTTTAATGAAAGCTGGCAATGGCTCTTTGTTCTTTAGTTTTTTCTTTAAAGGTAGTTTCAGTGATGTAGTGTGCCATTGGACTTGCTCGTCTTGTGATGGAATTGAAATGTGTTCCTTTTGTTTGGAGTTTTAGGAGTTAATTGTGTCTCTGTGAGAGTTTTCCCAGAGTTGTAGCCAGCTTCCTGCATTTTCCTAGAGCTGAGTCTGCTCCCTTTCATGATGACATTTCCCTTCAAGGACTGCATCAGTGGTACTGAGTCTGTTGAAAGGGCCTTGGGCTATATACAGAGATAATTTTACCTTACATTTGCTATCTTTTGGCTACTGATGTTCTAAAATAGCAGTTTTGAACTGCTCTTGATTTTCCTCTCTTAAGTAAAATTCTCAAGTGGGTATAGGATCCTTTGTCTTTTTTTTTTAAATTACCCTGCCTATGTCACCACATCTGCAAACTTTGGGTGATGTCTCATTATAGCTACATTTCTATAACTGATGTTTCTGCAAGAATTGAATTCTATTCTGTTTCTTTGAGAAAGGTGGTTTTCTCTCTTCTGCCAGATTAAAAAGAAATTTTTGAAATGTAATTGAATACTTATTGGACTTTATTTATCTTTGCAACACTGGGAATTCAGAGACAATCCACAAATCTGTCTCAAAAAGCAGGAGACAGTAGTATGTACCATTTCACTGTATAGGTTGAGTCCCATAAGAAAACACAATAGTATATAATGTATATTTCCATTTGCATTTATTTTAGACAAAAGGACAAAAGAGTGAGTATCTGAAGAAAATTCCAAGGGAAGTGATATATTAGTATCAACTACCAATAATGAGAAAGTAAATATAATTCAGCAACAGCTTTATTAATATTCTAGAGTAGCTTTTTATAAAGTCTGTTATTGGGTTTTTTACGAGTACCCTTCTAAACAGAAGTAATTTCACTTTAAAACAAAATAATGTTTGCACCTGCTGTAATGACATAAACACTGGGGGAGCTTAGTATTACCATTTTGTGTTTCAACTATTGAAGTTTGTTCTTCTGCTTTGCAAAATATTAGCAAATCCATCAAATGCTCTTTTCTTCTTAACAAAAAACTGTTCCTGTCCTGAATCTGTCTGACTTCTTTGGTTGAGATTTTCACTGGAATTTTGGATGTGTTCTACAGTTGTATCAGAATGGTTCTCCAGTTCTGTCAAAGTAGTATGATCCTTCATCTTGCTGGAATCAGTGCTTTCAGAGATTGTATTTCCTGTAGGCTTTTGTGGGAAGGAACATGAACTGTATGGTGTACTTTCATTGAAGACACCTTGTGGGATTGTGAACGAATATGTATCCTCATCATCACTCTGATCCAGTTGGAAGTGATCATCTGTTGTGAATTCTGAAGAATTACAAAGATGAAGCAGATCTGCCGTAGGATTACAAGTCTGCATTTCATCAGGCAGACTGCAGCTGCTGGTATCCTGTAATTCTGTGAATCCATCAGAATTTTTCTCATCAGAACCTCCTTGCATTTTATCTGCACAAGCCTGCTTCACCTGTGGTAGCAAGTCATCTTGCTTTGTAACAAACATGAAATGTTTTTCAAATGTGTGTTCAGGTAGCAATTGAACAGATGATTCTTTGCTGGAATGTAGCGGTGATGGTTCTTTTACAACTTCATTCAAGCCAGTATCAATAGGAGCAAAAATAAAGCCACTGTCCTCAGATGTACTCATGTTTCTTCTTAATGTAATGTCTGCTTCACCATCATTCTTTTCAGGGGACTTCCTGGCTATGTCCTCATCTGTACTTCCTGCTGGTGCATTGTCTTCTGTACTTCCTGCTGGTGCATTTTCTTTCTGTTCCGTGTGACTGAAGCTGAGGGAATGCTGTGGTTCTCTGGGAAGCAGAGACAGCTGCAGTCCATCCTCTTCAGAAGTTTTCTCTGTGTCATATGTGGGAAAATGTTTTAACTTAAGTACCGTGTTACCAAAATCTGTACTTTGACAGTAGAGAGAATCAGAAATAGAGTTTTGTGCTGTTGACTCTGCATTAGTAAAATAATCAAATGTATCTGGAATTTCTTGACTTGAAGAACTGACTGTATCTGGATCTGACACACTTATGTGACCACTGCATTTATCAGAATGAGGGGATGCTGTTTCATACATGGTGGTGTCTGATCCATAATTAATAGTGGTTTCAAAATAATAGGCACTGTTCTCTTCTTGATTTTTCCAAATCTGCTGAAGTTCAGCAGTAATGGTTGGAGACTCTGGCGGTGTTGCGAACTTCTCAGTTCCACTGTCTGTATTCGTTTCATCTAGTGATGACTGATAGACTGGCAGGTTGTCACTAACATCAGGCTGTTCCAGTTCAAAGTCTGCTAAAGAACTACAGTCACTCATTGTGAATGGAATCCCTTCAGCTGAAGAGCTGTCACCAAATACATCAGCTGAAGCATTTTTTTCATCTGAATATATCGTTTTACAGTCATGCTTTGTAAGGGGAGAGTTTTCTATTATTTCATAGATGCTTAAATTCTCAATATCTGCATCTCTTCTGGAGCTACTGGGTGAAATAAAATGTACAATATCACTAGGTATACTTTTGTTGCCATTTAGACCAAGTTGTTCTTCACGGCTTTGCATTCCCTGCCTAAATTTTCTCGTGTGCCTGGGTTCATTATGTGAAACAATACCTTTTCTTTCTGGAGCACTTGGTGTAGCTTTTGTGATCTCAGACTGCAGCAGACCAGAGTTGTTTCTTACTTTCCTGTTTGGTGTTTGTGCATTGCTGTTCCGGTAATCTGTCCTTAAAAAAAATAGTCCAGTATCATAAATATCTGTACTTTCATTACTGTCTATACTAGTTTGGACTTTTGGAAACACTGGTGTTTTCTTCATGTTGATCTCAGTATTGCTTGGTTTCTGGTACCCTGCTTTGGGATTTGGTGAATGTACACCATTGCCAGAAAAATTTTGATACACAGTAGAAGTTTCTGTAGGAAAAATCTGTGTGTTTCTTAAAGAACGCTCATCACAAAACAATGTATTATGCTGTGTATTTGTTGGCTTGCTTGCAGAAGGCTCTCTGCTCAAGGTTTCATCTGAAAAAGCCTGATTAGAATATGTCTGTTCTGAACCTGAATTTTTGTTCCTGCGCATGAGTCTCCAAAGTCTTTCCAGGTAGGGTCTAGCAAAAGCACCCAGACAAAAAGCACAAAGAAATGTAATGACCACAGAGAGGGAGACAGCCAGTGCAAAGTTTGGCTGTGTTTCGTTCTGCCTAAAACCAGTGTTAGTGTCCCTGGCTTTTCTAACCAACAATGCTGAAACTTCTTCGTTCACCTCTATACTGTAAATGAGATACTTCTCTTTTCTTGTATTGAAAAGACACAAATATAATCCTTCAGCAGTTTTCTCAGCATTGTGTACCACTAAATTATTCATTTTATCCAGTGTCATATGAGGAAGACTCTGATTTTTTGAAATTCTGCCCTTAGGTGCCCACCAAGAGATTCCATTGCCTGAAATGAAAGAAAATACAAACTCAGTCTTTGTTAAAAGCATAGTGTACTTGGTTTGCAGGGTCCAGTGATGTTTTTAAGAATGTACACTGGACTATCTCTCATAATTTTAACCGTTTATTATAAACCCCATTTTCCTTTTATCCATCCCGAATAATTTGACATGGTACAAAGCCTGTTAAACCATATCGCGGGCCTGTGCCCACTGCCTGCCATCTAAAAACACACTACATACGGGGTCTTAATTGCAGACTTTACAATTTGTATTTTTGGCTTTGTCTTTGGAACAGCTTTTGTTCCCAGCTAAGTTTTGCTGCAGTCCAGTGTGCTGATGTTTATCCGGGTTTTTGTGACTCTTTTTGTAAACAGACAAAGCAGGTGGCATTTCTGATATTTTCTTTTGGGGATGAAGTATTCCCAGGGGAAAGCCTTACCACCTCCAAGTGCTATTAGCCCTTTAAAGTTAAACCATTTTGCCTTATGGCTCGTGACAAATACAC
This sequence comes from Zosterops lateralis, assembly GCF_965231275.1. Taxonomy (NCBI): domain Eukaryota; kingdom Metazoa; phylum Chordata; class Aves; order Passeriformes; family Zosteropidae; genus Zosterops; species Zosterops lateralis. The sequence goes on from NW_028154612.1 coordinate 303,246, forward strand.
CTTCTGGTCTAAGTTTGGTCTTAGTTTTCAATCTGTGTGGTAAATCTTGGCTCTATAGGTTTTGTTACTTATACCCTCAATGATCTCTATTAATTTTAAATGTAAGCGAAGTGTGTGCTACGGTAGCTGTATGTTTTTAGAAGAAATAGAAATCTTTTTTCTCTGCAAATAAACTTTCATTTTATTTTGCTCTAGCTGAACACTGAAAACTGTTGCATCCTTCTTGGTTTTCTACATGCTTCAGAAGTGCCATCCCATTATTTGGCCCTTTGTTCAGTCCAAAATGAACCAATACGTTTGCAATGCATTACTTACTGAAACTTACTTGTATATTAATTGGCATCACTTCCTCCTTTGATGTAAGGAAGGAGATCAAGAGTCAGTAAACCTAACTTTAAAATATTCTAAGCAGAATACTACTTTCTTATGAAATATTTTTGCATGTTAAACTGTTACTTAGTAATTTTTAAACAGTGTCTTTAGAAACATACTTTTAAAAACCAGATTTATTTGACTATTCTGCATTCATTTGGATTTTAGCAGCATTTGGATGGAGTGCCTGATATACATACCTCTTATGTTGTCCAAGTTACAGGTCAGCACTGATGTCCCTTTTGGGACTGCGGCCCTTTTGACCAAAACTTCGTCCCTGCAGTTTAAATGGAAACTTGAAAGATACAGCAGAGGTTTCTGGGAGTTGTTGGCAGACTTACTGTATGAAAGGCTCCATTTTTTCCTTGTGGAGTCAAAGACAAAATGAAATAAATGTTTAAAAGCATTTAGCCAGCAGTTAAATATCCAGGCATTCTTTGACAAATACACTTCAAGTTGAAAAAAGTTCAAACTGAGTAGTATCTGTGGTAGAGGGATTGTCAGAGCATTTCCACGGAGATCCAAAACCTATTTGGAAATAATTCAGAATTAATTTGATAAGGCTCACAATGGAATCCTTATTCCAACATCTTACAACAGTGTTTTAGTGTACAAGCACTTCTGTAGTTCTATGAACAATACATCTGCTTAGGATTTCAATAATGTTGATCTAAGCTTTTTAATGCAGATGAAAAGTTTAAATTGTGGTGTTTAGAATTCTCCCATTGTAGACTTACCTTTGTGTGAATAGGGAGCTGCAGGGCTCTTGCCATGGAAGGGATGGAGGTAGAAGGGGACATGTATGTGTTTAAGGCAGTTATAGATTGGTTTGTGGCATAGAGAAATTGTGAATTTATGGTTGTATCTTGTACATTTTAGCATGTGTTTTCCTACATGTAAAAAGCAAATATAAAAAAATATTTTCACCATTTGCTCTAGTTTTTTATTTATACACTAGTATTATAATAAGAATCATATAATCATGCTTAATAGTTGGTAAATAATATCTTTAATGATTAAAATAAAATATTCTAACAGTTGTATTGCTTTACAACCTGTAATTTGTTGAGATCTCTGAAGGCATCTGGATGAATTTTAGTTATCTTGTTGTTTCGCAGGTCAATGTCCTTCAGCTGTGAACGGTTTTGAAAATCTTTTGGGTCAATATGTTGTATGGCATTGGATGACATATGGACAGTTTGTAAAGACTGCAGGAGGCCTAGTCCTAGGAAGAAAAAAACCCTATTTTACATTTTATAGTCTTGTTTTCCCAACTGCATCAAGTGTCTTTATAAAATGCTTTGCAACAAAATTCCTTCCATTCCACTATTGCAATGAGTAGCTGCAGCCTTTGTGTTATGCCTTTCCTGATCAGTGGTTGTCCCATTCTAAAAGCTGCATAGAATCAACAGCTAGCACATTAAAATATTCCGTTAATGAATGTCTTAAAAACTGACACTTTCATAAAAGCACTAGCATTTCTTTGTGCTATCAAAATTATTTTGATCTCTGTACTTTGCGCAAGCTTCTCTGGAGAACTAGAGGTAGGAAAGGAATGTGAAAAGGGTAAAATATATTGAGTTGACAAGTTCCTAATATGTTAATTGTAAGTAAAAGATAAAGATGAAAAAGGTGATACAGTATCTCCTATCCATTTGCATGGGTGGTTTCATGGGAGTTTTTCATCTGTGGAATTATTTGAACTATATTCTTAGGATGTAAAAGAAATGAAAACAAAACCATGTTGTTGCTTGTGCCCGTCTGCCTGTGAATTATGAAGCATGGCAGTATAATCTTCAGTGTATCCTAGTTACAATAACATCCACGTTACATCAGAACACTTGATAGCTGGAGACACCTCATTTTTCTGAGGTGCTGTGAAGGCAGCCCTGAAGCTCCAGCCTGCAAGGCCCAAGGGAGAGGCAGACGTTTGAACACTCAGCATTCCCACTGATGATGAGTGTTCAGCACCACAGTGTCACGCTGAAGTGATTTTTGGGCATTGTTGAGAAGCTGCTACTTCTTAACAATTTTGCCCTTGGTGTCACCTTGTTTACCAGAACTAGCTTTTCTCAGCCAGCAGCTCTGTTTGCAGAGTAATTGATCTTCGGGTTTATTGTGAAAAGCAGAGGGAATGATTCATTCCTGGTATAAAACTAGAGGTGGGTGATAGGAAAGGCATACAGAAGTTCTGTAAGTTCATAAATTCATCACTGCACCTGTGTGAGGAATTGTACTGTGGCTACTTCCCTGAATTTAAGCTTGTGCCAAAAATATACACTGGTATGGCAGCAGCCTCACTCCTGGGGAGCTGGGAGAAGGGTTTCTCTGTGGGAAACCTCTGCTGTAGAACTGCTGTTTGTGTTTTCTTTCCAGAGCTTAAACCTCAGAATTTTAGTGAAGTATTCTGGACAAGAAGAATGTTTTGAACATGTATTTAAATGAATATAGGATTAAAGTATAACTTAAAGTATGGTGGTACCATGCACAGCAATTTGAACTTAAAAAATTTGAGTCTCTTATAGAAGAGGATTCATCTGACTGACCTTCTAAGGCATCTTTTAATGGGCAGTCATATTTATCTATAAAACCAAATCAAATCTTCATCAATGTATTTTATAATGTAAGGTTTTTATACTGTCTATATAGATACCTTGTCTGTACAAACACTACAAAATCATTAAGTGATATGGGTTTTCTTTGTGCCAGAGAATTATTTAACAGCATAAAAGGAGAACAGAACTTTTATGACCCTGTGTAGGGGAAAATATATTATCATCTTTGCGTGACTTTGTGGGGTAAGTGGTATTTTTGTCATCACTTGTCCTGTATTTTCAAACTCTAATGAATCTGATGGTGTTATCAGACATCAATAAATTCAACATATTGTATAGGACAGCATTGTTCATCTGGTAGCTTCTGCTTCATTTAAATAATTTGGCCACTATGAATCATCCCTGCATAAAGGTTAAGCTCCCAGCATAGTTCAGTGACCAGCAAAGCCTTTCTCAAAATCTCTTGAAACCTTACAGCCCTCTCCTGTTACACCAAGGTGTCACTGTGATTGAGTATTAAAGGTACTGAGCAAAATTGTTTGGAATGAACAAAATATATTTTCCTGTCTCTGAAATACTGAAACTGCAGGAAGTTTTATTTAATAGTGTTGATTTCCTTCTGAAGGCTAGTATGAAATTCATAGTCTGTAATTTTTTTGACCTTTAAGGTTCACAACTGGAATGTGGAGGCTGATGTTTTTCCAAAGATCCTTATTCTCCTTTCTATACAACAAGCAAGAATACTGCTCCAGTTATATTTGACTACTATTAACACAGTACAGTTGCTAAGACTATTAAAAAACCTAATAAAGTAAACAAACAACTGATTTACTTCTACCTCTATATTTGCCAGTGAAACTTTCCCTCACCTTAAGCATAATAAATTGGGAAAGTCACACTCTAGATTCAGTAAGGTATAGAAATTATATCCAAAACCAACCTACCCCTTGGGAGTCAAGTCCTTAAAGATTTTTGAAATGCTTACCTCTTGGAACTGTATTATTTATTTCAACTGACAGTACTTTCAAAGCAGGCAGGAGACGATCAACAATGCTGTACTTTTTAGACCCGTGTGCAGGTGTAGGCATATCCAGTGTGAGGGTGTGGATGGCATTACCATTGAGGTTTAGAGTTTCTAAAATGGGTAAATTTGTACAAGTAGTTAAAGTGAGTTCGGAAAGCAGGTTGTTACTGAGGTTCAGGTGTTTTAGCATCCACTCTTCATTTCTTCCATCAGAGCACACAAAAGTTCTAATATTACTGTAACTCAAATCAGCTGTTACTGCTGTTTTTGATATATCTTCTGGAATAGTAGATATTCTGGTAAAAGAGCAATTCAGTAAGAACTGCCCATCCCAGTGGCACTCTGAACGGTGATGTGTAGCAGGAAGAATACGCTGTGACTTGGTTCCCACTGATCCAGGAAGATTAAAGTAAAGGACCACAGCTATGACATGCAAGTGAAGGTTATCCATAATATCTAAATCTAAAATGTAGAATTATGGTTAAATTCAGCACAACAAGAACAGAAAGTAAATGTAGTTTGACATTTAAAAAAACATTTTAAAAAATCAACACCAAATAACCACAGCATTACCAACATTCTGCATTAAATAGAATGGAGTCTTATTTTCAAAAAGTACATTAATAAACTGGTAACCTCCCCCTCCCTCCATCCATCCCAAAAAACAATTAGAACCTTTTTTTTCTTTTCCAGCCTTTTGTCGAGAAACACAGCTTCTTGGGAGCTTGAGATCTAACAACAGTGGAGACTTTTGAACTCTGCTTCAGGTACTGCACACAATTACACTAAGCAAAGTCCACCACATACAATCTATGACAAAGGGGTGTGGAACAATTTTTATACTTCCAGTTTCTTACACATTCTTCATATTCTTAAAATAAACACTTCTGAACAGCAGCTGCATTGTAAAATTTATTGTATTATTTCAAAACAAACGTTTGAAATTCTACAGCCTTTCACCCATTGGAACAACCACCACACTTAGAGATGGTGAGAACTCTTCACATGCAAGTTGTTTCAGCGTACCCAGTATAGCATTTTACACAGGCATGTAGAATGCACTTTATACACAAAAAATCTTAAGTGCATCTGTGGGACTGAAATAAACAGTGTTCTACTCTATGTTTTTAATACATACAGAAAAATGTACCTTAGGCAGTTAGAAGATAAATAAATGCTCAACAGAAGGCATGTGTGGTGCCAACGTTTATCAAACTGCATAATATAAATGTAAAATATATTAACAATACATAGTGGCTAGCAAATTTGATAATTTATTTCATTTGGTATTTTTATGACTGGTTTTGCTACATTTTGACAAAAAAAATCCACACTTGAAAAAAAATTCTGCAGATCATGATTTAAGAGTACCTTTGTGACAAAATCTTTCAGCTGTACATTGCACACAGTATTTTAAAAAGAACTCTTGATAATTATGGGAATCCAATACTAGCATATAGACATGTCAGTATTAATCAGAGAAGAGCTTTAATACGTGTGTAATCTAGTTGACCAAGGCATTTTCAAGATGTATGTCAGCTTTGAGGATACTGCTCTTTATATTTTGTGTTTCCATTTGTATACAGAAAGTGACAAGCTGCCATTAGCATGAGTGACAATTTGAAAAATGTTAGTTTATTTCCTCCTTTTAACTGTAACAGAAATTGAGTTACCGCTTAGCAGCAAAGATGGGTGTAAAGCAGCAAAATGTGTGTTAAAGTGTTTAGTAACTATTATCTCTGATAAAAGTCTGAGGTCCATAAAGACAGTATGCAAAATGTTAGTACTTCCCCGTAATCTTTAGTGTGAGAACTCAGTGGTTTTTGCTACATTATATTCTGCTTATTCTGATTTGTCAGAACGGCTCCACTGCTGACCAGCCCCAAACCCCCAACAACTACTGAGCATCAAAATCTGCCTTTGAGCAGTGAGAGAAATACAACTCCTCTGACCTCCCCCATGTGCTGTAATGCCTGACTTATGAATATCCCTCCAGCAACCACTTCCACCCATACACGTTCTGCATGAGCGTTTACTGCCTTCCATGAAGTTCAGAAATTGGGGCCTTAGAGTTGAATTTCTTGTTACAGCAGGAGCTGATTTGTATTTTATGGAATCCTATGTACTTTAAGCACTGTAAAACAAGGGTAGATGGTTTACCTTCATGTAACAAATAATCAGTTCTGAAGTTAATGTGCAAAACTCATGCAACTTGAAGGTAATGAAGGGTGTGCTTATCAAAAATCTTGTCAAAAAGCTGTTACAAACAGTTTTTTGAGACCTCCAATATTAAGATTACTTGACGCTACTGCTAAACCAAGCTATTTTAAACTGAAGAAATACATGGGGTGGGGAAAGAAAGAATCTTATAAATAGCTGGTTTATTTTTAGCTCAAAACACATCACTGCTGCAAATGCCACTGGAAGGCTGCAGCAGGCCCCAGTTCACCATAGTTTCACTGTTGACAAATTCTGATACACATAGTCTGATGTCCTCCCATCACGTTTAGAATTACAAAACTGCAGTTTAACTTCAGAATTTAATTCCGATGTTTCAGTAATGCATCAGTACTGAAAATTATGGGGAAGGAGAGAACTGACCTCAGACACTGCTGCAACAGTTAAGCTTAGATTATTACCTATCGAGTAATGGACTCAGACACTGTTCACATTAGAGCACCTCGGAAAACACTATTTTTGGGTAGTAAGCAAGTTGTAAGTACATCTTTAAAAACGTACTTCTAATATAAACACATTTTGTAAGTATTTCACATAAATTAAACAACTGCAGAATGCATTAACTGCACAGACAGAATGGAAGTTCAAGCAACACTTCAATAACTGCAAGACTACTTCAAAATTCAAGTTACATTTCCATACTCAGTATTACTTTGCAAATATTATTTATGATAGCACAGTTTTTTTAATAACATGAGAATACATGGCAGAAATCATGTGATATTTTTAAGTGAATCTGGCATTACCCCTCAGTACACATCTGGTAAACCACCTAAGTTTGGGGTAAATCAATGTATCAACAAGAAAGCAGAGAAAAGTCTGCCACTTCAGCCATCCTAGGAGAATCTATTTTCAACAAAAAGTTGACATTCGTGTTGAAGTACTTCAGACTGTGGTTATATTCTCAGCAGTCTTCAAGGTCTTGAGACAGGACAAAAACCTCCTCAAGAGACTACTGTAGGCAGTAGAGGTGTTGCCAAGATCATGTTCTTTTACATATATTCTACTGATCCCAATTCGAGAAGGTACTTCAGTATGCACGTACACTGAAAGCTTATAGATTCAGTGCCAGTACTGCAGCTAACAGGATGATGACCTAATACTGCTGACTGTAACAGCCTTTCCTTAAAAATACAGTGTAAGAAATGTTAGCATAAACTGCTGCAAAAGAAGAAACCCTTGAAGGCATGCAATTACTTCATACAAATATGTGTAAACACGGAGGAGACCTGTCCCTGCAGCAGTTTCTTTCAGTGCGTGGCTCCACAGGGGTTGACAGAGGTCTGGCAGCCCATGTTGTGCCCTGTCACCTGAACCTTGAACAGCGTCCCGTCCGCACACATGCACAGCTTGAAGCGCAGCCAGTTGCCGTTATTGAACTGCTCCCCGTGAGAAGAACTTGGCAGTCGTGACGGGCTGACCATCACAGTTCCGTTCAGGATGATGCTGTTTTCCTAGTAAGGAGACAGGAAAAAAAAAAAAAGAAGTTGTAGAATTACAACTTCTAATGTAAATAAGGCATATTGTTTTTGAGAAGGACAAGCTGGTTTAATGGATAAATAACACGTCTAGGATGGCTGTAGAATCAACAGTAAAAAAAAGGTATGTATGCAAATGTTTAATTTTTTAATAACAATTACAGCAATGCCTGTGGATTTCTTGACTATATACAGCAATGTACTTTGCTATTTCAGTGGTGTATTGATATTGAGAAAGACAGCAGTAGGGTGACTTTCCACTTTACATTCTTATTAGCAAATGCAGTAAATATAAAATATGGACATGAAACAGGAAAGAGTGTTTGAATTCATGCATGAAATTCATTCACATTTGAAAGTGCATATACCTTTATTTTTATCCTTTTTTTCCATCGTTCTATATATACTACCATCTTAATCTCCAAAAATCTTAAAGAAATGCCAGTGAATCTTAGAGCAGCAGCACAGAATGCTCCAAACTATATGCTCTGCTCTTCTGGCAAACATTGCCATCCCTGGTTAAGCTTTCAGAGGAGATTAACTTCCTTTGGTATTCATGCCAGTACAGAGGCCAATATATTAGCTTTAACTGCATTGTAGGTTTTTGGTGTCTTAATAGCGGTAAATCAATATTACCTGGAACTATTCAACCACTACTTAACTGCAAAGTAATAAACCATCTATTTAAATCCAAATGACTTCTGTGCATGAGTAATTTTATAAAATTTGAAATGACATAAAGCTACATCAGTTTACTATCAGCCTAGATTTGAAACTAAGCTGTTAGAAGAATTGCTTTAATTTGAAATACTTACTGCTTTAAGTTCCATGTTTCCACCCATTCGAAACTCAATTGTCTTGCCTGTGATGAAAACACCTTCATTTCCCCGGACAATGGCACGACCATCAACCTTTATGTTTAGATCGCTGGTTGCATTGCTGGTAATCTAAGAACATAACCAAAAAAGCTGTATTACACCTTAATGAAAATGTGCTACTTGCATTTGTCTGAGTAACTTTAATTACCTTAAGAGTAGTGCTGTGCAATGTAATAAAAACCTTGAATGTACTTTTTGCCCTTCTGCCATTAGCTTCTGCATATTTGTTATTTCCCACGTTCAGTTTCAAAACAAGATCAGTGAATTTTGGAAGGTATGTGAAATTAATTTTTCTTGTATAAAAAAAACCAAATTTATATGACAATTTTATGAGATACACAGCTAACACTTGTACCAAATACAGGCTTCCTGTTAAGACAGATGATGTAAATTTACCCCTCATTTTCACTTAACCTGTTCCTCCTGTGTATTCATAGTTGTGAGTGGTTTTTCTGCAACACGATTGCTCAGTGTTTCCGAAGGCACACTCAACCCTCTATAAAACCACTAACCCAACTCTACTTTTACACAAACAAACAATGGGCTGTATTCTTATTACTTACAAAAGATAAGAGACATACCCTCTCTGTAGAGGCCTTTTGTACATTCAATATTTTAACTCCATTTGGCAGATGAAATTCATGGGTTTGTTCGTGGGTCAACAAATTCCATGCCAATATCGCTGGTAATAGAAGTTTTGTCTTTTTCCACGCTAAGCTTGGTTGTTCCTTGCTGAAATACAATCTTCAGAAACAAAGTCATGAACTTAATGATGTTTCAAATTAGCAATGTGAGTGTAATTCTCTAGTGTTGCTCACAAACTTTCAATTCATGTTATAACTTACAGGCTGATTATTCCCAGTGATCACCAAGTCTTCATTCCGTCTCCCTCCTACAGTGCTTTTATATAAGGGATGTATAACACCCATGTCAGACACTTGCTTAAACCGCAGTAAGCCACTCTCATGGAATTCCATACTGTCACAACCATTGGGACCAATTCTTACCACTGCCCAGATAACCAGGGTAATCTGAAAGAGAAACACATTTTCAATCATCATGTTGATTGTTCGGATCTTCCTACCACAATTATTGTATTAATTAGATGTTTTATTTGAACAATTATTAATGTCAATGTTTAAGTGAGGCTTAAGTATGAGTTTACTGTAGTCTGTTCCTATTGAAAACATCATAACACATTTAATTATGAAAAGCATTTAAAATTATTTTTAGACTTATTAGAAACAGTAGCTAAAATTATTTCTATATATATAAAATGTTAAATTGCATCCACAGTTACATCTTTCTTTTGTTTAAGGGTAACCACTGACTAAACAGATTTCCTGAACAGTTCAGCTTGGTATATACTTAACGTTGAACTGCAAGAATGCATCCTCAGAGATGGATGTGCAATTACAAAAAATAATTTATTATTTCTCATTGACCAAGCAATAAAAATGTGGTTATTAGAACAATGAAGTTTTAAAGTGCAGTACCTAGTTAATTCTAAATGTTCACATACAGCTCTGTAATGTAAAATATAACCATATTTTATATGCCATATATCCTGAATTCATATGTACTAGTAACACTTCTCATGGGGTGACCATGATAACCGAAATAACCGTGCCTGAATTTACACCATTCTTCCATCTAATCTTGCTCAGACTACAAAAGAACTAAAAAGAAAGGAGAAAAGTGGGAATCTCCTTCAGTACATTATAAGTCCTTGGCCATCCTGGAAGTTTTATTTTTTTAGTGAACTGTCAGAATGAAACACGACCTAATGTTACTTACGCTATAGCTATTATACTCACAATCAGATTGATGACGGCCAAAATAAAAAGAACAACAATCACACATATGGCCAAGTTGCCTTTCCTGCCACATAACCCTGTCTTATGGAGACGGTCTTCATCAATTGGAATGTATCCTGCTTTGAAGTTGCTGTTGTGCTCCTTATTAACGTTCCTGCGTTCCACAGCCTTCTCTCGCATAGACTTCTTCACCGGGCCGTTAGAGCTTTGCTGTAACACAGGGCATGGGTTAGCTTCAAAAGGCACGTAAATTAGCTACAATGACACACACATATGTATGCAAACAATGTAAACTGACTAGTGGAATATACTGGATATTATGTTGAGAATAATTTTTCCGTCTGCCACCCTGCTGTCAGAATACACACTTAGAACCACAGCAACCTCTGCTAACATAATGACTAAATTTAAAATCCAGATACTTTCAGACAATATATGACTTTAATATTTATCATGGCAGATGGGAATTATTAATTATATTGTTACAGTTAAAAACCTAAAACCAGCTACCAAGAAATTCATCAAATTTTTACCTCTCAGAGATGATACAGGACATAATCCTGCACGTCATCTGCCAGTACACAGGATTTTAGTTCCCTCCGTGCTCATATGTGATAGACTCTCAGTGACTATTCAAGAAGAGCATGGTGGATACAGTTTTTAAATTAGTTTGACAGTACAGGGTTTGCATTCAACTCCTGTTGCTTGCATGCAGCATCGAGAAAGATACTGTGAGGCTTCACACCTGGCATGGGGAACTTGGCCGGAGTGGCTTTCGTGTAATAATCTGAAGTTATGACATTGTAAGGGATTTCCTCTCAATGTAACAAATTAATAGAGGAAACTCTTGTACATATTCGTAGTGAAAATAAATCTTTAATGTATTTTTGTAGCTGTCCAAAACGGAACGGTTTGTTATTTAGGGATTCACATGTTCAAAGAAGAAGCTTGATCTTTTGGACGGAATTAAGTTTGTTCACTTGAATCCTAAAACTACACTTAAGTGACTGCACTTGCACGTCTACGCTGAAGTAGCAACACCGTGTTTTCTTCTGCTGCTGAAGAGCTAAGAGATAGTACTGAGAAAGGTGCTTGACCTGACAAGTTTATGGAAATGTTCGGGCCCCGTGTGGCCCTGCAGAGCACACACGACCTGCGGGCCCCGGGGCACCCGCCGCCTCCCGCCCCGGCCAGAACCCTGCGCCTCAGTGCAGTGCCGGGCACGCACCATTGCCGTCTGTGGCACACCCACGCCTCGGGCAGCACGGCGCCGCTGCGGGCCGCCCCGCCCCGCCCCGCCCGGACAGCAGCCTCGGGCCGCCTCTCCCCTCCCCGGCCGAGCGGGTCCCGCCCGCTCACCGCGGGCCCGGTCCCCCCTGACCCCGGCGGGGACGGCGCCGCCGCCCTCCCGTGCCCCTGTCCCGCCGCGTACAGACCTGCTCGGGGCCGGCCGCCGCCATCTTGCCCCGCCGCCGCCGCACGGGGCCCGCGGGCGCCCCCTGGTGCCGCTCCGCGCGGCGGGTCCCCTGCCCGCTGCCGTTACCCGGCAGCGCCACCTGGCGGCCGCGGGCCGTACCCGCTCCTCGCTGCCGTTACCCGTTACCGTGGCGGCGCCGCCGCCGGCCGTACATCACCATCACGGCCGTACGGGCCCGGGGCAGGGGCACCGGGCCGGCTGTACCATCGCTGTTACACCCGCGCCGCCCGAGGAGCGCTCCCGGAGCGACATCGAGTCAACGCAACACCCCCAAGAGCGAGCTAACATCCTGCCATGGCCAGAGACTTAAAGAGTTTGGTGGGCGCGGGGAGCGCCCGGGAGCTGCAGGAGAAGCTGGAGAACTGGCATCAGGAGTACGAGGTGGGTGCCGGCGCTCCCGGGCCGGGGCGGCCGGCGCCGGGCGTTGCAGTGGCCGGTTTGGGCCCCGTCCCGCGCCCCTGCGGTTGGCGCCCCTCACACACCTCTGAGTGCCAGCCCCGGCTTTTTGCCTCTTTGCCCTGAAAACAAGGGCCGGAGGTTGAAAGTGAGGTTTGAGGCACACTGGCTCTAAACAGGAGAGAGCGTTGGAGTAAAAGAGCAGCAGGTGAAAAGGACCCGGGGCGGGCTTGTGCTCAGGAGAAACCGGCCGTGGGCCAGAAACGGGCAGGAGAACGGGGGGGAAAGAGGTGCTGAGGCGGAGAACGGGCTATCCAGCACCCCAGCCCTTCTGGGAGGGGAAAGAGGCTGCTGCAAGGCCACACGGCCCCGAGGGGTCAGAACGGGACTGAGGGAAGAGTTTCGGCTGCAGAGGGAATGTAGTGGAATCCAGGGAGTGACAGGAAACTGAGGAGGTGAAACAGTGGAAGAAATAGAGAAGGTGTGAAATTAGGGAAAGATGAGGCAGAGGAACATGAAACTTGTCAGGTGTGACTTTGCTCAGTGGAAAATCGTGACAGAGTTTTCACTCCTGCATCCCCAGGTTTCTGTACCTTCAGGATGTAGATGGGGCTTGTGCTCAGGTCAGGAGCCTGTAACCACCTGCTGTGTGCTGTGCTTGGTGAGGAAAGAGATGCAGCGTTTCCAGGGAAAATCAGCTATTTTCTTTTACTTTATGGTTGGATAGGAGTTACAGTTACATAGCCAGTGTAACTCTCTGCAGGATTCATGACAAAGGACAATTTTAGGGAGTTTGAGAGTAGCTGGTAAAGCTACCACAGAGGAGGAACAGTGCCGTGCATTTCAAAATCTTGCAAATGGATGGTGAGGTAGACCTTAGGAGGGCTGAGCAGCAGTGGGGGCTGACCCCTCCATCATGAGTTGGTTGGGAATAGTCTTTCAGGTCTTGGAAAATGAAGATGAACAGTTTCAGGCTGCTGTTGCAGGAAAAGAGGAGCTGGCAGATGGAAACACTGTGTTATGTTGCTGTAATGAGCTGGAAAAATGCACTTTTGTAGCTGTGTTCTTGTGAAGGTGAGCAGGTTGACAGTGCTCCCCAAGGCCCGAGGAAAGCATATTGCAGCGATCAAAACACAAGCTGATGGGCACATGGGTGGGATTTTCAGCTCTTTTGGAAGCTTGTAAAAACCATACGGAGTCATTAAAACCTGAAGACCTAGAGAGTGATCTATGTGGAAGGTGATACACAGGTTACAGATAAAGATTAAGGAAGGAAGTAAAAAAGTGTGTATTCTTCTGGCAGGTGTAGTTTAAATTGCAAAATTTTCAAAACTGCATTTGCTGAACGTGATGTAGTTTTGTTGTTTCCTAGGCATAGTTCTGGGTTTTGCTCCTTCAGTAGTATATGTTTCAGTTTGTAACTCTTAAAAATCAGGTGAAATTGCGTGGAGACTTCATGTGACTGCTGACAAAGCAAGATAAGAGCCTTTTCCTTGTATGTGTTATTTCAGCTAATATGGAAAACCAGATTTTGTTTTTTTTCTTTTAATCCGACAATCTGCTAGATTATTATTTTAATAACTGTTGAAAGATTTTAACCCAGATTCATAATTTCTATGATTCTTCTTTTAGAGATACTTGTGGTTGCAGCATCTTTATAATTGAAAAGGAGTATGTTTTCTCAAGTAGTGAATTATCTGAGTGATAGAAGTCCTGATGCATTGTTCATTTGCCTATTAAAAATGTGAACCTTAAAAAATGAGTATTCTAATGCATTCAGTAAGGAAAGGTTGGAAAGATGTAATTACAGGGGGGAAAACGTCGTGATTGTAGCTTTAAGTAAGAAAGCCCACACAGATGTAGTAACGCACATTCATTTACAGTTGATTTCCAGTGGTGAAAATCTGACCCGATGCTGTAAATTATTAGAACTGAACACTGCGATTCAAAAGCAGCTCTTCTCAATTCTCAATGAAACATCTCAAGAAGGTAAATCAGTGCCTTGTCTAATTACGAACATGTTTCACATATGGCATTTTTTCCAACTCTGGCTCTTTCTGTAAGTGTTCTCACCATTTCTTAATGTGTGTGTTTTTTTTAGAAGACTGTCCAGCAGTAAAAAGCTGTCTCCTGCCAAAAGTATGCTGTTCTGCTTCAGGAGGTCAGGTGTGTAAGAAACTTATTTTAAGGGAATAGAACTACATGAATTGATACCAGCAGAAGATCTTTAATGACTTTCTGTTAATATTAGCCTCTCTCTCAGATTTTACTTAATGAAATATATCCTTAGTTGCTTCAGGAGGAATTTGCTTTGTATAAGAAGAAGTCTGTGTTATTATACTGCTTTCCTCTCCTAGGTAAAGATTTGATATTTACATTTACATTTACATTTGCAGAGACATCATAAAAATGCCATTTTTAAAATGTTTATGAGATATTTGTGCCATATCTCTTTTAGAAAAAATAACACTGTGGAAATACATGTGTAAACTGAAGGTGTGCATAAACTCTATGCATTAATTTGTGAGCTCCTTTTATTTTCTTTTTTAAAGAAAAAAACCTCTAAGATTATCTTAACACTATATTATTTCCTGGAGTGTTAAAAAAAGAGAAGTGTTCATGTGTGTTGTAATACCATCGTGCTCCTGCCATGATATTTGGAGTTCGTATGTATTTGGTGTTTACTGAAGGGGTTGTAATGCTAACAGTTTGGCAGAAAAGACAGATCTGTTGTGGCTTTCTGCTTTGAAAAAAATAAGAGAGTTGGCTAATTCAGGCTAGGGGAGGATCTTCAAGATCCTGAGATTTGAGAGTGATGTCTCCAGGTTCTTTGGTTTCTCATTTTTACACCTGCTCTGTCAAAACCTTTCACAATTAAAATAAGATGAATAAAAAGTGATATCCTTTAAGAGTCAGAGTCTAGTATAATGCAGTAGAAGGGTTCTGCCAAAACGTCCCCAAAACACAAAATAACAATGTAATTAAATGACAGTACACCAGGCATACCAATTACAGATTTGTCATTGCACGTGACATTCAAAATTTAAAGAAAACCCTGTTGCTCAGTTACTTATTTAATTCCAGTTCTAGTAGGCCATTCTATGGGTTGTAAAAGGCAGCTGCATGTATAGTAAGTAGTGTGCTTTCTGGAATGATAATACTTGTCTCCTGTGTTCTAATAACTTTTTCTGTTGTTTTGTGTACATGAATTCTCAAAAAGTTTATTTGAGTTGGTGATGTAGTCAATCAGAAGTTGACTAACTGGAAAAAACCAACTGTGCAATACATCTGCAAAGTGCTTTGTTCTGATGACTCAGGCAGTAAATCTGCATATGCAGACCTTCCATAATTTCTACCATGAGGTATAAAATAAGTGAATCTATTTCTTTATATAACTGAGTCTTTGTTTGCTGTGCTTGAAAAGTATTTCTTATGTCTCAGAGAGAATGCAATTGTTTTTGTTCTCAGTTTCTTTAGAAATGGTAGTTGATGAAATATTTAGAAATACATCTGCCCATAATGCTATAGTATTTTGCTGAGAGAATCTATAAGGTAGAACATTCAAGCAGTGTGACTTCATTTCCTGGTAGGATCCAGCTGGGGGAGAGCTACAGCTGAAAGTTTTGGCCTGCAAACTGAAATGTCGACTGCGAGACCTGGAAGAAAAACTAGCTGAAACTCGTGTAGAGCTCTGCGAGATGGAAAAAGAGTAGGGAAATCAACTGCAGTTCTTTCTGTTTGCTTTTTGTTTTTCAGCAAGCCATGTTTTTCTCTTGACATCTAAATATTGATGGAGATTTATAAAATGTTTCATTCCTGGCCTAAAACCAGAGTTTCAAAATGCATCTAAGCTCTATATCATGTGTATGTATCCAATGAGGGGTACAAATGATACTGTCACACCCACATTCATAAATTGACTTGGTAGGTTTTGCTTCTGGCAGAGGTATTGAAAAACATTCCAGTATTCTACATAAAAAGGATTTGTATAGTCCATGACAATCCCATGTGGAGCTACAGTCTATGAAATGTTGCATGCTGAATAAACCCTAAATAAAAAATCAGTTGAGTAGCTATAGTGTAACATTTATTGAAGGACCTACAACATGTCACAATTAATTATGCAATGTAATTGGTATGTAAATATCCGAGAAGATAAAAGCCACTGTCATAAGATGGAGGCAGAGGGTTGGATTTCCAAATAAGTGACTAGACCCGAACAGCTTTTGCTTAGTTGCATAAAACATATTTTGTGGAGCACTACAATATAAAAATAACTAAATTGCTTCAGATACAAATTCGTGCAGTTATTACCAGTTCCAGGGCCATTTAAGAGGTAGCTCCAAGTGGCAGACACATTATCATGCATCCTATTAGCATGAGAACAATGGTTATTCACAAGTCTTGGGTCAGTACATTAAGTGATATAAGTTCACGCCCTTATTAAGTGATTCCAAGAATATCAGTTTGGATTTTCCCTGTGCCTATTTCTAGAACTCATTTTCCCAAATCTAATTTTCTTTCCCAGTTGTCCTTTCTAGTAGAATTCTTTAGTCCTCTTTAGCCCTACTGTTCCTGCTAGAAGTCTTCCCTGAAGGAGCTGACTAAGGATGGAACTGGGCAGTCTTTTCTCTTAGCAGATGTTGCTGGCCTTATTACCTGTGGTCATCTCAGTCAGCCTGCTCCTTAAAAAGGTGGAACAAGAATCTTGTCAATTGATAAGTGTTAGAGCTTTTGTTGGTTCAGATCCTCAAAAATCTCACCAGGGTCCTTCAGTAAAGAGAAGAAAGGACAGAGTGAATACCTTCAAAATAAATAGAAAACATATTTTTTAATTTTTTCCTTCCACTTTTGGTAAGAGGAAAGCAACAGTAATACCAGTGTTTGACGGGAAAACAGAGATGTTGGGATAGTTTTTAATATGAAGTAAGAGTAAAGGACAAAAGATAAACTTGCTTCACTGGTTGTCTGCCAACCTTTAAGAAACACTCCTTTTGGGGACAGCAGGAGAGGAATTGTTAGCTTTGGTATTACTTGAATAATACCTGTGATATCCTTTGGCTGAGTAATACATTGCAGCAAAGAAAGGAGCCCAAGAACCTGATAGAAGAAAATACCTAGGTTCTTAATCTGTAGGAAAGAAAACTGAGCTGGTTTAGTTAACATCTTAAATATGAGAAAGAAATTAGTCTTTTAGACCTGATCATCTGAGCTAGTATAAGGACACCAAATGTTAACCAGTGATTTTTCCTATAGCATGGAGTGCTATATCCATCCTCCTGCCACAATACACTTATGCAATTTGAAGTAAGATCAAGGGTCTGCTTTGTTTAATTTGTTTTTAAACTCTTGATTTTTCCTGTATTTCAGGATAAGGAAAGCATACTGAAATTATTCAGCTAGCATAAGGAGCTTGCTCAATAATTTTCCACTTTAATCTGCTCCTGTTGTATGATGATAAGGATTAATTGATAGATAGTTTCCATTGATAGGATACCTTGTGACTGACTGTTCTGTGTGATTAAGTCTGAAGGCTTCCCGTTTTCAAGAGTGCAAAACCTCGAAGAAGTTAAAGCAACTGAATGACTACGAGCAGCAGCTTCAACTATTGCAGGATGAGATTTCTTTCCCGGATTGCCAAAGGTCTGCTCTCCAGTGCAGGTAGAGGCCTTACTCAGAGAAGTCCCTGAATCATAGAAATCAGTCATGTTAGGTAGCATGCATTTCCTTCTCATTTGAAATTGAAGTATAAACAAAAGCTAAGCTTTTTACTTTGTTATGAGGGAACAAAAACTGTTTGGATGATTTCTTCTGGTGCCCAAATATTTTATTTTAAAGCAACTATGTTAAGTTTTAGACAAAACAGCAAATAATGCAGTTTTACAAAATACATAGAGAGCAACTGTATGGAATAAAAAGAGAATTTTTTAGTCGATGAGTTCTGCCCTGTAATTGTACAGTGTTCAGTTTTCACTTGTTTGCTTCACAGTACTCTTCTGTGGTACTGAAAGAGGAGCAAATCTGCAAAATATTACTCGTTAAAAGTGTGTTTCCTAGGAAAAAATTGCTTGGCTACACATGCTTTAGGAATTACTTTACTTTTACCATTTATTCTTAAATAAAGATTATTTGTTTATTCTTAAATAAAGCCCATAAAACATATTGATGAGAATGTCTTCATATTAGACTAACCAGCTGCAGCTTCTTTAATTATGTTGGTTTAAAATCCCACCCTACTCTTATAAAAATTAAATTGACAAAATAATCTGCCTTAGGGAAAAACATCTGAGGATGGTAAACTGACAAGAAACTTCTTTGCATGTGTGTTGTAGGCTTGCACGGAGCTGCTCTCCTCGGCGGTGCTGTGTGAGCAAGTCCTGCAAACCCTGCAGGCCCTGCGACCCCTGTGATCCTTGCAATCCCTGCAAACCCTGCATTCCCTGCGACCCCTGCGATCCCTGCAATCCCTGCAGCCCCTGCAGTCCCTGCATTCCCTGCGACCCCTGTGATCCTTGCAATCCCTGCAAACCCTGCAATCCCTGCAAACCCTGCAGTCCCTGCAAACCCTGCATTCCCTGCGACCCCTGTGATCCTTGCAATCCCTGCAAACCCTGCAGTCCCTGCAAACCCTGCATTCCCTGCGACCCCTGTGATCCTTGCAATCCCTGCAAACCCTGCAGGCCCTGCGACCCCTGTGATCCCTGCAAACCCTGCAGGCCCTGCGACCCCTGTGATCCCTGCAACCCCTGCAAACCTTGCATTCCCTGCGACCCCTGTGATCCTTGCAATCCCTGCAAACCCTGCATTCCCTGCGACCCCTGTGATCCCTGCAACCCCTGCAGTCCCTGCAAACCCTGCATTCCCTGTGACCCCTGCAATCCCTGCAGTCCCTGCAAACCCTGCAAACCCTGCCTTCCCTGCGACCCCTGTGATCCCTGCAGTCCCTGCAAACCCTGCGACCCCTGTGATCCCTGCAGTCCCTGCAAACCCTGCGACCCCTGTGATCCCTGCAATCCCTGCAGCCCCTGCAGTCCCTGCAAACCCTGCATTCCCTGCGACCCCTGTGATCCCTGCAATCCCTGCAGTCCCTGCAAACCCTGCATTCTCTGCGACCCCTGTGATCCCTGCAACCCCTGCAGCCCCTGCAAGCCCTGCAAACCCTGCATTCCCTGTGATCCCTGCGATCCCTGCAACCCCTGCAAACCTTGCATTCCTTGTGTCCCCTGTGACCCCTGTGATCCCTGCAATCCCTGCAGTCCCTGCAGTCCCTGCAAACCCTGCATTCCCTGTGACCCCTGTGATCCCTGCAATCCCTGCAGTCCCTGCAGTCCCTGCATTCAATGCGACCCCTGTGATCCTTGCAATCCCTGCAAACCCTGCATTCCCTGCGACCCCTGCGATCCCTGCAATCCCTGCAGCCCCTGCAGTCCCTGCAAACCCTGCATTCCCTGTGACCCCTGCAATCCCTGCAGTCCCTGCAAACCCTGCAAACCCTGCCTTCCCTGTGACCCCTGCAATCCCTGCAGTCCCTGCAATCCTTGCAAACCCTGCGTTCCCTGTGACCCCTGCGACCCCTGCAATCCCTGCAAACCCTGCATTCCGTGTGACCCCTGTGATCCCTGCAATCCGTGCATTCCCTGTGATCCCTGCAATCCTTGTGATCCCTGTGATCCCTGCAATCCTTGCAAACCCTGCAGCCCCTGCAGTCTTCCTGTCAAGATCTGTTCACCTGCCCAGTGCAGGCGGGCCAATGCTTCTCATCGTGCCTGCCTCATAGCTCGCTTTAACTTCATTTATGCTAAAGATCGCCTGGATGCAGAGATCTTGTTGAAGAAATATATCTGTGACATAGAGATGGTGCAGAGGATAATATATGTTGCAGCTCTGGTGAGGAAGAAATAGTATTTCTTATTTTACAGGCTGGAGGGTGTATTGTAAAACACTATGTCTGCATTGGGTTAAATGGTGGGTAAATTAGCATTTCTGTCAAGCCCAGAGAGGAAAAGCTTTCTTCCTTTTTTTTATTTTGATTTTTCTTTCTTCCCCTCACACTTCTACTTTGAATTCTCAATGTAGTGTCCTACCTGACGTGTTCCGAGATTGGAACAGGGTCAGTGATTTATTATACAGGTGCTAAAAGAAGACCAATTTGGTCTGAAAAGTAGATGCTGCCTGCAGTGATCAACATTGCCTTAGAAAAATTCTTTTGGGAATGCTGCATTAAATACTACAACACTACAAAGCTAAAAATCTTCCCATATCATGCTTTCCTTATGCTTGTAGCTATGTGCTGTTTTAATTTAATTGGGTCCCTTGAAACCACCTAGATACCCCACATTTACCATGAACTCAGTTTGAAGAAAATTGTTTTCATTTTTTCTGTATTTAATCTTCTTTTCTATAAAAATGATGTAACACATGTGTTAGAGAGGCAGCATATCTTAATGTGTGTGATCCCAAGCACATTTAACTTATTGAAGATTTTTTCTTTCAACAGTCATTCAGTTTATACGCTCCAATTCATCCTCTTTTCCCAAAAAATGAGGTGTTCCTGTCTTACATGTAGGGCTGTGGGACATAAAATGCTGTTACTCATGATATCTTTGAATGTGATTGCATTGATCATGGGTGTGTGATGGAATCCTGTGCAAATATAGAAAGTTAGGTGGGAAGATTTTCAATCGTACCTTCTGCAAATAAATTGCAGTCAATCAAAGAATTCATTCCCAATGAGTTAACTTTCTCCTTTACAGCAGTTTATTATATTCCTCCTTATTATGATGTGTGGGTGTTCTTTTATGTTTTATGTATGTTTTATGGTTCTCTGTACCCCAGTTCTGCTCCTCCCAAGATGGCTCCCCTGGCCTTGTTCTTTGTACTCCATTTTGTTGTTTACCCCAAAAGTTATATAACCCTCTCCCTGCCTACCCTGGAGACAGCCACTCATTGGCTGTCCCTTCCCGCCACCAGCCCTGTCCATCACCCCTACCCCCCCATGTCAATCTCCCTGAGGCCTGAGCCTGGGGATTGGCTGGGTCCCTTCCCGACTTTTCCCTAGTTGTCCCTAAGTGGATCACCCCATCCCTTTGCCACTCCCTGGTTCCATCCCATTGGTTCTCTCATGCTCTCTCCACCCCCTGAGAATTCTGTATTTATGCCGGTGCTTTGGTCTGCTCGGGGCTCTCTTCGGAGGACCCGGGCCAGGAATAAACAGTCCTTCCCCTACTCCGTGAGAGTCCTTCCCTTCATTTCGCCTTGGCTCCATTGCCGCAGAGTCTGTCGCGGGACGAGGTGGAGGACCCAAAAATCGTGGCTGCTGTCACGTGCGCTTTGGGCTAGCCACTGAGGCAAGCGCACGGCGACAGGGGTGGCGCCCAACGTGGGGCCCCTCTGCTTCTGCGGTCGACGTCTGCGGCGGCGCAGGACGTGGGGAGCAAACCGCCCGGTTTGCTTTGGATTACAGTTCTCGAGGGTCCGGACTGACCACGGTCTGCGTGCCCTCAGTGTAGCAGCTGCCTCGGCAGAGCGCTCCTGAGGGACGAAGAGGGTAGCTCCTGCACCCGGGAGTCCTCTTCGGAGCCAGCGATCCCCAAGCCTCACCGTTTGCTGAAGATCCTTGGACCGGGTGAGTATTGCTCACCCGAGGAGGGAACCATCTCCTGAGGGAGGGGGAGGGTTTCCACAGGGGAAGGGAGTTTTGGGGGAAACCCCGAACTCCTAGGCTGCGCAGCCCCCGGGGAAGTGGGGAGGGAGCCCGCCTGGTTTTGGGTCCTTTCCTTTGCTTCTTTCGGGTTCGGTTGTCTGAGAGTCTTCGCCTTTCATTCGGTTTTGTGTTTTGGTTGCGTTTAGTTGCTGCTTTGGTGTTTTGTTTGAGCCGCCCCAGCTCCGAGGTTGGTGGCCTGGCTGGCTTTTGTTGTGCGGCTGGTGTCAGGTTTTCTGTTGTTTTTAGTTTTGAGGCTTTTGGATTTTATTGCGAGCGCAAGTTAAGATCAAGCAGCCATGGGTGCTAGGCTGAGCGCTCCGCAGAGGGAGGTTTGTTCGAAAGTTAAGGGTTTACTTGTTGTTACCAATTTCAAGTTCTCTAAAGGAGACTTGAAAAGATTTGTCAGGTTTCTCTTCCTGCACTTTCCTAAAACCACCACCCGACTTGTAGACACCACTGTGTTTTGGTCAGCGGTGTACGTTAAATTTATTAATCTGGCCCGGTCGGGTGATAAAACTGCACAAAAATTTCTTTATTGGGTAAGGCAGCTACGTTCTGCAAGTATGAAACTAGAGGGAGTGCAGAAAGGGAGTTCCTGTGGTTCTCTTTCGAGTTTGTGTAGTTCTTACCCTAACCCTCCTGCCCGCCCCCCCTCTCCCCGTCCGGGTATCCTCAAGGGGTCCTCTAGCCCTGGCCCCTTGAGGGACGGCAAATCCCCCCGCCCGAGCTGTCCTGGCCAAACGGCTCGGGACTCCCGAAGCGGGTGTACCCCGCCCGCCACGGAGCCTTCCCTTCCCCAAATTTCCCCAGGTTGTAAGCCCAGAGTTAGATTTTCGTTTGCCGAGCCCGGCACCCCAGGTACTTAAAATGGCGTCCCCGACCCTCTCTCCCAAAATGGCGGCGGACGTCTTGCCCGCTCGTCCTCCCTGTCCTCCATTTTTCCTCCCCGTTCCTGTTCCCCCGCCCCCGGGGCGTCATCAAAGAGTACCAACCCGTTCCTTTCAACTCCTCCCCTTTCCCACCAGGAGTTCCCTCCCCTTTCTCCTCCCACTTTCCCTCCCTCTTACTCCGCCCACGCTCCACCCACACAGGAAAGCACGCCCCTTCCCTCTGCTCCACCCACCTTCCGGTTCCCACGCCTACCCTTCCGGTTCCCACGGTTGGAGTCCGGAAGAGGGGGGCCTGGAAACCGGGAGCCCCGATCCAAGTGGCGTCCCCCAACTAACACCGGTAACCTACCGGGGGAACCGCGGTAGGGCAGCGGGTATAGCCACTTGGAGGCCGTTTCCGCAAGCAATGATTAAGGATCTCATGAAGACCCTTCGGGAGTACGGACGGGAGAGTCCGTACTTCCAAGGACTGCTTGAGTCTTCGCTCGCAGGACAGGTGGTCGTCCCGTACGACCTAAAGCAGCTCTTCAGGTGCTTGTCCAACAAGACCGAGTTCAAGTTGTGGCAAAGCACCTGGAAAGACCTGCTGGGACGAGCCCTTCCTAGCCTATTGCGAGATCCAGTCACTGCCACGGATAATGGTGGGGACCCCATCACTTTAGACCATCTGATGGGGGAGGGGGAATGGAAGTCAGCCTCGGACCAGGCGGAAAATATCCCAGAAGGGGTCTTGGATATGGTAAAGGAAAAGGCGAGGCAGGCGTTTTGTGAGATGCGGCCGGCGGGGCCATTACAACCGTATGGAGAGATTTTGCAGGGCCCGACGGAACCCTTCGTGGCGTTTGTGGAGAGGCTGACAGCCGCGATTGAGCAACAGGTGACAACTTTGCTGCTGTCATTTCTCTTTAGAAACACCTCAAATCTTTCAATAATGTGCATGACAATTGTCAAACAGAGTTTGTGTTCAGTGTGTTTTTTAGAATTATAGAAGGCTTATTTATAATTTTAGAAACTGAATTATTTTGATATAAAGAAAAGAAAAAAGTTCATGCAGTACAGGATCATTTGGCAAAATTTGCAAAGCTCTCAGGAACCCATGATGTAATCTTGCAGGTGGAGATAGAATTACTGCATCTAGAACGTTTGCCTTCCACAGATTCCAAATGATGCAATTTATCTTGATAGGATGCTTAATAGAACCTTAATGGTGAATGTTGCAGAATGTTGAGCTTAGCTGTTACTTGAAAGCAATGTAATTAACTGGTGCTTATTTACGATTTTAGAAAATAGCTATAATCATAGGATGTGCCAGTCTCACACAGCAGCCTTTTAAATATATCCTTGTGATCAACTGAATTTTCTAACTACAGTGTAGAAGTTGCACAGAACAGTCATAAACTGCCAATACTACAGCAATCCTCTGGGCTTTATTGACATTTATGGATGAATGCACACGTATCCTTTAGCAAGGCAGTAATAGTCCCTGTTTAAATACATTCTTACTTAGAAATGATTGTAATAAAAAATTGTAGTTTGAGATTAGAAGTATTTTGAAAGTGTGCCAGTGAGTATTTGTAGGATTAAAAGATTTGATTGAGGCCTCTTTGGTGTCACACTTAATAGGCTTTCATACCATATTGATAGATCAGTAACTGTTGTAAATACAGTTGAAAAAATCCTGTCTAGTTAGTGTGGGCATTTATTGCACTTTAAGTGTAAAAATTTGAGACACCTGAAGAGATTTAACAGTGATAAGATGTGGTATGACGTGCCATCCCACTCATACCAGTTGGCTCTCCAAGCCAGAAAGAGACGGCCAGAGCCTGGAGAGGGTGTGCAGGTCAGTGGAGAACACCTGAAGGAACAGCACCAAAGAATTCCAGCCACTCCAGGCAGAAAATCAGCTTCACCAGGAGCCCAGCTTAAATCCTCTATTCCAAAAATATCAGGTAGGATGGGAAGGAAGTAAACAGGAGAAACTAGAGACATGTGGAAGCCTGCAAGGCTAAGACCTTATTGGCATCCTGAGAGGTGGTGGGATGGCTCCTCTGTCTGGAGTGCTGGAATGGAAGGGCAAAGACACTTCATGAGGGAAAGGCAGGGGAGACAAATGGTGTCACCCTCTCTGTTGACCAGCTGGAGTGCATGGATGAGGAGCTGACTGAGAGCTTATGGGTAAGGATTAAAGGGAGGGCAGGAACAGGGGTCATTATTAGTGGGGAACTGCTACAGGCACCTGGCCAGAAAGACCGAGTCTGTGAGGCCCACTACAGACAAGTAGGAGCAGCCTCATGTTCACAAGCCCTGGTCCTCATGAGGGACTTCAACCACCCTTACACCTGTTGAAGGGACAACACAGCAGGACACAGGCAGTTCAGGAGGTTCCAGAAATGCATGGATGATAACTTCCTTCTCAAGTGACAGAGGAGCTAAGGAGAGGAGGTGTATGCTGGACTTCATTCTCTGTCGCCCTGAATTTCTTGCCTGTGAAATTTTGTGCCTTTGCAGCGGCTTTCTCACGCTGCTTCACATAAACAATATTATATTATTAGAACTTTATCTATGTGTTTACATATTTCTTCTCTAGGAGGAGGAATGAGATTGATGGTCAAGCCCACCAATGATGTTCATAAGGTGGTGACCCTTTTGGCCAATCTTTGGCCTTCTGTACAAAATGTATATAAGGATGGAGTCAGACATTAAAATTTAGTCATAGCTGCTTGACCTGCTGTGGCCTGCGTGTCTTTTGTGTGTCCGACATAGCGACATTTGCTGATGTAGTTTCCACTAACAAGGTCAGTCAATGAAATCAGCTGCCAAGGCAAGATCTGCTGCATGTTGGAAAAGCTGTGGCTGCATCGGGCTTTGGGTTTTTGTTGGTCCAGGAAAGTCCTCTCTGCCTCTGTGCCATGGCAGAAACTGCCACTGCAGAGTGCAGCTTGAACAATGGGATGTGGGAGAGCAGTTCCAGAGGTGAAAGAAGCAGCTGAGAGACCGGTGTTTCCTTTTTCTCCAGGCTCAGCTCCTGATAGCCACCAAAGGGACCCCAGAGCTGCAGCAGCCCAAGCTCCTCTCCCCTTTGCTGCGGGACTTCCTGAGCTGCTGCCTGCAGACAGACAAGGCGCGGCGCTGGTCTGCCCAGGAGCTGCTGCAGGTAAAATGCCAAGGGGCTGCAGGGAAACAGTGTCCCAGGGATGGGCTCCTCCTCCACTCAAGTGCAGGGCATCAGATGAGCCCCCTCCTCCTCACCTCCACTCTTGGTGCTGTTCAAATGCAAACAGCCAGGAGTCCTAGACTGGGCTGGGCTGGCAGGGACCTGGAAAGCTCATCTGGTCCAAGGGCCCTGCAGTGAGCAGGGGCATCTTGAAAGAGATCAGGATGCTCAGACCTGAAATCTTTCCAGGGCTGGGGCACTTAGCAACTCTTGCAGCAAGCTGTGCTATTCTTGCCCCACTGTAGGTCCTTAGACCTACTCTGACTCAATTCTCTTTTCATTTAAAAATATTCCCCTGCCTTTGAGGCTCTACGGTTGGAAAGTATTGGCTTATTATTGTTTTATTTTTCCTTTGTGCAGCATCCATTTGTAACTCTGGCTAAGCCGACATCCAGCCTGGTGCATCTAATCATGACCGTGAAGGAGTGGAAGGCACAGAGAAGGATGAGACACCGACATTAGAACTGTTTGCTCCATCACCAGTCCAGAGAGGATTAGTGTAGGACAGTAGTTAGTAATTTTAGTTAGGATTCAAGTGTTGGACTGTTGCATAGGATAGTAACATAGGATATTAGCATTGATTGTAAACAAATAAATTTTCTGAAATCTCAACTCCTTGCAAAGATTCCCCTCCTTCTGAGCCTCTGAGAAAGCTCAACATTTCCTTCCGAACTTAGAGGTGGAAAATGACATTGAGGGCTTCTTTGGTGCAGTTGGAAAGTGGTGAAGACTCTTCTTCAGTCATCTTCTCCAGACCACAGTGCCTTTGGAATGTGGCCCACTGGCTGGGTTTTACCCAGCTGTGGCACTTGTGTTTGAGGCAGAAAGGGCAGTGGCATTTGCAGGCAGAACCAAAGGAGGAGTGGGGCAGCCCAAACACCCTGTGCATCTGCAGGCCTTGAGCTGTGACTGGAGAGCATTTGAGTTCCTGCCACTTGGATTTGTATCCCTAAGTGCAGTCTCTGTGTCTGGAGGAGAGTTTTGCCCCAGTGAGAAAGCAGCAAGGTCAGGGAGGCTGCTGGGAAAGGCGCAGAGCTGGTGCAGAGCTGTCAGCGGGCGCCAGGTGAGAGCAGGCCCCGCCTTGGCCAGGCTGGAGCCCCAGCAGAGCCCTGGCAGAGCCCGGAGCAGCCTGAGCCTGGGCAGGGGCAGGCTGGAAGGAGGCCCTTGGAGCTGCAAGAGGCAGCAGCCCGGCCCTGGGGGCCTCTTGGTGGCCGTGGGCGAATGCTGCGCTCTCAGAGCCCAGCTGGCAGCCGGCTGCTCCCGAGGGGAAGCGCAGCCGTGCCGGGCACAGCACAGACTGGTGGCATTGGCCGCCCGCAGTCTGCACAGGAGGAGAGAAAGGCACAGCACAGCCCAGGGCTGCAGGCCTGCCTGAGGATTCCTACTCTTGTGCCGGCTGCCCTGGCACTCCTGGCAAAGGTGAGCAGTGTGTGCAGCACTCTGGGCACAGGGAGGGAGCCGGGCTGCTCCGCAGGCTCCAGCACAGGGCAGCGTCCTTCAGGCACGGCGCTTCTGCCTCCCGGGGGAACCGAGGCCAGCGGGAGGCAGGGACAGCTTGGCAGGTCACATCTGCAGCACAAAAGGGCCTCACACAGCTCTGCCAGGAAGCGCCTGCACTCCTGGAGCTCTGCACTCCAGGGCCAGAGCAAAGGGCTGAAATGCAGAGTGCTCTGCAGAAATATTCAGGGGCACCAGCCCAGCCTGCTTTGTGCTCTCTGGCACACAGCAAGCGCTGTGCAACACAGCCCTGAGCTGCTGGAGAGAGATGTTAGAAAGGAGCCAAGTCTTGGATGAAATTAAATGGGGACAAAGTCATCAAAGCAAAAGAGAACTGTTTCTTAGTAAGGATTCACCTGAGCTGGGTGTATATCTTGCTCTCCCAAGAGCCAAATATACACACAACGCACACTCACACAGAATGCTGCTTTTTATTGCCTTGCCCCGCCCAGGGTGAACTGTGTCCCTTTCCCTTTGGCTGGGTACTAGGGAATTTTTATTCTCTCCCCACTGCCTTCTTTCTGTCCTCTCTCCTCTTTTCCTACTTCCCTTTTGGTCTGGTCTTCAACCTGGCCCCTCTCCCAGCTCACAGCAACACCCAACAAATTAACCAGAACAAACACAAACCCTAAGTAACAACACCCAGGACCAACTACTTTGCTTCTTTTTTTTTTAATACCCTCTCAGGTGCAGCAAAATATTACCTTCTATCTCACTGAGGGACTCGGGGATGTGCCTGTGCCTTGTGCTTGAGCAGTGAACTGATTTGGAAGGGAGCAGAAGGGTTTCAGGAGGCAATTGGTGTTTTCTTTCTGAATTGCTGAAGGAAAGACACAAGGTGGTTTCAGAAAGCAAAAATACTTTCACAGTAAATTGAGGAAATGCTTGTGAGAAATTCCCAGAGAAGGAAGGTGTTGAGAAAACGCTGAACTGTAAAAAATCATGAATTCCCATTGCATTAACAGTGTTGAGCCCTCTACTCCCCCAGTGCAGTGATTGATGTGTGCAAGTGGCTACCTTAGCCTTGAGAATAGAGTAGTCCTCCTAAGAAGGAAGCTGGAAAACTACTGGTAGGGGAAGAAAGTGGTTGTAGGAGGCTCTTGAGCATCAGAGGAGAATTGGAGGAATGGGATGTTCCCCAAATGACCACCAGAGACCCTCAAGAGAGCCCTACTCTCCTGTCAGGAACTTCTGAGAAGTGATTTAAATATGTCAACTAATTTGAGGGAATGTTACCCTGTGAGTTTCAGCAAAGTAATGAGTAGGTCTTCTTTCCATGGTTACAAATTAGTAGGTGAGATTTCTGAGTGAGCACCTGTTAGAAAAGTGATTCCCCATGCACCCAGCACTGAAATAAAGTCATGCCTCCTTTCTCCCACTGGCCTTGGCCTCCCCTGGGACACAGAAGCCTCTAGAAATCAGCACCACCTGGCGCCTTCCCAGCTTGGAGCAGCTCCTGCTGCTGGGCACATCCTGCCCCTTCTACTGCTTCCAAACAGGAACCAAGGCACAGGTGGAGACGGACATACAGAGAAGCCCTGGGCTTGTGCAATCAATGGGCAAATGCATGGGGGAATGTCTTAGGAATTATTTCAGCTCTTATGCCAATACTGCCTTCTCTCCTTTTCTCTCTTCACATTTCCTGCTCTTTTCCCTCTCACATTCCCACCCCTTCCCCCTCTCGAGTCTCACAGTTTTCCTCTCATGTTTGCCTGCCAAATTTTACTCATTTTCCCCACCCTTTTCAGCTCCTTTTCCTCACACTTTACCTATCACATTTCCCCATCTTCCCACTGTTTCCTTCTTTTGTCTTCCCTCATGTTTCTCACAATGTTTCCCTCACTTATCCTGCCCTTTTCTTCCTTCATGTTTCTCTCCTTCCCTCTGTCATTTTTCTTCAAGTTTTCTCCTCACATCTCTCACTTTTGCCCTCATATTTCTCACACTTTCCCTCTCACATTTCTCACACTTTCCCCGTCACATTTATCTTTTTTCCCCCTCATGTTTCTTATACTTTTCCTCTCACATTTTGTGCCATTTTTTCACTCCTGCTTTCTCACACTTTCCCCATCAAACTTCCCACCCTTTTTATTCCCTTCATGTTTTCTGCCTTTCTCTGCCCTCTGGTTTCTCACTCTTTTCCCCTCAGGATTCTCACAATGTTCCCCTCACATTTGCTGCCTGTTTCTCTATCTTTCCCCGTAAAGTTTCTCACTCTCTTCCCCTCACATTTCCCCCCTTTTTTTCTCACCCTTTCCCACTCATGTTTCTTAGAATTTTCCCATTGTATTCCCTGCCTTCTCCTCCTCTCACCTTCCTCTCCTATTTTCACTCCCATTTCTCACCATTTTCCCCTCAGTTCTCTCACCCTTTCCCACACAGGTTTCCTACCCTTTTCTTCCCTCACACTTCTCTCCTTTTTCCACTCCCATTTCTCACACTTGTCACCTCACAATTTCTGCCTTTTTCCCCCCTCCCATTTCTTAACCCACTGGTTCCTGTCAGTGACTGCTCCTCTTCAGTAGTGGATGGGCTTCTCTTGTTTTCCCCTGCAATCCCCTACTCCAAAGAACGGGTGCCAGAGCAGCGCTCCAAGGAGCCCCTGCCTGTGCATCTGCTGAACAGAATGGCCGTGCTCAGCTTGAAGAGTCTCATGGAGAACAACCTAAAGTGCACTGGGCTTCCTGCTGCAGTTTTGGTTTGTATTTCAGTTCTCTGTAGTCTTCATGGTGTTCTAAAGAAATAGGTCCCCTGAGGGATACACATTGCGGGTGAGCAGCCATTGCACCATCCGCCTCCAGCAGATCCATCTCCGTTTTCATCCCCTCACAGTCACTGTGACTCCTGCCTGGACCAAACCACTTGTGATGCTTCTTGATGCTGAACAAAGTCCATCTGCACAGGAAATGCTTTTGGCCCTCTTTTGGAGAAAAAATAAAAGCCATTATTTTAAAATGTTCAGTCTTTGGAGATTTCATCTATTTTCTGCTATTTGAATTGCCTTGACATCAAAATACTGCCAGCTGACATTCCAAACTGGCTGGTCTATGTTTGTGTGCACAGAGCAAATGTGCCACACCGAGCCCATTTCCCGGGTGTCTGTTAATGTCCTGTTCAACAAAGGGCTGAAGGGAAGGACTCTCCCTGTCCCGCGCGGCTCCGGGGCTGCAGCTGGGCTGGCAGGGGCCGCAGACCGTGCTGGGAGGCCCCACCTCAGCCCCATCCGCCATCTTGTGTGTGCCTGCCTCAGCCCCATCCGCCATCTTATGTGTGTCTGCCTCAGCCACATCCGCCATCTTGTGTGTGGCTGCCTCAGCCCCATCCGCCATCTTGTGTGTGTCTGCCTCAGCCCCATCCGCCATCGTGTGTGTGTCTGCCTCAGCCCCATCCGCCATCTTGTGTGTGTCTGCCTCAGCCCCATCCGCCATCTTGTGCATCAACCCAGTGCAGCTCTGAAGTGAATGTGTTGCTGTTTTGTCAGCAGTCAGGGTCAGCACCAAAAACACCAACACCTGCAGGACAGTCTACAGGAAATGGCCTAGGCTGGGCTCAAAGCAGCCTGTCCTGACTTGTCACTGTCCCTTAGCCATTGACAGGTTCCCATGTCCAGCCATAGCAAATGTCCAACAGCAGCTCCATCAGCCTCTTCCTCCTGCTGGCATTGGCAGACACGCGACACAATTCCCTCTGGGACATCAGGACCATCTCCTACACTGCATGTGCTGCTCAAGTATTTTTTTTGTTTGTTTGTTTTATTCACTATAACAGAGTATTTCCTGCTGACCATCATGTGCTACGACCGCTACGTGTCCATCTGCAAACCCCTGCACTACGGGACCCTCCTGGGCAGCAGAGCTTGTGCCCACATGGCAGCAGCTGCCTGGGCCAGTGCCTTTCTCAATGCTCTCCTGCACACAGCCAATACATTTTCCCTGCCCCTGTGCCATGGCAATGCCCTGGGCCAGTTCTTCTGGGAAATCCCCCAGATCCTCAAGCGCTTCCTGCTCATTCTCCAATGTCAGGGAACTTGGACTTCTTGCTGTTAGTGTCTGTTTGGTATTTGGTTGTTTTGTGTTCATTGTTTTCTCCTATGTGCAGATCTTCAGGGCTGTGCTGAGGATCCCCTCTGAGCAGGGACGGCACAAAGCCTTTTCCACCTGCCTCCCTCACCTGGCCGTGGTCTCTCTGTTTCTCAGCACTGGCACATTTGCTCACTTCAAACCCTCATCCATCTCCTCTCCATCCCTTGATCTGGCCCTGTCAGTTCTTTACTCGGTGGTGCCTCCAGCCCTGAACCCCCTCATCTACAGCCTGAGGAACCAGGAGCTCAAAGCTGCAGTGTGGAGACTGATGACTGGATGGTTTCTCAAACATTAAACTGCTGGCCAATTTCTTCAAATCACTTGTAATAAAAGTCGCCTTTGATAGTTCCTCTTGGTTTGGTTGTGGGGTTTCTCCTGGGTTTTTTACTTCTAATCTTGTTACAAATGAATCTCATTGTTTGTGCCAGTTCTCATTTTGTTTCTATCCACCTCCCCTGTGACCACAGACTGTGTCAATAAGGGACTGCACCCTTGGTGGGTTTAAAAGAACTCAAGGATCTCCCAGCCAAGTTTTCTGCAGAGATGCCCCTTTTGTTCCCTTCTCTGCAGCTGCAGCAGCAATGTCTGTGTGCAGAGCTGGGGGCAGATCAGGGCTGGCACAGCAGCTGTGCCCAGGAGCAGCAGCCCTTGGTGCTGCCAGTGCTGCTGCCGTGGCCCTGCCCCGCTGCCCTCCTGGCCCTGGTGTTGCTGTAGGGCCTGAGGGCTCTCGGGGCCGGGCACAGGGCTGGGGGTGGCAGTGCCGGGGCTGCAGCAGGGACAGGCCATGGGCACTGCTGGGGCAGCGCTGACGCCTCAGGGCAGGGCCTGGGGGCTCCAGGCTCCTTGCCCAGGCTCTCTCCAGAACACGCCCAGGCCAATGCTCAGCACAGAAAAGCCTCGGGAGCAGCCCCAGGCTGGCCCTGGGCAGGCTGGGGGCAAACAGCAGGGCTGGGGCTCTGCAAGGGCCCTGGGGGAGACGGGAAGGAGCAGCAGAGCAGGGGCTGATCCATCCCCACTGCGCTGGACACCCCAGGGCAGCGTCCCAGAGCGTCCTCATGCCCCTGCCAACAACATCCCCCCTGGGCAGCCCTGGCCTCTCCCCCAGCTCACACAGGGGCCGCATCCTTGCAGGCACAGACACGGCAGCACTGCCTCAGGAGCCCCTGCTTGCACTGCCCAGAGCAGGCCTCAGCACCCCCATGCTGTTGGTGTGGGGAGATGAACCTGAGGGAGCACAAATGCC
Organism: Zosterops lateralis; assembly: GCF_965231275.1. Taxonomy (NCBI): domain Eukaryota; kingdom Metazoa; phylum Chordata; class Aves; order Passeriformes; family Zosteropidae; genus Zosterops; species Zosterops lateralis. Next base: position 336,110 of record NW_028154612.1, read on the forward strand.
ATCAGTCCCTGGGGCCAGGAAGGGCTGGGCCACAGCAGGGAAGCCACTCAGCTTTGGCGTGGCCTCTCAAGTCAGCTGTTGGAGTCCAGGGCATCCCTCTGGGCACCCTGGATGGTCACAGACCTCGGTAGAGAGGTCTGGGACTTGAGAAAGAGGCTCTGGGGTCTGTGCAGGGGGTTTTGCCTGGCACAGAGCCCAGGAAGACACAGTCTTAGATTCTGGTCCTTGTGAAAAACATCTAACACAGAGAAGAATTGCAAGTCACAAATGTATGACAGACAGTAGTGTAGTTATCACCGTGTAGAAAGTTTTGTAGTTTGGGGTTTTTAGAATGGAGATGCAAAGGGACAAGATTGAGATTTTAGGGCGGCGCCCTGAGTTCTTCTCCCTTGGCATCTATCTTCTGCAGTGACGTGGGCACAAAGTAGTATCAGTGGATTGGGTCAAAGTAGAAATGACTCTGTTAGTATAGGTGATAGGAATGGTATGAAATGGTAAATAATAACCATGTAGTTATCTGTATAAAGGCAGAGCGACCTCCCATCACAGGGGGAGTCACATCATGTCCAAGCTCCTGTGAACATCTTGGCCAGACACAGAGAATTTGTAAGATGAGAATTAATAAAAAAAATGAGAAAACAAGAAAACCAAGACCTTGAGACTCCTCATCATTCTCGTGTCACACTGAGCTCAGCACAGACTAAGACTCAAAGCCTTCAGAGGTCAGGAGGGAAAAACACTCCCTCGGACCCACACAAACCACCAGCCTTGGAATCTTGAGAAGAAAGAAACCGTAAAACCTGAGATTGTTTCAGATGCCTCTGTCCGTGTCCAGCTCCTCACAGATGAGTCCCTGAACACACACAGTGGTTTATAGGGATTGATCTTTCCCTCCTGTTCACTTGGATGTGATTTTTGGATGCTTTAGAGGAACATCTGACCAGCCCCTGTCCCCATTCCATTTTATTCTCTCCACTTTGGCGTTGGCCTGCTGGGTTTGACATGGAAATTGGTAGTGTCTCCCTGTTCTTCCCTCCACCCCTCAATTGTAACATGTATTAAACCCTGCAAATGGCCTCATTTATCTGGTGGGGAAGATGTGAGGTGGAGAAAGTTAATAGGATTTTGTTTTCATGAAACTTGGAATGGTAAAGCAAAATGAGGTTGGTCATTTTGGTGTGGTGCTGGGTGTTGGGATTTGGGGGTTTATTTCTTGTTCGTGTTCTTATTATTCATTAGTATTACTTTTCATTGGTAAGACTTTTAAATCTTAGACATTATTAGCAATGGCCGGATGTCACTCACTGGGAAATTTCCCTTGCTTTTCCCACCAGGATTAAACTGTACAGTCAACTCTGAGTAGCCAGTGGATTCTAAAGATGGAAAATCCTGTTAATGGTGAGTTTGGTGTGGTTTGGAGCTGGGGAAGGGTCTCATCCCCTCCCGGAGGTGCCCCAAGCCCGCTCTGCTGCCACGTCTGCACTGGCGGCCCCTCAGGGCTGCCCTGCCCTGGGGACATGGTGGGACCCCTCTCCTGCCAGGGCTGAGGCTCCTCATGGCATCTCATAGCCCTTCATGGCTCCTCATTTTCCCTCACAGCCCCTACACTCCCTGATGGTTTCTCACAGCCCTTCACATCCTTTCATGGCCCCTCACAGCCCCTCACGGCCCCTCACAGCCCCAGGCATGGGGCTCCTCCCAAAGGAGGAGGGGTCGGGCCCTGCTTGTTCTCCTTTCATTTCGGTCCCTTCCCAGCCCTGAGGAAAGAAAGGCTGCAATGGAGCCTTTCCCCAGCCTTTCCCTCTGGGTTCATTGCGGCTGAAGCTCTGTGCTGGCGCTGGCCCCAGCGCCAACATCCCCGCAGCCCCGCAGGCCTTTGGTGTCCCCCCGTGTCCATTCCCTGTCCCCGAGTCCCGCCCGGCTCTGGCAGCAGCAGGAGCCGCAGCGCAGCGGGCGCCGGCCCGGCCCAGCCGGGGCTCCCGGGCAGGAGCAGCAGCAGCGCCGGCCCCTTCCCACCTGCTCCTGCCTCGCCTTCCAAGGCCTTTGTCCACCTCAAGTCGGCACTAGAGCAACAATCACCCACCAACAGCCCTGATTGCTCAGGGCCCGCCTGTGCTGCCCTGACCCAGCCTGCAGAGAAAGAAAGGATCGGCTTCCAGCGCTCTTTTCAGCACTGTTTTACTCCCCCTGAGGTGACAGCAGGAGGTGCTGCTGCCTTTGCCTTGGCAATTGTAGATCATGGCTGCTCTTGCCCCTCTTCTGGTGGCCACTTGAATTTTATCAGTAAAACTGCAATTGCCCTTTTTGATCAGTGCCACCCAGAGGTGCTTTTATGATAGGAAACTCTGGCATCATGAGTAGCAGATCTCCAAATGTTCACAAGTCCCTGAGCACAAAGTTGAGGAGATTTAAAGCCACACGGGCCACATTTGCAGCACTCAAACACAGCCCTGTTGCTGCTGCTGCTGCTGAAATAGAATCAATTGGCAGAGGCCATCACAGAAATTGCCTCTGCAATGTCAAATAAAATGAAAATAATCCACCAGGAGAAAGAGAAACCAGAACTCCTCGACTCCCTTCATTGCTTCCTCTGAGCAGCAGCAGCAGCAAGTGGAGATGGGCAGAGGTATTTGCAGCTGCTGCTGATCCCAGCTGGAGCCCAGCCTGCTGCCCAGGGCCAGCGGGAACCTGAGCCCAGCCCGGGCAGCTCCCGCAGTGTCGGGAGCTCAGCGCAGGCGGGGCCAGGCCCAGAGCCCCGGGCACGGCCGCCCATTGCGGGGCAGCGGCGCAGGCGGAATGTCCTGCGGCCCAAACCTCCTGCTCCTGCCACACAGCAGCGCCCATCCTTCTCCCCCTGCTCCTCCTCTCCCAGCACGCCACCAATTCCAGCTCCCAGGAGCCTTCCCAAGACAGGGCTCAGGCTCCTCTTTCAGCCTGAGTGTCCCTGCAGAGGAACAGGGCATCTTTCAGGCACTTCCACAAGCTCAGGCTTCTCATTTCATGAGGCATCTGGGAGGAAAATGGCTTTTTGGAGAAAGACAAACACAGAGGGAGTGGATTAGAAATGATTAGAAAAAATGACCCTTCTTCCAGACAAAGTTCCCCAAGTCATTCCCTGCATCTCTCCTTTTCCGATTCTTTCAGTCATCTACTTGGTGACTTTCAGCTTGTTCTGGTGCTTATCATGAACTGACTGTGGTCTCGATTTAGATCAATGCATGAGATGTAGAATCATCTAAACTGAACACAGAAACAAACTCCCTCTGTCAGCCCATTTTCATGCTCTAGATCCCTTTCCAGGTGTCCATGGGCATGTTGGAATGATTATCACACAGCTCTCCACTCCTGGCTGCAGCCTCTGGAGATTCATTCTCTGCATTCAACCAGCCTTGTATTCTCTAACAACTCCTGGTACCCCAGCATGTTTTTTAGAGTAGAACAGTAACAATGAAATTGCACATCTTCCCACTCCAGAAGGAAAAAGAACAAGCTGTAAATTTCTCCAAATATTTGATCTGCTTTGCTGCAAGAGTAGTGCTGCACTCATGGTGTGGAAAGCCAAGGGAAGCTGCAGTTGGTGGCGCATCTTGTGACAGAAGTTTGACCTCATTCTCCAGGAAAGGTTCTTGGAAAGAGCAGATGAGACTGTGGAAAAAATTCCTGGAAAATTAAAACAGCTTTCTAGAAGTGAAATGACAATGGAAAGAAACAATCAAAGATGTTTTCTGCTATTGATTTCTATGCTCGCCTTTTCCATGTTGTCCTACTTCTCCATCCCATTCATTCCAAATGGATCTCACCTCTAAGACCGATGGCTTAGCCAGTTTTAGACACTGTAAAATTCCATGAGCTACACACAGTTTGCCTTCTCCTGTTCTTGTTGGAAAGCAATGCTGGAGCCATAAGTGCAGGGCTTGGGTCAGGCACGAATCCTACAGGCAGGGAATGTGCCCTGACAGTGTGTGAGCCTGAGCAGGGCCAATGGCCAGCAGCGTTGCTGTGCTCGGGTTCCATGGAAGCATCCCAGGAGCAGCTGCTGAGGTCAGGAGCCATGGCAGGCACCAGGCTGCTCCAAAGGCCCTTGGCAGGGTGGGCTCCTGGCCTGGCTCTGTGTGCCAGGAGCCGGCAGTGCTGGGTGCAGGGAGCCCAGGGAGGGCACAGAAATGCTGGGCTGGGAAATGCTGGGGGGGACAGCGAGATGGGCGTGTGCAGCCGGCCAGGGCACAGCAGCAGCACGCACAGCAAGCACAGCCTGCAGGACACATGGCCAAGGGCTGGGCAGGGCTGGCAGGGCCACAGACACCCAGGCCTTTGTCCCCTGGGCTCTGGCAGCGCCTCTGGAGGCCCCACAGGAGGAACTTTCCTTTCAGGGCCTGCACTTTGCTCCTCCCTGGCCCCTCCCTGAGGAGGCTGGCAGGGCTTGCAGTTTGATGCCATTTGTCCTTGCTGCCCCTGCCATCCCACTGGCCCACAAAGAGCCCCGAGGCACCCGGGAGGGACAGGCCCTGCTGTGCCAGGCCTGGGCTCAGGGCTTGGCCTTTCTGCTCCCTCCAGCCAAGCCAGGCCTTGCTCAGCACTGCAGTTCCCGCTGCTGTGCCCCAAGCTGGCTCAGCCGCTGTTGGAAAGGGACTTGAGGTACCTCGATCCCCTCAGGGAGCACATGGGAGAAAAAACAAACTTCTCACCAGGGTGGAGAACAAACTTTTAACTTGCAAATTTCAGAGAATGAGCTACATGGGAAATCTTAAAGCAACACGGAACTCAAGTTAATCACTTCACAAAGCACTGACTGAGAAAACTCTGACCTGTCCAACTTCCAGTTCTCCAGATTTCCAGAAGAGGAAGTCAGGAGAAGAGAGGGAGGGAGAGAGAGATCCACAGTCCCCCTTGGATCCAGCACCATCTCAGCTGCTGGGAGCTCTGGGGCTGTGGGACGTGTCAGTGTCACACCCATGTCACAGCCTCACCTGCTCTGGCCCCTCTCACAGGTGGGGTTTTTGGGGTGCCAGGGCCTTGGCAGCCACTTTGGGGCTGGAGCAGAGGCTGCACTGGCTGGGGCTGGGGCAGTGACCGCCCCACCTACGTAGAACTTGCCCTGGCCCCCAAACACACCCTGGAGATGTCTGGGGCCATTCATCATTTCTCTGCTCTCCAGCACCGAGGCAACGGACTGTGGCTGCAGCTCTGAGCTGGTGCCCAAGGCAACCACCCCTGGCAATGGGGCTGCAGGGAGCTGCTCTCAGGAAAGCCCCTAAGAGCTGAGGAGTGCCCAAACGACCCTCAGAAATGTGAGATACCCCAAAATCTCTTCAGGAACATGTAATACCCAAAAACTGAGTCAGTAAAGGGCTCCCCCTCCCTTCATCTTCCCCAAACTTTGACTGTCTCATTCCAGACCCCACCCCACCTCCCCAATCCAAACCCCAACCCATCTCACTCCTGCTGGACATCGAGATCCCCTTCCCAAGCCTTATTTCCCCCATTTCACACCTCCTAAACCCCATCTCACCCATCCTGCCCCACCCAATGCCCATCTCACCCCTCCTGATTTGCATCCCACGTTGTTCAATCCCCTTCCAACCCCATCCCACCCTGAGTGGCTGTGGAATCAAGTAATTTTGGGGTGGGATTAAGTAGTTGCCAGTGGCATTGAGAGGTTTTGAGGTGACTCAACAAATCTTCTCATTTCTTTGAGCACCAAGAAATGAAGACAACCACACCAAATACCCCCAAAATGCCCAAATGCTCCCAAGTATCTCCCTGAATCCCAGATTCCATCGAAGCACTAGTAAAAAGTGAGGCTTTAAGTGCCTTTGATGAATTTGTTGGGTTTTACCCCACTTTTGTCTATTTTAAAGGGATGAAGATGAATCAAAAGGATATTTATTAGGGACCAGTAAACAAAAGGACCACCAGCCTGCTGCAGTGCTGGAGTTTCCCTTCAGCCCGACCAGCTCCCAGGCACCAGCGCCAAGAGTGGCTGCCCCCAGTCAGAAATGACCTGGGGGGCAGCAGAGCAGGGCCTGCTCTCTACAGCACTGGGGGGCTGCAACGCTGTGGAATGCAGGCAAGGGAAAAGAGGGATGCTTTGTATGATTTCCAAGGTGGTTTATTCCTTGAAAGGGTCAGGGAGGAAAGACAAAGAACACGGCTGTGCATCCACTTACAAACAGGGGAGGAACTGAGGAGGGAAAAGATATCCAAGCAATAGGGGAAAACCTGGGGAGGGTCACAGGGAGGGACTTGCAGAACAACAACCAATGGAGGAACCAGGGGAGGACACAACTTAACTAAACCATTGGCACATCGAAGAACACAGAATCATCCATAACTGAGGGCAGGGACAGATGAGAATTGACCTCCTGGTAATTGAGGCAAAGGGCAGGTACAGGGAGTGACAAACAACTGGAGGGGGGGGAGTTAACTTGGGTAAAACTAACAACATAGGGGGGAAACAATTCACTAAGAGTATACACCATAGCACCAGCCCAGTGTCCCGCAATGCAGATCACAGGGAATGCTGGTCACCAGGGCTCTGCCCAACATGGTTCCTCCAGTGGGGGATGGAGTTGGAGCAAGGCAGGAAGCTGTTCCACAGTTGGGGCACTCGCAGGGCTTCCCTTACAGGTGCCTCCGTTGGTGTTGGGTCAAGGCAGAGCTCTGGGTGAAGCTCTTCCCACACTGGGGACACTTGTAGGGCCTCTCCCCAGTGTGGATGCGCCGGTGGGTGACAAGGGCAGAGTTGTGCTTGAAGCCCTTCCTGCAGTTGGGGCAGCGGAAGGGCCTCTCCTCTGTGTGAATCTGCTGATGTGAGAGAAGAAGGGAGCTGGTCTTAAACCTCTTCCCACACTCAGAACACTCATAGGGCCTCTCCCCAGTGTGGCTCATTTGGTGGATGATCAGTTGGGACCTCTGGTTGAAGCCCTTCCCGCATTCCCCACACTTGTATGGCCTTTCCTCAGCGTGGGTGTTCTGGTGGCGGATCAAGGTGGAGCGTTGGCTGAAGCTCTTCCCACACTGCTCACACGGGTAGGGCCGTTCCCTGGTGTGGATCCTCTGGTGGACGATCAGGCTGGATCTGTCACTGAAGCTCATCCCACATTCCCCACACTCGTGGGGCCTCTCCCCAGTGTGGATGCGCCGGTGGGTGACGAGGTGGGAGTTTCGCTTGAAGCCCTTCCTGCAGTCGGGGCAGCGGAAGGGCCTCTCCTCCGTGTGAATCCTCTGGTGCCTGAGGAGATGAGAGCTGGTCTGAAACCTCTTCCCACACTGGGGACACTCATAGGGCCTCACCCCAGTGTGGATCTGTTGGTGTCTGATCAGTTGGGACCTGCAGCTGAAGCTCTTCCCACACTCCAAGCACTTGTGGGGCTTCTCCCCATCATGAAGCTGCTCATGGACCAGCTTAGAGCCCCGGCTGAAGTTCTGTCCACCTTCCTGGAACTGGAGGGGTCTTTCCTTCTCAGAGCACCCTGGGATGGGTTTGGAGCCCCTCGTCCTGAGGGATCTCTGGGGCTTTTCCTCCTTGTTGGATTCCTGTGCTGTGGAGCCACTCAAAACAGCCTCTTCCATGAGGTTCTGCTGTGGGGATTTGTCCTCCCTAGTCTCCATCCTCAGCTGCTTGTCTGGGGGAGGAAGGACAATGAGAGGATGGGATTTGCCTCTGTGCCAGAGGGAAGGGGAAGGAGATCCCCCCGGTCCATTCCCAGCAGGACAGTGTTGGCAGCAGGGTTGTCCTGCAGCCGGGGGCCGTGCTGGGCTGGGAAATGGAGCAGGAGAGAGGGGGAAAGGGGCACTGACTTTCTCCTCACCTGCCTGGTTGTCCCGGGACATCTTCCTCTTCCTTGCAGCCTCCTCCTCCACTTGGCCAATGTTTTGGAATGGGAGGTCCTGATTTGGGGTGAAAACAAGGGATGAGCACATTGAGTTTAAAGTTTCGCCCAAGTCCATCTCTAGAGGTCACTATCCATCTGGGGTCCAGAAAAACCTCCCAAACATCAACATTTAGCCCTGAAAATGCCTCCCAGCAGTTCCCCTGTCTCTGGTCTCTCCCCTTTGGTCTTTGGAGGTTCCCCCTGTCCCAGCTGCTGGAGATCACACTTGTGTTGGGGGTTGTTCGGGGGTCCTCTGTCTACTTGGTCCTGGCCCTCCCCAGGCTGCTGGGAGTCCCAGGAATATGACAAGTCCCCCCCTTTTCCATCTCCTCACAGGGATGCTGCAGGTTTTTGGGATCCCAAGGTCCCTTCTCCCCTCATTCTCTGCTTTGCGGTCCAGGGGGTCCAAGGAGTCCCCCCTGCCCCTCTCCAGGCTGTTGAGGGTCCCGCCAATCGCGGCGCTCCCCCCTCTCTGGGCTCCCCACTTTGGGCTCCTGGGGGACACAGGGCTCTGCTCCTCCAGGCTGCCTCTGCCAGCAGCTGCCACTGGGACCCCCCAATGTCCCCACAAGGGGCATTTTCCACTCACCTTTGGAGTTCTTCATTCTCCAAACTTTCCCCCCCCAAAAAAAACCCAACCCAGGGACCCCCCAGGATATCTGGGCCCAGCTCCCCCTCCCTGGTCACCTGTGGGATCGGGGGTGATGATTCCACGGGTGGGGGGCTGTGAATTCAGGGAGTGCTCAAGCTCATGGTTCCTTCTCTGTTAAGGGTAGAAGGTTCTTAGCTCAGGAACTGGCTGACCTCATTGAGAGGGCTTTAAACTAGGTTTGAAGGAGGAAGGGGATGCAGCTGGGCTGCCTGGAAGCAGACCCAAGGGTGCTAAGCCTGAGTTAGGGCTGAAATCAGTAGCCCAGCTGAAGGGCATGTACACCAATGCACGTAGCATGGGTAACAAACAGGAGGAGCTGGAGGTCATGGGGCAACAGCAAAACTGTGATGTAGTCACCATCACAGAAACGTGGTGGGATGACTCACACAGCTGGAGCACTGCACTCCATGGCTACAGGCTCTTCAGGAGAGACAGGAAAGGGAGAAGAGGTGGAGGGTGGCCCTTTATATTAAGAAGGTTTTTGATGCAATAGGTATTGAAACTAATGAAGATTCAGTTGAATGGCTGTAGGTAAGAATTAAGGGGAAAGCCAACAAGGCTGACATCCTACTGGGAGTCTGTTATCATCCACCCAAGCAGGAGGAAGAGCTGGACAACTTATTCTATCAGCAGCTGGAGAATGTTTCAGGATCGTCAGCCCTTGTTCGTGTAGGTGACTTCAACCTGCCAGACATCTGCTGGGAACTTAATACAGCAGAAATGAGGCAGTCCAGGAAATTTTTAGACTGCACGGGTGATAACTTTTTGTCACAGTTGGTAGGTGATCTCACCAGGGGAGAGACTATGTTGGATCTATTGTTCACAAATAGAGATGGGCTGGTGGGAGATGTGGTGGTTTGAGGACGACTGGGGCAGTGATCATGAAATTACAGAGTTCTTGATTTTTGGTGAAATCAGGAGCTACATCAATAAGACTCTTTCATTGGACTTCCAGAGGGAAGACTTTGGCCTATTTAAGAGACTTATTCAGAGAGTTCCTTGGGAAGCAGCCCTTAAGAACAAAGGAGTTCAGGAAAGGTGGGTGTTCTTCAAAACAGAGATTTTGAGGGCACAGGAACAGACTGTCCCTGTGTGCCAAAAGATGAGTCGACGAGGCAAATGCCCAGCCTGGATAGGCAAGGAGGCTTTGGATGAAGTCAGCTATAAAAAAACTGCAGTGTTGGAGCAGCGGTTATAAATCCAGCCAATGGCCAAACTATGCAGTGATTAACTAGTTCCTGAAACTGCATAGATCTCTACAGATAGCTGTAGCCTGCAAGGTGAAGTGATTGCTCATATTGACGGGTGTCAGTATCTACCAAATGATTTGTTTTGCACAGGCCTTTATTTCTGGAGTCTGCCACGTGAAGGGAAGACTCTTAAAGCCATTGCCAACTATTTTACTGACATGGATGCCTTGCGTTTAAAATTTGCTACCACTGTTGCATCTGAGGGAAGTCTAAGAGGATTCTGTGTAGAAGAAGGAAGATCTATCAGAATTGGGAGGGGGTTGAAAAACAGCTTGGAAAACCACTGAATAAACTTTCTAAAGTTATATCCTGCTGACAATTGCCTACTGCTGAAACCTCAGAGGACTCTTCTGTGACCCTCTGGGTGGGGAGTTTGAGTGCTTAGAAGTGTCATTGTGATGCTGCTACTTAAATGGGTTTTGAATGAATGACATTCTGGTCAGCACACCGTGACTTTAAATGTGCCTAGGGTTTTACTCTTCTCTAGTAAGCAAACTTCTTGTAAGCTCCAGTACAAAGCCTTACTGTACAAGCTTCTTCCCTTGTCTGGAGTATTACTGGCTAATCCAGGTGTTCTGTTGCCCTGAATTTGAAGTATTTGTTGAAGTGGGGAGGAAGGACCTCTTTAAGCAATGACTTTTCTGTTTGTTTGTTTTTATAACTTGTTGGTTCTCACTTCCTAATCTGCTTTTTCAAAAACTTCCCTTTAGTTCATGGTCCAACTGGGTGATCCCAGCAATAGCAGCGATTATCGTGGCCCTGATGTATCGTTCCTACATGTCAGAGTAAGCGCCTTACTGAGAATTCATGCAAGAAGAGAATACATTCTCTGGGAGAAAATATAAACAATCCTAACCCAATGTGTTCATGGACAGAAGCCTGACATCTGAAGAAAAATTCAAGTGTTTCGGAAAACAAAACAATTCTTTTTCTGCTGTGCACTTTTCTTAACGTTGCCTTCTTATATGCTGCGGTGAAGTGATAAAAAGGCACCATTTCTCTTTTTGTATAACACTTTTATTCTCTAATTAATTATTTGATAACTGTATTGGTTTCTGTGGTAGAATATTATTTTGTATGTAACACTGATTCTGGTTATTTCTCTTCAATCTGTAATAGGGTCATTAGACTCTCTTTATGTATACATTTTACAGCTTTAAAAGACTACCAAAACTGTGTACATGTACACAACTTAACTTAAAAAAAAAATCATGTTGTCTTTTTAAATGTAGCATGAATGAAATGCAAGTTAAACGTAATGAATAAAACTGAATGGAGTTATAGGTGCCTGGAAGTGGGTTGGCCCTACCAATCAGCTGTAATGAGCTGGAGTTTTTTTTCCAATTTTTTGGCAACTGCTCTTATAGTTGTTGTAGGTACTCCTACTAGCAAACTGTTCTGTTTGTCTCCCATTGAAAAATGCAGGTGAAATATACATCTCAATGTTTGGCCCAATTATGTCTGTCTCATTTTCGTGAAAAATAGCTGTTTTTTACAAAAAAGGCAGAAAAAAGTAACTGCTACTGAATAGTACTGTTCCTGCCAAACACTCAGGTGACTATAGAATTTGTTCTGGAACTTTTAGCCTTCGATAAAATCTTCAACTTTGTCAAGTACATTGTGTGGAGAAAAATTGACAAATGAAATCTATTTCTGACTCTTCTGTGATGTGCTATGGTGCTTTACTATGAAGAGGTGACTGTTTTCACTGCTGAATACAAGTACAAGTTTGCATTTTGTGGTGAACATTTTTAGTCATATGTAAAGGATCATGAATAAAAGTTTAATTGCTTACACCTGCTGGCTCAAGCACCTTCATTTCTGAACTTTTTGAAGGCCTTGAAAGGGATGTCCTATTGGGGCACTTCTCAGAAGTGCACTTACAGTAGCTCCCGTCAGCTTCGTATCAAGCACTAACTTTTGTCCTGTTTTTGCCATGGCTTTCCCTCTGAATGTGGTGAAACAGAGTTTAAAACTTCAAGTTTTATTGATATTTTTATAGATAACCTTTAAAAAGGATATAATAACTCAGAGTTGGTATTTAGAATCACGAATCAAGCTTCATTTTAAAAACAATACTTGAGTCCATAAATCTAGTCAAGGCAAAAAAAAAAAAAAAAAAAAAAAGGGGCCACTTTAGAAAGCTTAGCTTCCCCCCTCCAATAATTTCAGGCAGATAAGTATGTCCACAGCAGCAGATGGAGCAGTGCAATTAAGGTGGATCTGTAATGTGAAACACTTACTGTGAAATGTATTTTTTCCCATGCTGTGTAAGTTGGAGTTTTAATATGATGTAGCATTCTTTTGGTCCTGTATACTGAATATTCATGAAATTCCCTGGAGTAACTATGGAAGCTCAGTCCCATCTAAAAATATTCAAGCTGCCATGTGCAGGGAACTTCCACAATGTGAACCAGAAGCATGTTGAGTACAGACAAGTAGGCAGTGCTTCAAAAACTGATACAAGTAAAAGTACTAATGTTGATGTGCACCCCTCTCCACTGGTGTGGATACAAGTTGTTCCTCAGAGATACACACTCCTTTTGAGTTTTTAAATGTAAACTGATTTTGTAAATGGAGATAGATCTTAACTAGAAAAATGATCACGCTTATTTTCCTTTTTAATACTCTTAAGGTTAGTGCTGCTTTCCTTAGAGGTGTCATATAGAACTTTTTATGTGACTTTAGCTTTTGAGTATGAATAGAAGATAAAGTATATATGGGTGTGGTGAGGAATGAATGACTATGCTATTGTAAAAGCAAGTGAATTAAGGGTAGTCAATGTTTTTACAGTCTGACAGCAAAAAGAAAAGAATATACAGTGCTTTCTTCTCAAAACAAAATCCTTTGTCCACAGATCCAATCTGAAAGTATTTGCTCTAATTGTCTGATAATAAATCTAATTTTTGTTTAAAGAGGCTGGCTTTAGTGGTTGATGCTTTAAATCAGTTGTCATCTTTTATTGTCTACTTGTACAACCTTGTAATGTTTACACTGCCTTAAATTATTTGGGCATTGCATTTTTGGCCTTTATTTGCCTGTCCTCTGTTGTTCACAAGAGTGCACAGTGATGGGGAGCTCTCCCTTAAACGGAGGTGGCCTTGGCTGCTTCTTGGTGTCTGTGGAGTAAAGCCAGCACAACTTGTTCACTTGTTCCCTCGGAGATGACAAGGAAAAATAGTGTGCTGTTCTTTTCTCTGGCTTCCTTGCTCTGTCATGTCGGTCCGACGCCTTTCCCTAGTCATCATGCTGCAGTCAGGATTTTGCAGAATGCTAAAGAGAAGCTGGCAAGGGGGTGAAAGCTAGGCAAATGGAAGCTGATCACAAATTTTCTTCAGAGACAAAAAAAATGCAAAGGTTTTTTTTAAATTTTCTGTATGTTTGACTACTGAGGGTAAAACAGTTTGTAAATCCATGGACATTTGAAGCAAAACTGTTCCTGTATTCTCTGCAAGGCTGGCAATGCCTTAACTGAAACTCAGCGGGAATGAATGAGCTATATCAGTGTGCATAAAACACAGAACAATAATAGTATTGCAGCATTTTCTCCTGAATGTAGAAAAGGATTTCAGAATTGCCATAGAAGGAATGAGAAGCAGGAGGAATCTCATGCTGCTCTATGCTTAGTTCTTAACACCTGTCCACATCTATGGTGAAGGTAGTAACTGATGGATGACGTATTTGAATTCCACTTTACTTTCATACTTCATTACATTTCTTCCTGTGATATATTCATTATGTGTTGAAATATTTCGGGTTTTTAAGTAGGTGGGCAGACAAGCGCATGAATTAATGAGAAAATGTTGAAATGTTGGATCTTGGTAGATGATTAATGCTGGATTTTCTGTTCTTTCTGAAAACTAGTTAGGCTTGTTCTTAGTCTTCTTACAGATAGGAGTCGCAAAAAGCAATCTTTGATATTTTCTTTGCAAGGTTTTTTAAAGTAGGGACATAAAATGTGACTTTCTAGAAGTGGGAATATGCAGTAGTCCACATTGATGCTGCTAAAACAAAATTCTGAATAGATGTAATTGCACTGCAGTCTCGTGTGTAAGGAAACAGATTTTTACTTTTATTCTGTGTATAATTCCTGTGCCTGTACTTTTGTTCGGTGCACTTAGGCAGACACAGCATAAGTACTGCCCATGGTTGTCAGTTCTGCTTGCTGAAAGTGGCACTGTCAGGCAAGAAGAGTTATGCACAGGAAAGCCTCAGGGAAAGTTTTTTTGTGTTTCTGGACAGAACACCAGAGAGCTCCCACAGACCACCAGAGCCCAGGAACTGTACCCAGTAGCACAACTACCACAGAAATTTTCACTTGTTTCACAGACCCTGGTCTGTGGATAAACCTGATTGATCCTGTTACAGGGTGGGAGTGCCGCACTGTGTCTCTGGAGTCCCACCTATTTAGGTCTTGGGTAAATACAGCCGTGTATTGTTCGAAATTAATAGGGGGTTTACCTTTCAGCAGTGGGAAATGTGTTCTGGAAACTGCTTCAAGGTTTAGGAGGACATGAATAGAGAGAAAAAGGTCAGCCAAGCAACGGGTGTGCTTTCCGAAATGACTTTTTTTTTTTTAAAAAAAAAAGAAACATCATTCTCCTGATTTCTGAAGGCAATTGATGCTTTTAGTGTCACTCATCTTAATGTGGGTTGCAGAGATATCCATAAAAGGTGGGTTTTCTGCATAGGTGCTTGAGGGTAGATGTCAAAGAAGAGTCTAACCTGCTGCTTTAGAAGCCTTAGAAGCAGGGTGGTGGACTGGTCTCTGGAAACGAAAAAAAAAATCCTTTCATTTGTAAACTGAGCGGATTCACAACTTGTATTTATTTGGATCCATTTTCAGAGTAGTGTTACAGTTGGTAACATTCTGTGTATCAGTCTGAGGAGAGCAAGCAATTTAAAACCACTCAAGGGAAGTTTGTTCTTGAGCAGTCATGGCTTCTGGGGTCAGAATGAGAAAACCTTTGTTTTATTTTTAGGTGATTCTTTATTACTACTTTTTGACCCGATGGAAGTCACAAAGAAATTTGAAAATGCAGGTTATTATATATTTTGTTGTCATGGTGAGATCTTTAGGCATGAGAATATGGATGAACAAGTGACTAGAATACAAGCTGGGGTGTGCAGACTTAGAGCTAACTCGCTGCTCTCAGGCAGCTCTTAGTCTTGGTTGCATGCAAGATAATTTGTTGCCCCTTTGCTGAAGGCAAGACCATCACAGGCTTGGGAAGCTCAGCATCTATTGGATGTGCCAGCTGAACAGACAAGATTATCCTGCCTCAAGGTCCCAGGAGAGTCTTGATCTGAGATTGTCTCAGATCACATATAACACACATCTACAGGATCAGACTCTTCAAAATTGAAAATTATGGTTTTTCATATAGTAAAATGGTGTCTCCAAATAAATGTCAGCAGGTGAGGAAGAACAGGAATCATGGCTGAAGAAAAAAAAACCCAGCCTGTGAAACAAGGACTGTTGTCCATGATTTTCTTTCCAAGCTCTCTGCCCTAACTGCTAAGTGCAGAGATTTTTACTCTCTTCTCCCTGCTATGAGTTGTTGTTTCTACTGGAATGGATGAACTGATTGAATATTTATCCTGATTCTTGGACAAAGTTTTACAGCCTGTGCAGACTCTGGCCTAGTTTAGAATGAGTTTGGATATGTCTGCATCATTCCTGTAGGCGTAACCTCACTGGTTTGTGCTGGGCCTCGCTTCTGGTTTGCCTGAAGCATGAGAATGCAGCTCCAGACTTGTCACACACTTTCATGTGGGAACCTTTCAGTTTGTTCTTGAAGTCATCACAAGCTTATTATGAATGCCTTAAAAATAGGCCTTCCTAATTTCAACTGCTGTTATGCAGTTAAAAAAAAAAAAAAAAACAACAACAAAGCAGCATAGGGTTAAAAAATAAGTCATCAAACTATGTTCCTTTTGTACTTTAAAAATCCACATATTTTAAATGCATTGCTGCAGGGACTTCACTCCCGTGTGTAGAAGAAAACCCTGGGCAAACAGATTCTGATTTTGTTTGGAATGCTGAGGAGTTCTAGTAACACTGTTGAAAAGGGTGTCAGTAATGCAGCTTGCAAGCAAACAGATGAGTGTAAATTCCCTCATAAATATTAATTTTTACCTCTGTTAGATTTTTCTTTTGTTTACTAAGTAAACTAGCAGCACAATTAAAAATCAAAAGTATGGAATGAATTAAGACAGCAAACTTTGTCTTGAAACTAAGCACGGATTGAGTCCCGGAGTGTGAGCACTGTGAGGCACTGCAGCTGTGTGCTCGCTGTGCTGTGCCGTGCTGTGCACTATTATTGAAAAGCAAGCCAGGGGACTATGTGTCAACATCCTATTTCTTCTGGCACACAGCACTCTGGTAATTCTGTCTTCTGGGAAAGCTTCCCTTAATACTCTCATTTTGAATCCACTAGTACAATGCTATTAGAAGAAGGCTAAATTTACTTTAATATTTGCTTTATTAACATAATGAAAAATGACTTACAGATTTTGAAAATGTCATACAAATATCATGATTTCTATTATTCATTGATCGTGTCCTGGCTCAGATATTAACTCTGGCGATCAGTGACCAGAAAGATCATGAAGGAAAGAGGATTTCCACAAAAATTATATTCTATATCATAAACATACTTTCTCTATTTTTAATTTAAAACTTCAAAGAATCTTTAAACTCAAACAGTGTTCACTTTAGAGGGATCAACCGTGTCTATGCAACAAAGTGCCATCAAAATGCCCTGAAAAAGAGCAGTCTTCTTCCAGAAACACATTTGCTTAGGTATATGTATTTTTAGCATCTTGTTGCATAAATCAGACATGTGTAGGTTACAAATTCTTGTAGGATGTGTAGGCCACAAGCAGCTGTTCAGCATATGACAAATTTTGTCTCCTATGTGTACAACGAAGTTAGCATATCTTTGTCAATGTGTTACACTATAAACAGCATAAAGAGAAAGTAGTATCAAACCAAGTTTTAGTGGCTTTTCTTTAGGTGGCTCAAACCTTAGTGGAAGGTACACCTGGTTATCATCCTCCTCCCAGTTCCTCTATTTCATGAAATAGTGTGAGCCTTCTTCTTACAATTAATGTGCCCAAGTCAGAGCACAGGCATTTTATATCTCTGCCCTAGTAATAAAAATTTCATAAGGTACATTCTATGACTTTGCAAGATGAGAACTTGATTTGATTTCCATTCTGAAAGGCAAAAGGAATGTTTGCCAATGCTTCAAGTACTGAGGTTTGCATCCAAAAGGTCCTCTAGCTTTTAATTATACTATGAGTTAACATATTACCAGGCTGTTCAGCAATTAGAAGTATCATAGCAAAATAGAAAAATGCATGGGACTCACCAGGGCTCTTTAAATTGCTGGCAATAGAAGGAAATGCGAAAGGTAAGTGCAATTTTAACAGTTTTTAATTGGTGAAGTGAAAGTAAGTTTTGCTCCAGGCAATGGTAAAAGACAAAGCACATGGATTTGAAAACTCTTCTCAATAAACAGGAGTTGCTTTTCTTGTGCCACTTTCTGAGTGTCCTGCAACATTTCACTGGTGCTGATTTTCAAATGCAGAGGAACTCTGAAGTTATATTTGGGTAATGATAGTCCTCCTGTCTGACTCCTCCCCTGTTGCTCCTGTACTAAGCCCCCATGCTCTGGCTGCTGCAGCCTCCTCAGATATCAGTGTATATCCTCATGCTGAGCATTTTGGCAGTGCTTTGTTCCATTGACCAGGTTGGTCCCTCTGAAATGGGCACCATTGGCTCAGTTTAAAGATATTTTGTACCAGTGAGGCTGCATTCATGAGATGTCTTGTGCTGGTAAAACAAGGTCACCTTCACCCCCTTCTTTCATTTATACTCCAACCTTCTTGAAACCTAGTGTCAAGGTAGTTGCACTTCTTGGAGGCACAGACATGAAAGGCAGTATTTATTAGAAACACTTGAGCAAAGTAAGCAGATTCACTGAGCTAAAGTCAGATCTATAGTTGCTTAATGCCAAAGCCTAGCTGGATTATTGTTCCATGCTTCTGAAATCTTGCCAATTGTTTATCTAGCTGCATATATGGAGATATATATTAACATCTGAAAAAGGAAAAGCTCTCATTATACATCAAATTCTCAGACTTAGCTGCTCATCTGTGAGTACAGAGCACTGAACAATTCTTTTTTTTTTTTTTTTTTTTTTTTTTTTTTTTTTTTTTTTTTGAAAACTTCTGTTCACACTTTTACTTAAGAATTATTAGCTCTCTTCCACATTCTTTTGAGTCCTTAATGCCTTCTCCTGTGTCTGGGGTTTGTAGCTATGCCAAAATACAGCCAAGACAAAGAACTCAGCCCAAACATAGAGCTGTTCTGTTGTCAGACAATGTGAGCAGTAAGGAACAAAAGGTTTTTTAAGAGGTTGAGCTATTAATTAATTTTTTTCCTTCACATCTATGCCATATGAAATTACATGGCTTTTGTGAGTTCCACTACAGGGTTTTCTTCTTTCAAAGCTTTTCCATCCCCAGCAGGGTGATGCAGAGCATGTCATGGGCAGGGGCAGCTGGGGGATCTGTACAAACACCCCACTCAGTCCCACTCCCTCAGTTTTGCTGTGCCTTTAATTGAAAGTTAGACAGAGGCAGAAGCAAACTCTGCCATTAACAGATGTTGGGCCAAATGCTTTGTGACCATAAGTTCAGGCTAACTCCCTCTGACCTTGCTGAAATAACAGGGCTCTAAGCCATGGAGGGCTTGGTCTGTGTCCAGGGGAGTTTTTGGAAGATTCCTACATTCCTAGGGGATTTTATTGTTTTTAAGTATTCATGGTTCAGAGGAGGAAAAAGTGCTGCACGCCCACCACAGAAGATTCATATCATGTATTGTGTGTTTTCACAGTGCTTGCCAGTGCTGTTGTGTTGGCTGAAGGCATTCACAGATTCCTCTGTGGCCAAGGGTTTAAAAGCTACAGCTGAAAGTTTTTAAACACGCCTGGCTGTAGAGGGTTGGGTCCTAAGGGTGATGGTTCAGGGCTGCCTCTTGTGTTTCCATAATTCTTCCTTTTCTGCTGCTAGTGTGGGTTTATTTGCAAGGCTCCTTTCACAGGCACCTCTGAAGGCTGCTAAGCTCTGAGAGCAAACACTTCCCTGAGGGCTTTGAGGGGTTCTTTTGAAGCTGTGCCAGGATCAGCTGTGTCACGCAAGTGGATGTTAATGAGGAGAAATTCAGTGACCTTAGAAGTAAGGCATCACAGAGTTGTGCTAAGGGACCATATGCTGGGATCCTTGCAGGAGTCTTGTTAAGTTGATTAACAAAGTTGATTTGTCAAAAAGGTTTTCTGCGGGGATGAGGCATATAGTTATGTCAGGCTGTGGGCTTAACTGCAGAGACATAATGAAGCTAACATTTTGAATTAGAGTAGTGTTGTCTTCTGTAAAAAGTTACTAAAACATTTAATGATAAAAAAATTGGAAAAAAACCCTTAAGATCTTTTTTTCCCCAGTGTAATGATAGGTCAAAAATAGTTTTTATTCTTAGAAAATTATTTTTAAACCTGAATGGTATAAACAGAAAAGAATATGAGATGATTGATCTTAAGTAAGATCATGGTCTTTACATTTGGTTTTGATTTCTTTTTTAAAAGAGAAGAAATCATAAGAAACTTTTCCCTTCTACATGTTCAGTAAGTTTTTTAACTTAGTGTCTATGTGTTGAATAATTTTCATATAAATACAAGTGGAAAAGGCTTTGTTCTTTTTTTTTCTATTTTTTGTCGCCACAAAACTTGGATAACCTCTTATAAATCTCTTATACTTTCTCTATCCCTGCCCTGCACTAGAGGCAACAATCAATCTTTTTATGGTTATCCAGGCAGTTTAATTTATCTTTCCTGTCCTTCCCAGTTGCCCAAGCAGACCAATAATCTTTTGTTTACTTGAACTTTGTGTCCGTCTGGACTATGTGAAGGCAACAGGCTCGGGACAGAGTCCAAGGCAAAAGAGTTAAATTGACCCTGTTGCATGACAACTCCATTCAGAGGTTCCCTGCTTAATTAACTATTTCTGTTGCCTAAGAGCCATTGTCATGGTCCAGTGTCCAAATTGGAAGGAAGAATGTCCAGAATTATGTATTCCCTCAGACCTAAGCCAAGTTCAGAGACACCAGAGAGCAGGAAGCCCAAAGGAAAACTGAGACTGCTTTGGGGACAGTGAACAGTTTTGGAGTCTCCATGAGAAGCCTCTCTCCATTTCCCTGCCTGTTGGCCCAGCATCAATCTTTATAAGCTCCAAGCCTCCAGATTTAGGCAGAAGCAGCAGAGCAGCTGGGAAGCTGTGGGGGTGCTGGTGGTACCAGCTACACTCAGCTCCAGCCTACTGCTGCTCACAGGTGCTTGCAATCCTGAGCCATCATCCTTACCCACAGCCTGGCCATAGCTGGAATTTGGGATATACCGAGGGAACTGGTAAGTTAAAAAAGGTGGTAGTGGGTTAAGTTGTCAGCTGATGCCTGCAAGGATCACTGAGGTTTGCCTCTGCACAGGGTCACTGAACAGGGATCAGTGCTTTTGTTAGAGTTGGGGATACATGCAAAAACGTAGCTACGGATGTGAAGGGATGGATTACAGTGAATGATATGGGTTTAGCTCATCAACACCTGACAGCCCTTTTGCAGCCCAAGGTCTTCTGGAAAAACCTTCCAAACTTGAGCTATGAATCCAACCTTAAGCCAAACTCTGACTCTTAGCATTAGTGTAACTGAAGTCTTATCAGACCAATTAAAAAGCTGTTATTCTGCAGCTTCATTTGTTTGTTTTTCAAAATTATTAATGGAAAGCCTCAGTAGTAATAATACAGTCAAAACTGTTATGTGCACATGTTGTAGGCTCTTCACCTTTCCTCTGGTGTCCCACTCGCTGTTCCACTGTTCCTCTGGGCCAATGGTTTCAGCAGGGGGGAATGGGAATGGGTATGGCCAGGCAACAGCTTTTTTTTTTTTTTTTTTTTTTTTTTTAATTTATTTATTTATTATTATTATTCCCAAAATGGGTTTTTCTCAGCTTCCAGGCCAGCACTTCTTTTTCTCACCACTGGCATGCTGATTATAGCCCTGCGGCACTCAGCACCAACCCATGCCCTGTCTCCAACATGCTGTGCCTGTACTCCTCTACGGCACCTTTTAGGAGCCCACCTTTGCAGCCTTTTCTCTCATACCAGGCCTGCATTGCATCATTCTGATAAGATTGCAAAAGTTTCACACCCCACACAAGAGCTGCATGTTGCTACTCTCTGTATAAAAGCCATGGTTGTACCTTTGGAAGGTAAGCAATGCAGGTTCAGTGTAGCTACTTGGTCATTAGAACCAACAGATCAAACCAAGTAAAAGGAAAGCTTTGTTCAGGTCTAGGCAAATTCGGGCAAAGCAAAACTTCCATATCAAAGCTCTACAGAGCCAAAGCAAAGCCTTGTGTCCTGTTACCTGCAGGAGCTGTGCTGGCTTAAAGGGGCTGCAGCCTGCAAGGATAACCCGTTTTTTTAAACCTGGGTACCCATGCTGTCCTGAAAAACTATCCCAAACCTAATCCTGGTCTAGGCATCCTGTGTAGCCTTAAGTGCTGAAATGTTGTGATGCAAACTACAGGGAGTAGCCCACAGTTCAGCCCAGCAAACCCTGGCCAGCTCAGTCACCTTCCTGTACTGGGCTTTGCAGGGTCTGATACCCAGCTTAAGTCCATGGCCCCACATGCAAGTGTTCTCAGGTTCTTCCTGGACCTCCAGCACACTCTTGGGATGAGCCTCTGACCCAGCAAACCATCTCCCATGGGATGGTTGGTGTGGGAGCCCTCACAAGAAAGCGAGTCCAGGCTTATCCAGAGACCCCTGTGGGTGCCAGCCTGGTGCCTTCTCAACACCCTCAAGTTATGGCTCTGTCCTTGGCACTGGGGCACAGTGGTGGAAGTCCCGCCGGAAGCCAGATCTTCTGCATAGCCTCAGGTCCATGCTTAAGGCCTCAACATTTCTGGCTCTCCTATGTCAGGAGCTGCCAAATCATGTGTCCTCAAAGAGAGGCAGGGAAGGCTGGAACTGTTTTGAAAAATGCTGACCTCTGTCAGAGGTAGCAAGATGAATTTTTCTCTGGCAATACCAGATAAGGCTCTTTTCTCTCTGTTTTGGCCTAAGTTTGACATGGATCACGTGCCAGGATCCCCTTGCCATGTCAACTTTGTAAAGAAGCATGGGATCCTTTCTGGGTTTGATGACCAATTTTTTTTCAGACAGTGTATTTTAATATGGTTGGGCAAGGGGGAAAAATTCATTCATTTCATAACAATCTTGGCTATTGTTTCAGCAACTGGTATTCTTAACTTTATCCCATTTCATTTCTTGATCAACCCAATTTCTAAGTGGGGGATATTTTTGGTAAGATTATGACTGATTCTGCATTTGTGGTTTTAGCTGTAGGAAGCTGGAGACTAAACACAGGACAAATGCTAAAGGTCCTAAAAACCACGCCTAGGTATTGCCTCTAAGTACCCACAAAACACCTTTCCCATCTGACTTTTCTGAATGACTGCAGTAGCATCTATACGTGTAACCAGAGAATTCCCAGGAGTTAATCAGGTTGAGCAGGTTGACACCTTGATTAGAGGAACCATAAAATGTTCTTCTGTGTAAAGTCTCTGAGGGCATGACCTGAGAGGAATGAATGACTCTTCCTATCTTCTGAGAGCACAGGCAGGCTGAGGCTCAGTGTGCTGTGGGGGTGCTGAAATTGTCTCATAGGTTTTTTAGTTGTAGGTTTGATGTGATTTGGACTTTAACCCTAGCCAGGCAAAGTTCTTGTCTTGGAGGGTTCTTATCAGAAGTTGATAAGAGTTACTAAGGCAACCTAATCCTCTGCCCAGGGTTTCGGTCATCCTATTGTATTTTCCCCCATCACATTGTATTCTCCCCCACGTGTCCATCATCCCCCAGAACCCAAAACCTTCAGGAGAGGTGTCTGACAGTGATTGGTGGTCTCCCAGGACTCCATCCCAAATTCACCTGATTTGTTAATGTTGTGTATTACATTTTGACCTTACCCACCTGGCTTTGTTTCATTGGTCTTGTAACTTGTGTCCACCCCTGAGATTCTGGGAGAACAAAAACCCCCTGTAACCAAGGCCGGGGGTCACTCCCCAGAGGCACAGGCCTGGAACCAGGGGCTGCCCCTGAGTTACCCGAATAAAACCTTTCTCCCTGAGCCTGGAGTGTCCCCTCTTTCGAACCACGGCCGAGACAGCCAAGGTAAAAGGACTGCGGAGCCAAAGACCCACGCAAAGGTACTGTTGGGCGTATCAGAGCTAGCAGGGTGGCCCAGCCGACGCTGAGCTGACCTGAGAGACAGATACGCAAAGCAACAGTGTGCTATAGTGGGGGGGCTAAACTTTTCTTCTAAGAGATGAGATGGGTTTTTTCCTCGTTTGGGGAAAAATTCTCTAAAGCACACTGCTGATCCTAATAGCTCTGAAAGACAGGGACTGGTGAATTTAGTCCCATTCTGCTGGAGGTGTCAGCTTTGTGCCAGGGTGGTATAGAACCCAGTTTACAAATCAGCACGTTAGTACAAGCCCATCTTCATAGGTGAGAGTTTTGCCACGGCCATGACTGTGATGGATGAAGAATGGAGACAGGGCAATGTCTCCATGGGCTCGGCAATCTCCACTGGTGAACAGAGAGACCTTTAGCAGGATGAAGGACATCTGAAATTATTTTGACATAAGTTACAGCAGCCTTTGTTTTCCAGTGTCATCCTGTATTTCACTTGGGTCCTACCTATCTGAAAACTTAACATAGCTATTCAATATTTTGTATGTTTAAAACATTGTCTGTGCTAGTTTTTTCTCAAAATATATATATTTTAAGTGATTACATTTTATAATGTAAAATATCAATATTTTTCATAGCTTTCCAAAATAAATATAGAACTGATCAAATGCCACATTTTCAAAATTACCTCGAAATAAACCTATATTTTCACCAAATGATTTTATTATTTTGCCTACTGACAACCCTAAGGTGGTGAAAAAGATTTTTTTTCCCCAGGTAATTTATTAAAAAGCCTAACTAATTACTTTTATAGCTCATTGAAAAGGTTCATCATTGATAAAGTGCAAAAGAGTTCAGTCCTGCCAATAAAACTTTGTACTGTTTGATTGCCAGAATCTATTAATGAGTAAAAGAAGTGTTTTAGTGTCCATGGGTGAGAGAGAACCTAAAAGGAAAGATCTGGATACAATTTAAACTCTTAAATTGCATGCCTGCATATAATGTAATTAACTTTTTCTTCTAAGGGGAAAAAGGCCTAGGATTTTTGTGATATTAGGGTGAGAGTCAAACAGTGGAATTGCAAAAGCAAAATTAATCATCAGAGCAGTAAATTATAATTGAAGCCCAGGTCTGGGTCTAGTGAATGGGATGAAGTGTCTATGCTTTTACATGATCCCTTCCACTAGTGTCCTTAATTTATTTTGCAGATAAACTCCAAAAGGTTAAGTCCTTGAGCTGTCTGTGCTCTAGATCTAAGCCACTTGTTTATTGTGGAAAGAGCATGTATCTCCATCCTTGGAGATAATCAGAACTTGATGAGACATGACCCTGAGCGATCCGATCTAATTTTAACATTGACTCTAAATTCAAGGTTGGCCCTGCTTTGAGCAGGGATCAGACTAGATGAGATCAGGAGGATCCTTCTGACTGGGGTTCTTCTAGGAGTTTGTGTATGTGTATACATGTGTATGCAAACAATTACTGAAAGAAGTTACTCCTTGGCTCCAGGCTAAGGATATAAGTTTCACACCAAAAGCATCACCATGAAATTTGTCATAAGGCACTTTGGCTAAATCAGTGTGTAGAGAAAATTATTTATCTTGCTATTCTAAAGCAAGAATTTAAATTCTAAATTCTGAATTAAATTCTAAAGCATTAAAAGCAATTAAATCAGCTACTGAGCAGTCGACCCATGTGAGTAAGGGGCCACTATTTGAAGATTTCTGCAAGTTTTTTTTTTTTTTTTCTCCCAAGATACTTTTTTCTTGCAGGAAAAAAACTATACAGTCTTGAGTTATTGGGTTTTTTGTATTTCTCACTCCAAAACAGGTAAATTTAGAAGTCCTGCCTGCCTGCACAGAAAAAAGTTACCTGCAGCAAAAAGGCAGAGGTGGTGGCCTAAGACAGTGTGGAGGCAGGGTGTTGGTCTCTCCATCAGTGTGACTTGATCAGCCATTGCTGGTAACCTGATTGCAATCTCCCTAGGTTGTTTTTTTTAAAAAATTTTCCTCCCTCTATTCCTGCTCTCCTTCAGCTTGTTCTTCTCTCTTCTAGTTGGTCTTATCTGGGAAGAGAACCTAAACCCCATCTAAGTCCTTTTAAAATGGCTGTAATATGTCTGCTGAAGTATTTGTTCGTAGGAGATGGAACACCATTAGGAGAAAAAGCCTCATAGAACACAAGATGTATTACTGTGCGTTGGTTTTTCAACATGCAAACAGAGAGCTACTCCAGTTTTTGGAACAGAATAAGAAACTTTGAAAGTTGGATGGATTTTGACAACTGTTCAAAGCTAGGATTATACCAAGTGTTTCTTCAGTCTGATCTCTGAGGGTTTAATGGGGCTCAGGTTCAGGCAGTTATCTGTGAAGCCTGAAAATTTTGTAATCTAAGGCTCAACTGCATTCAAAAAAAGTTGTGTAAGAAGATGAAAATCACTTTGCAGTGGATTACAGGAACAATATAATTGAGAAATTATATAGAAGCCTGATCATAGCTTAGGGTGATCCCAGTATAAGTCAATGTAACCCTGTGTCAATCCAAAGATTTATTCCATCTTTCAGCATCTGTGAGAAGGTTGCCAGAGCAGCAAAGTAGTTACTGGTGTGTCGTGCTGCAAGGGAGAGGAAAGCAAAGCAAAACAAAAACCCTGAAAGCATGGATGGAAAAGTAAGGATTTTTCTATCAAGAAATCACTCAGAAATCTCTTTATTATTTCTTTCATTCATAGCATCAAGTTCAGGGTTTGAAATACTTTCATATTTAGAGTAAATATTTGTAGGGTAAGGAACACAGAACTATTTTAAAAAGAAAAAAAAAAAGAGTAAGAATTAAATTGTGGCAACTTTTCCATTAAAAATGAATATTTCACTAAATACCTAATTAATGCCAGGAACATGCAATACCTATTTCTGTAGTGCTTCACTTCAGAATGTCACTGTAAAAACAGTGTAAATGGTGTTTCTGGAGAGAGAAATCAAAATTATCTTGAAATTAAGTATTTACACTAGAAATTCTCTCACTGACTCACTTTGACTTCTACCAAATGAAGTCAAAGGAAAAATGTACTATAAAATCCCAAAGAGACAGTACTGAATAATAAGGTTGGTCCCTTGATAGCATTTCTCTTTTATTTCTGTCTTTCTCATAGGAATGTTGATCACCCTCAGGGATGTGAGGGCTGGAGCAGGGTCTGGGGCAGGTGCTGACTTTTGCATCCCAACTGAAACCTGTTGCACATTTTGCAGCTCTAGAGAACAGTGTGCCTACCAGAATTACTTAGAAGAGCACTGTAATGATTTCCCTCTAGTGATGAAATATGTCAACTACAGATTATTCTACATATTTTGAGTGCTGGCATAGTACAAGTAGTTGTTTCTTCGTTCTTTTGAACAGACACTTTTGGAGAGGAAGAAAAGGCAATCAGAAGTTTATTGCTGTCTGGAACACTATGAAGTCAAAGTGAAAATAACAGCACTCTCTACTATGAAAGAAAAAACCCCAGCAACCAACCAAACCAACAAATGAAGCAAAAAAAAAAACCCAAAAAAACCCCAAAACCACCCAAACAAAAAACCAGCCAAAACAATTAGAAACAAAATTTTGCACTAAAAGTGCCTCTACATTTAGTTTGGTATTCTGCATAGAAAATGGCTACCTCTTAAATTGAATATCAGTGTATTTTTTGGTTGGAACAAGTAACTCTTTCATCAGTTGTTTTCTCTTAGCACTTGGAAAATACCTTATCTTCTCTGAGCCTGAGACACTACTTTAACAGTTATCATTTCAATGACAGGGCTTGAAAATTATAGCAGAAATAGGAATGAATTCCTCTATTTTTGCTAAGCCAATGAAGAAATTATTTAACTAAATGGGCACAAAATGCTTTAACCAACCTTTTATTATTTTCTAAAGAGCTGTCACTTTCGGCATCAGAAGTCTGTATTATTCCTCCTGAAAAATTATAAAATTATTGCCCATAGCCAAATGAATTTGACAGTGGGAAAAGGGTTTTGGAGATACTAAGTTTGACATTATTTGTAAAAATAACTAGATATTTACAAAGGAAAACTAATTAAAAATGCCCCGAAGGGCATCAGAACACCAGTAAAGTCTGTGTGGACACAGAATGCCTGTGGGAGGCTGACATGGAGAGAACCCAGCCACACCTTCACTGGTGTCTCACACCAGATTAGAGAGCAGGTAATTTACACCTAGCTCGAGGTGTCTCTTACATGGATTTTCTTGGCCACAAGAAGATGTGAGCAGAGGGGAACAAGGTTAGAATTAAAAAAAGTTGAGAATTTTGAGATAGGGATGACTTTCATCACAGTGATAAAAGAAAGATGGTACAGTTGGGCAAGAGTCACTGAGTACTGTCACTGGACAGGGAAAGGATCAGAGGACTTTTGGGGACTGCAGGTCCAACAGTGCTGCAGTAACCTCCCAAGGATATGAAGCTATGGAAGAGCCTGCATGGGTGGTTGTGGAGCTAAAACAGCCAAAGGTTGGGAAGTTTATTTTTACCTGTAGTTCTCCCTGGCCTTGATGCAGGACCTAGACTCACTGACTTCTTTAGGTCTTGTACTGCCTTATGGCTGCACAAATTATCTTTCTTGTGGTTAAATCACAGTTTGCTGCCTGAGGATGAGGTGGTGGCATTGGCATCACAGAGTTTTTCATGTAAATAGTCAATCAAAAATGAAACTTAAGGAAATGGGGCCTCTCTAATCCTGGTTAACTTGACAAATGCAGAGAACTGACTGATTATGTGATTAGATACCAAATTTTTTAATGAGTTAAGTCATGAATTGGTCACAATTTATTAAAATTGAAACACTGGATAGGCAACCTGGCTTGCACAAATGGCTTGTATCTTGATTAAAACCACTTCCTTATATGTTATCCTTAATTTTGCAGGAAACGCTTGATGCAAAATGCTAAAGTGAGGTGAACAGTGGCAAATTTCTGGTTGATCCTGACTTGTACAGTCACTCACCTCTGACAAACCCTGCCCTGTGTCTTTGTCCATCAGATGACCTAAGATATGAGGACAAGGTGGGGCAGAAAGAATAATATACTTTCAAACTGTCATTGGGGACATGCCAAACACAGTTTTGGAGGGTTACATTGCCATAATGTGCAGCTTTGGTAAGGGAGGTCCATGCCCAATGTCTCCAGCTTCTTGGAGGGGGGATGCCCCCCACTGCCTCTAGCCATCTGGGCTGTGGATGCACAGATGAAATTTGGTGTGTGTGGGACCACCAATCATAGTTTAGGCATCCTGGTATTGATGATCCCCAGTTTTTCAAGATTCAATTGGGCAAAGCCAGCAGCAGCTAAGTCTGACCTCGGGGCTGTGAGCAGGAGGTTGGGCTGAGACCTCCTGAATGGTGCTGTGAGCCTGTGGCCAGGTGCTGGGCTGCTCTGCAACTACCTCCAGATAACATTGTTTCTATACCTTATCTTCCACTCTCTTATCCATTCCTTCTTGCTTTCTTGATCGCCTTTTTCATTTCCCTCTCACATCCCTTTTCCCACCTCCCCCTATCTCCACTTAGATAAACAGTCTGCCCCAAATCAGTTTTTCCTCACTGCTCCCAGTTTTGCTGCATCCCACTTCAACTTTGCAATTGGTGACATCCTCAGCCTTGGAGGGCATTACCAAAGTAGATCCCCAGGTCTTGGGAGGTACAATGTGCCCAAAAGTCCCTAGCACAACCTTCAGCTGTCATGCCTGCCCCTTGCTCACACACCTTCTCCTCAGCTCCCTGTGAAACCTAGTTTCTCCCCCTGTCATCTGTCACCACCAGCAATTTCTCCATGTCCTGCTGAGAGAGGTGGCATCAGCTCAGGCCGGGGACCAGCTGTCCACCTGCAGTCATTAGAAATCCTCTCATTTCTTCCCTCCAGCTTACTCCTTAAGATTTCTGCCTCTCTCTCTGCCCCCATCTTCCTCTCCACACATTATACTCTAATTATTTAATGTGGTTTTATTTACGGAATATTCAGCATGTGCAGGAAGACAGTGTTAACAAATATTTAAAGAGGTGGAGGATAGAAGGACATTATAGTTGCTTGATACTCTGCATATCCTGTGTACTGTGGTCATCACAATTGCAAAAAAACCCCACCATCCTGTTAATTTTAAATTTCAGTCTCAGTGGTCATGAGATATCTATGTGAACATGCAAAAATCCAAAGCTGGAAGGCTGCAGAATCTGAAAAATAATCGGCATCACTTTAGCAAGACCTGAAAATCGCTAAATATGTGAACAAGTTTCTCTGAGGATTTTAATTATATTTAAAGAGCAATTCTTCTTTTGCACATGAAAACAAGAATGGTGTCTTCTGTGTCAGTAAATTTGCATCTAGGCTATATTTGCACTCAGTGCCATGGTTTAGTTGAGGTGTGAGAGCATGGGTTGGACTTGTTGATATTGAAGTTCTCTTCCAACCTAGTAATTCTTTGATTATATTTGAAATCAATTATGCATATTTTAAAAATTAAAATAAATTATTTTTGTTTTTTAGAGTTGCTATCATCCCAATACTGATGTAAAAAAACCCATCTATAATTAGATCTTTTACCTTCCCTCTAATGAGTTCACGTCTCCAAAAGTTAATTTTGTATATATTGCAAATACAAAATTTAAGGGCATCTATCTTTTTTTCAGCAGCACATTAACTATGTATCTTTTCAGTTTTATTTGCAGTGACTAGGCATCTTCGTCTTAAAAAATCCCTACTATGGGCAAGACCCATAAACTAACGTGCTCACAGCAAATTATTTTTCCACTACAAGTGCACTTGGGATGAGAATCAGTGTTATTTTTAATCAGGAAGCCAGTCAAAAACCTTCAAGCCACTTCACAGTTTTCAGTATAGTTTAAATGGCTTAAAAAGAATAGGATACAATTGTTGGTGCTGAAAAATGGAAACCTTTGCTCCTGTGGGAACTTAATTAATGAAGATTAAAAAAAAATAAAACAAAACAACAAAACCCTCCTAATTTGACAGCTCTCTGGCAGGCTTTGCAGGGCTGACTATGTAAAAACTCTTTGACCTCGTAAACTCATCAGATTCAAAACACATCTGAGAGACAGGGTAGGTACCAAGCTTCATTCTCACACTTGCTTAAAACCTATCTGTTCAAACTTACATCTCCAAGTACATAGAAACCTTTATTAAAAAAAAAAAATTGAAGTAGATTTTGGCCAAATTAACTTTTTTACTGAATGGTATCCAAAATACCCATTTTGTGTCAGTATCTTTCTGTAACTACATCTATGTAGTTTAGTTTTCATTTAGATGAAATCATCTATGCATGATTTCAGTTCCTTTAAGGCAAGAATTGTTCTCCTATAGACATTTTGACTTAAGGCATGCAGTAGCCTTCCTTAAACCAGGAAAGTAGGATCAACTCCTAAGTACTTTGTAGCTTTACATTTCAGCAGTGAGATGTCAAAGCAGCTTTGCTTGGCACATCGATTAACTCCTGTGTCAGGGAACAACAAGAACAGACCACAAAAGCTTTAGATAAATACAAGAAGAAAGCTGTTTAATGTGTTCAGTGGATATTTATTTACCTGTGTCAGGGTACTACAAGGCAAGACATACACAACTGTTAAGATCAGCAGCTCTGATAGATAAGTAGCGTGTCACTGCATGTCACAGAATCAGAGATGTTTTGGAGAAGGGTGAACACATCTCATTTATTTT
Source organism: Zosterops lateralis (assembly GCF_965231275.1). Classification (NCBI taxonomy): domain Eukaryota; kingdom Metazoa; phylum Chordata; class Aves; order Passeriformes; family Zosteropidae; genus Zosterops; species Zosterops lateralis. Next base: position 366,919 of record NW_028154612.1, read on the forward strand.
GGAGGAGAGTCTAAAACTGAAATGCTGAAATGTCCCAAAAGCATTAATCATCAGCAAAGGTTTAGGATCCAAAGTGCTTCTCATCTAAACTCATTCTTGCTAATTAAGCTAAGAAAGGGGGCAGAATCCATGAGGCAAGCACCTAATGCTCTTGTGGCAAAAGAAAGGAGTTATTAATTTTCTGCTAGTAATACACAAAGGAATATGTTTCTGTGCTCCAAACTATCAAATCAATCATGTACAAAAAGAGGCCAACAATTCTTTTTCTTTGGGATTTATTCTCTTCTGAGGCTGTCATCCAGGCCTTGGCAGGAACTCAGAGTGAACTAGGACAACCCATCACCTCCCAGGGACATAGATGAGAAAAATACCATCCAACTTTCTTTCCAGTATGGCAGCAGATACTGCAGCAGTTCAGTCACACAAATGGCCCATTTGTAAGCTGCTGATCAATATGAGTTAATGGCAATTATGGGAGAGTGTTTCCTCTAAAACCCAGGGGGAGAACAGTCTGTACCTGCAGATGAAAAATATTTATAGTAAGAGCAATAAAAATACATGGGTTTTGTAGGAAGAATGAGTTGCCCTTATACAGATACCTAATTTTCATACACATAAAGAATTTTTGTATACATTTTTTACCATATCAGAAGTTGACACTGTACATGAAACCAAGCAGTGAGGTTGCTGACATTTGCAGAAGACAGTTTTTTTATGTTTGTTCCACATTATATATGTCCTAGAGAAGGTACAGCGTCACCCCTGCATTTCTTGCTTTCAAGTGTTTGAGTCTTTGCAGCAGCTTCTAATGCTGCTTCATGTAAACAATATGTATTCTTAGAATTTATCTGTATGTTTTGCATTCTTGTTCTCTGAGAGAGAACTTGACTGATGGTCATATTGACCAATGGAGTCAGGAGATTGTAGCTTCTTTGGGCCAATCTTGGCTCTCTGTACAAAATGTATATAAGCCTTTGGAGTCAGATAATAAAGAGCCTTCCATGTTTCACCCTGCTACTGCCTGCTGTCCTCTGTGAGGGTCCACACCACGTCGCAACGTGTTGCCCCTCTAAGGGCAGGGGTAACAGTACAGAACAGCACCATTGTGCAGTTTCCTTCAGGTTTCTGCAGAAAATCTCTCTTGCAGCTTCGGAAAGTACTTATTTTACAACATTGCTGTGGCCTTTGCTATTGCAGCTGACGATCTACTGATTAATTTTAAATTAGTAGAATTTTAAAGCAAGAAGTTCTTCTCCTGTTAAACATGGCAGTTAATAATATGGTATGTGATGACAAATATGTAAGGGTAATTTTGGGTGAAAGATAACAACTTTCCCTCTGATGATAAAAATTATTTTTTCTTTGCATTCTAATTGAATAATTTCCAGTGGTATCTTGTGCATAAGAATCCTCCAGTGTTTCTCTGCCCTTGTTTACTAGTTTCTTCAGGAAAAAGACGATCCTGTTTTGCATCTCTGGGAAGTCCCTAACTGTTCCTTATAAACAGTCTGCAAATATTTCACTTACAACACACTTCCCTTTCATTTATTTCCATTTACCATTTGTTGGATATTGGCAGTGCTGGATGTGGGTGTGGGATGTGTTAGCTTCAGACTACTTTCATAAGAGTAGTCTGTCTCTCCCATGACTTCTCAGGTCCAAAAGCAGTTTGCAATATCAAGATACAGTGGAAGCTGAAAGGGTGGGTGTGCATGCATTGGCTTCCTCTAACAAACACTCTGTTGTGCAAGTATAGCAAAAGGTCTCTGGGTTTAAAATTCTTGGCAACCTGTGCAGCTAAATACACACTGAGAACAGCTGTTCAGGAGAGACTGACTAATTGTTGTGGCTGGTGCCTGCAAAGCAGAGGAGAAATGGGATATGGAGATGGGTATGATAACCTGAGCTCTGTGTGGGCAAGTCCCACTCATTTCCAGGTTTTGTTGTGGGGCTGTGTATCCCGGTGAGTGCAAAGATGTGCTGGGTAGTTTTCCATATGTTTCTCTGACACAGTTCTCTTGCACTGACCTTGTGCTCTCCTGTGGGTGCTTTACCTGTAAATATGAGTTAAGAAAATGGGAGTCTAGACACTGAGGTCAAAGGTAGCATGAACAAGAGAGAAAAGTCAGCAGTGAAACTATGACAGGTTGTAGCAGTGGCGATTTGAGTCACAGACATTCAGGTTGTCCAGCCCACAGATTTAGGAAAGACTGTAGATTGTCCTCCCTGCACTGTGCAAAAGTGACAGGTCTCACACAGGGTCAGCACGGGCTTTTGGGCAAAGCTGGAGCAAAGCTTGCAAAGAAGCAAGAGTATGGAGCTGTACCCAGAGTGGTAGCCTCCAAGGATCCTGGAGCCAGGGGCAGCATGAACAGAAGCAAGAGACCAAACACTTCACTTTCCTGCACACTCCCTTTTCCCTCTGCCTCCTTTATCACAGATAAAGGCAAGTGGCTGCTGGCTGCATAGCTTCATTGTGGAAACCAATAGTAGTAAAAGTTGGGGGTGAAAAAAATGTGTTTGTGAAAATACTCCAATTAGTAAATACTTTAGGAAAGTATTTACTAATTTAAAAGATGGATGATCGTATTTCAGGAAATTAGCAGGGGAGTCTACAAGACCTAAAAGCTACTATGATTTCCTTTAATAGTCTTAACATTTTCTCCTTGCTGGCTAAGAATTGCATTAAGAACTATTGCAGAGCTTGTATATTCAGTATACGGTAATTTAAACTAGTATACACTTTCTTTTGAATTTTGTGATGATACACTACAATATTTTGCAGCTACACTAGAAAAAAGGTGCATTTTTTGAACTAATAGGCTACTTCTGCAGTACCAGCAAAATGGAGAAAGATTAAAAGTTGTTAACTCTCAATAGTTACTATGGTTTCATGCGTATGTTCTTTATGGTTATTGTGCAATGTAACACAATTTTATTATTATGCTTGCAGTACACAACATGTAGTCGATATAGCTATCACAAATTCCTCCGTGTTATTCAGGATCAGTGCCTGCAGGCTGACCTGTCAGGATGAACTCTGGGCAAGTCAGCAGTTAAATATCTGGGAACATCTATCCAGTCAGCAGTAGTTCAATCAAATCAGTAGGACTTTTGCCATGTCCTGCTGATTCTTTGGTAATACCCATAGGCTCTGAAAGACATTTCATCAGTTCTGAGAAACCATGAGGCATATCCAACCCAACGGCTCATTCCTCTGCCTGCTGTAGCCCCTTCATTGCTATGTTAATCTAACAAAAAATTGTGTTGAATCTGTTTCCTGGTCACACACAAAGACTTTGAGTTATTTGGCTTCAGCCAGAGTTAATATTATCCTCTTAGGGGCTGTGTGAATTTGGTATGAGTCATAGTTTGCTGACATATGGCATTGGAAAGAAAATCACTAAGCATCTAGCCAGATTTGCTGGTTATCAGGGAAAGTTTGTAAACCTGTGAGCATTGTTTGGAAGTTATCTTCCCATTTTATACTATGTCACTGTAGCTATGTAAAAAGAGATGCATGATGTACACAAAGTACTATGAAATCCTATACCTGCTCTTTGTAAAGATCAGCTGAACAAGTTAAGTTATGAATAGAGAAAAGAATTTTGATATTGTTCAGGAAAAAAACTCAAGAAACTGCATTTCCAGCTACCTTTCATCTATTTTTCATTCAGGGTAAAATGCCTGTCACTGCAACACTGCAATGTAGTGGGAAGCACAAAACATTTTTGAAGCAAAGACATAATTCACAGGACTGTTTTTTATGTGGTGATCAATCCCCCTCAAAATGGAGGATCAGCAGATCTGAGGCAGCAGACATCACTGTGTAGGGTTGATGTGATCCCTTCTGCTGTCATTAAACTCAAGCCTTCTTCTGAATGTCATAAATCCTAAAAAAACAACCAAAGGGAAGAGGTTTTCCCATTTCCAGAGAAGTGAGCTTAGGCTTTCTGTACTTCTATATGAAGTAAGAAGCCTTGCTTTACTTTTTTAGGAATTGTCATTTGTTTTGCCAAATTTTCATTGTCCTATGTGCCCTCCAAGACACTCATGTTCCATGGCCAACACATGTGACTAGGAACTCTCAGTGGAACCACAACAGTGAAGATTAAACAATTAAATTATACTTTCAGTTATAAATAATCCTCATCTTGTCTACCAAGAGTTCTTATGGAAAAAAGAAATACTTGAATTACCTAATCTAGTTTTCCTACTTCGTCTTCTTGTCCTTCAATTTGATTAGAAATAGGTTATAAACTTCTCTTTCCCTTTAGTTTATAGGCTTTTACTTGCAACACTGCATTTTAAAAACAGATCCACATAAATCTTCAATTTCTAGAGTCAAGTGATTTATCCAAGATTCTCAGTTTATGAGTTTGTAGGCTTTGTGACTGTGATGAAAATCAGAGCACATTGACATGTAATTCAAAGCCTAAAGAGATATATAAGTAAAACAAAAGGATTAGAAATGTTTTTCAAGAGCCCTGATCCATGATTAGTGAATAGGCAGTGTTTGGTTGCGATACAACAAAACAATCACATCATAAAAACTGTGGTTGATAAAGCTCCATTTTCCTAAAAGTGTAATGTTTTTTCAAAGTCTTAAATTCTGGGGTTGTTAAATCTAGAAATGTCCTTTGAAATGTAACATTTATTCCTTATGAAGAATCTTCTTTTTTGGAGTTTTCATTGAAACATCTGAAGACAAGAAGAGTTCTTTTATGCATCACGTCTCTAAGAGTCATCAGGGACCCAAGGATGACAGAAAGACATATAGGGACACAAAGATTGTTGGAATAGGTAAGGTTGGACCTAAGAATTCTACTGACACTTTCAAAGTCTCAGGAGAGCAGATAATGAGAGATCCATTTACATTTATTAAAAATATTACTGAATTACTGGTCTTCTAGAGTAGATGGAAAATAGAAACACTTAGTTTTTATATTTCACAGTTCTTCAGTAAGTTCTGAAGTGCTAATCAGAGGTAATAACTTTAGAAGTAATAATGTAAATATTAATCATTTTAATACCTACCAAGAATATTATTTACAGAAGCCTGAAACTAAGTTGTCACAGGCCACAGAAGTTCAGGTAGTAGCAGAAAGACAAATAGTTGTATCACTGAAATAATTAAAAAGCATTTATTTTTATATATGAGTGAGCATGTCAGGTCCTGAGTATTGCCACTGGTCACCCAGGCAAGGAATGCTGGCACTTAGCAGTTCTGCATGGAAGTAATAACAGGGCAAGTCAGAGCAGATGACAGAGAAAAGTGGGGAAAACAGTTACTCAGGGTGTGTGTTAGTCTGTTTCAAATTTTACACTGAAAATGTTCACAGCCTTCAGCATCCATCTTCATCTAATGGATGAAGACTTCATTAACACATACATCATACATACTGCTGCTGCTCATGAAGGATAATAAATGCTGAATATGGCAGGACCTGTTTCCAGTAAAGCAATAAATTGTATTTTTTGTTGATCACTCTATTGCAGACTGGCACCAGGAAGACCAAAAAGACAGAAGCTGGCAGAATAGGATAAAAATTTTATGAGATAAAACCTCTAATTCTTTACTTTCAAGTCCCTCTAACACCTGTATTTGTACATCTTGACCTAGCTTGAGTGGGGACCTTGGACATGGTGACCTCCAGAGGTCCCTTCCAACCTCAACTGTCATCTCAGAGCTTTTTACTTCAGGGACAAGGGTCAGGCACTTCTACCTCCAGTGAAGCCCTTGGAAGAGCTAAGTTGGGGTGCTCCTTCCATTGGCTCACCAGGGCTCCCCCACTGTAGTGTGGGGTGCCTATTTTCTGGGTCTCCATCTTTAGTACACTGGACCCACATGACACATAGACCCCGAGGTTCAAACCCACTTCCAGCACTTCTTGCTCCTCTATTCAGCTGTGTAGGCCTGTGTAGAATCCTTGTTGCCTGCCCTGGGACCAGACATACCACGAGAGCACCAGGGATTTCAGCCATGCCAAACATTGCCCAGATTTTCTGACCACCTCCTGAAGGCACACGCCCTGTGCTAATCCAGCTGGTGTCTGGTGAAGAGCACGGTGCTCTGGGGGCTTGGAGGCTCCAGCTCTCCCCTCATGTCCCCCCAACAGCTCTCCACAGTTTGCCCCAGGCATCTTGCCTGAGGGGGCTTGAAAGCTGAGGAATTGCTGAGGAGATCCATCTGGGTGTCCTCCACAGCTCTCTGGGCTTTTATCTGCTCCTCTTTTCTCAGCACCAGAAAAGCTCCAGCACTTTGCATGTCTCTCTTGGCAGGACATGACATTGGGCACCATTGAGCCAGACCTGCAGGAGCAAAGAACAGCAGCATGAGGCAGGTGCCACAGGCAGGCCTGGAGGAGCCCATCAATGCCCCCTCTCCCTGGAAGATGTCAAGGACTCGGCCTGTGTGCCCTTCTGCCTCCACGGGCTCTGCTCTGCCTGCATCCAGCACTGGGCCAGACAGAGTGCGATGTGCTCGCTCTGCAGGCAGCTGTTCCAGCTGCTCGTGTGCTCGGTGCCAGCAGATGGCCACTCTAAAGAGTACACGGTCCCCTCACATGACCTCTGCCACAGCACCAGGCCCAGAGGGGAGCCCCAGTGCCCAGCTGGAAGCTGCACTGGCAGAGCACATTGGCAGAGTGCTGCAGCCAGCTTGGCGTTTTGCTGGCTCCCGCCCTCAATAAACACTCAAATGCCTTCCAAGAGTTGTTTTTTGTTTTATTTTCAACACCAGAGACCTACCTATTCTAGGCAATGCTTTCCAACACAGTGAGCTGCCCCAGGGTGTGTATTTTGCAAATGGAGAGCAAGCATTAGGAGCAGAAAGGTTGCACTCCTCCCTGCCACCAGTAGACACATATTAGGGCAGAGCACAGTACATAGGTCTGACTAAACTTATCTGGCTCCTTGAATTCCTGGAAGATGTCATCCCCATAACTGTGGGTGCTCTGGGGCCCTCTGCATCCAAAAAGATATAGCATTCCATTGGGTTCTTCACTTCTTAGCTTAGCTCCACTTTGGGGAATGGACTATTCTTGCAATATTTTTATATTGTGTCTAAATAGCTGTGGACACAGAAAGCCATGGAGCTAAAACTGCCACTAAGACAAGAATCAGATTTATTCAGATATTGTAGAAATACTATGGCATTTTAATTCTATCCTTAGAATCACTCTGAAATGAATGTGTAGTCCAAAGCAGCCACAGTACAACCTCTCTTTCTGCCACCACTCACCATAAGTCAGAAGATGACTATAATGCTTTTTACAGCTTGAAGGAATGACCCAAAGCCACATTTAGATTTTGTTGTGACAGACCAGGAGAGACAAAGAGCATGTCTCCAGCATCTTACTGCAACTGGCTCTTTTCTGATGTCGTTTTCTGACACTTGTTTTATAGCTGTTCAGCACTTTTGTTGCCCTCCAGTTCACAGAAAGGCTATTCCCTGTTGCTTGCTCTAAATGCTGTAGGAAAGGGTGAGATGCTGGAGAAAGGCTATTTACAAAGCTCCAGGGGATCTTCTGCTGCCCAGCAGGACATCTACATGGATATGACCCAGCAGCATGGGGCATGGTCACCCAGAGGTGCTTGGGTGCCCCAAGGCATTTGGTCTGTGCAAAGCAGACAAGTGCAATCATCACTTTTTTATTTATTGGAAAAGTTTACCTGGATTTTCATGAGAATAAAAGGGCAGATTTCTGCTGCACAAACTGTCTGCAGGCAAGTCCAAATCCCTACTTCAAATCTGAGGTTGCTGGAGCTGATAGAAGGTCTTGGTACTTTACATCAGGCAGAGGAAAAGCAGTGACATATTTTTTCCTCAGCCTTGGCCCCAAAAATGGGCAAACTATCTTGACTGAAGCTTTTGGAGTACGGGGGAAAATCAACTGATAACAGATGCTCATTGTGTAAAATTTAATTCCAAGTTGTTAAGCAACTGTAAGCACAACTTTTTCAGCTTTTATAGCTGGCGCTATTACTTTGTATTCATCAAACAATAATTGCTAATTCTGTTTGCCTTCTGTTCTCTCTGTATGCTTTTTGTTCTATTCCAATTTCTAACAACACACAATGCCATCAAATTTGAAGTGCAGCAGCTGGAGACAAAGAGAGTGTCGTTAATGGAACGATTTTCATACAAATACCATGCTCAGGAGCTAATTGGGAAGTTCACTTACCTGAAAGATGGAAAACTGCTTGGCAAACAAATGTCTTCACCAGACATATCTCCCTGCTCACAATAGTTTGACTTCCTCATCTGTCACTTACAAGAAGAGATAGACTATACTGAAGAAAAGCATTAAATCAAAGTGACTGAGGTCCATAACTCCTGCTCATGGGCAACCCACAGATCCTTCTCCAGGCTCCTTTTTCACAATACCTCAGAGTCCCCAGGTGCTGCTGGCCTCTGGCACTGCCAGCAATGCTACATGTGAAGGAAGATGGGGAGGAAGAAGAAGCGCTATCGGCCCAGGGCGACTGCCTACTTGGCTGGCTGTGCTTGTGACTTTTGTTGGACCACAGCTGTAAAGGGCTTTTTTGTCCAGTGCTAATACTTCTGAGACACCTGCTGACTCACTTACAGAGCTAATGTTTTACAAAGAGAAGCCAGAGCCTACCAAAATCAGCTTCATGAACAGGAGATATAAATATTGTGACTGGAAAATGCCATGATGCCCTGAGTCCACCCCACGGCTTTTCTGACTAAACTACCTGTCCTACACTGTGGCTGGGCTGCATCTGATACTGGAGAATCTCAGAGAGGTTTTAGAGATAATGATTGGTGTCTGAGAAGGTCTGGACAGCCAGGGAATTACAGACAACTAAAACCAGTTTCCCTGCTGAATAGGAGCTAATCTGTTTACACTTGGCAAGTTTGCATAAAAATGAGTAGCTCCTGTGAAGGTAAATATCATATATGATATTTATATCATATATGATATATGTGTTATATAAGAATACTCTTATATAACACATTTTTCTATGCAAACTCCAGGCACAATTATAGTAAAATTCAAATTTTAACAGAAGCATAAAAAATATGTGCCATATGAACATACAGTTGCATGTGCTCATGCAGTTGCCTCTGTTGAGTAGCAGTGTATGTGGAAATATTTGTAGAATCCATTAAATAGGACAAAAATTAATATATATTTGTTTAGCATTGCACACTATCGTGACACTCTTCCCAGTAATGTATTTGTTATTTGGCTTCTCAGGGCTGCACTGGAAATGCAGCCCCAGGAAATTAAAGATGTGAATTGAAAAGTCAAGAATTAAACCTCATTTAAAAACATAACACAGACGCTCCTACCCAGAATTTCAGTTTCCTTAATACAATCTGCTTTAGTTCTCCTTGGAAATTAAATAAATTAAATTAGGGCCGCTTTAGGATTTTTTTTTTAAATTCTGAATGAGCATATCCAGATAAAAGTGTAAAGAAATTAAACTAATACACCTTAAAAGACTCATTCACATGCATTTTCTTGAGGTTGCTTGAAGCAACCTTACCTGATTCACATGTGGAACTCAGGGAAGATTTTAAAGACTGACACCTACAGCTCCTTTCTTATCATTTATTTTTCTCTGTGTGTTTTTGCCCACAGTCAGCAGATGTTAAATGAGTGCCCATTTCTCAACTCACTGACTTAATTAAAACTGCAATAATTTGCCACTGAGGTACTGATTTTGGGAAAGTGTGATATAAGGCTGGATACCTAGCAGGGAAAATGTTGCTTAATATGTAATATCATGGGGTTTTTTCTTCCCTCAAAGACACAAAAATGAGGTGTTGTTTTATATTCACAGTGTATATATACTCGTGTATATATACACTTGAGTAATTTCACAGGCAAAGAAATGAAGGAACAAAATGCCAAAAAGGTCTCCCCAACAACAGAAGTGTTTTCTAGTTGGTGAATAAAGTAGAGGGAAGCAAAGGCTTAAGAGGGGATGGAGCTTCAGTGTCCAACATGGCAGTGAGCGGCTTAGCCACTGGACTGTCCAGAGAATCATAGGGAGGATTGCTGGAGTCCAGGGCATCCCCTTGGATGACCTGGGATCCGAGGAAAGGAGCTTGAACCCTGGACAGGAGGGTGTGGAGCCAGTCCAGAGGGGTTGGAGACCTTGGCACAGAGCCCAGGAAGACACTGGCTTTGATTTTAGTCCATGGGAGAGGCTTCCAACACTGAGAGAGGAATTACAAACCACAAAAGTGTGAAAACAATAATTTAGCACATCACAAGATGAAAAATTTAGTAGTTTTGGGGTTCTTAGAATAGAGGTAAGTGGAGGGACAAAATGGAGGAATTAGGGTGGTTCCTTGAGTTCCTCTCCTTCTTCCTCTTCCTCCATCTTCTGAGGTGATGATGACAAAAAGTAGTCTGAGACGATTGGGTCAAAGTAGAAATGACCCTTCTAGTATAGGCACTAGGCATTGGTATGAAATTGTAAATAACCAACATGTAGTTATCTGTATAAAAGCAAAGCGACACTCCATCAGCAGTCAGTCGCCTGGTGTCCCAGTCACTGTTCAGATCTTGGCTGGTGTGGAGAAAAATTTTGAGATATCAAATAATAAACAACACGAGAAACCTGAAAACGAGACCTTGAAGACTCCGCTTTTTTCCTTGTGACGCGACTCGGGGCTTTTAGAGGGCCAAGGACTTTTAATCATTTAATCACCTGAATCACCCAAACTGAGAGAGGATGGTGATGTGCCACCCAGAATTTTGTGACAACGTACTAGGGAGCACCTTCTGGGACTTCCTCATACAGTGCTGATGGGAAGCACCAAGCCAATTACCAAGCACACAGACCTCTAGCTTGTTTTCAGGGATCAATATGTGAGAATTTTGCAAAACAGGTCATGTCATGGTGGGTATTTGCAGCTTCTGGGTCACAAGATAAGGAGCTCAGTGTAGAAGGAGGTTTTGCAGGGGGTGACTGTAAGGTAATTTTGTGATTAAGCTTATTCTTGGGTAGCTGATCCTGGTCATACCCCATGCAAGTGAGGACATGCTGGGGAAACACACAGAAAGGGAAAATTGAATAATGAATTTTTAAAAAAATCTACATGCTTTGCATGAATGTTCTTTGAGGTATGGGTTTGTCTTTGACACCACAGCAGGTCAGTTACCCATGTGTCTGTCACCTTTACCATTTTTCTTACCAACTCCTCGGATTATGGAAGAAAATATTTATATTTTGTACTATGAGGCTACAGACTACCATTGTCAATCCTGTTTTTCAATGAGACATCAAAACTCTCTCCTTAACAGCTATTTATCATGAACTGCAGAAAAGAAGTTGAAATTTGTTGTCTGTGAATGTTGAGTGAAAATACCATGTTCACATCAAGCATTCACAAGCTCATTTTTAAACGTTAAAACACACTATATTCAGCATAAAATACAGTTTACATTAGAAACTTCAGTTTTCATTACTTGGAAACAAAAGCGATGGGCCCTGAAATTATGACAGCATAGAGCCGCAGCTATAGGGCCATAAATGAAGTGCTACAGGGAGCACTGGTCTGTGGGATGGTTTCTGAAAACTGATGAACTGCAAAAGTTGATGAGGACAGAGGATGCTATCTTGTTAAAAAGGTCTAATAATTAAAACAGATATGGAAATAACCACTGTGGGTTTGCCTCACACTCTGAGGGTCCAGCCTGGCAGAAAAGTGCCTGTAATTAATTTCAGTGAGACTGCTTCTCGAAGGTGTTTTGTAAACCAAAAGGTTTAATAAAGAAAAAATAACAAAATAACAAACTTTGCAGAAAACAAATAATAAGTTGTGCATAGGCACCTGAGAAACCTCAGACACCCTGCTAACACACCTTGAAAAGCCTAGAGTTCCCTTTTGTGCTCTTTCTTAAATTCTTAATATTTTAGGAGGGATAACCTGGCTTAGAGCCAATAGAGAGGGATAGAGGGTTTGAAGAACAGTGACAAGATCCAATAGATGCTTCTTTCTTGGCCCTCAGCCAACCCTTGTCAGAAGGGTAGGGAACAATCTGGGCTCTTTACCTTAAGGGGTGAGCCTTAAACTTTCCCTGTATGGAAAACACTTGCTGGGTGTGAGAAATGCTTTACTACAAACTACCTTTCTTTGCACTTTCCTTTTTGTTCTAAGGCTTTCAAGCCAAATGTTCTGGCAGTGCAAAGCTGCAATTCTTTGGTGTCTAGGAAGGTGGTGCTAAACTACAAATTATGGAAAAAGCTGAGGGAGCTGCATACCCTGCAGCTAAAGGACTTAGTGATGGTTGTTGCCGTTTCTTAAAATCCAGAAAGATTGCAGAAGGAATGCTGTAGGAAGTAAAAAAAAAAAAAAAAAAAAAAGGAGAAGGTGAATAAGCTTAGGATACTATTATTTATTATCTCCTGATAAGTTCCCAGTCCAGTGTCAGGAAAGCTCAATCCTTCCTGCAGCATCTCTTACTTTTATTATGTGAGAATCAAGATCTGCTTTCAACTTTGTGGCTTTTAGGCTGTTTATAATGTAGAGTGATGTATGTGCACATAGGACTGTGCCTGCTGTTTGCATCATAAGCAAGCTGCATCCAGCTCAGGATAAAATATATTTTATTCTTCATATGCATAAAGAATTTCATTCTGTCCTCAAGTGATGAGTTTTGTTCTGCTATGCATAAAATTCTTCTGTTTGCTGTTTTTAACCTGAGTTTAAAACTGAGCTTCTGCTTCTGGTCACGTTCTTTTTCAAGTCTGAAGATGTTTTCACTAAAACCAGAGATTAATTGCAGTGCAGGCATGTGGGATGTCCAGGAATACCAGGCTTGGGCTACTGGACACTTCCACCCTTCATCATCAGTGCTAATATTCTCAGTTTACTATGAAACTTCCTACATAACAATGGATTTTTTGGAGGAATGGCTTGAGATAAAGGTCAATAGTGTTTGTTTCCCTAATGTTGTGACACGTTATCAAACAATTTCTTTACTCATCATTTTGATAGACAGAAGTGATGAAATCTTCTTCCTGGAAAAATGGTTTCAGGTACTGACTTGAAATGTGTTTAGAAATCAAGGGTTTCTGAAAATTGATCCTTCTGGGGTCCTCAGACTCATTGTTTTCTCCTGCTTACCTGACCAGGCTGTCTGCAGCTTCAGTTCCTTACCTGATTCTCACAACATTTGCAAGAAGTGATTATTATAGCAGAGAAAAAGACAACAATACTCACTCCTGGTCCACAGAAGAGAAGGGTGATAGAATTTATCATACAATCAGTATTTTCTGAGTGCCATCTGTGCTCACTACCTATCTGTGTGACGAAAAAAAAATAAATCTGTATCATTACTAATATGTCCTTATTTCTACTAAGTAAATTATTTCAGTGTGAAAGTGTGATTTGCACATAACCCTGTATGAAGCAGTGGTAATGTACAGGCTGTTCCAAAAATACCCATGTTATTTCTGGTCTTTAAAATCCAGTGACATCTGCATGGAATTGCTTCAGAAAGCATGGCCTGAGGGACATGTGTGGTATGCAGAGGTCTGAAAGACCTGCCTGCAGTTGGTCGCTTAATAAGAGGCCAACCAGCAAACGGCTTCTTATGCCTTAAGAAGAGATGAATTAGAGAAGAATTAGACAAGAACCATTCCTGGGGCTCCAAGGGTGAGGAGAATGTATTTTTAGAAAGCATCAGATGTCTGCCATTTGAAAGCTGGAGACTCCCATGAGCAGGACACCAGCTGGCACAGCAGCAAAACCCTTTATAAAAACCATCACAATCACCTCAACATGGATATGTATGTGCTGGTTGCTCCTGAACTCTGTGACAAGGGACAGCAATGTAACCACATCCAAATGGGCACATAGCAGAGTATTTAATCCTCTCACAGAGCAAGATTGCTCACTGATTACAGCATTACCTGGTAATGTTCACAGAAGTGTGCTAAATGTAAAAACATTGATTTCAGTCCATGGAATCCATATTGTTTTCTTCATGTTTCATTTTTTAAAGCATTAGTTTTCCCTTGATTTTGTGTATGCATTGGTATTTATGTTGAGGTGTACAGTTATTTTAGAGGCATTATGCAGGAACACTGTTTAGGACGCACAGAGCTTGTCCTCTGGGAAAAGGAAGTCCCTATGTCACATCCCTTGTGGGAGCAGTACAGCATGACAGCTATAGCCTGTGGATAAATGGGGCTGACTGTGACATTGATGGTTGCTTTAGGATACTTCCCACACGAAAAATGCATGTTTTTACAAAAGCACAAAAGCCATGTTCACATACTTCCACTTCTAATCCCATCCCAAAGGCTGACAAGCTGACAACTACCAGCAAGGCAGGACAACTTTACTGGCCTTTACCATTATAATGCAGGATGGCTTATCAAGAAGGAATTGCCATCATGATTCACTCAGTACAGAAGAGATTAGAATTGACTGGCTCTAATCTTAGCACAACTCACATCCTTTTGCTTATCTAATTTCTTCATAACTCACCTTGAAGTATTTGCCACTGAGAGATACCTGGAGCTTTTGTAGCTGTCAGTCATCCAACGCTTGGATGGGGTGCGGGATATCGGCTAAAAATGAAGGTGTCAATCGGACCCACCACCCAGAATTCAAGAGTTGTTTGTTCCATTCCTATGAGGATCACAGTGCTCTCAGGACCATCTCTGGAGACCAGCTCTGCAACATGACTTGGTCAGTAATGGGAAGTGTCTGTTTTGGAATGGCCCTAGAAGCTGGTTTATTTTGATGTTACCTGAAAAGCTTTCAAGATGAAGTCAGGAACATAAATATATACATATATGGAGATATGTATTTTTTTAAATCTGTGTAATATATATTATGCAACATATATGCTCTACATTATATATTTATAATGTTTTTATGCATGGGTCTATATATGTATAAGGGCAATGAAGCTGACAAAGGGTCTAGAAAATATCTTACGATGAGAAGTTGAGGGAGATTAGCTTTTATTCTGCTAAATTAAATATAGGTAAAGGAGAGACATGCAGACACACAAGTTAAACACAGTAATTTGAAGGAAAAGAGAAATACATGCAGATGCTGGAAGGAGTCCCCACAAAAAAAGGTGTTAAAAGAGAAATTCAAGGAAAATAAGTGTGAAAAATACAAAAAAGTTAGCACAGCAGGACACTTTGCATAGATGTTTTCAGGGAAAAATAGTTGTAGATTATGAGGCTTTTATGCTCAAGGCAGTTGATAGAAAGCTGCTGTTTTAAATCTTGAGATGTCTCAGTTATTTCTCCCCAACACTATTATCCTAACTCCAGTGTCAGACCCCTGAATGTGGTTCTTTGCAGCCACACAGAGGAGACAAGGGCATCTGTACCTCACCAGGTATCACACCAAAAAGCAACTGGTGGCATTTTGCAAATCTGCACTCCGACACTGGGATTTGTCTCTGTTTTATTAAAACACAGGAAAATGCATGGTCCCAGACAGCATACAAGATAGCAATTCACTTCCAGCTCCTCTACAGAGGTTGTAGCACTAATGAAGCAAATCACATCTCAGGGAATATAGCCATGATTTAGTACGTGTATAACTGTAATAAAATGTTGTTATGGCTGAGATTGTTATGTTTTTAATGGAAAAAAAGAAGAATTAGGATTGAAATTGAAAAACAACCCAGTTCCCATAAAGGGTAAAAATGTGCTTGGATAAAAGGTTAATAGAGTTAATTGTGGGGAGTAATACAAGACAGCAACTCGTGCTAGAGAAGATAATTGTGATTCTGATAAAGGGGAATTGTAATTAAATAGAGGTTGGATAAACACGATTATCCTGAAAAGGTTTCTCAGCACAGTACGGGAAGGTTTTAAGATGTGGAGGCAGACGCCTGTACGTGATCTGGAAGTCGAGACACCACTGCTGCCAGCCCTGCTAAGTGCTCACCACAGCGGCACACTGCCCACGCTGCTGCTCTGGCCAGCAAAAGGCAATAAATTGAGCTCATTTTGAAGTTTAGTTCACCTGCAACACTTAACTGGCAAGTGATGTCCCTGTCTTGCTCACAACCCCCAAGATTTCTCATTTCTGCTGGTCCCCATTTCCACCCCCATCCTGCTGTGGGGGGAGCAGCTCTGGGTGCTGGCCAAGGTTGATCTGCTGCAGGGTGGCTGCGGGCTGGAGCAGGTGAGGGCATCCCTCCCATACTACGCTTTTTCCAGAACTGACAGAATTTTTTTACATGGATATTAAAACGAAATGCAGTAGTTTGATACTGAACCCTGAGAGGCAAACAGAAGCTTTCCACACTGATTTCTTTTACTGAAATGGGTATTTGTGATAAATATTTTTGATTAGCTGAGTTACAAATGTTCTACAATAACCTATATAGAGGAAGGGAATCAAATACAGCATATTTCTCCCAAGAAGAACAAAATTCCAAAAAGCTTTTTTGTTTCCTTTGTTTCCTTTAAATTGCAAAACATTTTCGCTACATTTTCAACTTTTAAGTATATATCATTAAAAAATATAAATAGACTGAATTTGAATACAGGATGGTATTAATTCACATTTTTCTAGAATTCCTATACATTATTTTACAGAACACATACACAATAAAAAACCCTGAGAATTTACTAAGAAAAACTATCAAATACTTCTGCTGTTCAATTATTTATTGTACTGTTTGGAATCACTGTATACCATAACAACATACATTCCCAGATGCCTAAGGAAAATTTCTACTGGAGTTCTATTATTTCCTATTTGGAGCAAGTGAACATCTCTCTAGGGACTCTCTAGGGCCTTTTTTCCCCCTCCCAAAAAAAGAGGGTGAAGATCTTTTTGCTTTCAAATTTTTTGGCTTTGCTTTCAAACTTTTGTTTTTCCAGTGCCAACTGTACCCCAGATCTTCAGACAGACTTCACAACCCCATATGCAGAGACCAGTTGTGAGCCCTGTCACCTTTAAGCTTGACTTCTGTCAGTTTACAAGCTGGAGTGAATCATAAAAGTGGGCTTGGGTTCAAAATGTGTCCTTGATGATTTTTGGGCATAATCTGCAATGTTTGGTTGCTGACAATATACACAGTGGAATAATCCTGTAAGTATTAGGGTGGATAGCATCTGTTGTGATAGTGAATGAGACTGAGAGCAAAGTGAAAGCTGAAAGCAAACTCCCAGCACATTTTCTTTGGCTTTTTATCTCTGCATCTGGCACGTGATACAGTAATTGTCTTACTCACATTCCTGTCTTGTTTGTTTCTTCGCTTGTTAAATGAGTTTGTTGAAGTTTCTTGTATCAGATATGCATTTATTCACAACCATTTCTAAGATCATGACTCCATTGCCTAAATCAGTTGCTGAAACTTGAATTCTGTGCAAGAAATATTTAGGTAACAAGGTTATTTTTAAACTCAGTCATGCACAACAACACCTTTGCTTCCCAATCTACATTCATTTTTTTTTACAAGAGCTTCTGTTTATCAAAGCTTATTGAGTGGTTTTTTTTGTTATTGGTTTTTTGAATTCATTTATTTATTTAATTTTCTTATTTATTTATTTATTTATTTATTTTTTGTTTGCTGCTGTTGTTGCTGTTTGGATTTTTTTTAATATAGATATTTTAAAGTTTCCACTCAGTTCATTTCCTAGAGGGATTTTCTTTTTGTTGCTATACAGCAAGTATACACAGGATCTAGAATCAAACACAGGTCATAGAGATGACACAGTAACATTATTCCCATAAACCACCTCTAAGGATATTGGCTGCCTATGAAGCATATATAGGGTTTGGCATCCACAAAAATGAATGTAGAGATGGGAAACTTAAGACCAAGTTGTACACCTACTTAAAACACATTTTGAATAGTCTGCCACACAGTAGTTTCTGGAAAAACAACCTTTCACTGGTGAGTAACATATTTCCGATTCCTAAAGGAGGGGTTTTAAGAATACTACTTTTATTTATTCTGCAACAATCAAAACTGAACTCTGAAAAATGTGTTTAATTTCTATGAAAACTTAATTTCTTTGGCTCTGACTTGCTAGCAGTGATTTTTTCCCCAATACTTGAGTAACAATAACATGACACATTTACTTCAGAAAGTAACTGGCAGATGCTGTAATTTTGTCTTCCCAAGGGAAAAAGAAGTGAGAGCTTTAAAAAGGAAATAGTGAAATGGTTACTGCTTGTGTTTACTGACAACTGAAGGTGAATCTTTCAGTTATTTTGCTGTCTCCCCAGCCTAACAGCCTCCAGTGAGAGGATGGAACACTGAGCTCTGCCATGGAGAAGGATCTCTGCACGACTTTCTGGTAGTACAATGATCCAGTGAAGCAGGGGCAGCTCCATATGGAAAACTGAGGCTAACACTCTTTGGAATTACCAAAGCGGTGTTCTAAAACATTGTTTAAACTCAGTGAACACAGCTATTCCCCTCCAGTGCAAACTACCACCAGGAAAGATGATACTGCACAAGAGATCAATGTTCAGTATTCCAAATGTCTTGTTCAACTAATCTTCACCTAATTTTGATTACAGTGTCTCCATAGATGCATTTGTATGAAACAGAATTTAAGAAAGCTTTGTAAGCATGGGTGCCAGCCAAGTCCACAAAGAGAACTTCAGCCTCAGGAGAAATATGGAAAGAAGTAATCAGTTCACATAAGACTTCTGTTAGCAAAAAATGTTTGACTTTTATTTCTGCAGACAATCTATATTTCTAAAAAGCTTTAACACTCCTGAAGTTTCAAGAGGCTTAAATAATCTTGCTGGTGATAGGTATCCAGCTAGTAGAAAGTTGACAAACAAAGCTATGAAGTGTTTTTTTTTTTTTTCTTCACTGATGAGATGTTCCTAGAAAAAAGATTACAAAAAGCTTCCTGCAATGAGATTGGAAAGCATTTGAGCCTTGTATTTGTAATTCATTCAAATTAAGAACATTAAGGTCAGATAAAGGTGGATTTCTTCTGCTACTTTTTCTGTCTTAATTTTATCAAGAATATTCTCAGCTTTTTCACAACACAGGAGAAATTATGTCCTTCACAGCTGTGTCCCTCATTCATGAAATATAAAGAAGCATCCTGGTAAATCTCAGCTAGCAAGGTGATGCAGGCAGTAAAAGAAAATAATGTGGAACATTTTACGGATCAAAGATGCCATGATAAACACCACAGGTGTTTATCAGATGTAGATACAGACAAGGTGGCAAAGAGAAGTTTAAATTAAATATTGTGGTTTTCAAAACATTTTGAAGGTGATGTCCAACCCAAATCTCCCCTGACAGAGGTTGAGGCCATGTCCTCTTGTCCTGTCACTAGTTGCCTGGGAGAAAAGGCCAATCCCCACCTTGCTACAACCATGCAGAGCAGCATGGCAAACACCGGAAAGAGCAGATGGTAGTGATGTTCTGCTTGCTGGTAATTTATTTAGAAGACACCAATATTAAAGTGTTTATCTTCAGTTGTTTGCCATGGGTGTGTGTGCCTCCACCATTCCTACCCTTACATGCCTAGATCTCTTTTGCATCACTAACATTCTTACTTTACCTTTTTACTACAAAGGTATCCAAAATGAAAACAGTAGAGTTCTGTCTACAGTTAAACTACCTCTTTCTTTATTGCAGTGGTAGTGGGAAATCCAAGCCAAGGAAGACAAAAAACTCCCCATCCAAACCTAAATCCTTGAAAAACTCAGGTTTTGGGTGTGCAGAAGTATTATCGATCATTAGACTGTTCATTAGGAGGCATTATTTTCCTATGTCAAGAATATCTTCCATGATAGTTCTGCTATATTTCATTGGTTTCACTTTAAATCCCTTATCTGTTATTATCAAAAGTCCTTAGTGGAGGTCCTGAGAGGCTACTTCCCATAACACAGCCCTGAAGCTGTGAGACACAATTGGCAACACCACACAATTCATGTGTAGCCTGGCTACAACATCATTATCCAATGTGAGATAAGGCAGCAGCTTTGACCGTTGGCTATCTGTTGTCTTCTATAACAATGGTTCTTCTTGGATAGGTCTCAACGTCCACAATAATATAGTGAACCTTGAATTTTCCTGTTTCAAGATTCTGCAAAGAAAAAAATTCAGAGTGTTTTTTTCTCTTTGGTAGTTTAAATTCATGACTTGTCAGGTTGTCAGGTGTATCAAGCAATTGTACATACCTCTTTGACTTCCACATGGACCGTTCCCTGTTTCCCTGATTCAATGCCCTCAATATAGAACTTCAAACGCATATGTTTCAGTCCGTCCTTTACGTATTCAATGTGACTAAAAACAGCAACAGAAAACAAAAACCCAACCACCCAGCAAGAATACAGATTATATGCTAGTTAAGACTTCAAATTTAAACTTACTTAGAGGAGTTGCTTACTTATTTTGTAAGAAAGTGTATTCCAGTGGTGTCCTTACTCTACCTTGGGTTCCTTCTCTACTGCTCCTCTCAAGCTTTACTGTCAGTGCCTAAGGACTAGTGGAGTTAGAAGAGCTAATTAGCTGCTGAGGATTAAGAGATGAAATGCTTAAATGTCCTCACCCCAGTCCTCCCCTCAAAACTGAAAAGCAATCCAGTGCTGAAGACTATGGAAATGCCTTGTATTAATTCTAAAAAAACCCAGATTTGAAGCCTGACATCTAGAAAGGGACCTCACATCACCAAGAATTCCAGAGTTATTTTAGGCACCTAAACTAAGTTATCAAACCGAAACACACAGAGCATATTTTTTCAAATTAATTATTAGGTTGGTTAAACCACATCAAAACAAACAGTTTACTATGTGCAAAGTTACTTTGGCAATAATTTTGTTCTGCTGAAATTGTGTAACTTTGGCACTGATATGAGATCTCCAACCTAAATGCTGGTATTCAGACTGGAGTTGGGTTGCGCTCAAGTATTAAATAAATAGCACATCACTTTCAAAGTGACCACTTTGGGAAACTAATGACCCCATTAGAGTTCTGGTTTATGTTTCCTACTGAAAATATTAACTGCTGCTTAGCACCAATCTCTTATTTCCATCAGTCATGCCCAGGTACACACTGTGAAATAAACTTCCAATATAGTTTAAAGTGACATGATGGTAGAGAGAACAAATATGAAAGAAGAGCCTTACTGCAGTAAATTTACATTCAGGGTATTCATACACAAAAAAAACCTGTAGATTTTTGAGACATTTAAGATCATTCTTATACTGCAGATGCAAACTCTACAATCTTACACAGTTCTCATCTCAAAAATTTATTTAAGATACTAGTCATTCAAAATAATGGAAATTAAATACTAGGAAAGCTGATTCATAGTACATTTACTTATTTACAGACAGGTGCTCAAGATGTTTGTGCACGTTGATTTCATTTAGCAGCTTTACTTTAAACATTTTTTCACTGAGTCTGGTGAAGAGATAGAGCTTCAATGATTAAAAGCCACTTTCCTCAGACCTAACAAGGAATCTCAATTTCATGGTTCAACCTCTGTCTGGGCTTATGTGTCTCATCCTATATGAAACCTCATTGAATATATTCCTGCCAAATAACCCAATAAAGGCAAAGCAGGGAGGACTTACGTTTTGTAAGAAATAGTTTTCTTGTTTCTTTTAAAAGGAAAGTAATAAAAAGACACACTCATGAGAGGTTAAGGTGATAGACGTTCTGTTAAATATGCAGTAGAGATGCTGCTTCAAGTACCAAAAAGCATCCTGTGTATCAGCTCAGTATAGTTTCAGACTGTAAACTTCTGTCAGATTACTGCTCTCCTCATGCAAGCCTAGGCCTCTGCACTACTGTTTTCAGGCTCATCCCATTTTCTGGAGAGCTCTATGTTTACCATGATGACCATTGCTTGTTCTGAGGCATTCAGAATTGGCATTTTATATTATATGTACACTGTACTTAGTGATATATGGCACACAAGAGGCACTGCAAAAAAACTTCTATGTTTGATCAAAAGTGACAGGATATGTTACATACAGTTCATCACTCTAGAACTAACTTGTGATCCAAAAATATCTTTGCTGTGCAGAAACTGATGTCTTTATGGGGCAAACACCAAGGGGTATCTGACATGCTGTCGTCTTCCTCTTCTTGTTGCCTCTCCGTAACCTTTGATAGATTCACCAAAAACACCAATTATCTACAAGAGAAAAGAGGTTTGAGCTGTCAGAAGGGATAACATACAAACAGGTATTCCAGTATCAGCTCACGCCTCTGCTGTGAATACACCCTCTTTTAACAAAATGCCCCTGGAGAATCTAACATGTCAAGAATAGGAGTGTTTATGAAAAAAAAAGAGTTTAAGAAAAATGCCTCTGTATTCCAGTCTTTTTTTTACAGTTCTGTATTAAATGCCTAAAATAAATCCTATTGATATCTTCTATTTGTACTGTTCTCTGAGATGAAGATGTGGAAATTGACATTTTGTGTAAAAAGAAAAAAAAAAAAAGCACAAAATATTTGCCTATGTCTCCTCCAAGAGAATGTTTCAAAGTTTAAAATGCAAATGCATTCCCCTTCCTATTATCTAAAAACCACGACTGAATAAGAAATTCAGTAATTTTTTTTTTCAGATCTATAAAATCAGAGTAGATCAACATAGTCTTAAACTTACTTTAAATTTGGTTAGAAGAAGAGAAGTTTTACTGTGCAAGTACTGGAAAGAAGTATTAATTCTACAAACTTGTTCCAAAGCAGTCTTTTTATTGTTACTAGAGCAACGACTTGTCACTTCATTTCTAGGTTACCTTCAAAGGCATCTGCTACAATCTTTTCTGAAGGATGTTTTGTCTGAAGTAGTGTTTTTTAAAATCTAGTTTCACACTGATTTTTTTGTTTACACCTAGCTATGATGACTGTGTGATCCCATGACTGTTCTCTGCCTGTTTTCCTGTTAGCCAAAGGAATGCTAACTGTGCTTCAAATGAAGAATTTCAATTCCTGGGTATCAGTGCAGTGCTTCACAGAATGACAGAACCATAGGGAAGTGTCACAATAGAGTAAGAGTGTTGAGAAAAGGCAGCAGGTTAGATCTACACAACTTAGTGGGACTAGTTGCCTCTCTGACATGGAGAATTCAAGTTCTATATTTAGCAGGCACTTAGGTAAGTCCCTAAGAGTTTCTGTATGGTGACACAAGCCCAGGCTCTGAAAGACAGACTGTATTTCCATCAGTTTTTATGCTGTGGCACACTCACTTGGCTTCTAGCAGGCTAGTTCAATGCTTGCACTGACATGTCCTGATGAAGGCTCTGCTCTGGAGCTGACCCACCCCATCCCAGCTAAAAGCACTGGCAGAACTGCTAAAGCACCACACGGGTCTCCAAGTAGCTTGTGAGATTCCTAGTGTGAAGTTTTGACTTGAAGAAAGGCAGTAACTACTGAGAAACACAAACTGATGACTGAAGTTCAAAAACCAACCTCGGGGTGAGATCTGCATTTCTCCAAGGCATCTCCATAGATCTTATTTGGACTAGAAGAAGAGAATAGCTCTTTAAAAATCACATAGAACAAGCCACCTGTAACAGAGACAACAGCAGATGAAATGAAAACTTATGAAACCAGATGGAATTAACGAGAAGTGTCTTCTGATAAAGAATGTAATTTAAAAAAAATAACCTGTAACACCAATTCCAACAAGCACCACAATAAAATAGGTAAAGTCTCTTCCAGCTTCTTTCACTGAAATAAAAAAGATAATAACACATAAGTTGCAGCCTTGGATAACACTTGGATGCCTTTCTTACATAAATGCTCTTCTGTTAGTCTGTAGTTCAAACAACGTTTTACCAGAAGAAAAAATTCCAGTAACAGTTTCCATAATGCCACATTGCTGTAAAACAGGCCAAGGAACATCTCTTACATTGTACAGGTCATGTTTACATGTCAGTGTTAAGCCTTATTACTTTCGGTTTGCCAGATGTTTGCAAGATCCAAAGTAGCAATTACTGCTACTTCTTGGGTACATGAGAGCTAGATTTTTTAGGAACTAATGAGGCATTTAGCACTGCAGTATTCACACTACCACCTAAACGCACAATCACTGCAATCCTTATGCAAAGAAAAGAAGTAAAAATAAAAAAGTGAAAGCTTAGAAGTCACACACACTGAAAATAACCGGTTTTATGAATTAGCAATCAATAGAACAGTAAAAGGGGCAATATTAGCCCCAAAACAATATTTTATTTATTAACAAAACTAACTGCTGTTTGATTAGTTTTTATCTTTCAATTTTGATCTAAAGTACAAGTGTCAGTATATACTTCAAAGTAAGTCATATGAGAGTCTCTCTTTCAAAATATTTGAGTATTTGGAAAGAGACTACTATCTTTTAGTGGCAGTGTGCATTTTAGTGGAGTACAAGTTAAGGAGGAAACGTTAGTAACTATTTCTCCTGCAGTCTTCTAATTAGTTGAAGGCGTTTTTTGTAAATCATTTCAAAGTACTTAAACTTTCTGAGGCTAATTATGCAGTAATCACTTTTCACTGAAGTGAATGAGTGAAGGCAATCCATCACGTGTAGTGACGATTTGGTTGGAGGTGAATTTATCCCAACAGCCCTACAGTCAGGCTGCATGTGATAGGTTTTCCTTCTGAAAAGGAAAATGAGAGTCTGCTACACCTTGTGCCTGATAATTACTTAAATCCACAGATTATTTAGAAGAAATGACATAATTTGTTCTGATTGTGCAACGCATACATAGAAATGTAATAGCTGCTCCAAACAATATGATGCGAAAAGAAACCGGCTCGGTGTGCTGAGATTTTTTTTTTTTTTTTCCTAGATACTTGATGTTTGGAACTACAAAACTTTAGCTGAGCAGCGTACAGCATCCTGCGCCTTACCTTTCTGAGCCGCCGACACCAGCGTCTCCTCGTTCAGTGCCCTTTGCACGGACACATCTTTGCTATCGCCGCCAGGCTTTGCAGCTTTCAGCCCTCCTGCCTGGGTCCCGATTCCCCGACGGGCGGCCCTGAGCAGCAGCGGGGGCTGGTGCCGCCGCCCCAGGCAGGAGCAGGAGCAGGAGCAGGCCCCGGTGCCGGTACCAGTCCCCAGGATCGCCCACCCGCGGGTGGCGAGCAGCCAGCGGCCCAGGCAGCGCCGCCCG
Organism: Zosterops lateralis; assembly: GCF_965231275.1. Classification (NCBI taxonomy): domain Eukaryota; kingdom Metazoa; phylum Chordata; class Aves; order Passeriformes; family Zosteropidae; genus Zosterops; species Zosterops lateralis. Next base: position 391,985 of record NW_028154612.1, read on the forward strand.
AGGGAGGCCCGGGGCAGCATCCCGGGCACGGCTCCGCCGCCTCACAGGGGCACGGCCGGGGCAGGCCCGCCGGATGGAGACTCTGTGCCGCTCGCCACCGCTCTCCCGGGGAACCCTCGGGGAAGTGCCCGGGCGGCCTCCGGCCCCCAGCGGCCGCTGCCCCAGCTCAGGAGCCCACCCGAACCTTTGCCACCGGCCGCTGCTGCCTGCCCCCGCCCCGGCGGAAATGTTTGGGGCGGCGGAGCGGCGGGCCCTGGGAGCGGTAGTTTGAGCGGGCTCCCTCTCCCGCCCGCCGCCGGGAGCGGCTCCCAGCGAGGTCACTACAGCGCCCGCCGTGCCCAGCGCCGCCACCGCCAGGGCCACGGCCCGCCCTCCGCGGGCGGGGACACACCGCCCCTCACAGGGGGGCTGCTGGCGGCGCCTGCCGTGCCCGTCACGCCTTTAAAGCTGTGTTTTCATGCCTGTGTTTTTTCTTGGTCTTGTATGTTATGAATAAAAATGGGCGGAGAAAATATCAATCTCCATAAACGCCTTTATTAATCAGCTCTTATTGATATTTGCCCGAGGGGTTTGGTCGCCATGGAGGAGGAGGGCTTTATCAGCTCTGCTGCATGCAATTCAACAGAGTTGGAGGACCGACCCTCGCTGGGAACAAACCCCAGAGTCCTGTCAGTTCTTTGTTTTCTCCTGTGGTCTCATCTCTGGTTTGGTCTTTTTAACTTACGGCTAGTAAGCAAAACCGGAGAAATTAGCTCTTTTGATTCCTCAGGGTCTACACGGCTGAGTATTAGTTCTTATCCGTTTTAATTTTACTTGGTTTTTATTTGATAAGGGTTTTTTTATGTTAGATTTCATCCCGGGACGCTTCTGGAGTTTTTAATTTGCATGCGGGATCACCGGGGCGGGCACTTGGAGCTCTTTGCGGCCACGTGGTAGTCTTTGCCGCAGCAATGGCGTTTCGGTCTCACGCTGCTTCACAGCGGCGGCAACGTTGTGGGGGTTTGGGCCGGGGCTTGTGCGGTGGGAGGTGGAACGTGGCGGGTGTGGGGTTTTTCTCTTGAAGCGGGGCAGCGGTCCGGCCAGCTTGGGGACGCTTCATCTGGCCAAGGCGGCTGACCGCGTGGCGGCTGCGGGCAGACAGGCGGCCGGGGCTCTTTTCTTCGCTCCGGCACGGGGAGCGGCTGGGGCTTGGGGAAAGGCTGCTCCGCGGCTGCGGGCGGGGGCGGCCGGGGTTTCTTTGCGCTGGACCGGCGGCGCCTGACTGCGGGCGGCTCCGTGGGCTGGACGGCCGGGGAGCATGGCAGCTGCGGGCGGCTCTGCAGACCCTGGGTTTTCTCCCCCGCCGGCTCCCGGCCGCGGACGGGGCTGGAGAGGGGCTTTTCCGCGGCGAACCGGGGTGGGGACGGGACAGCTGGCTCTCTCCTCTCTCCTTGTCGGTGGCAGAGCCGGCCGCTCTGCCGCGGCTCCCTCGCCCCGTTTCCGACCTGGGATGGGGGGGCGCAGCGCCCGAGAGTTTCTCTACGGGAACGGGCTCCCTGTTTTTAAGGTGGTCTGGGAGGAAAGGTGCCACGTGCCACTGAGGTGGCTTTTTACTGTTTTATTTTTATCATTGTACACGCATATGTGTTAAAGAGATGCAGTTGACATTTCCACAGATAGGGCCGGCTAGAGTGATCTGGACAGACTAAATGGGTGGGCCGAGATGGACGGCCCGAGGTTCAACAAGGCCCAGTGTCGGGCCCTGCCCACAACAGGCTGGGGCAGAGGGGCTGGAAAGCTGCTGGGGGAAAAAGATCCGGGGGTGCTGATCTACAGCGGCTGAATATGATAATATGATATCAGTGTGTGCCCAGGTGGCCAAGGAGGCCAGTGGTGACCTGGCCTGTGTCAAAAGCAGTGTTGTGAGCAGGACTGGGAGGTGATTGTCCCACTGTATTGGCACTGTTGAGGCCACACCACTGAGAGTACTGTGTTCGGTTTTGACACCCTCGATTTAAGAAGGACATTGAGTTGCTGGAGTGTGTCCAGAGAAAGGCAGTGGAGCTGGTGAAGAGTCTGGAGCACAAGTCTGAGGAGTGGCCGAGGAAGCTGGGGATGTTTAGCCTGGAGAACAGGAGGCTCAGGGGGACTTGATCACTCTGCACAAATGCCTGAAGGGGGGCTGTGCCAGGTGGGACTCGGCCTGTTCTCCAAGAGGAAATGGCCTCAAGCTGTACTAGGGAGGTCTGGGTTGGATATTAGGAAGAATTTCTTCACAGAAAAGGCGATTAGACATTGGAATGGGCTGCTCAGGGAGGTGGTGGAGCCACCGGGTCTGGAGGTGTTTAAGGAAAGACTGGAATCTGCACTTAGTGCTGTGGTCTAACTGCCGTGGTGGTGTTTGGTCATAAATTGTAAAGTAATCTCAGAGGTATTTTCCAGCCTAATTAATTATGTGATTCTGAGACCCGAGCCCACAGTGCCCGAGAGCTCGGAGCTCGCCGTGGAGCCGGGGCGAGGCTCAGGCACCTCCGCCGTCCCCGTTACCGCCTCCCCCGTGCCCGCCCGGCCCCGCTCCAGCCCCGCCCGCCCTCAGCCAGCGCTCCCGGCCCCGCTCGGCCCCGCCTCGGCCCCGCCCGCCCTCAGCCAGCGCTCCGGGCGCCGCCGTTCCGGCCCACCCCGCCCCAGGGCGTGCCCCGGGGGGTGGCTGCCCTTGTTCCTTCCCTGCCCTCCCCGCGGGCGGTGCGAGGCCGGCGCTGTCCCGTGCTGGAGCGGCCATGGCGACGGGCCGGGGCAGGTAACCGTGGGCTCTGCCGGCCCGGGGCCGCCCGCTCGGCCTTCTTCACCTTTAACGGGGAGGGGGGTTTAATTGTTTTCCCTCAGCTCCCATTGCTCCTCTGAAAAACTTATTTCACGTGTTGCACGGCTCTGGTTTCCAGCTCTCGAGTCTTCGCGGCGAGGGCTGTGGGCATGGTACTCTCCTCTCCTGGCCCAGTGGACGCCTTGCAGTGGAGAACGCTGGTGTTGCCAGGTGCACAGAGGCCTGGGGTTAACACTTTTTTTCCTGCCTGGGGAGCCTAAACTTCTGTGTCCTTCAGCTTGGAGGAGATGCTGTAATGGGTACCCACAAAGTTAGTTTAGTGGCTGCTTTATACGTCCAGGGTGGTTTGGGTTTTGTGATAAATAGGAGGGTTTCGCTGTGGAAGGTGTGATTACCATAATTCTTACAGTACAGGGTAGGCTTTCAAAATTTTAAAGCATCAGTCTTAGAGGCAAAGTTGAGAAAACAGATTTTTCTGCCAACCCATTTCTACAGCCTTAGGTTTCATAGCAGTTTCATTCCCCCTGCTGTTTTTTGGGTGGGTTTTTTTGCCTTTTTTCAACCTGCTAATGGATTGGGGTAATATCCACCCTTTAAAAATTAAATTGAAATAGACAGCTGAAGGAAAAAAAAAAACCCACAACCAACCCATGCCAAAACATCATTGTAATTTTTCTTTTTCCCTGCATACGCTTACAGAGGTGGAGGAGACACGTTTTTTCACTACTTAAAACTTTGTGTACATCATCTGAAATGTTTCTCAGAAGACAATTGTTTGCTGACCATCAAAAAACCAAGGCACATTGCAAGTATTATAGGGTATGAAAATGAAAATACTGGAAAAGTGAGCCCCACAGGTTGAAAGCTAATGAAAAAGCAATTGAAGTTGTGCCTCTTGAGTAAGATCATCTCAGTTCTAGAAGTCTCTAAAGAGGGGGTGTAACAGCTGTCATTGACTTTCATCTTAGGCTTATCTGCCCAAACTGTGTCAATGCAACCTAAAAGCATTTTGTTAATGCTAATTTAAAATCTTAGCACACGCAGTACTTGAAAAGTAATTTATGGATTCGGTTGCTGTTTGTTTCTTCACACCTCGAGAATATTTTTGTTTTGGCGAATACAAAAGTTCAGCAGATTTTTTTTAAAATTGAAGCTTACAAAAACAATAGCTATTACATTAAAGTTTTCAAGGCACCCATGGGCAAAATGTTTCCTCCCTCAGATATTTCTCCCTGGAGTGAAGAAGGGAGAGGTTAGTGGTTAAAATGAGCAAGAAGGACAGTCTGTGCAGTTTATGCTTGTCCAAGGTAGCTTATTTTAAAATCCAGAATCCAGCTTCGTATCTGAATTATTTCTGTGCCTGGAGTTTGTGAAATTGCGTCCCTAGAGAGTATGCCCAAACTCTCTGCTTTCAGCATGGATTTAGGGCAGAATAGCCTGGGATGTGCTGCCCTGGAACATACAGAAGTGATGGCTCTGCTGCTGTTGAACACAACTTGTGTCTCTAAATCCCTTTAACAGCAGTTTGTTACTGCTTCATCATCTAAGTGTTTAGGGCCTCATCATCTAAGTGTTTTTGATAATGATACATTAGTAAAACCCTTTGTTTGATCTCCAGATTGTATTTATTACAAGACTACTTTTTTGTAGTTGTTAATGTAGTTGGTTAGCACCCAAGCTCAAATGTGCATGTCTTTTTGTTAAGCTTGTAACAATTCTTAGTAAAGTGTCTTGGATATTTTTGTTTTGTTTTACATAGCACAGTTGACAATGTAGGCCAGCGCTGTTAATTTATTTTGATTTTTTTTTCTTTAAGCATAAATCAATCTTAAATCAAGAACTTATTAAATGTATATGATAACCATATACTTCAAAATTAGCTATTTCCCCCCCATATGGATTGGTTGCCTAGAAACCCCGAGCTGGTTTGACCAGGTGTTGGAAATCTGCTGGCAATTTAAAGCGTCAGTAATGCAGTGAATGGGGAGCTCTGCTTGTTCAGTGGCATCCGAGGGTATGAAGTGTAAGGATTTGGTTTAAGATTGAAACTCTGTCCCCATCTTTCTCTGTGGATTAATGATAGGATTTGTTTGCAATTACAGCTGATAAAGACCTTTCTATCAGAAAACTTGGAAAAATCTGTGAGCAGTTGGATTGTAAGAATTTGTGTTAGAAATATGCAAAGTTTCTTCCTTTTCTATCCCAACTGTGATGTGGAAATGTTGCCAGAGCAGGTTCTTTCACCATGGTGTGCAAGAGACCAATCCAGACATGGAGTTATTTGATGTATTTACAGTTCTGCACAGTGCTGGGTGGCATTTAGCAAAGGAAGGAATTAGTTCCTTGGCTACAAGCTACATAATTCTCTTATTAATTAATTTTCTATCTTCTGTTGGTTAACAATTCTCTTGCTTCTCATGCTGATTAGTTTGCATGCTCAGTCTTTCTCTTTTTTGAGTCAGTGGTGGCAGTCTCACATTTCTGGAAGCTGTAGCTGATTTCAGCACAATTGCTGAGTTGGCTTTAATAGTTTCTTCCTTATCTTGGGAGTTGTTCCAGGTATCCCTCTGGCCTGTAAATTCTGCATTCTTTGTGTCCACTCTCAGTGGTCATCCTTCTTCCCAAGCTTTGTTAACCTCTCACTACATCTGAAATCTTTGAAGCGTGTCAAGCCATAAACCTTACTAAAGCAATTCTACCGACAAGTAATTTGTCTGTCTAACACCTAGACATCCCTTAGACCTTGTTAGCTGCTCTCTGTTTCATGGGTTAAATCTCCTTTCTTTTTTGTTTATGCTTGAAAGGATACAAATTCTTTTTGAACCTCAGCAGTTTCTGAGGAAGTTTCAACGTATTGTTTTTATCTGGTATCTTTTAATCCCTTAGCAAAGTTGAGTGGCTCAAAAATGTCTCTGGAGTAATGTTGTGAAACAGAAGAATAATCAGTGAGTTTGACTTGCTGCAGGGGCCTCAGTGGAGCTTGGCTGTAGTGGCCACAGGGGTGCAGCTGTCTAAGGGTAATAAACCTCTACCGGATTCAAACTGATTTGGGGGAGCAGCAACACTATTATTGCCTTTGCCTGCTGTGAGAGATCAATCACAGGGTTGACAGCTGTGAGTTTAAATCTGAATCTTCCTGATGCCAGGTATTTTAACTTGGGTGTAATTGTTCAAATCATAATGATTGCCACGTGGTGTATTCCCTGCATCCTGCCTTGGTTGAAGTGTTGTGTCTAGGTGTGCACAATATGCGTATTTCTTCATTTTGTGAATATGTGTTAACAGCTTTTCCTTCTTACAAGTAGGTTAAGGACCTTTGCTGCCAGGCCTGGGGAATGTTCTGAAACTGTAAATGCTGGCATTGAAAGTCTGTATTTGACACCTCCCAGAAAACTGAAACGAAACATGAGCTTTGAGAGGTGAGTATGTCTGTGAGTAAGTCACCCTGTAAACTGCCTTTTGACTGCTTGCAGTAATTGTATTCATATCTTGGAGATTTCTATGTCAAATATTCTGAGTTGAAAAGATTTTCTTTCCTGGCCTGCTTTGGGATCCTGTGTTCACCTTCTAATGTTTTCTGGCATGGTTCTCCTTTGTGTTATTTGCTAGGTTCATAAGGATTATGTAGGTTTTCCAAGCCATGTGAAGCCTTCAGCAACTTCTTTGGAAGTCATGGGCAGTGTTGTTCCTTGAGAATAAAAATTGTTATTTTATTACTTCAATAAAAGCCAGATTGGAATTAAACTTCATGTGTTTCTCTTGGTTATTGGTTGTCATCAAGTGTATCTTAGTGTATGGAGAGGCTGAGAATGGTGGATTGGGATAAAAGGAGGGAGGAATTACTGGCTGCTGCATATTTACTGCAAGGTAAATGTTTCTCTTCCTGTTTGGCAGTGAAAGAGTAGTTTCAATATAATTATGAGTTGTTTTCTTTTTGAAAATTAGTTACATTTTTACAAAAAATATTCTAAGACTATGTTACCTGAAAAAGCAATTAGTTTTATACATTTGATCACTACTGTGTAGTGATTTCTCTGTTTTGCATTGGATGGCCAGTTCAGCACCTCTATGCTGTCTGACTGGTGTGATAGTGAGAGAAAAAAGAAAAAAAAATCAGCTTCCTTCAAAAGAGAAAGAATACAGCTGTAAAAACTGCTGTTGAAAATTCTGGATCAAGTATATTATTTTAGCTAATTTGCAGCTTTTTAAGGTATCACTTCTAAATTGTCTCTGGAATGAGTGCACTAATTGCTTTGGACTTAGAGTTTATGAGTTATTTCACATAATAACAGTGCAAGTTTTTGCATGTTATTTCTATGTCAATGTAACTAAGATTGTGAGTTTAATACAAACATTGAGGTATTGGCATTGTTGTGCTACCCTTTAAAGCTCTCTGCTTCTGAAACAGTGTCATAAATCAACAAGTGTTGCAAATAACCCCGTAGTAAAAGGACAAGAGGCACAGATGGGGTGTTGACTTTCACAGCACCTTTTATTTTCAGCAGTGATTTTGATGTGGCCATACTCAATGCTCAAAAAAATTAAGAGTATAAAATGCGTGTATTTTAAACTCTGCAGCTATGAGCTACTGCTCAAATTGTATGAGGTTCATGTCTGCTAATGCAAAAATCACTTTGGCTCAATCCCAGGGTATGTTCTGCTTGTCATGCCTAGACTGGCTCCTGCATTTCAGGCAGCCTTCCAGATGCAGAGACATTGGCATTTTCAGGATATCACTTGGCTCTTACTTTGAAGTTCACATCTTTCTGCTGACATAAATGAAAACTGCACAAGACCCCTGAGCACGTACAGTTTGGAGATGATGATGAGGTAGAGCATGATCTTGCTGTTAGACTAGGACATTTCTGTCCTGGTGCGTTCTCAGGCCAGACGCGGCAGTCAAAAGGGAGAGTGAATGTATCTGCAGTTTTGCAAATGCTGGTGATTGTGGAATAAACGTTAAAATCATGGTACAAGCAGTAAGGAACTGAAGCTAAATGAGATAGTTTCATATCAAACATAGTTAAAGTTAACAAAGTCTAATAAAACCTCAAACTTACAACTTTTTGTGTAATCGTGCTGTGCCACTGGAATAAGTTGTGATGAATTATTTTAGGCAAATGCCACATACCAAAGAGTGAAGTTACAGCCCAAACTCCACAATTTAACTCTTTGTTTCATCTGTTTACAACCTGCTGCTTTCCACCTCTTCTGTTTTTGTCTGGTTTGAAATTAAAATTCTCTGCCATTGTAATTTCTGGAGTTTGCAGGCAAGTCTAACAGAATTCCTCTTTCTCTTCTTTTCTAGCATGCCATCAGAAATGCTGCTGAAGATATTTTCCTATTTAGATGCTGTGTCCCTACTGTCTCTTGGTTGTGTGAATAGACGCTTCTATGAGTTGGCCAATGACAAGTAAGGAAGAGAGAAGGTCTCAGTTTGTGCCCTAGTTGTGTTTACCTGAATTATGAGTCTTTCCAGTTCAGTTTCTCTGATGCCAGAGCACCTCTGGGCAGTTACTCTGCTGAAATTGCCCTGCACAGCGTACAGTACATGTTGCATGCAATTCTAGCTGTGCAGGGCCTGTTGTTTATTGGGGGTTATGAGGCAAAAACTAAATCCAGTGCTTTGAAATGTTGGTGTTAGCACTTTTTTAATTTTAAAATTTCTATATATTTATTTGTATTCACATGGACCTGCAGAAACTTTTCGGTTCAGGTGATCCTTAATGGTGTGTTGCCAGTAGCTTTATGGAATTGTAGCTTTGACAATTTTGAAGTCCTGCATACTTTATTCTTTCATTAGATTTTTGAAGAGGAATTGATTCAATCAAATGATCCACTAGTGGTTTTTATCTGTTGCTCTGTTTGTGACTCTTTGGTGACGTCTAAATGAGAACAAAAGAGACAAAGATAAATACCGACACGTTTTTTTAATAAGGATTGCTTATACAGAGTTCATAAATTGCTCCAACCAATATCATGATAATTTTGTGAAAGGGTAAAGAGGAGAGACTTGGGTTGGTGTGTGATAACTAGGATCTGGGCATCCTTTTCTTTGTAGGATTCTACTGCATTAGTGTTGTTTGAATGAGAAAATGTCTTCCTCTATAGGAAGTTGCTGTACCAGGTATGAGTCTATTTCTCCCTTATTTACTAAAAATTGTGTGGTGAATTAGTTGGTTTACCTTGGCATTAATACCTTTAGAACTGATGAGTTTAAAGGGAAGATCTGTAATCCAGATTTAGGTTTTGAGGGTAGATAAAAATTGCATAGTTGACACAAATTACCAATCTTGGTATGTGTTTTCCACTTCAGGATGGTGAAGCAGGATAAAATCACTGTGGCTGTCCAGGGGAAGATGATTCATCTGTCTCCATCTCGACAATGTCTGTTTCCATTTTCTAATCTCAATAGAGATTAGTGTGCGTGCACAAATGAGACTTTGGAAAGAGTTAGTTTCCCTTATCTAGGAGCCTGACTGGTTCAGGGGGGACCAGGTAATTTCTTCCTGATGGATTTTCCTGGACCTTCTCAAGACCCTGAATCTTGCAGTGAATGAACAGAAGTTTTAATGGGAGTCACTGCATATTTCTGTGACAAATCTGACTGTGGTTTTTAGGATATTTCTGGTGTCCTGGATGTACAGGGAGCTGTCCTTGTTGCAACAGGACCATCAGTCTTTCATTGTGCTATGTCTGTGCTGCCTAATGCAGTGGTTTGTCTTTGGGCTGTTCACTTGAACAGTTCTTGGCACTGATGTCTCTCCAGTGTAACTATTGAGGACAAGGAAATGTTTATGACCCTCCCTTTCTGTACCCTCCTTGTCACAGCATGGGATATTCCAGCCTTCCTACCATGCAGTGTGGGAAGTTCATGGGTATGGTCTGCCTGTGAAGGCCTGAGGATTCTGATCACCAGCAGAACGTGCTTGTGTGAGAGGAAGTGAGAGCACAGGGCAAAGTCTTTGCCACTGTGGTCAAGTGATGACTGATGATGATGTGTCTGATTCTGGCATCTGAGTTAGCAGTAGAAGATTTGTTTGGTTTGTTGTAGTCATGTTCAGTAAGAGACCTTGAGATGAGTATTAACAATTTGAGGCAAGAAGGGCAGGGCATGTATTCTGCTGTGAAAGAGGCAAACTTGTGCTTCCCTGTTGGATGACTTTTTGATTTATCTGCCCTGACTTCTTCAGAAGTTGAGGATGAAGGGGAAGTGATACCTTCCTAAACACTTGTGATTCCAAGTCCTCCTTCATCTTCTTCTCTGTCTCCCTGCCCTAGCTGAATTTTTGAGTTTCTTGAACTAATTTCTTTGCTTGCCCAACACTGTTTTGGGAAAGGAAGATGCAATATGTTTCTGAGAGTGAGGATGAACATGGTAGGTATTTGTCCTTAGTCTATCTTCAGTCAACTAAATTGCCTGAGCCTGCAACTTCAAAATGCAGGAAATGCCTAGTACTAAGCCCTGTCTTTTCAGCATCATACAGTAAGATGCAGAGTATCTCTCTCCATCAAAGGATATCTTTTTTTGGGAAGGAGTTTCTAGTTATCAGGAAAGTTTTATAGGAGGTTATTTTACTGGGTGTTTTAGGCTGGTGAAGACCAATTGGATGATACACAGCTCAAATTCCCCATGTGATGTTATGTTAAGGACATCTCTCCTTTTTTCATGACTGGACAGTTCTAAACTGCTTTGGAGTTAAAAAAAGAACTTTCCCCCTCCATCAGAAATGTTTTTATACTGTCTGGTAACTTGGCTACCCTTTATGGTCTTAAAGTAGAAGGATTTTAAAACTTTGTTTCAGTTATTGGGGATTGTTCTTTATGTTACCCTTCCCACTCTGCTTTTGGTGAATGGAAGGTTGAAAACTCATGTTGACTGTGAACCCACCTTTACCAGTTATGGTAACTTATTGGTCTGTGTGTTTTAGACACTTTTGTCTTAAAAAATGGCAGTGGGGAATTCTGTCTATATCTGCAGAGCAGCAGGCTGGAAGGTTTTTGCGAAATTCCTGGGTCTGCTTGCATCAATAACCAGAGCTGGCTCTCAATATGTGGGGAGTTATTCTCAGTAGCTAATGAATTGAGAATGCTTTTGATGGGTAGGAGGCAGTGTGGAATGGATCTAGTCCTTGAATACTTTAAGGAGAAGGGAAGATGCCATACCATACATGCTAGTGTAAGTTTGCCTGAGGATAAGTGAGAACTGGTAGCCTTGCTGATAAATGGTAGAAAATGTCTCAACTATTTGTTGCCCTCACTAGTAATTTTCTTCAGTGCAGTTATGTACACTGTGTGTCTAGCATTTCAAAATTAGAAAACTTATTGGCAACCTATATTCACAGATTATTGATTGAATTTTTGTAGGTTCCTGGACTCAATGTTCTGTGAATTGTCCTAGAGATACTGGGGTGTGCTAGAGATACTGGGGTGTGAGGGGCTGAAATGTGAACTAATAGTTTTCCTGGCATGAAAGAGATGAACCCATCGTTACAGTCACATATTTCTTTGACTTCAGAAAGTCATGTCTTCTCTGGGATTTTCCAAAGAGAGTGCAGAAAGGATTGAAATTACATTAGTACCACCAAACAAAGGTGATTCTAATTGTCCTCCTCAGCTGAACTGAGAAACTTGAAGTCTACAGATGGTCTTTGTTGAATAGGAGATATTAAACCACTTTTTCCACTAGCTGATTTTCTATGAGGAGGACACATCATTGTTTTAGGGTGGAATTTTCAAAAATTTCTGCTTAACCTTTATCAGTTTTCACTTACTTGCTGACTGACTGTGCTGTCACAGAGCTTCATCCTGGATCCCATATTTTTGAGAAGACAGACAAGACTGGTTTTTTGCTAACACTATGCTCAGTGGTAGCTGAGATGTGCATGTAAAAATGAAGTGACTATTCTTGAAATTTACTCCTCTTTATTCTATTTTTATTTTCAGTGGAATTTGGCTGAAACTTTATTCCAATTATTTGCAACCAAAATGGAAAATGAAGTCTAAACAAACAGAAGCTGTTTCTTTGGGCCGTGCTGCTCTACATGATAAAAAGCCTGGGTACTGGAAGAAAGAATACATCTTCGAACAAACGTGTGCCTTCAAGACTAGAGTAATGCGACTCGTTAAATTTCTAGATCCTTACACAGGTCTTCCATGTAAAAACACAGAAGCTATGAAGTAAGCAATGCCTTGTCACAAAGATTTACTTCAGAACAATGTACAAAACATTAATGGCTTGGAGTAGTATAGAATTAGAGCTATAAAATGTATATCATAATGGAATGATACAATGATAATCTATAAATGACTGAAACTGAGTCGCAGTTAGTAGAAATGTAAAAATTCTGTTGAAAGCATAGTTTAAATTTTATCACTTTGAGAATTTGTTTTTAAACACTCCTCTCCCCTCTCAATTCCTAAATAACAGAGTCTCTGGCTTGAGTTGGATAATTGTTCTAAAGGACAAAAATGGAAAAGAACATGTAGTAGAGAATCCAAAACTATCATTTAAGGACACATCTGTTACCATACTTTGGTATGGTACAGACTGGCCATGCTTGGACATCCTGTCAACCCTAAAACTGTTTGGAGTTACACCATTGCTTCCTGACCAAAACAGACCTCCCAGCAAGAATGGGTGAGTTTTAATATAGGATTTTTGAGGATTTTTTGGGTGTAACTGATTGATAATATGTCTGTAGGACCTATCTGACATTTGTTTGATTCAATAAGTTAACCCTTCATTTGAAAGCCTCCCCGCAGTAGTTCTTTCTATGTTCTTCTCTTTGGTAGAGCTTTTTAGAGAGGAATAGTAGAAATAGTATAATCCAGCAAGCTATGGCATTAATTCATAGGTTAATTGGCATGTGATATGCAGGCTGATAGGTCCTGACTTGGAAAGCTGAATCTAAGCCCTAGAGCATGAAAGAAAAATGTAAATCTAGAAGACTTTATTGTGAGAAATTTAGCTTGGAAGAGTTAATCAGTATTTATGTGGCTACAGTCAGGTATTCTATGTTGTTAAAATTTATTTTCTGTCTGGTAGGTGTGTATATGAATTTAGGGAACTTGATGTTTAACTATGTGTGCAGTCTTCAGTACATGCATATGAAGTCACACAGTCCACAGCATGTCTCTTGTTTTTTAATTTACATGTGTACAGTGGTTTTTGTCATTATATTCTAAAAAATAAATGAAAAGTGTTTATTTGAGGTATTTGGTTGCTGTCAAGGAGTTTTGCCCACATCTGGGCCTGTGTGTATAGTAGGTACAGAGTCAGCTGCCTGCTTCTTACACAAAGCCCCTGGCCATAGAGCTCTGAAAAGAGGGAATTGGTCACCTACAAAACATCTGGTTCTTCAACCATAAGCAGAGTATATACTTATAAAACAAATAAATCAAGAGAAGCCTTTTGTATAAAGTTAACTGAACAAGTCTTGCAGTCAAATTATGTGGGAAATGTAGTTGTTTTACCGAGATGATGATTCATATGTAGAAAATAAAAAAGCTTGCAGGCAGTTGATGTGTTTATTTCACAGAGTTACAAGTTTTAGAAATTGTGACTAGAGATGAAGTCAGTGGTTTCACCAATTTCAGTATGTCATTGTTTAGACTATAAGGCAGTAGTGCAGGGACAGGCCTGATTGACTTAAAGATGGAAAAGGTTGATGTTGATCAAGAAGAAATGTTTTACTGTAAGGGTGGTGTGACACTGGAATGGGTTGTCCAGGGAGGTTGTGGATGCCCCATCCCAGACAGTGTTCAGTGTTTGATTGTAGGTGGTATTACAGTGATACTATGTGGAAGTCTAGGAACTGTTTTGAATATAGTAAGAGCCTGAGTCTGAAAAGGATTTGAGGAAGACTTCTTCATTCTGAGTAGGTAATGCAAACTCTTACTTACTGCCCTTTTTTAAAATGCATCATTAGTTAATAAGAGTGTTCATGAACTTATATTTAAGATTTTTTTGGAGCTAATGGCTTTAATTATAGGTAAAATATAGAAAAAAAATCTAAAAAAGGAAAGCTTCCTGTAGCACATACTTTTAATTTATTATATGTACAGTTTGATACTTTCCTTTGAATTTTGCTTCTCAGTGATTTCATCTAGTATCAATAGAGTATGAAAAACAAGTTATAAAGTAATTCCGTATCTTGAAAAATTGGGCAAGTACGTAAGTTCTTTTTTTAAGCATGTTTTAGAAGATCGTAGTGTTTTTTATTTCTTTTCTTGTTAGGGGTTGAGATCCTGCTAGTACACTGTGGTTGTTCAAATGTATGGTTTATGATTCTGCATGGCAAATGCTTTCAAAACCATTTTCATCATGTGCTGCTGGTCAGACTTTACAGTTAAAAATGAAATTAAACTGAACTTTTACATGAATAAGGAGACACAGCCTTTTTACTTCATTCTGTATGTTCTTTTCAAAGACCTCGTCGATTTTCCTTGATTGCTGAATACCCTCTTGGCAACCTGACTGAAAGTAGTGTCGCAGTTGGTGCTGATGAGCTTGTCCAGCTCTTCAGTCTGAGTCCAGGACTGTTAGTAGGAATTTGGAAGGTAAGATAACATTTTGTTTCTGTATTTTATTATGATTTGAATGAAAAAAAAAAAAAAAAAAGGCTTGTAGTTTGGGTTTGAGGAGGGCTTTTTTTTTTAATCTTCCTTTTTTTTCCCCTTTGGATTTTGAAAGATCTTGTCTAAACTAGTAACCACAAAACACATGTAGGGACAGTAAGTGGAAGATTTATTGTATCCTGAAGAGCTGTCACAGGAGTATATATACTTTTTTAAAAAATCCACTTCTAATTAAGAGATCAGTTATCTATCATTCCATATTAGATGCTGTGTTCAATTTTATTTATTTTACAGTCTTCACATGCCCAAGTTTGATATGCTCGAATAATTTTAAATGGAATGATTTGAGAAAAGAAGTGCTTCTTCCTCTGATTCATGCCATTACCTGCCCATGCCACTCAAAGTGATGAGTTCCCACATAGCAACTTAATTTTAATCTACATCACCAGGTAGCTGTATCCTGCTCCAGCAGCAGGAATGCTGTAAATGGTGCCCTTTTGGGGGTATTAAATTCTTGGTATTAAGAGTCTAGGTTAAGCAGTTAGCCTCTGTCGGGTAAGTGTAGACATGAATGTCTTTAGAGGGCAGTGCCGAACATCTGAAGTCGACTTCAGAAGGAATCTGCATCTTTGCATGGGATGCACTGGCACCTCTGTGTCTGCCTGTGGCTATGTAGGTCTGGGTGCTATGGAGGCCTGTTTCAGGTGTTCTGCTCTTGGTCTGAATTGAGAGGTGGTAGCCCTTTTTTCCTCCCCTCAGCCATGCTCTTGATGTAGACTTAGGTTATTTGGAACTTTCCTAAGGGAGGCTGTGAGCAGTTCCTCAAAGTTGTGTCTAATCTCCAGCTGCAAACATGCTGCCTCAAATGTACACAATCGCCAGAGGCAATGTTTAAAAGTGCAGAAGGACTATTTCTTTCACTCCTACTTAAAGGTAAGAGTGAAAATCCATTTCCTGGAAAACTTGAAAACCTGACTGGCATAAACCCATTATTGGTTGTTTCAGTCTGTGAAAATCTCTGCTAAGTGAACAGCCATTTCTCTCTTATCTTCAGACGTTTTGTAGATGGGTGCCCCTGTATTGTTGGCTCTCTGGTCTTGCTCATGCATTGGCCCCATCCATGCTCAGAAAGAGAGATCTTT
This sequence comes from Zosterops lateralis, assembly GCF_965231275.1. NCBI lineage: Eukaryota > Metazoa > Chordata > Aves > Passeriformes > Zosteropidae > Zosterops > Zosterops lateralis. The sequence continues at coordinate 407,507 of NW_028154612.1, forward strand.
CAGCACCTGGAAATGGTTCAGTCATAACCAAGTTTCACATCATTGTTAAGAATCGAGTGCCTCACTCCAGTATATTTTCCCTGCTTGCTTTTCTGAACAGCAGTTCTTATTCTCTGTGTAGGCAGAGTAATATGAGGTAGTTAAGTGTCAGTGGGTGTAATAATTGTAAATGCCACACGTCTTGTTTTTTGCACATATCTGCATAACAGAAACCAAGGGCAGGTTACGTGGGCCTTCTGGTATTTGGACAGAGAAAGACTGAGAAATTATGAGATTGATAGATCTCCCTAGTTAAATCTTTTATAGCTGTAATTTTGCACTTTGAAAATACAGGAGCAGTTAAAAAGCCAAAAGTTTGAATAGAGGATGTCATTTTCTGGTAACCTAGAGAGATGAAAACAGTAGTTGCCCACATTTCAGGAGAGTAATAGACTTCTGGCAGGGAATTATTTTCCTATTGACTTCTGTGTTTGGAAATGCAGGATTTAAAAAAATGCATTTAAAGAAAAAAAAAAACTTGATATCCTAGTATTGTGTTCTTGAAGTAAATATATACCTCTGTCTCTAGTTTTCGCATTGATGTTTTCTCTGTATAGACATCTGTAGAAGGTTATGTTTTTAATGTTTTCCTAGGACTAAATAGTCTGGTGAAGACATGTTTTTTACTTTGAAATTCACAGTTTCTATTGAATAATTCTGTATTCCTCACTGATGTTAGCCCTCTTTGGAAATAGTTCTTTACATGGGAAAATAATCTTGATGTTTCAGCAGTTGGGAGTAAGTGCAGTTTGATTTTGTTTAGGTATCTTTTTAAAAGTGGTTATTAGAAGCTAGGGGCAATTCTTGGAGCTCTCATAATTTTTGCCTAGACATAGGTAGTTTCCCTCTCTTTCCCTGTAATACAGAAATTCTGTAATCTTTTATATATATTCTGTACTCTTGTGAAAAAACAGTAAAGGTTTTAGGAGTCCAAGTATTAAAGCAAGCCATTACTAACATTATTACAGTAACTGGCAGAGTAATAAGCGGCAGCATTTATCTATGAATTTTAATGCTCAGAAAGACCTTGTGAAAAAAAGAATTTCCAGATAAAAATACATATACTTTAATTAACTTTTCAGGAGAAAAATGAAATTGCTTTTGTTATGGCGAATCTTCATTATAATCAACTTCTTGAGAGAAGCATTTTGGGTTCTGCTACTGTGTAAGTTTGGTTTTCCTTTGTGGGAAGTAAAGATAACCTTTTGAATAAAGCTTTGAGTTTTACAATTAAAATTGCCTGCTGGTAAGATGCTTATGTTTAGGCAGTAATTAACTATTCTTGTGTAATATAAACAACAGTTACAGTAAATACAAAAATGTAGAAGCATTTTCATACTAAAATATTGCCATCATTATGCTATTGTGGAGATAATTTAGTTAAAAAAGTGTACTAGTACTGGCTGTATTGAGAAAGTTAGAAATACACTGCCCATACTTTCTCCCTTTTCATAAGCAGTCTTTTTATTTCCTCTTCCTATCTGAAACAGTGATAGAAAAGAGGGAGACATTTCAGGAAGTAGAGAAGTAATCTTTGGCTGTGTAAGAGGGGAGAAAAATTCTGGTAAACTGGTGAGGTGCTTGCAATTATCTTTTAGTCCTATTCAGAGAGTAGCAGGGTTTCCTATTAAGTGTTTGTATATGTGTATATTGCAGTGTATAATGTAATACCTGTTTATACATTATAAACTGTTTAAAAATACAATTTTTTTTTTTTTTTTTTAGCTTTAGAACAGTATTTGGGGAATTTATTTGCCACTCCGCTTTCTAGTCAGATACTTTTGTATCTACCAGTAGTCTTAAATGCCCACTATAACTCAGTGTGGCTCTTCTCTCACAGAATGTAAGATTTAACACCTTCTCTCTTAGTACCAGATTGGATCCTGTGTAGAAGTTGCTCAGTTGCCTCTGGCATGTGGTCACTTCAGGTCATTTATGTGCAGTAGTTATTTAGTTAGGCACAGGCAAAATAATTTCAATATTTGCTATTTCAGAGAAGTCTCTAGAGCTAGTGGGCTTTTAGATTTGTAGTTAAGCTGATGCTTTTTTCTTTGTTGAAGACAAATCCGTGTTTTGAAGTTTAACAGATGTACCTTTTAAAGTTGACTGCCATATTTTCTCCCTTTGGCTGGGCTGAACAGCTGATCAGCAGTTTTAGACACTGTATTAGTTTAAAAGAAGTGTGATGAACTAGAGATGTTTGATTTCAAAACTGTCTTAAGATGACAGTCTCAGTGTAGGGCTGTATGTTACATCTCTATTAAGTCATGTTCCCCCTTGCTAAATTCTATTATTTTTCTTTTTTTCAAGTCAATATACTCCTCCACCTAATCAACCTTTACTGGATGATATTGACTCAGAGTATGGACTGCATGACTACAGCCTGCATCTTGACCTTCATGGCAGAACCTGCATGTACCTGTGTGGATCATTCAAGCGCCTCTTCTGCAGAAAACGTAAAGTTGACAGAACAATGATGTTTGTTTTAGAAATGATCCCTGTCTTTCCTTCTTGTATCCAGTTTCTCTCTTTTAAGGGGTGAAACTGAAATGGAATTTTAAGAGTAAGATGTCTGTTAGTTGTGTGGTTTCTTTATATCTGCATGGTGCTTTGTGTGGCATCCTAAGGCTGCTCTGTAAGAAGTCTGCCCATTGTTACATTTTTATAGTGTCAGGCCTGGGACTGAATTCTTCAGATTGTCAGGGTCTTTTCTTTTAGTTCTCTGCTGCATTAATAATGCGGTGGCATAGCTCTTGGTGCAGGCTGATGTTTCTTTCAGTTGTATTTTATAAAGGAGAGACAGTTTGTCCTCGTACAATTTGGAAGCTTATTTCTGTAGAATTCTCCTTGAGTATACTTTGGATGCACAGACAGATTGAAAATATAGATAAATTTGTAGAAGTTACTGTGAACTTTAAGATCTATAGGGTTTTTTTGGTGAGCTTGAGGTTGCCTGTTCTGGCATCTCGTCATTGTGTAGTAAACAATTTCAATCATTTTTTTTAACTGCTGCTTCATTCTGTTTTCAGCACTTCTTTCCATGAGACGTGATTGACCATCCCTGTTATTCTCATACAGCCCAAATTCATAATTGTACTGAGGTTTTGAAAAATACATGTGTGATCTCTCTTTTGACATAACTTCAGCATAAATTCCTACAGCTACATAGCTGTCTTTCTGTAAGCAGAGACAGATTAAAATATTAAAATTAGACATTGTCATGAATTTAATTTAGAATTAAGTACTGTAAATTAATTATTGCTCCCAAATAATTTTTTTTTGTATCGGCAGTAATTTTTTTTATCCACACTCCTGAGCAGTGCGGATTGCAGAACATGTTGTTTTTCGGTCAGTAGAGGGCACTGTTGTCAGACGTGAGCGCTTTTACCGGGCTACAGAATTTCCCCGTGATTTGGTTTGGTTTTTCTCGTTGGTGTTTGGTGATTCCAAGAGCTGTCATTTAGATGGCAGCCTTGTGCAGTGTGGAGTGTAGTAGTCCTTGAACCTGAAATATACCTGAAATACATTTTTCAGATTCCAGAAAAGTTGCAAGCTTAAACTAAATGAATAATTCTACGGCTAAAACTTCAGTGAAAGTCTATGCATGTAGCAAGAAATCTTACCTGAAGTGTTGTGTAGTACAAGAATCCTCTTTATATTATCAGAAAAAACCCCAAAACTTCTCAAAATTGGCAAGAGGATTGAGTTTTTGGAATTGTGTTGGTTGTTCTGGTTTAGCTGAATGTCATATTTTGTTTTCTAAAATGAAAATGTTATGCTCCTAGCAATACAGTTGCACAAGAAAAAGTATTATGTGGCATACTTCCTTTCTTGATACCACTTTCTTGCTGCTTAGAAGCTACTTCCACAAAAGATTAAGCTGATAAGCTGATCTTTATGCAAATTTTAGGAAATGTCCCTGAGCTACAGTTGTGATGCCATCTCACTTTGCAAGTTACAGAATCTGTTTTATGCTCACAAGTGTTTTCTGAATTACTGGTTTTGTGACCTTCAGCAGTGTGACAGCCACCAGATTCTGGTCTCACAGGACATCAGGCAGCTGAAGCCATGGTTCTGCAGACAATAAGCTCATTTGTCAACTTGTCCCTTCCATGTGCTCACACAATAATTCCTTGTGGAAAATGCTTGACTTCCTCCTGAAATGGTGTAGTGATGCAGCATATGGTTGTCTGCTGTCACATTTTTCATTCTAAGTTGTTGTTCATTTTTCTCATTTTGGTGAACATGGTGTTGCTGAATGTAGTGGCCAGGTTTGTCCAGACTGGTTGTGTTTGCTGGTTTGTGTTTTGGTTTTAGGCTCCCTTCTAATAATATTCTTTGTCCCTTCCTCTGGGAGGACTCTGAAGCATGGAAGTCTGCAATGTTCTTGTCTTGCTATTTTTGAAAGTTCTCTACTGAGTCCAGTTTTATTTTAAATTATAGACATGCCCATGGCAATTTCTACAACTTGAGGCACAGATCAGTTGTCAGCTATTATACTGTTCTTTTACTTATTTATTGGTTTTCATTAGGGAGCTCTAGGCCTTCCTAGGTTACCAGAGAATGCCCATTTGTATTTTGCAGAATAACTGATTTATTTGTTCAATATTAATATTTATCTGCTTTTTGTTAGTGTCTATTAGTATTGAGCTTCATTTTGCTACTCTGTTTGCAATTCTTTTTGCAGAATTCTTAATATTAAATTAAAAAAGTTATGTCACACTTCATTGAACCAAGTAGATGGAGTGTATATGGCTTCAGATTTTTTTTTCTGTTATTAATACTTACATTACAGTAATTAGCTGGTTTGCCACTGTTTGGGCTGGGGTTTAGCATTTTGTTTTATTCTCCTTTTCATGTAAACAGAATTGGCAATATGGTCTCACTGGCAGATAGTGTAGGGTGAATATGCTAAATACTTTGTAACTGAATTGAAAATATTTAGAAAACTTTCCTTGTTTTCAGGAAGGTATGACAGGCTTTTCTCCCAGAAGACTCCCAGAAGCTATGAATCCAGCTTCTTAATAAATACTTTTGAAGTGTATTTTTACCTAGGTTTTCAACTTTTTAAGCACAGCTTTGTACCCACATGGTAGTTTAAGCTTTGACTTTTCAATGTCATTTCTTGTTGATGTAAACTGATGTGATGTGCTTGCAAAATGTGAGAGTTGATTTTTGTGTATTTAGAGAGCTTTTAAGATTTGTTTGTAAAATTTCATATCAGGCTTTTGAAATGTTTTGCTTGACCTTGAAGATTGATTTGCAAGTTTAAATAACCGTTTCAGTGTCTTAAGGCTGGTTGTTGGCACCAGAATTAGTGTTAAGCACAGCTTTTCCTCTGAAAATACCAATCAAATGACAATTTGCAACAAAGGCTTGGTTAGCAAAACAAACTTCCTTGGCTTTTAGCTAAAATAAGTACTCCGGAACTATTGGTCTATTTGTTTCTTTCCCCTGAAGTTTGTCTACATGATATATGTTCTTTATTACCTTTACTTGGAAATATTTGTTCCCTATAACTTACTCTGCTGCTTTGCTGCTATGCGTGTCTTGCATAAACCAAGGACTAGAGATGTTATAAGGGGACAATGAAACAAAGTCTGGATCAGGCTGAAGAAAGCCCTGTCCAATTTGCTTTCTCTGTGTTTCTCTTCATATGTTTAACATAGCTTGTTCTGTCCTTTAATTTCATTTTCTTATGTGACTGGGGTGAGGAAGGGAAGACTTCAGTACTTAGCCTGCAGTTTTGCTGGCACTGCCTGCTGGATGCAGCCATTTAACTCACAGCCAGCCTTTCTGATGTTGCTTCTTCTGTCTGTGGCCTCATGCTGCTACTTCAGCTTGATCGAAGGAGAATCACAGGCAAAACACTTCCTTTTTCACTCTGTCACTTCCATCTTAAACCTCTGCAAGCCCCTTAGCTTGTTACCTTACCATCCAGGACCTGCTACTGGATCCTGACAGGCATTATATTCCTGGGAATTCCTTCTCGCCCTTCTCATTTGTCTCCTGCAAGTCCTAGATATTTTCTTTTTTGTACTGAGGTCTCTAGTGCTTTTGTTTTGCTCTTTTGAGAGAGAATCTCTTGTTCAAGGAAACTTGTCTAAGGGATGTCCTACCAAGAAATCTGCTTGTGTCATGTGATGCTTTTATTTTCACTTTTCTTTGTAGTCAGATTGTGTTCATTATAATGTTCCCAAACTTATAATTAGAATGTTGGAGTCCCTGGTTCCTCCTCTGATAGCAAAGGGAAAAAAAAAAAAAAAGTCAATCTCTTCTGAGAGAAGAGATACCAAAGAAATATGGATATACGTAGTAGTAAAAAAATCACAAATCATAGTAGTTCTGCCAAAAAAACCCCAAGAACCAGGAGTTTTGGAAAGCTACTTTAAAAAAAGTTAAATTCATAATTTAAAAACTTGATTCAAATCAAATCATAATGCATGTCAATTTAAATGATGCAATATCCTTTCTAAGGAGAAATTGTTACCTGTATACCCTTTTTATTGGGTTGAGTTTCCAGTTAGAGATGGAAGTGTTGAATATGAAATTTACTCCTTGCATCCTTGTGTAAGTTCTTTAGGTGCCATTCCTATTTTTATGCTAAAAAATACAAAAGAATTTTTAGCTGCTATTTCTGCTGTGGATCACAGAATCAAACTTCGAACTGCAACTTAATTCCTCTATGAAGTGCTTGATATTTAGCTGTTGGTGTATGGCAGGGTTTCTTATTGGTGAGTGAGATGAAAAAGACATGAAAAGGAGAACATTTACAGCGTACTTGGACTGAATTTGATTTATACTGCTGTAATGTTGTATATTGTTTATATTTTCAGGTGACATTGAAAATGGATACCTGAGGCTCAGAGTTGTAAACTTGAAGGATAATAGGAAGCACTTTCCTATTACTGGGACACTTGGCATATGCTGGGAAACAGATGTGTTTAAAGGCAATGTAAAGGTCAGAAATATTTTTTTGTTTGTGGAAATGCTTATCTCAAAACAGAATTATGTTTGTGCATCTTAAATATGCTAATTTTAAAACAATTTTTTGATACGTAGAAGGTGTCTGTTACTAGACAAAGACCTGTGTTCCAATATTTTAAAAAATAAGTGAATTTTGAGGAAAAACATTTTCTGCTTTCTCTCATAGTGTGTGGATTGCATGCTAGACTCATTCATGTAATGTGTGTTATCACTCCAGTGCTTTCCACTCAGCAAAGATGCTGTGGCTGACCAGCCTTGCTTGTAAATGCTGGACAAAAAAAAAAAAAAAAAAAGAAAAAATACTGCAGATGTACTTTTTGTGAGGGCTTTTTTTGGGTTTGATGTGAGGGTGGGTTGGTTTTTTTGTTTTGTTTTGTGGTTTTTTGTTTGTTTTGGGTTGGTTGGTTGGTTGGGGTTTGTTTGTGAGCAATAAGCCTTGAACCTCTGGGGAAATACTCTGCAGTTCTGTGGTGTGTATGCAGTGAAAGTTAGGAACTGCTGGGGAATGTTAAAATGCCAGTGGCCACAGGGAGAAACTACAGACCACATCCACACAGTCAGCACCTAGCTCCAGTCAGGTACATCAGTCAGCTGGATTAACTTTTTATTTTTTTAGAGGAATGCTCACACATTCTGTTGGATAAAATTCCTGAAAGAGTTACTTCAAACAAAGCTTCAGATTATTTCTGTACCTTTTGCAATAGTGGTGAAGGCACATATTTTTAAATGTACTTTATCGGCGTGAATGTTTCAGAAGTTGTAAAAATTCTGATGAATGTAGTTTAAGCACTACTGAAAAATCACTTAGTTCAACACTTGATTTCAAATTTGGCACGTCTTTTGAAAAGACCCTCAAAATTAATAAAACTGCTGTTTCTGCCAATCATGTATAGATGTGGAATGAAATATTGTTTGATAAGGTGAGACTTTTTTACTGAGGCATGTGTTGACAAAACAAGGGACAATATTTTTAAACTGAAAGAGGGTAGATTTAAATTGGACATTGACAAAAAAAGGCAAAAAAATTCTTTCGCCCATGATGAGCATGGTGAGGCAGGGGAGTTGGAATTAGATGACTTATGTAAGTCCCTTCTAACCCAAATCATTCTGTGATTTTAACCCGAGTCTAATCTGTGATTCAGCTGCTTGGCAGGATTTTTTTTTTCCATGAAAATACTCCTGAGTAGTATATAAGAATTTAGGAAGTTATCTGACAGAGGAAACAGCTGTGGCTGTAGTCTTTAGTTTTTCAGTTTTAGTCTCCCTCCTATGTGCATACGGCATAAATTATATTGAGTGTTTGTTTCTACGACAAAATAAAGAATACAATTTTTTTAAATGCCTCATTTTGGGGTGACAGATAGAATTTGTCAGCATATAGCCATGGGTTGAATTCACTGTGGTCTTTACCATAAGTGTCTAAAATTCTTAAAATGTGTGGAGGCCGAATAACATCAGCCACAGAAGTAGGACATTCCACTACTTGGAATTTATTTGAATTTTGTTTAATACTCTTAAGGAAAACCAAAAAACCCAAAAGCTTTCTTGGCACTTCTGGGTTTTTTAGTAAAAAATTTAATTGCTGAAGTACAGATAGTTGGAAATTGTCATGGCTTAGGAATGGTATTCTCCAATTTAATGTTCTCACTGTAACCACTCCAAATCACACTCTCTACTGGCTCTCTCCCCTTCCTCTGCCCTGTGCTGAGCTGGAGGGGAGAACTGGAGGCACAAAGGTAAAGGTCAAGGTTGAGATAAGAGCAGTTTACTGGAAACAGCAATGGGAGAAGAAAATGGAGAGTAGCAGCAACAAAATTAATAATAAGAAGGTACAAGAGAGGCGAGTGATTAACATGCAAACATGCATGTGAAGGGAGGAACTCAACCTGACCATGCCACAATAGCCTGACTGAGAAGAAAACCTTTTCCTTGCTCCTGGAAATGAGATGAGGTGGTATAGAACAATGTCACTGTGTTAGCCATGCTACCTCCTGGCTGCTGCAAAAATTAACCTGATCCTGACTAGAACCAGGAAGGAAATGCATGGAAACCTCACCATCCCACCACCCAACACCATCCCACTTTACATTTTGTAATTGGCCTTATATATGCAAGTTGTCAGACCAGAAAATTGTAATTCTTTCTGGTTTCCAGTGATTCTGTAGCTCATATAAGTTTATGATACCATCATTATCAGGTTTGGTTTGAATTTTGTATTTTCAGCATAGTCTGCATTAAAAGGCTTAGGGAAACTGTGTGTATCATACTGCCTCATGTTTGTGCCATCTGCCCTTATGTTGTTTGATTGAAGTAAAGTAATAGTGAAAGCAATGTTAGAGCAACAGAAACACAACTATGTAGTACAGAGAAATAAAGCATTCCAAATGAATTTTTTTGGCATGGAATATGTTGGTTTTGGTTTATTTCTGCTTTTGGACCACAGATACAACATAATTAAGATAATTTGATTCATTTAGTGATTCAGAACTCAAGAGAATAAGGAACAGCTGATACTAACCATGACAGACAACTCCTGTGCTTCTAAGGGATATGGGAAACTATCAGTTTGCAAAGACAAAAGAATTGGCATTAACATTTTTAAATTATCTAGTTGTGTAATCTTGTAAAGAAATATTTTCAAGAATTTGTAAGAGGAGGAATTACATCAGGATTATTACTATTACCTTTTTGGGAACTGAAGCTGTGAGCCTTTCAAAAAGTACTGTATACAGCTGGCTTGGAAGGGTAATTTTGTGTGCTCTGCCTTGAGTGGTCCCTGAGTATCTTTGCAAACATTGCTACATTCACACAAGTTTAGCAACTGACATTAAGCTTAGGTTGCTTACTCATATTGAAGGGACTATAATCATTTGAATGGTAAAGTAACTAATAATTGAGAAAAACAGATGTTAAGGGCTGAAAAACGTTCAAGAAATAATGTCTGATTTGGTTTGGCAGTGGTACCTTCTGTACTGCAGTGTTTCATGTCTGTGGGTTGCAATTTTGATTTCTGTAGAAAACCTCTAAGTAAGTATTTCTTGCAATAGGTCAGTGAACCATTATCAATTTTATTTTGAGGTTTTAACCTTTGTACAAAACCCTCTGAACCCTTTATATTTCTTCTAACATCAGGGACAGATCTACTTACTGGGCCATGGGGAAATAATCTCTTCTGCTTGTGTTTGTAGGACTGCTTTGTGATGGATCTGACTCTCTTGGATGAAACTGGAAAGCCCTTCTGGTGTTTTAGTGCTCCAGTCCACATGGGATTGTCTACCAAGTCATCTGGCCTTTATGACTACATGGGTCATATTTATACTGCAGACTATGCAGATTCAGAGGGTAAAGTCTGTGTTGAGTTTGTGTGGTTGGAAGAAACCAAGGAATATATTGTGGTCAGTTTGGTGCTTTATGTAAGCACCAAAAAGGTAAATAGCTGGTATGGAACAAATTACTGACTTAATTAGGTCACTAATTTCCTTGCTTTAAAAACCAAACAAACAACCCTCCCACAATAAAAAAAAACACAAACTGATATTTAAGATTGACACCAACGAGCAAGACTGCAAATTTTCCAGTAATAAGCGCAATTGCCTAAATTTTTTTAATAGGCAACTGAGGGATCAAAGAGACATATTGATTTATGTGAGAGGCTTTCTTCTCTGTTGAACATTAGTATGTTTCTCGCTGGCTATATTTAAATTATTTTTAGGAAGATTTTTCTTTATAGACACATGTTACTGTCATTAAGGAATTGCTTCTTTTGAGAGCCATACGGTGGAGATGCCTTACCTTACATAAGCTGCACTGGTTTTGAGAACGTTGACTTTTAATGCTTAGTAATAAAACAGCATGTGTGCTGTTTGCTCCAGGTTTGTTGGAGTATTACTGGTAAATTACAGGCTTTGTTAAATGCTTTTTCCAGAAAAACGTCACTTAAATATATTTTAGTAAAAGATTGAAAGGGTAGATGGGAAGTCAGGTTTGAAAAATATGTCAGTCAAGGCATTTGTTAAGGAAGTAATGTGTAAAACCTATTTATGACGTTTCTTTAAATTCCTGTTTGTTCTGTTTTCCCATGTTCTAACCTTGTCTGATTTGAGCCTAGATACTTGCCTCACATATTGGCCTATGAGTAAGTGTCCCAATTATAAGCTAACCTCAGCTGGTGTCTGTTCATACTGAATTTATGTAACATCCAGTTGTTTTGGAAACAATGTATATCTGATAGTTTATCTAACAATATGAATACAATTGAAAATTGAATATATGTGCCTGGTCTTTCCAGTTCCTTGGAGTAAGTTTAGGATCAAATTTTCTACTTCCTGTATTTAAAAAACAAAACCAAAAAAAACCAAAAAAAACCCAAAAAACAAAACAAACAAACAAACAAAACAAAACAAAACAAAACAAAAAAAAAAAAAAAAAAAAAAAAAAAAAAAAACGCCAAAACAAAAAAAAAAAAAAAAATTACACGATACTGAGAGTCCAATGTCATTACCTGTCAGGGACAATTACATAGCTGACTGCTCTGACTTTATTATGGTAATGATTTCCTTAAAAATAAATACTCTTTATTTGTTTACATACGTTAATTGGTTTGTACAATGTTTATATGTAAGCATGTCTTCCATGCTACAGAGGTAGACAGATGTTACAGCCACAGAGTTGTATGTTAATTTGACTTTCAAAGGCAATAAGCTGAGGCTGTTACCGTTCTAGTTCACCTTGTTAACTTTACCCAAAGAGACAGTGGAAATGTTTCTACCTTTGGTCGTTAGCCAGAACAAGAATGATCAGCTGCATTTTGTCGTCTTTCTTACTGGATGCTTCTCGGGGTTTCAATCCGGTTGTTTCCTCACCCGAGATTCCAAGGCTGGCTGGTGGTTCGTGTGGGCACGAAGGGAGTGATTTTCCCTCTGGACCTCTGAAGGATTTAGGGTCTGTTGTCTGACTCTGTGTCCCTGTGTTCTGTGCTGAGCTCGGTGCTCGGTGTTCGGCGCGAGAATGATGAGGAGTCTCAAGGTCTTGCTTTTCTGGTTTCTCGCGTTGTTTATTAGTTCTTATCTTACAATTCTCTGTGTCCGGCCATGGTGTTCTCAGCAGCTCGGACACAAGGCGACTCCCCCCTGTGATGGGAGGTCGCTACCTCTTATACAGATAACTACGTACCCATTGTTTACAATTCTGTGCCAATGTCTATCACCTATACTAACACGGTCATTTCTACTTTGATCCAATCCACTGAAACTATTTTGTGCCCACGTCACTGCAGAAGATGGATGCCAAGGGAGAAGAAGAAGAACCCAGGGCACTGCCCTAAAATCACCATCTTGTCCCTTTGCATCTACATTCTAAAAATCCATAACTACAAAATCTTCTGCACAGTGATAACTACACTACTCTCAGTAACACCTTTGTGACTTGCAATTCTTCTCTCTGTTGGATGTTTTTCTCATGGACCAAAATCAAAGCCTGTGTCTTCCTGGGCTCTGTGCCAGGCAAATCCCCCTGCACAGACCCCAGACCCTCTTTTTTGGGTCCCAGGCCTCTCTACCGAGGTCTGTGACTTCCCAGGGCGCCCAGAGGGATGCCCTGGACTCCAACATCTCCCCCCTTTGTTTTCACCAAAAAACACCTCTTTGGCTGCTTTGCCATATGCATTAAAGCAAACACAACTTCATCATGAGAAGAATTACAAGTCTCAATAAAATACATACAATTTTTTTCAAAATTTTCTTCCACAACCGTGAAAGGTTGAAGAAATCAAACATGCCATTCATCTGTGATCTGGTTTCTTCTCTGAGTTTGTTCACTCCATTTCCCAACCGCTCTGTGCTCTCGTGAATTGATTCTGAACCATCTGACAAATTCATGCAATACAGAAGGAAAAGAAAACGCAAGATATAAGTCCTTGCACGCAGAATGAAAGATGTCTGCAGTCTTGACACTGGTTCACATCTGCATGCTCTCTCCTCTACTCTTGAAGCCGTCAGAGCTTCTGCGCTTGACATGATTTCCACACTCTTTGCAGAAATTCACTTGTGTTCTGTATCTGCAGAAACAAAAGCTACTTCTTTGCCATAGGTTAGTTAAAACTGTACTTTGATGGAAAATGCACAACTCTTGTTAAAACCTGAAATCCATCAGGAAAAGTTTCACATGCAACATCTGTGCTTGTTGATGAACACATCTCTCCTCTAGTTAAAGCCAAAGTGTGGCCAAAACCCTGGCCTTATCTAGAGTGATATCCTTTAATACAGTTTTGGAACAAAGCTCTTAACAACAACAATTATGAAATGCTTAAACAACTAAAGAACATAAAGGAGAATTTTGAAATGTATCATGATACAATTAACAATACTTATTACTTAAAACTTATTATCTTAAACTTATCTTATTTTACCAACTTATCTTACTTATTACCTTATTATTTTAACTTATTTATTATCTTAACTTTCACTTACTTAACTTAAAACTTAACTTATCTTAAAACTTATTCTCTTAACTTATTTATCTTAAAACTTATTTAGCTTAATATAAAATACATTTAAAATTTACATACAATAAAACTTTAAATTTATAAAATATAAATCTATCACTTAAACTTTATCAATCCTTATCTTAAATTCAACTTTACTTACTTAACAAATCTTAAAACCACATAGAAATCCCTTCTAATGTCAATACAATACTAAAACACAAATCAACTTGGATCCAAATACATCAACACTATAATCAAAAATCCTTTTCCATGTCATGACAATAAGTCTTTTGCTCCTGATCATGCAGCTGCTTTGCAAACATCCAATGATTTCCAGATCTCTGCTTCTGAATTCACAAAACCTGTAACTTTAATTGAATTCTTATTTTGCCTGAATGCAGCCCCTCCTAACCCCGAGGGTTACTGCCTTCCCCGGCATCCCTCCCTCTTCTGGATGAGGAGTGGAGACTTTAAAACTCTAAGAAAAGGGTAAACCCAGCACGTAGCCGAAGGATAAATGAAGAAAGGGTGTGTGCAGTGGATTCAAGGGAAACTTGGCTACCTTTTGCTGAAAGGAAAACTTGAGGGAACTGGACTGACAATGTCAAAGTGCCGCTTGTGGGCGGGGTCAGGCTCTGCAGCACTCGCTCTGAGGGGGTGGCGCCTTGGAGAAACTCTCCGCCCTGGCCACGCCTCCTCCCTGCTTGCTCTGCCTTTGCCTGCCCCGGTCCTGCCTGCGCTGGCACCACCTGCCTCGGCACTGCCTGTGCCGCCCCGGCGCTGCCCGCGTCTCGCTCTCTGTCGGGGTTTGTCCCGCCTGGAGCGATCCCACTGCTCCAGCTGCATCCCACTTGCTCTCTGCCTGCCGCAAGGCCTTCTGGGATTTGTAGTTTCTAGCTTTGCACTTGCGCCGTCCATCTTGGCTCTGTCACTGCGCATGCACCAACCGCAAGGCTTTCTGGGGTTTGTAGTTTCCAACTCTGTACTTTCTCTGCCTGTTCCGGCTCCTCACTCGCGCTCCGCGACACAGGCCCTGCTCCGCCCGCGCCGCCCCCGCAGCCCGCGCTGTCCCGACACGGGGCACTCCCCGGCCGCCCCCAGTCGCGATCGCTTTCGCGCGCACACGCCGCAGTGTTATCTCTCACCACTGACGCGATCTGGGCTTGTTTTCCCTGTTTTCCTGGTGTCTCCTCCACTCCCCCTTCCCCCCTCTCTCTGTCTGTCCCTGCGCTGAAGGGGAAAGGGCAGTGGAAAACTTTCAGGCTGTGTCTGAACGCGCTGTGTCTGAGGGGGGCTGCAAAGACTACTGGATGCACTTTGTCTCACCTCTCCCTCCCCCACTGCTGCGGCAAGTGTCCCGTGCTCACGGAACACGCCTCGAAAACAAGCATGTCCTTATCTCGGGATGGATTAGAAGTTTTGACTTTCCCGAGACGAATTTCTGGGACTGAATTCCTGAGGACTGTGGCGAACCCAGGGAAAGTTGATGACTTTTCTGTGCTAAACTCAAGGAGATCTGCTGACTCCCCTGTCTCGAGGGTTTTTTTACCTCCCTGCGGTAATCCTGAGGGTGCTGGTATCTCTCCTTTCCTATTAAAACTCAGAGGAGGCTGATGGCTCTCCCCTTCCCCACCTCCTGTAAGAGGTGTATGAGACCCGTCTGCTGATAACAGACGACAGGACCTGCCTGGCTGCCGGCCAGCAAAAGAACCCGCTGCTCGCTGCTGGCCACAGACAAACCCCGTGCTGGCTGCAGGCCAGCTGGTAAAGTGTTTCTTCCTCCCTCCCCGCTACACTGCTGCTGCACGGAGAAGGTTTTTCCCTTATTTTTCCCGGGAGAGGGTCTCCTCCCGTGTTCTAAATTTAACTGTTCTTACCAAAATCGAAGAATGCAGTGCAGGTGTTCTCAAATTCAGTTCGGAGGTTTCCTGATCACCGACCTGCAGATTTCAGGAGATGAGTCCTGGGCCCTTGGGACTCGTCGGTCCGAGGTGAATTTGCAATCCGCTGCCGTCTCTGGTTAGAGATTTCTTCCCCTGTCTTCTCAGCTTGTCTTCTTTCCTTCAGAGGTCTTGCTGTGTCCACTGGAAAGCACCGATTCTGCCCACACCGGTGTCCATTCGTGCCCGTTCATGCCCATCCATGTGCCCACTCGTGTGCCCACCCAGGGACGCCAATTCTCGGGGTTTAATCCGGTTGTTTCCTCACCCGAGATTCCAAGGCTGGCTGGTGGTTCGTGTGGGCACGAAGGGAGTGATTTTCCCTCTTGACCTCTGAAGGATTTAGGGTCTGCTGTCTGACTCTGTGTCCCTGTGTTCTGTGCTGAGCTCGGTGCTCGGTGTTCGGCGCGAGAATGATGAGGAGTCTCAAGGTCTTGCTTTTCTGGTTTCTCGCGTTGTTTATTAGTTCTTATCTTACAATTCTCTGTGTCCGGCCATGGTGTTCTCAGCAGCTCGGACACAAGGCGACTCCCCCCTGTGATGGGAGGTCGCTACCTCTTATACAGATAACTACGTACCCATTGTTTACAATTCTGTGCCAATGCCTATCACCTATACTAACAGGGTCATGTCTACTTTGATCCAATCCACTGAAACTATTTTGTGCCCACGTCACTGCAGAAGATGGATGCCAAGGGAGAAGAAGAAGAACCCAGGGCACCGCCCTAAAATCACCATCTTGTCCCTTTGCATCTACATTCTAAAAATCCATAACTACAAAATCTTCTGCACAGTGATAACTACACTACTCTCAGTAACACCTTTGTGACTTGCAATTCTTCTCTCTGTTGGATGTTTTTCTCATGGACCAAAATCAAAGCCTGTGTCTTCCTGGGCTCTGTGCCAGGCAAATCCCCCTGCACAGACCCCAGACCCTCTTTTTTGGGTCCCAGGCCTCTCTACCGAGGTCTGTGACTTCCCAGGGCGCCCAGAGGGATGCCCTGGACTCCAACAGATGCTGATGGGAACAGGGATCCCTTGAAGTGATATAAAGGTTTTAACATGTGGGCTGGGTGTGATGAATGCCAGAACGACGGACACTGAAAGTGATCTGCACAGACAAGCAGCCAGTCTGGATATTTGGTTTTGCCCAAATTTAACGTTTGAGATACCAGTTTTAGCAAGGAAATGGTAGCTCAGTCCTAAAGTTTTCTTAGGCATTGGCCTTCCTGCTAAGCTTGTAAACAAAAATGTAGAATTATTCTGGCTATATTGTTCCTTTGAAATGTGCAAGTATGTTCTCTTCCCTGCTGTGAAGCTATCAAAGTCAATGGGCACCCAGCAGCCATCAAATGGTGAGAGGTCTGTCACTGTTCATTCCAGCTGAATTTTTATTGTATTGCCAATGTTTCTGGGTTTAGAGGTTTTTTAATAAAAGTAAAATACTTCCTTTAATAAGCAATTTCAATTTATAAAGTATTTGAGTATTTTATACAATTGAATGTTTTATAGAAAATTCTGGCATCACTATTGGAAGTGAAAAAAGAGAATGTGCTGTCCCTACCCCTGACAGGCTAATCTAGTAGCCTGAAAGCTTACTAACTGAATTGATTGGGATGAGAATAAGTCTTTAGCAGCTCTGTCAACCTAAAAGGTGATACAAGGCAGAGCAGTTTCCTCAGGTTATTGCTGGGCTGGCTTATTTCTGCTGTTCAACAACGTGTATTCAGCAAAACCCAGGCAAACTGTTCCAAGATCTTAAAAAATGGACCCAACTGTTGCAGAGCTATTCTCCTGTATCTTCACTGACTATAATTATATGAAGGATGAAGGATGTGTCCTGAAACAGGCCTCAGATGGACCTAAACTTGATACCATATTTATGCCACTTCTTTGATTTCAGTTGGTTTTAACTTGCACAAATTCAGTAGGTACCACCTGTATGATCAAACCTAGTAAGTTACATATGCCTTAACTGAAGCTTCCATTTCTTCAATTTGCATCTTCTTTTCATTATATATGTAAGGATATACACTCCACAACCTCCACAAAGGATAAGAACCTCCACAGAGGAAAGGGTTTACATTAGGTCAACTGCAGTGGTCCGTTTCATGAAAGAAAGCATCTCTTCCAAAAACTGATGCTTTGATAAAATCATCTAGTCTTCTAAGTTCCTTTTTATATACCTGGTACAAAAGGTGATAAGAGTGAGTTGCACTCTACAGTAAAAGATTCTTGTTGTATAAAAGACAATTATTAGAACAAGCAGGAAAGATGGAAACACCAGTTGAAATCTGGTCATGTCACAACTGGTTGTGACAATAAGCCTTATAGCACGTTTTTTCTTTAATGCCTCAGGATTTCTTGCAGCTGCTTTTAATAATTTTGTGTTATGTACTGAAGACAGAACAATGTGTTTGTTGTAGTTTTATCCTTTATACAAGTAGTAAGACAATTTCTGTGAGAGGAAGTATGAACACCTGCAGTTAAAGATTTTACTTGTATCTGTACACTTCAGGTACCAACTCATCCAATTAAAAATAGAGCAGCCCCTACCAACATCTAAATGTGTATGTTTAAGTACTCTGCAACAGATAGAAATGTGATATTTTTAGAAGGTGATTTGCATGGTTGGCAAGCATATAAACAGTACTTATGTTTATTTTAGTGCAAATATAATAGTGCTCATTTAACATAAGGAGTTTAAATTGCATTGAAAAGGAATCAGTGTGAAAGAGTGATTTAGTGAAAGGGCTTTCATTAGATTATTGTAACAGTAAAGGAGTTGTCATTTAATAGAGTTACATCTAAATGTTAATCCTGCCATTTATCCTTGTTTTGCCAGATGTCTACTGTGTACCTAAATGCTTTTGTATTCTTTTTTTTTACAAAAATATTTTTAGGAGGTGTTTCTAAAGAGAAAATGTCTTCAATGAGCAATTCATTAATATTTTTTGGCATTTAATGTGATCTTCCATTGATACAAGCTGGAACTGTTGGTTTATATCATCTGAACAATTGTCTTTAATTTTAAGAGCGCACTCTGGAATCAGAGTGTTCTTTACTGCAGTTGGCTTACTATAGTGGGAAGCTAATGGCAGCTGTATATTCTGAAGTCTTTGTAGCATAGGCAAGTAATCGCAGTATTTTTCTTCCAACTGGCCTTTCAGTTGCTTTGTTTTTTCTTCCCTTTTTTTGCAATTGCTTTTATAATACATTTCAGTTCCAATGTGCTTTTTGGTACCTTTGATTTAATGTGGAAAGCAACTGTATGGTGGATAGTTGCATTGACTTTGCTTTTCCCTGCTTGGCCTCTCTCCCTCTTTAGCAAGTGTGTTTTGATTTGCATTCATCTCACTTCGTGTTTAGGTATAGTCTTGATTTTGTTGAAATCAACACCATGTTTTGTTCTCATTGTCAGTTCTTGCCTCAAAAAGCAAGTACATATCTTTTTTTTTTTTTTTTTTTTTTTTTTTTTTTTTTTTTTTTTTTTTTCCCCCCAGGTACATGGCTACCTGATACTAGGGATTGGGTGCTCAACAGAAATTCTGGAACAGGATACCATCGGCTGAAATGCTTTAATTCTGTTTCACATTAAGAACCTAGGCAAGTGATCAAGTTTTATATGTTAGGTATATTTGAATGATTTACTGCCTGGCAACAGTTATGTAGTAGCCTACCTTGTATTTACCAGACTGTTCAATGTATTCAAACAGTTGGAAGGAGATTTAGGTAAAAGCATTTGGTCTTTTGCCTTTGTTGTGTATTATTATGGCTCAGTTGATCTGCTGTATCTAAGTTTTGATAACTGGATCTGAGCTCAAAAGTAATTGCATTAGAAACTGTACAGAAAAATAGTGTTTCAAGAAGTTAAAATGAGAACAAGTGATGTGTTTTAATGTCTGTTTGTGTGTAGTGAGTTGGAAGGACATTAGTATGAAAAGTTAATTCCTGTCTCTTGCATCCATCATAAATTAGAGGGAGAAATGGTGGCAACAAGGATGACTAGGGAGTTGAGTGTGGTGAGGAATTTAGCATTCTGAATGTCAAAGCACTGCTTATTCTATTCTTTCTCAGACTCTAAAATGGCTTAAATTTTTTTTCTCAGTCTGTGCCTCTAAAAATGTTACTGAAAAAGGAGTAATGACACTTTGCATTAATGCCACTCCAGTTGTAGAAGGGTTTGTAATGAAGTTTAAAACTGTAAGGCTTTTAAATATATTGAAGAAAATTAAAATGGAAGTTATTTTTCTGGGTTTAAGTTGAAGAGAGATGAACCTATTGAAGGGAAATGTGCTTCTGAGTCAGACACTGATCATCTCTTGATAGGTGGAATTACTTTTGTTCTGCATATAAGCCACTTAGAATATGTGTTTACAATTATTTCCATCCTGAATGAGTCATAAAGTTAAATTCAGCTGTCTTGATGAAATGTTACCCTAAAAATGCAAGGTAGAGAAAAATATGTAATCATCCTGTTATGCCCTGTTTATTCACTGAAATACTATAAAACAGTTTAATCTGCAGGGATTGGAAAGTATTTAACCATTGAACAAAAGATACCACCATTAAACCCCTCAAGCTAATGCAAATGCTTAGCATATCAGAGCTCAGAATCATCAATATCTCCTCTGTACCAAAGAAACAATATACTTAGAAATAGGGCAGAAAACCCCCTCTTGATTATTGTAATAAGTTAGCTGAGACTCCATTTTCTTCATGTGGGAAAGGACAATTCTTTATTCACATCACTTATTTCATACAGTTTTCACAGACCTCGTGTGCAACACCTGTTGGCTGGTTGTTTTCTTACTACATTTCTTGGTCAGAAGGTGATTTGTGTGTACATGCTAAGATTCAGGTTGTTTACTTTTTTCCTTTATCTGTTTCCTCATGGAACAGATCTTATTGCTTACACAGATGCACTTACTTTGCAACCCAATAATACGTAGTCGTGTTAAAGAACTTTTCATACCAAGATTGTTTTCTAGTGGGAACTTGAAAATTGCCTAATTACAATTAGAAGAGATGACAGGCTAGCTATTAATTTAATAGAGCAGGCCTGATTTTATGAAGCCTTTCTTTTATAGTTCTTCTACCTCTCAGAACACTTGATGTTTGGAAGAATCTGAAAATAAAGATTATAGATTAAAACAAAACAAAACAAAACAAACCACCAAAAAAACCAAAACAAACCAAAACAAAAAAACCCTCAAAGCCTTAGTATACTGAAAACTCTCCATGTTTGGAAAAACCTGGAAATAATGAAGTTAGCTATTCTTATTTGTGATTGTCAGTGCTGCTTTGTTCGTTGTTTTCTCATTTGTTTTTGATACCTTGGTTTACAAATTCACCTTTTCTGATAGAAATGTGCAAAGACAGGTGCACATGTGTACCTGGTGAAAATGTTCAAGAAAAACTTTGAAAGAATAGTAAAGTACTCTGTAACTAAAAAAAATTTATTCTGGGCTTGCTACCTGGATGAGATGGTAAATAAAACAAATTTTTTGAGAAAAAACCCTCATCAGCGCAACTATACCACATGTCCACCATGCTTTGTTCTAATGACATGTATATAAGGATCTTAAAATTTCAGTTTTAATTCTACTGCAGCGTAATTAATGGAATACTTGTGTGTGAGGAAAGGCAGAACTTTGTAAGACTAGTCTTCTGCCATCCTGAAGAGACATGTAATGAACAAGTAATGGTGTAATACAATTACTTAGTAATTTTTTAATTTCAAGTTTTGCACCTGCTTTCACATATTTTAGGACACATGGTAAAGACTGAATTGGAAATAAGACTGTCTTTAAAAAACAGTAGAAGTAATTGATAGTGTGCTCTTTTTTAGAAACTCAGAATTTCATGTTTGCAACTTACATACTCAAAGCATAAGCAGAAGGCAGTTATTTTAGCCTTCAATTTTCACTAGTTTTTGTAACTATGTAAGAATTTGTGGAGCACACGGATTCTTACCCATATTCCTCAGTATTTCTGAAGGATCATAACTGGAGTCCCAATCATAAGGACTGGGACTCCAGTTTCATGCAGCTGGAGACTTCTGTCTGTGGGTTGGTTACCTCTGTCTGTGGGTTGGTTTAGGGTATTCTTTTTGATTGAGGTGGTAGTTAACCTATTTGTTGTTAAACAGTATGTGATCAAGTTTGCTGCATTATTTTATGCAGCTCTGTTCTGTTAAGAGCCAACCTGCAGTGAATTCTTTCTAAAAAACATGGATTCAGAATGTATCCATTACTGATAAGTACATTGCCTCATTCTCATTAGCCAGCAAGCAGAACTGGAAAAAAACTGTCACAAAGTTTATCACTTTCGAGAGGCAGAAGCTTTTTTCTGGCGTCTCCCCACAATCACTGTTTGCAAGTAGAGCATAATTGCTGATGTATGTGGGGCTTTCCATTTTAGCTACTCGGTGCACTTATATGTGGAATTTAAATTTACAGTCACAGAGCTCTCCTTTATTTCTTCTGTTATGCCTTGGTCCCTCATTTTGCACCTGCAGTGATTTTGTGCAAATTGTGTACTGTGATATTACAGTGCAAAGAGGAAAATGTCTGCAAATTTTGAAATCCAAAGAGAGTCCCATCTGCAAGTCAGACTGCACATCCATATTTGTGTTACATGGGACATTTATTCCAGGATTTATTAAAACTGGAGTCTTGGTTGGAGCTTTAGCTTAGCTCTTTATGTTTATTCCTACTAATTCAGCAGTAAGGATTTCCAGTGTAGATGCCCTTTATAATGGCCTATCTCTGTGAGAGCTCAAATAAATTGTCTTGAAGTGAAGCTGGAAAAATTACATTCAGGAAGAAGAAGCTTAAAATTTTTGATTTGTGTTGATAGTTTTGTCTTGACTGTTGAAAATTCTATTTAAGCAAATGGTTTGTTTCCAAATAATACATGGATAGCCAAATAAAAACAGTCTTGATTTTTGCTTTTTTTTTTTGCCCAGAATCTCTGTAGAAACTTACTAGACTACCTCAAATTTATTACTTAGTCTACTGAAAGCATTGTATACCATCCAAATGTTGTAGCAGCTACTGTAGCTTTCTTTGAGATTCCTCTTCAAAAAAGTAATTTATTCTGTTCTAAAAAGAATAATAACAGAAGTTGATTTATCCCTAATGAATAATTATAAAGTATTTCTGTCAAGCACTTGTTAGATTAATATTCTCATAGTGTAGACATTCTTATTTAGGTAGAGCATAGATGTGTGTATCTGTTTGTGAAAACTGATGAACAGGTAATCTTAACTTTTTCTCTCTGTAAATAATTTGCTGCCTCCTTTAAATCTTCAGTTTGAATCTTTTTCTAAGGACCGAGTTTTTGGAAGTTGTTTTTTTTTTTTTCAAAACCCCAATGTGATTTTAAGCTACAAGATGTCTATGTCTCCTGCCTACTTCCCACATTTTCTCTCTCTCTTTTGTTTCGTTTGTTTATTTGGTGGGGGTTTTTTTGGTGTGTTTTTTTCGTTGTTTGTTTGTTTGTTTGTTGGGTTTTTTGGGGGTTTTTTCGTTCTCTCTCTGGAGGCCTATGTCACATCATTGTAGCAAACAATTCTTAGTTTATTCCCTTCGTGATTTTTTATTCTAGCCCTGTGGAAGCACCAAGCATTAGACATTCCCGGCATGTCAGTGTAGAGCAATCTAATCCTTTCATTCCCCTTTTCTTGTTTCAATGTGGTGCAGAACATACACTGGTGTGCACACAAAGCCTTGCTCATAGAAAATGGCCCATGACGGTTCACTCTATTTCTGTCACAGGCAGCAGCTGGCACCTGTATAAGGTCACCTGCAGGTTAAGCATTCATTTTTTCTACTATTAGGGTGCTTTGTAAGACACCTAAATAGCTGGTCCAAGATAAGATGGTCTGGCCATCTGTAATCTCTTTCTGTTGAATGACTTTGTCTTGCAGATGCTTGCTTGCTACTTTCATTTCCTCCTATTTCCTGTAAAGATGGTGTGAGAATGCAAAGACCTTCTTTGTAACTAAGGGGTTATAGTGTAGGCAAAACCTAAGAACTTTTAGACACAGGTTACCAATGTTTCCTGTGGTATGCTGAGACTTACTTCATCTGAAGAGCTCAAGTTCCAAAGTTTTGCTCTTGGAGGAAAAGGAATGTTTCCCCCCGCCTTGGCTTCCTTCAGGTATCTCTTTCCCATGAAGGTGGCAAACGACTGTAGTAACAGGGAACTCCGCTAAGGTTCATGGCAGCAGGTGAGATACACCTAAGGTTTTTGAGCCTTAGACATGAACTTTCTTGGATCAAGGTAGAGTAAAGAGCTTGTTGTGGGACAAATCCCAAAAGAGTGAAGGAGTTTGAGTAGAAGCAGAAAGTAATTTTGGATAGCCCATGGAACACACTGGTCTGTTGTAATCCTTATGGAGGGGTGAATTTCTTTTATTTCCAGCATATCTCTCAGAATGCAAAGTTTGCCGAGAAGCAGTTTACTGAGCAGTAATTTGATGGATTTTTTTGACAAGCCTTTCTGTGATTTGTGTTGCTAACAACCCATCTCCTTTGCTGTGAGCCACTCATAAGAATTCAGGGAATGTGATGTAGGACTGGTACAACAAATGTAGCCAACATATGCTACTCTTTGCAGCTTGGAAACCGCAGCAGGACTCTGCAAGATACAGATCACTGTATGTAACAACATGGATAAGGGCTGCAGCTGAAGGTGGAAAAAAGTTCTGCACTTCAATCCCTACCTCTTCTCTCTTATTTTGTTCTACTACTTTTGCTTCTTTACCTGTTTCTTCCTACACTTACATCAGATTCTGCCTTTGTCTTATCATAATCCTGGTGGTATTCATAGAGGGGATTCATGGAGGGGTTAGTTTATCTGCTGAATTATTTGGCAGGTTTGCTGCTGGGAGCTGCCTTATCTTTTTTAGCCTCATCAGTGTCAGGCAAATTGTCTTGCCATATAGCAACTACCATAAATCTTGTTTGATCTCTTCCCACAAGCGTGGAGCTGTCTTAAGCAGTTGTGGGGGCAATTCCAGATGTCCTTGATGAAAACAACGGTAGCTGCCCAGTAGATTACAGCAACTGAGAGACAGAAGATTGCAGTATAATATAAACTTTTAAAACAGTAAAATTTATACAGGGTATGTCACTTGGGTAGCATCTTCTTACTACTGGCGGAATTGGACAGGTTATGGAACAGATTTCAACCATTTGTAAGGAACATGTGAACTGAAACATTAATTTAATATATAGCTGCAATCTGGCAAAAGTGACACAGTGAACTTTCTAGTCATCTGTTCTCTAAAGAACATAAATCATAAACCATCACTTTTCCCCTGAAACTTCAACTAATGCTCATTTTCACATTGTACTCCATAACTTTGAGAGGCAGCAAGAGAAGTCACACAGGCATGTGAGATTTATCTCATCTAGCAGAACAGGGGAGAGAGAGAAATGGGGAAGGAATAAAAGATGGGATGCTTTTGTGAAGAAGTTCTATTTAGCTTCTGTGGCACCTTCCTGATTGTCATGGAGGTACACAAAAGCAGTAACATTCCCCCTTCTGTTCCCCAAGCCCCTCTCACTCGGGGGTGCCTGGGTTTGCTTTGCCCAAAGGATCACTAAAAGGTATCCAGTAGGAAAATCATTTCCACAAGAGGAATGTCAAAGACACTCAGTCCCGGGAAAGTGACCTTGTCTGGCATCCCAGCCAGGATGGGTTTCCTCTCACAGACCCACTACTCCCAGGAAAAACCACACTCTGGGTGGGTTTCTGGCAGGGTGTATATAACCTGGTCAGACTGAAGCTTGTCATGCATGGTAACAGTCAAGAAACTTCTCTGAGACTCTCTGTGTCTGTGTCTGTGTGTTCCTGCCACTAAAAAAGGTTCGCATGAAGGGGAATTTAATGGGAGCACATAAGTGAGTTTAATGAGTTAGCTTAAAAGGAATTTTGTAATTGACACTGAAATTGGGTAATTTTATTCATTGGATTTAGAAAACTCCTGTTGATATTATAGGTGATGCTTTTCTTAGTTTGCATTTTGAGTGAATGTAAGGCTGTGGAAAGTACTTCCTTTAGGCAGAGAGACTCTAAGTGGGTCAAGAATGGTGTGGGGTGTATCAGCAACTTCACCCTGGGAGTGTCACCTTCAGACACAGGCAAGTAGCTGCCCAGTGATGTCCTTTCAGTTTGCTTTTAGAGATAGTAAGGATGATGAATCAAATTAGATCATCATCCAGAAATTCCACTCCACAGTAGTAGAAACCTGCAGGTTCATTGCTTTCTTCAGTTAACTGTGGGGAGAGAGGTTTTGGCATGCAAGCAGTTCATGCCTGTGTTGCCTGCTTTTCAGTTATGTGGCCTATCTTATTCTGCTGCCTTGAAATTTTATAAGTATTTTATATATATTTTAGCATATTTTATCTGATAATGAAAGAAATCTATATTGAATTTCTTTGACTAAATTTTAAACAGTGAATTGAAAGGTGTTTTCTACAAAATCTCTTTGAGTATCTATGCATACATCTCGTTTAGATTTTTGTGAATGAATTCACCATCTGCTTTTCCTCAGGACCCAGGGGTTTTTTCAGTGAGAATATTGACAGAAGCATATCTGTGGGAAAGGGTTTGATCCCAGCAGGGCTTAAGTGATAAGCATAGTTAAATATGTGAGCGTACATTTGAAATGTCTGAAGTTCAGTCAATACATAACTTACTTTCTGTGTTCACGTTTCCCTCGTTGAGTTTTTGAGAAGGTGTATCCTTGTGTTCGTTGGAATTTTTTTTTATCTTTGTAGCATTACGTAGGATGCATTGATCTTGTCTTAAAGCACCTGCAGTTCATGTAATACAATGAATGGTAAAATACATCTCCTTGTAATGGTTACCTTCTCAGATTATTATGAGAAGGGTAATTTTGTGGAGTATCTCTGAAAAACACTTCTTTTCCCCTGAGCAGTGAAGTTTAATGATTGGAAATTGATGCTGAGAGGAATTCTAAAAGTAGCTGAACTGCTGCTCCAATTTTTCTGGGTTAGCTGGGCAAAGCAAAGTGTTAATGTCCTTTTCCATTTTCTTTTTTTCAGCCAATGTATCCTGAAACTGCAGCAGTAAACCCAGGGGTAGTCAGGCAAATGTCCTTTCTGCTCTCCCCGTGTGGTTACGTAAATGCTCTCCCCGTAGGGTTGCACTGGTGAACAATCTTTAGTTTGTAGGTCAGGATTATTTGGTGATACGTGCTTGGTTATCACTGCCCTAGAGTCACTCATTGAAGAGCCACTTACTGAGTGTGCAGTTCTAGTGCACACTCATTGTTGACTCTGGGGATTTTGCATTTTTGTCTTGAATAATGTTTTCACAGATTTCAGTAAATATTCTGAGTTGGAAGGGACTCACAATGATCATCAAGTCCAACTCAAGTGAATGGCCTCTATTGGAATTGAACCTGTGATTGAGCCTGTGACTTTGGTGTTACTCAGCGCCATGCTCTAAACAGCTTTTTTATAGCAATCCATCTATCCTCTGGCAGTTCCTCTCTATTCCAGGCTCCCTATTTTCATTATACCTGAGTCAATGCCAGTGTTTCTATATCCTGCTGCATTAATTTTTATGGGATATATAATGAAACTTTCTTTGGGTGGAAGAGTTGAGGTGGTTCCACTGTAAAATGTTTAAGAGAGGTCAGAGTTGAACTTTGCTTCTAGGTATTGCATAGAAAGTGTTTTGTATTTCACTTCCTATTGTTTCATTATTATGGTTGCTCAGCTAATTTGAAGCAAGCGATTGCTTTGAAATGTTTCTTTTGCCAGCAGATCTTCATCTGAAGTGAACCAACAATTTGTATAAATTTTAAAACTCTTCATCATCCATGCTCTGCAAATGACTTAGATATTTGTCTTTGATATCATAACATTTTTTTTGTCTCGTTCACCCTTAGAACTGCTCAGTTTTCTGTACCACGTGAAGCTGGATAGATTCAGGAATTGTTCTGCTTCACTTAAAAATCTCAAAAAGGCAAAGTTTTGGGGGAGTAATCCCAAGTGTTATTTTTATTATGGATTTGGAAAATCTCATAATTTGTATTAAACTTTTGGCAGTGCAACCTTTGGCAAAGTGGTTCCTTAGTATGGATTTGTAGAACTGTGTGCAGCCTCAAGGAAAAGTATAGCTGTGGCAACACAGGGCTAATGTGTTGGTATAGGACTGTGTTGATACAATTCAGGAACTGGAAACAAAATGTTAATTTGGGTATTCTTCTAATGGATCTGCACAGTGCACAATGAAATGTTAAATAATTGGATTAAAAGAAAAAGCAGCCCCAAGGCTGAAAATTTGTAAACATTCTGAGATGTTATTAAAAAGTCCTCCTCCAGAATTTAAAAAAAAAAAAAAAAAAAAAAAAAAAAAGGAATTAAATCTACAGGCTACACTGATTCTGAAATTGATATGCAGCATCTGAAGGTAGCCAAGGGACAGGGTATTATGTATGTGATGAGGTTAAATGAGGCACAGCAGTAATGTGACAGAATTATACAATATTTCATATATGTGATGGACAAGAATAGTCCAGTTTATGTTGAAGCCCAATAATATGGCATAATGGATGTAACTTGCAGTAAGCAGATTAACCTTAAGTAGTATGCAATGCTTGTGATAGCTTAAAGATGATTCTAACAGGTAGTAAGAAATAAATTATTTTCTGAAATAAAAAGCGAGATGTGCACTGCAGCAGCAAATTTCTGATAAGATGGAAACGTCATAAATCATTATGGTGCTAGAGAAAATGCTCAAGAATAGATTATAAATATTACTGTAAATAGTAGTAGTAGTAGTCATAGTTGTAGTAGCAGTACTGAATTATGATAGTTGTTTGGCTGCACTGCTTCCAAAAAGTGACATACTCAGTGTTCCAGTGTTAGGGAGTCTCTCCATGCTGTATACTTCACTCAATCAGGCATTTGCATGGCTTGATTTGTTTCAGATGTTCTCTGTTGTGCATATGAGAGTAATTTATTTTGGCAGCTGGAAAATACACTGAAATCTGTGGTGTACATTGATTTGTAATTTTCTATTTTCTCACATGCTGATGGCATTTAAAGACTTTGAATTGTTCACAGCAGTAGATGTTTATTCTAGGGGAGTTATAATAACATTCTTACACACTCAGTTGGATCTCGTTAGTGCACCCTACTGCTTTTGGTATGTGTTTGAATAAATGGATAGATATGGACAACATAGACTTGTGCAAACTCATAATTACTGCGCTACGTGAGACGTTTTAAACAATATTGTCTCAAAAACCCATTGTCAGGCACTGCAGGGAATAAAGATAAAACTGCAACACAAAAGAGACTGCTTTTGGCCAGCAGGAAAAAGGTGCATTTGTAGAAAACAAAAAAAACTGCATCAGAGTTAGGGGGATGACTCAATGAAAATACAGTCATCTGTCAGCCAAAAATCACAGCTCTAAAGGAGATAATCTAATAATGTCTCTTATGCAGTCATTGTGTTTCAGAATGTGACTGCGTAGTGCATCTTTCTCAGTTTACTTTGTAATCTTTTCCCTGTCTGGCAAAATCTAGAGAGGGGAAGAAGAATTGCTTTCTTGTTTTATATTAATAATATCCCATTTCCACTGTCTGGACAGCTTTATTTACCTAGGTAGCTGTGTTTAGTCATGTTTACCTCTAAAAGCATAGGGAATATGCTGTTACATCACACATTGAGTACAGATGATTATTTTGCCACTTCCTGAGGTATATCTCTGTTCTGGGATCCACAGGACAAAACCACCCCTTTAAGAGGAATGATGAAGCTGGAGGTGACTGGAAATTGTTTTATAAAAGCTGATCTGAAGTTAACTCCAAGAAAGTAGTTATAAGCATGGTTCAAGGCTGTGATAACTGCAGTGTTTACATCCAGTCACCCTATCAAGTGACCAGGCTCTGTTGTAAGCTAACTTTTCCTGTGTCACTGTGCTTCTGATGCTCATGCCTTCAAGATGTTATGGAGTCCTCACAGAAAATACTTGAGTTATCCTGAATCTTTAAAATAAGTAGCTTTGTAAGGAGTAGTTGAGGGTGATGGTTGTCACTTCTTAAAATTTGCCATTTTCTGAAATGTCAAGACAGAATTTTATCTTGCAGGGTTTCATTTAACATTTTTCAACCCTACCTTTTTGTTTTTGCAAGGTACTGCTTTACACTAAAATGGCTAACATAATTGCTCCTTTGCCTATCCAAAAAAAAAAAGCCATTGTCATGCAGGTGCTTTTGACATTTTAAAAATATAGGTGGTCAGAATGAAAAAATACTTTGATGTAAGTAGATCAACTTAATTTAACCTGTTCAGCTATTCAATTCTGCCTTGTTAAGATAAATAGATTCTGAGAAGTCTGACTTGGAGGAGAAAAAAAAAGATATTGATGTCTAGTACAATGTACATGACATCAGTGCAACTAATCTTTTCTTGGCGCTTGTATTTGTCACCCTCTATTTGCATTGGCAACAATTCTCTCCAATTAAAATGAGTATTTTAGCATGGGCAAAGAAAAAAAAAAATCTTTGTATTGAGGTAGATTTCTCATAGTGCTTAATACCTTGTGGGTTTAGAACCTAATTGCAGGAGTTGTGCAGTGACAGGCAGATGACATGTATTTTTCTGTTTGTCATTCTTATGTTATGATAGTTGAGGAAAAAGAGTGAACTTGTGGAAATGTTTGTTGATAAGAGGTACATATTTTAGTCCAGTATTTTGTGCAGAGCCTTTTAGAATGTAAATATATTAAAAGTAGCTGCAATGATTAAAAGTAGTTCTTCCTCTTTATGGCAATTACTCACCTTTTCAGAATGACTTCTATGACTTTCACCTCAGTATTAATACTTTAGCTGGAGGATATTTTATACTACATTTCCCAGAACACTTATGTGGGTCACATCTGAATATTCTCCAAATAAATGATAATCCCTCATTTTGATGCCAGATTGATGGCTTACGACTTTCTCATGTAGTGTCATGATCAATTCTTCTACAAAGTGCCTTGTTGTACAAAGCTGCATAATAATGTATAAAATTGTGTATTATTTATTATTTCCATCCTGAGGCTCTATTATTTCATTAGCTCTTTGACCTTTCCTGTCAGATCTTATTGTTTAAGCAGAATATTTCTGCAGAATTAGAATTTTGATCTCAATATTGATATGTGTTCCTACATTATCCTATTTTTATGCAAATGGAGTTTCTTTAGTGTTTTTAGTAGGAACTACTTTTTTTTTCAGTTCTTTCAATTTCTGGTACTATTCCCTTGCTCACACCACTGAGACTGACAGAAGCTTTGATGTTTAACAAATAAAAGTTCTTGATAAGCAAGGAGTGAAGGTCTGCTTAAAGTTTGTCTTTAACAAAACAAGCAAAATAAAATTGTTGTAGTTTAGGACTTAAAATCTTCTAGCACAAACCAGTATTTTAGTCTCAAAAATGCTGTGCTAATTCTAGAAGTTTTGATTTCTGAGCAGATTCATAATTTAGGCATCATGACTTTTTCCTTCAATAATTCTTAGTTTATACTAAAAATACAGTAATTTGTGTATAAATGTTTTAAGGTGGCACTGATATATCGTTACTTAGGACAATGTAGATTATGCTGATAATATAGTAGTCTCAGTGTGTCAGGGAAATGAAGTGCTAGGCCACTGTATTCTTGAGTTCTTGTACTGCACAAAAGTACTGATGTTACACATGCTAAATTGTCCTTCAGACTGAAATTACAGCCATGATCTGCACAGTTCATTGGATAGTGCTTGTCTGTGTTGTATTTTAATCTGTAGTCACTTCTGGGAGTATTTGAAAGCTTTAAGCTGGACCTGAGGTTCACTGGAGACCCAGTCTTTGGCAAAAGAAAAAAAGCTGTACTGCAACCAGGCTCTGCAGTGCCATAGTATTTGCACATTCCTATTGAATCAGATTCTATAAACATCTGAGTCCAGTCACAGCTGATAATATAGAAGCTACAGTTGCTTACTTTGGTCTTATCAGATATAGCTCATTAACAAAGTTGGAGTGGGAAATAAACACCAAGTATCCTCAAGAAAATACTAAACTTTACTCTGAGGAAAGTGGAATGAATTTTGATTTTTAAATGAGAATATTAGCAGAGCTAGACTTTCTTACAGACTTCCTGTTTTCTATAAAGTTTTGCTCAAAGCAATATACTGTAGCTGCTATTTAACTATTTGTTACTTTGACTATAATCTCTCATACTTTATAATGTGAGTATGACAAGCTTTGTCTTTTCTTTGGTGATCACAGAATGAACTTCATTGCCAAAAGGCATTTGAGATCATCAGATCCAACCTAAGACCTGACACCTCCTGATCAACTAAACCATGGCACTGAGTGCCGTGTCCAGTCTTGTTCTAAATGTGTCCAGGGATGGTGACTCCACCACCTCCTAGGGTAGATGATTCCAGTGCCCAATTACTCTTTCACTGAGGAATTTTTTCCTGATGTCCAATCTAAACTTCCCGTGGGTAAGCTTCCCACAGCTTAAGGCTGTGTCCTCTCGTTCTGTCAGCTGTTGCCTGTGAGAAGAGACCAACCCCCACCTGATTACAGCCACCTTTCAGGGAGTTGTACAGAGTGATAAGGTCATCTCTGAATCTCCTTTTCTCCAGGCTAAATAACCCCAGCTCCCTCAGTCGTTCCTCACAGGGTTTGTGTTCCAAGCCCCTCACCAGCCTCGTTGCCTCCTCTGGACACTTTCAAGCATCTCAACGTCCTTCCTAAACTGAGGGGCCAGAACTGGACACAGCACTCAAGGTGTGGCCTCACCAGTGCCGAGTACAGTGAAAGAATGACCTCCCTGCTCCTGCTGGCCACACTATTCCTGATCCAGGCCAGGATGCCATTGGCCTTCCTGGCCACCAGGGCACACTGCTGCTCATGTTCAGCTGCTATCACTAGTACCCCCAGGTCCCTTTCCTCCTGGGCACTATCCAGTCACTCTGTCCCAGTGTAGCGCTGCAGGGGTTGTTGTGGCCAAAGTGCAGGACTCGGCACTTGGACTTGTTAAACTTAATTTTACTGGACTCTGCACATCTCTCCAGCCTGTCCAGGTCCCTTTACAAGAGCCCTCTTGCCCTCCAACAGATTGACACATGCTCTCAGCTTGGTGTCATCTGCAAATTTACTGATGGTGGACTCAATCCTCTTATCCAGGTCATCAGTGAAGATATTAAACAGAACTGGCCCCAGCACAGACCCCTGAGGAACACCCCTGGTGACTGTCCCCAGCTGGATGCAGCACCATTCACCACCACTCTCTGGGCCCGGCCCTCCAGCCAGTTCTTAACCCAGCAAAGAGTGCTCCTGTCCAAGCTGTGGGCTGCCAGCTTTTCTAGGAGTATGCTGTGGGAGACAGCGTCAAAGGATTTGCTTGAGTCCAGGTAGACAACATCCACAGCCTTTCCCACATCCAGACCACCTGGTCATAAAAGGAGATCAGGTTGGTTAAAGCATGATATCCCCCTCCTAAATCCATGCTGGCTGAGTCTGATTCCCCCGGTGTCAGAGACTGAAATAGTTCATGCCTTAAACATTGGTAGAAAATTTTGCTCATTATAGCAAAAACTGTATAAAGAATCTACAACCACAGAAACCTCCTTGAAGAACTTTGGACTGTAAGTCAAACTATTGAGATTAGATGAAGAGTTTTCTCTTCATCTCAGGCTTGGGGAGAAATGAACATGGCTGAGGGAAAGGAATGCATCTGCAAGAGAGCCAAATGCAACAGAAACTCTCTCCTGTCTGGTTTAGGGTGGGGGAAACCGCAGCCCACAAAAGGCAGGTTTACACTGCCTCCCCCTGAAACAGGCATGGGGGGAAGAGGTTGCGGGTGTAACTTCTGGTTAGAGTCAATGACCCATCCTCCCTTACTGTAAAACCCCCACCCCAGGAAGGCCACATCCATGGGACATTCATGTGAGAAGCAGCTGAGGGGGTATCATGATCCATCAGAGGCCCCCCAAAGCTTTCCCCAGAATCATTCCTGAAGCCTTGTGCCACAGAACTGCGTGTGATACAACAGACTCAGAGTCTGTTGTAAGAGACAATGACAAACTCCCCCTTCCCAGCGTGGTGCCTGGGTTTTCCTACCTGGCCTGAGTGTATATATACCCATCTAATTCTATGCTTCTTGGGGGGATCTTCACCAAGGGGAAGACCGTCTGGAGAGGATTAATGGAAAATCGTTGGAACTACAGAGTGGTGATATTTTCCTTATTCTGTCTTTGTCACTCTCTTTCTATCCCGCCCCCCCCCCCCCCACCTCTTTTCTATTTTTTTTCTCTTGCTTTTTCTCTCTCTCTCTCATATTTACTATTAAATAAAATCCATACTATTGTCACTGGCATATGGTCTCATTTTCACCTTAATTTGGGCAGAGGCATTTCTAATAACTTTAATAATTGGCTCATGACACCTGGCCATCCTGTAGGTGCCATGTGATGGCACTCAAGATGATCTGTTCCATAATCTTCCTGGGCACCGAGGTCAGGCCGACAAGTGTGTAGTTTCCTGGATCCTCCTTCTGGCCCTTCTTGTGGATGGGTGTCACACTGGCCAGCTTCTGGTCATCTGGGTCCTCCCTGGTGAGCCAGGACTGATGATAAATGATGGAAAGAGGCTTTGCCAGCTCATCTGCCAGCTCCCTCATCACCCTAGGATAGATCCCATCTGGCCCCCTAGATTCATGAACACTCAAGCAGCTCAGCAGTTCTCTGACTGCCTTCTCCTGGGTAACAGGGGAACTGTTCTGCTCCCTGACATCATCTACCGGCCGAGGTGGACACCTGTCCTGGGGACAACCTGCCTCTGTTGAAAATTGAGGCAAAGAAGGTGTTAAGTACCTCTTCCTTTTCCTCATCTTTGGTTACTAAATTCCCTCCTGCATCTAATAGAGAATGGGGGTTGTCCTTGCTCTTCCTTTTTTCATTAATGTATTTAAAATAATATTTTTTTATTGTCCTTCACAGAAGTGGCCAGGCTGAGTTCTAACTGGGCTTTTGCCTCTCTTTTTTCCTACGTGACCTAGCAACTCTCTTAAGCATTTCCTGAGATACCTGACCCTCCTTCCAAAGGTGATACACCCTCTTTCTTTTCCTTAGTTCCTTCAAAAGCTCCTTGCCCATCCAGGCCAGTTGGTTCCTCATTGGTTCATCTTTCACCTCATAGGAACAGTCTGTTCCTGTGCCTTCAAGATTTCTGTTTTGAAGCACACCCATCTCTTCTGGAGTCCTTTGTTTTTAAGGGCTACTTCCCAAGGTACTCTCCAAATAAGTCTCTTGAACAGGCCAAAGTCTGCCCTCCAGAAGTCCAGTGTCTAAGTTTTATTGATGCCCCTCCTTGTTTCACCATATATTGAATGTTCTAGAATTTCATGATTCCTGTGCCCCAGATGGCCTCCAACCACCACATGTCCCACCAGTCCATCTCTGTTTGTAAACAGCAGGTCTGGTGCAGTCCCTCCCGGCAGGCTCGCTCACCAACTGTGACAAGAAGGTCTCCTCCACACACTCTAAGAACCGCCTGGACTGCTTCTTCTCTCTGTGTTGGGTTCCCAGCAGCTATTTGGCAGGTTAAGGTCACCTACAAGAATAAGGTGATCTTGAATCATCCTCCAGCTGTTTGTAGAATAAGTCATCCACCTCTTCATCCTGGTTGGGTGGTCTGTAACAGATTCCCACCAGGATGTCAGCCTTGTTGGCCTTCCCCTTAATTCTTACCCATAGGCACTTGACCTCATCATCATTAATCTTAATTTTCATGGCATTGAGAGCTTCCCTAATAAAAAGAGCCACCCCTCCACCTCTTCCCCTCTCCTGTCTCTTCTGAAGAGCTTGCAGCCATCCAGTGCAGCACTCCAGTTATGTGAGTTGTCCCACCCCATTCCTGTGATGATGACTGTGTCATAGCTTTCTTGCTGTACCATGGCTTCCAGCTCTTTTTCTTTGTTACCCACACTGCATGCATTAGTGTACATGCACTTCAGCTGGGCTGCTGATTTCACCCCTGCCTCTGGCTTACCACCCTTGGGCTTGTTTCTGGAGAACCTAGTTGCATATCCTTCCCCCTTTGAACCTTGTTTAAAGTCCTCTCTTAAACCTAAATTAAACCTGTCCTTCCAATTCTTGGGCTAGAATCCTTTTGCCCTGGATAGCTAGCTAGCTAGCTAGCTAGCTAGATAGATAGATAGATGGAGCCCATCTAGCTTCAGGCTAGGTGCTATAAAAATTGCCCCATGATCAAAAGACCCCAAATTCTGCTGATGGCACCAGCCCTTAAGCCACTTGATGATAATGTGGGTTCTCTTGTTCCTTTCATCATTTCTCCCTGCCACTGAAGGAATGGAGCAGAACACCACCTGTGGTCCTGCCCCATCAACCGCTCAACCCAGTGCCCAAAAGTCCCTCTTAATTGCCCTAGTGCTCTTCTTTTCAGTCTCATCGCTGTCAGCCTGGAGTTTCAGCAGTTGGTAATAATCAGAGGGCTAAATCAGCCCAGGAAGTTTCTCAGTAATATCCTGTACCTGGGCCCCAGGGAGGCAGCAGACCTTCCTGTGGGATGGGTCTGGGCAGCATATAGGGTCCTTTGTTCCCCTCAGAAGGGAGTCAGTTAGGTTAGTTATAGAGGTAGTGATCCATCTGACAGATGAAGTGTAATTGGGAGGCTCTCCATTATTTTCTTCAATGTCATCTGTCTGACCCTCAGGATCCAGGGCCTTATACATATTCTGAAGTGCACCTGGGTAGGTGATGGGGGCTAGGAGGAGTTTTTGTTACCTCTGTGAGTAGGGAGCCATTTCTACTCCCCTTCATCTACTAGGTCACGTCCTTCTGCCTGATAGTAGGAGGCATGGGAGTCCTCTGACTCCTAGTGGGCTTCTCTCAGGGATTGAAGGGTGAAACTCTACCAGTCTATTTCTCTTTCACTTTCCCTACTCCCCTTAGTCTTTCTACTTCCTCCTTAAGCTCAGCCAACAGAAAAATCATTCACCTTGCACTCCAGGCAGGCATATTTTGCATTGTCCCTGGTGCTGCTGACAGGCTCAAACACTGCTTACAGGAACGGATCTGGATAGATGCATCCTTCTTAGGGCGTTCTGTTTGGGTTGATACTTTTATAAGGTATGGCTTTTGATTATTTGGAGACCATTGCTGAAAAAAATAAAATAAAAAATAACTTAAAAACAAACAAAGCTCCAACACAAAATACATACCCTGGTAGCAGGAGGATGGTTGCAACCCTGCCTGCTTGCCCTGTCTCTGCAGACTGTTGTGCCACGCCCTCAAAGATGTACCACATCCGTTTGCCTGCTCCTGCTCCTACCCCCTAGAGCCTTCTTTTAATTGCACCTCCGATGGCTGGAAGAAGCCCCTGAATGGCTAATGAGAGAAAATCCACATTTTTCAGCATTAGGACATGACAGAGCTTTCAAAATCTCTCTCTGACAACATTCCCCGGTTGAATTCTGTGAAACGTCTGTATTCTGTTGTTTTCTGTATTAGGTGGAAGCCCATGTTGTAACAGTTCATTTGAAGTTTCTAAACCTCTAAAAGAATATTTCTAACAGAAATATTCTACATGCCCAGCAATATGGTGGTTGTTTAAAAATGCATGTATTTTTCTTCTATGAACTTGACCAGATGAGTTTGCTTTGTGTCTGAGTAAAATTAATTAGAAGTGAAGGCATTCTGAGTGACAAGTTGGGCATGCCAGGATACTGCAGATGTAGAGGTGATGGACATGTACTATTTATATCCATTGTTAATTCCAAAGTCACAACATGCAAATTTCTCATGGGCTTTTGTGAGACATCAGTTGTGAAATGTTTTTGGGGAGGTATTTCCAAAATTGTCAAGGCTAGGTTAAAAAAAAATAATGCCAAAATAATAGCTTCCAGGGTGTGGGTGTTTTTGGATGAACACTTGGTCTATATTGATTTACTAAGCTTTTTATCACTGGAATGGAATATTACATTTTAGATAAGTTAAAAGGAATTAGAAAAATCCTGGCCCACTGCAATGAGCCCTTACAGAGCTGCAAAAAAAAAAAGGCTCTACTTCAACTAACATGCAAGGTGAAGTTTTTTTCATGGCACAAAATATCTGTCTTGTGAATTTGGTTTAGTTATGGGAAACAGGAGAGCAGGTAGTAAGCTGGAAGGTACCTGTGGAGAAGCTGGTAATAAATTTTCAAACAAGAATGGAAAGAATATATATGGGCTGGTTTTTGTGCTACAGCTACCCTAGTGAATTTATAATTCATGACACATTCTCACAGTTGGAAGTAGTTTTTGAAAGAAGAAACCACTTTTTCTTTTACAAGATTATTAAAAAAGACATTATGACTTTTGAAAGCATAACAATGTTCAGTTAAGAAAGTACTTTCTTGGAAAGTAACTGCTGTGACTCAGCATGTTGCTACAATGTCCTACTGGAGCTAAATATAAAACAATCAGTTGATGGCCTTGCATATCCTAAATTGTTACCTCCTGCAGCCCTTGTAAAGTAGTCACTGTGGTGGCAGCATTTCTACTGGGTTTAGAATCGTCAAGCACTGCTCAAATGCAGGAGAACCATTGGTGTGAAAGGGATGTGTAAACAGACACACAGCTTTGAAGTTTCTTTGACAGTATGGCAGAACTGCCTTCTGAGGTGGAAAAGAACTGCAGAATTGCCACTTTTAAAGTTTT
The DNA here is from genome assembly GCF_965231275.1 of Zosterops lateralis. Lineage (NCBI taxonomy): Eukaryota > Metazoa > Chordata > Aves > Passeriformes > Zosteropidae > Zosterops > Zosterops lateralis. The sequence continues at coordinate 445,701 of NW_028154612.1, forward strand.
AGGTGAGACTCTCAGCTGTTCTCACCAATAAGAGTGGAAGTGCAGGACTTGCCTGCAAGACATTGCTTTGGGCTGAATTTTAGTCTGAGTCTGGCCTGATCACAGAGCCCACTTTTTTTTTATTTTAGAGCATGTAATACTTAGAGCCTGTAAATACTTTCTCCTAATTTCTCTCAGACCTTCATGAACTGCATTACTGCTGCTTGATTTTGTTCTTTTCCTGTGTGGTTTGTTGGTTTTTTTTATCAGCTTATGTAAACTTGAGCTAAAGAGTGTAGCGTGGGTTTTGTATTTTATTAAACAGCCTAAGGCAAAACCCCTTTATCCGATATCTAGATTTCCTGATCTTATTAGTAGTGCCTTGTTCATGCATCACAATATTTCATCATGCAATACTGATGTACCCTGTACTAATGTTGCTTGTTTATTCAGCTTTTACTATAATACCTGTTAAATTGTAATGAACTCTTTGAACTAAGTTACCATTTTGGTAAAGCTATGCCATGACATTTAAGACACAAATCTAATGCCTTAGAATGCATCAGCCAAAGGCAGAATTTGTATCCCTGCACAGCATTTATTCCAAAAGTAATAATTTCTGGTAATAAGAAAATGAAAATGAGATGATGTGTATTTAAAGACATTAGGGTCGTGGTCATGGAATGAATTGTTTGACTATAGTCCAAGTCTTTTTCAGCAGGCTGTCTTTGAGAAGTCTTTTTTTCTTCTATTTTTCTCCCTTGACAGTGGCTAAAAGAGTGAGCTTTAGAGAGAGCAGAAGGCTAGAGCAAGCCTGTAATGATTATTTGACAGAATATTCTCCCTCCCACTAACCATTTTCACTGTAGGGCTTCTAAAGCTGAATTTGGTTCTATTCATTTAATAGCTCATTTTGTTGTCAGGGAGCTGTCTGTGGAGGATCCACTATCACTGCCTTCTGTTGCAGATTTCTTTTGAGTCTCTCAAGCAATACTTGCAACACCTCTGATTTCAGGGCTTCTCTGAGGAGAAAGACACTGACCTGATTTCCTCTGATATTTAAAGCCTCCCCTGTGAGTCCTCTGATACCAATACATACACCACTGAATGGATGAAAAGAGATGAGAATAAACATCCTCAAAAACATCATTACAGCGGATTAACAATGAAGCCATGTATTATTCAGTGTTTGCACACAGTAGAATATTGTACTTGTGTTCTGTCATTCTCATTGTAGTGGATAATTGTGTGACATATGCAACTAGAGCGAGGGTGAAATATAAGTGTATGCAATATCTGCAGTTTCAAGAAGAATGAACGCTGTGTTGAGTTAGTGAATTTAATTCTGATTCTGGAATAAAAAAAAGTGTGAAAAAATACTTTAATTTAGGAAAGTTAACAAAACCCTGAATTTCTTTGGAATTGAAGTCTTCCAAAGTTTCCTACTCTAAATAGTGAGTACAATAAATACATGACTACTGCAGTGATTTTTTTTTTTTTTTTTTGTCTTTGCCCTTCAAGCATGGCTATATGCATATAGATAAAAAGAGTTTGCTACTTTTAAATGATACTAGTGAACTGGTGATCTGATTTTACAGCATGTGCCCACCATGTCTAAGCACACAGGCCATTTGTTGAAGTGTTAATGCACTACTTATTTTCTGAAGTTACATGCATATTCTTCACTGGAGAGCTGGCTGGGGACCTGAATCTTAGTGCTCAGTGGTTCCAGGAAGGTGTTGTGGATGCAGTCTGGCATCTTTGTAGTGCCAGATGCAGGCCCTGTGTATCATTAGGAATAAACAATGAAATGGAAATCTTCCTTGCAAAAAGCAGAGAAAAACACTTAGCATCTTTTGAAAGAAGTTGTAGATAGCCTCTCTTATAGGTTAGCAATAATTTACAAATTTTCTGTCTTCTCTGAGTGTAGGATTTTCTTAGCCTCACAAAACAAGCTGTGAGAGATGAAGGAAGGAAGCATGAGAAATACGAGTAGATTGTTTTAAACCATTGTGGTTTTAAGCTTAATTAAACTCAGAAATTCATTTTGTTCTGCTAGAAATAAGAACGACTAACGTACATTCCAATTTATTGGGGTTTTCTTCGAAAATGTTTTTGCATGAACTCAAGACAACTGTGCATTTCCTAGTCAAGAAATAAATGAAGCGTTTTTCACTTGGATTCATTATCCAGCAGATCACTGCAGTTGGTAGGGAAGATACAAGGTAACAGTGCACTTTCTAAGTACATCAAACCCTCCTGAATCAATTTTTTAGACCATGCTGTTTTATTTTCTTGTTATTGGTGTCATTCTAGGGTGCTATGTCTATTTATTTGAAGTAGCATGCAAATTTTACCTTAAATAGTTTGAGTTCAAATAGTTCCAAGAACAACATTGATTGCAGTGAATTCTGGCCACTCTTTGCTTAGGTTTATCTATAAAGAAAATGTTTCCTGAAGCCTCTTATTTGAGAGGAATTAATGGCTACTGAATCTTTTTTGTTTAAAACAAATAAAAACCTTACCCCAAAGGCTACACAGTTGCTTACTTGCTTACTGATTTGGGGGAAGTAATGTCATTGGAAGGAATATTAAAATATATGTTGAAATGGTTGCTGTTGTTTACAGACAGGGTTTTTTTAAGTCTACTTTTCTCTTTTGGACATGGTTTAAATGTTTAAAAAATATTGTAGTTCAGACAGATTTGATATTTACCTTGTTTCTTCTCGTCACCAATAACAGAATCACACAAACCTATTTTTTCATTATAAATTAATTGCAATTCAATACAAATCAAAGACTTTTTGGCTTTTATCTACTTGGATATACTCCTTATCAGGAGGTGAATTACTAACTTGCACCTACTATTTTTCTTACCTTCTAAGGAAAAAAAGATTTTGCTAAAGTATTTCAAAAGTATTTGAAACTAGTAAATGAAGCACAGGCATTGGTGGTGATGGCAGACATCTATTTCTCCACAGTGACTGTTCTCTGCCTCTGGGTTTACCACTGTTTGGAGGAGAAGTTGTCTCTTTGGCCTTTACATTCATGCCTTCTTCATCAGGTTTTCTAACTGATTTGACAATTATTTCCAAGTTTGGTATTTAATTGTAATTAATTCATCATTCTTGTTTCATATCGGTTTTCAAGCTCTTCCTGCTATCTCGTAGATGCCTGGCATGGGCTCAGTTTAAACTCTTCATTTATACTTTCCCAGGATTTGAAAGGAAACACAGAAGCAGCATACCCTCTGTGACTGTATTACAGTTTCTAGGATAGCTAGACACTGCCAACAAATAGCCTTTTCTACTGAGCACAATGTTCACTGTAACACATATTAGGGAACCAAACAGGCCACTTGCAATCAATGGAAAAAAGTACAGTGCTAAGCTTCAGTGAGCACTCAGATGATTGTGGATCAATTGTGCAAAGAATTTGAGGTAAGTTAAAACACCTTTTAGTGCACTGGCTGTTTACATGAGTTTAATGCAGTGGATGAGCTGTTGATGCCTTTTGCAATTGCATTAGGCCCTGTATCCATTCCAATCTCCTTGGCCTTAGTGCAAGGATCAGCACAATGGTGTTTGTCTCTTCTGTAGCACTCATCTCAAAACTGGCAGGCTGTGTGTAATGAACAGAGGGGGTGGGGTCAGCTGCTGCCTCTCACAGGATGGGCCAAACCTTAACTGGGAACACAGGCCAGGTGCAGCTGAGTGTAGCACTGTGGGTATTTATTCTCTAAGTTAGGCTGTACTCTGGTTCTCTGAGAGACTGAAAGGAAATGTGAGTGCTGCTGCTGTTGTAATTGTTTTTGATTTTTTTCATTAACCTTGAATTTATGATAGCAGTGATCTGGGCCTTGTATTGGAAATATCTAACCTATTAAGCAATAAAGCTTAATTTTTCCCTTATAATTTAATTAGTGTGAGGTTATAAACTCACTTAAATCAGGAGCTTATTTCTTCACAAGATACATGCGAAACCAAAACCCCTTCTTGAAACCTTATGGAGGATTAATTTCCTATATTGCATAATCCTACTGATCCTTTTCAGTGAGAATCCTCTGCTACCCATAGCAGTATCAGGTGTCTTGAGAGAATGTACATAATTTTATAGACTAGAAAGCTTTTTTTTTTTTTTTTTTTTTTTTTTTAAGCAGCTGTTGTGTTTTTGCTGTTTGCTTTTCACAGTAGTCTCATGCTGTGGCAGCTTTGTTCAAATATGTAATACCTACTACTGTATGTAATACAAACTCCTCCTGCTTATTGTGTCAAGCAGCAGGAGTTTTTTGGTCAAAATGCTGGAATACCAGAATATATCTGTACCTCTGTTTGTAGGGTTTTTGGTTTATTGTAAACGCACAACTCTTTGCTCTTGGGAATGACAATACATTTAATTGGCAATTAAAACCCTCTGAAAAAGGAGAGAGAAAACGTGCTCTTCATACTGTCACTGAAAGTTGGAAATAAGGCTCTCTAACACTATAAATTCTAATATTTCTAACCACTTTTTAATAAAGTGGTGTCACTTTTCTTTTCAGAAATGGGTGTAAGGGGAGTATTTGCCCCTAACTCACATAGAGCAGCTACCTAACAGACAGTTTTCCCCAAACTTGTTCATATCTGCTCAATATTCCTGCAATTTTTTTTTTTTTTTTTTTAATATTAAAAGTACTTCTCAAAGCTTATTTACATCAGAGTAGGGTCTTTTGAAGGTCTTGGTGGTTGTTTGGGAAGCATACCATTCCTCAAATTACTCTTTTTTGGTTGCAGGCTTCCAAAAATGTTTCTTCTCTTTGGATGCATTCCCGTTATGTGGTCTGGCCAAGATATACCTTCTGGGGAGAGTTTCTCAGGCCCACAGTCTTAAAGGCTAAGAAGGCTACTTGCACATATTAGTATAGGGCTGAGCCCTGACACTTAAAACTGAAGGTGTTCATAGGACTTAAACACTATTTGTTGCAATTAAACATTTTCCCAGCAATAATGAATGTGTTTCTTATGAGGAAAAAGAAAGCATTTTTGGTTGCCTATTTAATTTGTACAGATTTACTCTTTAATTTGGGATTTTTTCTGCTCAGATGAACTAAAAAGATCTATATTTGTATCATCAAAGAGTATATACCTTCATGTTGATGATCACGGTAATGATGGTCAAGGAGGTGTCTTTCTGAAGGGTAATTTAGTCCTACTGTGGTTATAGTGCTCTATGACACACAAAAGACTGATATGTTCACCTGTTGTTCCTCCTGACGGAGTGTTCCCATAGCACAGACAGTTTTTCCTTCCATTAAAAAGTTCCTGCCTGCATGCCTGACTTTTATTACCGTTATAATGTAAAACAACATGGGTGCACTTAGAGAGCAGTGAAATATAATAATTGTGAGAAGTCCTTATTCAGTACCCCAGGATTTAAACTGATTTCAGTTGTCAATATTTCTCCCCTCCACCTGTCAAACTGATTTTCTTCTTATTGGTATCAAGGAGAGATTGTCACTGTTCATTTAAAGCAGATAAATTTCCAAATATATTTCAGGCTTGTTTTTTCTAATATCTAAGAGCAAACATCTGAAAAAACACTTGCCTAAATTGCAATAGTAATCACTTGGACAAAATATGTGAATATATACAGATACTTACACACATATATAAGTACTTGGTGCTTTCTCAGGGAAAGTTTAATTATTTATTTGCAAGGCTTATATTGTTTTGGGTTTTTTTAGTTCATGGAAGTTAATGAATAGGACTGCTCTTGAAGAGAACAAATATCCTATATGATTCCATGTGTCCTAAGATACAGTTCTTGCTTTTCCACCGCCTTGCAGCTTACATAGAGGGGGGTATCAGATAGTATCAGTGCAAGCCAGTACAGGCAATGGTAGAAGAGTGGAGGAAAGCAATACTCAAGAGAAGCATGGCCCTAATTGTTTCTTTCAGTAGTATTGTGCTCGTAAATAAATATAATAAATCTCTTTTATCTACTAAACAAAGCAGAGGGGTTAATTTATTTCATGGGATGTAGACATGATGGATCACATCTTGAGCCTTCTGATGTTGCAACAAGCTGGTGATTTATTGTTTGTCATCTATAATTAAGAGTTCCCAGCAGATGTGTTTGTTACTCTTACATAGCACCATGGCAGGAAAACAACACCTGCAGCCTGTGGTTGCACAAGTAAATGACTGAGAGTCATGTCAAGTTCAAATTAGCATCCTTATATTATGTGGTTCTAAAATTGATTTACATAAACTCACATTTTCACTTTATTTTCTATTAAACTGGGACAATGCTTTAGGAATTCAGGTCTCTAGAAGATCAGGTTTTCCTGACTCTCTTGTCTGTAGTCTGTATCTTCAGATATGTGTATGATTTTCTCACTTCTTTTGACAGCCTTTCCACAAGTACCTGGGTGAAATGGGCAAAGTTGATTTGTGTTCATACGCTACTCTACAGCTACAAAGCTGAGCTGAGTGTATAAATTTTAAAAAACAGAATATGTTATTGGTTTTCTTTGTTTGATATTTTTTGAAATACATTAACTCCTGTGGTTTTTGTTTTCCATTATTTTAAACAAGTGATGATGTTTGATGGGAGGGAAGTTAATTTCCAGACTAGTAGGATAGCATACTGTTGCTTTGATTTTATTATGTATTCACAGCTTCTTTCTACTCTTCTTTGTTTCAGAGTAAATATTTAAAAACTCAGTGTTTCAAAATCTTTACATTTGTGTTTGCATCCTGCATAAAATTAAATGCTTTCCCTATCTAATAAAATGGATTGACTTTTTTTTTATATATAAGTGTTGGTTGGTGGAGTCAGATGTAAATATGCATTTAATACTAGGAAAAAAATCTAATGTGATTTCTGGAAGTACCAGATTTTCACTTTCTAGAAAGAATCAGTTATTAGTTGGTAAATAGATTTGTTTGACACCCACTCATGTTTATTCAGATTAGTTCCTGCTCTCGCAAACTGCCGGCTTGTTTTCTGCTGTGGAGAGAGCAGCAGGAACTCAATATTTAAGAACAGAATTAAATAATACTTACAATTTAAGGGAGACTTCCTACATTCTGACTACCTTTTTACACTTTGCAAAACATCATTGTCATAATGAATACCTTTGTAAAAGTTTTCTTTGGCAGTCAGTAACTCGTGTTACTGAGCAGCACAGGAGAGATGAGCTCTTGCTGGAGAGGTTAAAGTCAGTGCTGAGTTAAGGGGAAGGATCTTGTCCCTCAGTACCCTGGCAGGATTCTTCAGATGCCTTTTATTCTGCTCACTCACAGTAAAAGTCCCTCTTCTCTCATAGTATGTCATCTTGAGCCACATAAAGCAAAGTTCTCCAAATAATCACAAATAATTTTGATTAATTCAGTTCTGGCTTTGAAGATTTCTAGGGTCTGATTTTGTATCGAAGCCATATAAGCTCAGATTTACTATGGCCTTTTTGAGCAGAAAAACTCAAGGAGTAATTCAAGCACTTAAGTCCCATTGAGCATATTTATTGGCCTCTAGCCTGGCTTTCCAGGTTCCCAGGGAATCTTGAGGGCAAAGCCTCTGTTTTGCATCATGGACAGACTCTTCAACAAGGTTTATCAACCAAAGGATTTACCTAGAAAATAAACTCCTTTCAAGTAAGGCTGCAGCTTATTTTCTATTGCATTGACAAACTTCAAAATGCTGGCAGATTTTCTGTTACAAGTTCTGCCCAATACTGATATTTTGGTAGGGCTTGAGAAAGGTGAAAAGGAGTGAAATTAACCAGAATTATTGTAACCAGAATCACTCTGCAAGTGAGCTGAGCAAAGTCAGGGAGCAGAGAACATCAGTTTGTTAGGAGAGGAATTGAATTCAGAGTTGCTTTTAGGGTCCCAGTAGAGCACTTTTCTGCTGAGAAGTGCCTATTCAAGTTCAATTTGAAATATTTTTCAGGAAGCTGTTTCTAAAAAAAACCCCTTTTGATAGCTAACATAATTATATTAACATTTATATATAATAACAGTTTGTGTCTAAGATAATTGAAAGAGTGACTGTTAGAATCAATATATGAAAAATGCCTTCCAGTAGGATTTGGGAAAGAACCAACTGTCAGCATTTTGCAGTGATTAAAAGTGCATCTATACATTTGCCATCTCTTGAGGGCTGTTACAACTCAAAACAGCGCTGACTGTCACCACGGGGAGTGAAAAATTTCTCTTTATAAGAAGTCTATTTTTTTTGCTTGATACTCTTGAGTAATTTTATGTAATAATTGCTCTCAGTGGCTGTGACAAGTGTACCTGCTGTATGCCCATGGCCTGTTTGTGTCCCTCCACTCATGGTGCTGTTCTAAACCTCCTGCAAGTTGTTTGGCCTTCATTTTCTGGTAATTATTATCAGGCTGAAAACCTCAAAAATTGTGGGGCCTGTGTTACAGCTAACTGCAGAGAAGAAACTGGCTAGTGACAGTTTCTTGAAGAGACAAGTGTATAAAGGTAAGGGATGTTCCTGATTTATTAGCCCTCCTGTAACCAAAATGCCACTTGGGGATTGCTCTGTTGGATCAGGATCTGTCCCATTTCTTCCTAGGGTTGTTTAATGATGGGATAGATATTGGCTATTTTTGAAGGAAAAATCTGTGTCAAGGAAATAGTGTAAATCTTGAAGCAACTAGAAATTAGCCAAACTCAGCTGAGGATGTAAGAGGTGACTACCATTGGGTGGTGCTGCTCTGCAGGGCAGGGTCTCTCCTCCGGGAGTTTCCCTGGTACATCACAGACCGTCAGCAGAATGCTGGAGCTTGGGCAAGGGAGGGGGATACAGTGACCTGCCTGGAGGAGGAGGGGAGCAATCTGCGTGGAACCAGGAAAGATTGAAAATAGATTGATATTTCTGTGTAGAGACGTGGCTACATCTGGTGGTTTAGGTGGAAAACTGGCTTTTGCAGCTACAAGATGTTTTTTAAAGATGAAGGATTGCTGTGGAGAGGAGGATCTGCCTGACGAAATGGGGCAACAACAGGTTGGCCAACCTGATGAGGAGAGGGAAGGAGACAACTTGGGAAGTAAGGACACCATACATGAGGATGCAAAATGGCAGTTACAAGAGACAGCTCAGAAACAATAAAACAGGGCAAAAGACACCTGTATAAAATGTATGTATACGGATTCATGGGGCCTGGAAAACAAATGGGAGGAACAACCACTCTGGTTGTCAAGCTGCATCACTTGCAAAAAAGGGCATTGATTAACTCCCTTGGTTTACCACTTGTTAGGCCATATCTAGGCTACTGCATGCAGCTTTGGACAAGTCCCCTTCTCAGTCCAAGAAAGACATTCAGCAGAGGCCCCCATAGTGGTCCGGGTGGGAACCTTTACCCTGTAGGAAGAGGCTGAGGGACCAGGGCTGGGAGCTGGGGGTTTTTAGCAGCAGCTCTGCATCTTTGTGGAGAGGTTATAGGGGAAAATGACCAGCTATGCTTGGGCAGGATGTGAAAGGCAACTTGCAGAAACTGAAATTAAGGGTCCAGACTGCATGTGAAGAACAAAGATTTCCCCATGAGCACAGCCCAGCAGGGAAGCAGGCTGCACTTGCTTTAGTGCATTTTACTGAGTAGGAATTGGAGTAGCTGCAATTCATCACAGTTCTGCCTTGGTAATCTAAGGAGAGTCAGGAGTGATTGACATGTACCTAGATGATCTTATCTTCATGCATGGATCAAACATGCCATGTGATCTCATGGGCTTTGAGAATTTGGGGAATAATGTCACCAACTTCTCTATGCTTGTTGTTACTTTCTTGGTCATATGCAAAATCGTCAGGGAATGTAATGCTGGTCTTTCTGAGGCTGTGTCTTTTCTGTTCACAAACTCATTGGATATGCTGGCCTCTTTTAATACCTTAGAAGTGTTCCAGTTTTCTGTTTTAGAAGGAGGATTATAGGAGGACTATGCATCTAGAAGTGTGGGGAAGCTAGTTCAGCATACAGCTCTCTGCAGTTATAATTTGGTTACTAATCTGATCTTTCTTATTTTTTAACCATAAGATTTGAGCAAAATTAATTCCTGTGCTCTACAAATATCTGAATCTGCAGACACGGGGATTTCACCATTCTAAATATAATATTTTGATTTTTCAGTAAGTGAAACCTATATTTCTTGTTCTGAGAACAGTGCCTTGATCACACACTTCACACACTTAGCCTGTCATAAATTATTTAGACAATTCCATTTTAATATTAGAGATGTGACAGTTCTATCCAAAATAAAACTTCAATACAGACAGATTCTGCCAGTCTGGCTTTAGGCTTCTGCCTAAAGCTCTAATTTAAGAGCTTGTGATGTTTCAGCTCAATTTGTAGAAGCTATGTAGGGCATTCAAAGTAAGAGATTATAGGATGGGCATAGCAGACTCCATATCCAGTCCTCTCACAGTACTTTTTGCTCTTCTCAAGTATAAATTCAAATTAATTTCAGAGGAATAGATATTTCAGAAAGAACTTACACCTACCTTATACATTACAAATAAAGTTTGCTGCTACTCTGCACATACTGATGAATTCACCTGGGATTTTTTGGATTACACTAGCCAGTGAGTCAGGGCATGTAAAGTTCACCTTTTTCCTCACAGGAAAGTTAGTGTAACAGAATGCTGTTTCAGTTATTTCCAAAAGATGGTACCTCATTTCAGTGGTGAATAATTTTCTGTATATTCAAATCTATTTCTCTACAGTACAGCATCAGTTTTTGCAGACCTGTTTCATGACATCCTCACTAGTTTGATTTGGCCTTGGGATGTGTTCTTGTTCTTAATCTCTTCTTGCAGAGATTTAGTTGTTAATTGCTCGTTTGACAATAGAGTTATATTTGATACTAGGGAAAAATCCGAAGCAGACCCTCTTTATGAATATTTAGGAATATGGCCCTCTTTTCATATAGCTTGCACCATATCTTTTTTTCTGTTTTATCAAAATAATTTTTCTGTATTTTTCCACTACTTGTGGCTGTCTCTAAATTGTCTCTTATACATGGTAACTGTTCCTGTACTCTGTCTAGAGTAATGTATAGAGGTGAATATTGTTTCCAAAGGCATTCACAGGGCAGTTCATGCTTAATTTCTTTTATAAATATTTTTGGGGTTTAGACTGGGTTTGTATTTTTAGTCTTGGTATGAAATCTGTGCACCCCTTCATAGGCAGTTACATATATCCTGTGCTAAGTTTGGGGAAAAGAACCCCAGAGACCAGATTGTGACACTCTGGGTTTTACTGTACTGGAACATGGGGATCACATGCAGTAAGGTCACTGATTTACCATTGATTTAGTCTCTTCATTAAGGTACAACATATCACTAAAGAATTCAAAACTGGAGCATAGATGAAACTGGATAGCTTAAGCTCCAAACATGGTAGGCAAAATGCTGAAGGTCTGTTCTGGGCCTCTTTCTTCTGTTTGGAGTAGACTACCCTGAAGATGACAGAATTTGGTCACATATTCAATCATTTTAGCTTTAATATTTCAGATTTGTATCTGGTAAGTGTAACACAAAGGCTTTGAACGCTGAAAAGAGCTGATGATATAATGAGACTGTTAAAAAGTCAATGAAAAGTGAACCCAACCTTTGTGTAATCAAAGTGCTTTACAGACTTAATCCCCAAGAAGGATTTGGAACTCTATGAGCAAATTTTAGCTTCATGGTTTAAATGTGAGCACTATTCAGATTTGAATGTGCAAAGAGTCATGCATAATAGATATTTTCCCCCTTAGTTAAAGCCTGATGAGACTGTAGTTTAAATGCTTGACTCAGTATCTAAAGTCAGTATTTTGCAGGAGTTTGCTATCATGCTCTGATTGCTCAGCTACCTTGATGTTTTAATTAGTTGGCTGAAGATATTTTTGGTCTGAACATGAACAAGAATATGTTTGTACCTTGCTGAATTTGGCAGGTATGTGAGTTTTTTTCACTTTTTTAGGGCCGGTGGCAGGTTCAGAATGTTCCTGAATAACTTCTGCAACTTCTGGAACTTTTGGTCCTTGATTAACTTTTTTTTTTTTACCTTGCGCAATTGCACGGAGCAAAGACCTTCAATTTCTAAGCTGATAGTACTTTGCCCAATAAAGAAGGTGAGGGAAATCTAAGTCTCTCATACTGAAGCTTATAAAGACCTCTAGATAACCAGCTTTGGATGATAAAATGCAGTATTTCTTATGTGAGAATGACCTGATGGCTTTGGTGTAGGTTACCTAATGTTCTCCTTTCCACATTTGCAGATATTGCTCAGAGAGCTTGAGCCCTTCCCTGACTTCAACTGTTCCCAAAACACTGCCCTGACAAAGTAAATCTAGTGCCATATTTTGAATTATCTGGAATGTTTATGTATGAGTAAGAACAACTGGGTTAGTTGTATTGATTTATGACTAAGTCATTCAGCTATTGATTCAGTATGTTATTGGCAAGTAACACACTGCATTGCAGAATTATATGTGTGCTTATCAGCTCTGTTGTTCACCACTGACTTTTTGGTTTTTCTTTCCAATGGAAACTAAATCCTTAGCTGAAAAAGGCTGAAAACATATATCTGTTGCTGCCTCTCAGTTTCTAACTCTGACATAACACCTGCTGTTGGCCTTGCCAGTGGTTCTTGCCATGCAGCTGCATGCCAGGGGCAGTGAGATTGGTGTTGGAAATTTTGCTGGGCAGACAAAATTTAAATACTTCAGAAACTTGACAATTTCCTTCTGAGAAACAGGTCACTTTTCTGATCAGCTCTGTACTGCTACAGGTCCTCCTGGTCCTCATCTAGCAAAGCATGATGGTTTTGGATATGTAATGAGACAGAGCCTTAGTGCCTGCAGGTTGTCTGTGTCTGGGTGGGTACCTCAGGGATACTCCCTTTGCAGCTGGGCTGTGCAGCAGCTTTGCTTTTGATCTGTACTGTTGAAGAATAAAAATTCATGCAAAAGGCAGAGTGGATATGCTATATTAAACTAGCATTCTTCTGTATTTGTCTGGATGGTCCCATGGGATTTCACTTGTACTTGATTTTGAAGCAGGAAGCTGAAGGGGCAGCCCCCCACATGAGCGCCTGCAATCGGCACTGAGGGTTCAGGGAACAGTGAGCTTGTATTAGTTTTTCTTGTCACTCAAGAGGGATCAGAAGCTAAAGATGAATTGTCTTTTTTTTTTTTTTTTTTTTTTTTTTTTTTTTTTTTTTTTTTTTTTTTTTAGCTGTCGTTTTCTTCTTTATTTCTTGCAATAATTTTTAGATTCTGTAAAAATAGTTCCAAGTTATTCACTATTGAGTTCAAAGTTGGAGAAACTGTGAGATACCACACTTCTGCTGGCTCTTGTACCAGTGCTTTTATGAAAGTTCTCTGAATGCTAAAAAAAGCTTTATTTGGAGAGAGACACTTGCCCTCAATCAGTGTGTTTGACTTTCCCAAAGGCAATTAAGCTGCTAGTACTTCACTGAGAGACCAGGGGACAGATGTTGGTACATTACTGCGGGAATTCTGCTGTTCTTTGGAAATGGGAAGGCTGCTGCATCAAAGAAGTACTAAAGTCTTTCAAATAAAAGAGTTTATTAGAGGTGAGATACTAAGTCTGTCCTTGTCTGAGTCTGTCTTTCCATACTGAGTTATAGCTGTAACAATTACCCTTGTATGTTTCAAATTACCACAAAATGGTCACGTAATAAGGAATTTAAAATTAATATTATTCCAGTTACCTTTTCTATTAAGGGAGCACAATATCTTAGGAAAGTGTAGTGTTTTGGATTAGAGGCTTTTTATTTTTCAATGAAGGCTTTATAAAACACATGTATGTGTTTTAAAGTACAAGGTTGGCTTTTAATTTCCTGCTTTAGAAGCTTAAGATAGATATTTGGAAGCTGAACCTCTAGAAAAGGAGCAATGAGGATTTTTTATTATGATAACATCTTAAAAAGTGTGGGGTTGTAATTTTGAAAATACATGTATGTATGAAATTATTGCAAACCTTAAGTTTATTTCAAGGTATATGTTCTAACTAAAGTGCAGTTGAATTAGTAAATGCAGTAGAAATCTGAGTGTTTGATTGTTTTGTGTGAATATTTGATTCTGAATTTGTACTATTCCAAGTGTAATGCAGGTATGAGGAGCTGAGCAGCAATTACTGTGGTTGTCACAAAATTAGTCATTAATGTAGGACAGGCAAAGTGAAAATTATACTTTCAGCACTTTCTCTCTGGCCTGACAGATACCCTTGAATTTCTGCTGCTGTCGGTTAAATATGTTCCCCTTTGCAGTGATGGATTTTCCCTGGGCTTCAAACAACAGGCATGAGCTATGAGTTGCTGCTTACTGGTGAAGAATGCAGAGCTTGCAAAGAATTCAGCTTGGCTTTTAGAGCTGGACTCTGAAGTTCTTTCTTTTGCCTCTGGCAGAGAGGTAAAAAGAATGAGTGCAGTTTTCTCCTCATGAAAATAAAACAGATTTAGCAATTATTTGTAATAACAACTATCTAGGACAGTTGGTTTTGGCCTTACTGATTTATAGAAGGAGGAAGAATTAAATTCTCCAGTAGGACATTTCAAATTTATTAAAACCATTTGTTTTTTAAACCCATGGTTTTGCATTGTAACATTTTTGGGTCGCTATTTCTAATTGAAACCAGGTGCTGATTTTGGAATGAAAAAAGTTACATTAGAGTTGATTTGTTGGAAGAAATTACTGAAAACCTTTGCATGTTAAAGTGACTGAAAGTCTTTGCATTAATCTGAAAATTACGTCAAATGGTTGTTTTGGTTACAATTTTTTGGGAAAAAATAAGCTGGGAAAGGGAAGTGTCCAGAGCAAAAGTTCTTCTAATCCTCCTTTTTGAAAGTCCTTAACCCCTTTTAAAAAGGAAGCAATCTGGTGTCTTACTGTGCTGGCTGTTCTAGGATCTGCCTGACAAGTGGCAGGAAGTCTTTTTATGATCAGCGAGTTGCTTTTGAAGTGGGAAAATCTGGATGAGTAATAGCTGGAACCATTTTCAGTGATGTCTAACAGGAATAAATATTTGATAACTGGGTGATGTGTCATATATGTGTTTCTTGGTTTTGAGTGAGGATGGCATTCCATCCACGAAGTAATCATTTTAATTCATGTTCTTTAAGCATTGCTTGCTGAGAAATCTTTGTACTTTTGCTTTTAATCTATTCTACCAGAAACAGCCTGGAAGAAGTGATACTTACAATGACTGTGCTCCTTTTCTTTTTGCCTGGTGTTGAAAGTTGGAAGAGAGCTGGCTTAGATGTCCTGCTTTCTAAATGAAGAGTTTATGGAATTCATGAAAGCTAGGAGAAGAGATACATGTTGAAAAGCAGAACAGAAAATAAGGGAGAATGATAACTGTGGAACTATAGTCTGCTACTCCTACTTAATTTACCTAATTTTAAAGCCATTAGCTGTTGTCTGTATGATACTTTATACTTTTATAATGATATTGCAGGAAGTTAGTGGTGATCTCTCACCTTAGAAAAGGAATTGATGGAAAAACTACAAGGCTTGACTCTTTCTGAAAAGCAGTCCTGGCGGGCTCCCTCCCAGCTTCTTTTGCACCAGCTTGCTGGCAGAGCTTGGGAAACTGAAAAGTCACTGACTTAAGGTAAGAACCCCTAGTTAGCAACAAACAAAACATCAGTGTGTTGTTATCATGATTTTCATACTAAATCCAAAGCACAGCACTGTACCAGTGACTAAGAAGAAAACTAACTTTATTCCAGCCAAAACCAGGAAAGCAATGTTGGTAGGTTAGATAGCTCCATGCTTCACATTGGTGTTTGGGCAGAGATTTCTGAGGTGTGAGACATAAGGATAACAAGTACTAGAAAAAACGGAATCTTAAACTACTTTATGTATGTATGTTGAAGTAGAAACAACCTTGCCTTTATTGATATATTTACCCCCTCTTCACACACGATGTGTCACTTGGAAACAAAAAGAAATCCTTCAGGCCATTCCTCTGAATCTCAGCTGCTCCTCCTGTAGAAGCTGTGCTGCATCAGTGATCCTGGGGGAGGGGTGTGTGTGTAGGTAAAAGAATTTGAAAATTCCAACAAACTAATTTGGTGTTGATTACAAACAGTTTGCAGACTTGTGAGTCCTCCCTTGACAACACTTCCTGATATTGCACCTAGGTCACATTGTACCTGCTTCACATAGGAGAACTTCTTGCTTGTGTCTCATCTGAACTTTCTGTTTTGCTTATATAAGATCTAAAAGCAGACTAACTTCATTGTTCTATTTAAATCTGACCCTTTATAAACCATTTTATAGTAATTTATTCTTTGTTCAAACAGTATACTTAAGCTTTTGTGGTCCAGCAAGTTTCTAAGTTTTCATTCGAGTTCTCAGCTATGTGATGGTGAGCTGTGGAGCCCCTTGTGCCCTTAAAGGAATTTCCAACTGCCTTTCCCTGGAAAAGCGACCCCTCCCAGGTGTAACAGAGGCTTCTCCTCCATGATTCCTTTCAAACATTGTGCAATCCGCTCCTTGGGTTTCACAAGTCCATTACTCCCCCATGGTATCTTCTTTCCCTGTTTCCCCATTGGCTATGGGGCCTGGTGTCCAGTTTCTGTCTTCCCTATGGTCACTTGCCCCCTGCCCTGCTCCCTGTACCCCCTACGAACCTGAGACATTATATAACTGAGAAAAATCACATGATCCCTCTTTTTGGCCTTCTGGATCCAACTTCAGCATATCGAATAACTGCTTGCTGAACTGATCTGGGGCTGACAGCCCTCTGCCTCTCTTTCTGAGCTAGCCTGTACCATGTGTGGATGTGTGAACTTAAATGCTTGCTTCAATTCTTCTTGAGAATTCTTCTCAAGAAATTTCTTCACTGGAGGGGCTGACTGAGATCTAATTAGGCTGTAGCTGCACTCTGAAAAAGACACACTGTTACAGTGAGCCTTGGTAGAATGTGTACCACCAGTAAACCCTTGCATTACAAATGCTTTTGTAAGATCTGTGAATTCACATCTAAATTTCTTCTTTCTCTCCCCTAACTTTTGAGTAGTGTGGGAATCAACTTCTTACCTGCCTGGAAGATGTTAACTGTGAGATGGATGAGATGTTTGGGCTGTTTTTTGACCAGTCATTCTTTAGGATTGTTGACTCATTATTTATGGGATCAAGCTATTATTCCTCTCAATTTGTAATATGAATGGGTGGAGGGAATAGGAAGGTTTTAAGTCATTAATTATTTTAAAAAGTCCATAAGAATTTATAGCTAGCTTGTTTGAGGTTAGTGACTCAAGGTTTTTTGGCATTCAGTCCATTCAGTTCTGCGTTTTTCTACAGACAGAGGATAAATATAAAGTAGTTTTACATTTCTTGAAATCATAATGCTCTTAGAAAAAAAAAAGTGGTTTTGTTTTGGTGTTTTCTTTTAAACTGAACTGTACATTTTTGAGTCACAACATTTCTTTTCCTGTTGGGAGGAATAATTAATGTATGAGCCTCTATCCTTTTTTCATTCTAAAGTAAGAAGTACTAAACAATTATATATGCAAAGATCTGATTTTTTATTCAGCACAGCAGCATGCTGGTCTGCAAGCAGATCTGCTGATTTAAATGGTGGTGTTTCTGAACATTGTTAGAAGAGTTAGAACAAATTTAGAAGGTCATGTTTGATTTTGATGAGCTACAGCTGCAGAAAAGTGTTTGAAACATGTACTAGTTGCAGAACACAGCCTTATTACAAATGGGCAATTATGCAGATGTGAGTGTGGTCTTCTGTGTGAGCAGATGTCTTCCTTCAGCAGATAAATTACATGTTTTAGTGGTATACCAGCTTAGATCAAGGTGGTGTGAAGAACATTTCACATATTTTCTGTTTCAGAAATTGACTATTCTTGCATTTATTTCAAAATTCTATTCAATGGGTTTGTACATAAAATTGCAGAACAAAGATTCTTTCTCTTGGTTATCTGTTATATGCCTTCGTCCTGGTTTAAGGCAAATTTTGGAGGAAACCAGAAGGGATCCCTCTGGAAAGCAGGTTCAAACAGTCCCTCCCCCTACTGCTTCGGAAAAAGATTCCCTTTGAGAGAAATGGAAAAAGCTTGTTTATTTAACTAGCAAAGTATTCACAAGCATAAAAAAATGAGTAATATTATACAATAAAACCTCTTACTGTTCTGATGAGGTGGCAAATTCAGAAAATCCTTGTCATGGGGTGTAGCTCAGCTCACTCAGTCTCTCATCAGCCCCTCCTGCACTGGAAAATGCTGCGTCCTGGGCCCTGATGGGCCACAGGTATGAGCTCCTGGTGTTCTGGGTTTTCAGTCCGGAGCAGGTTTGAACAATTCCAAGAAAAAGGAAAGAAACAGTCCCAGGAGCTTCTCTACCACAGCTAGCTAAAAAAACCCTAAAAGCAAAGGAGAGCTCTCTCTCACTGTCCATGCTGCAGATAAAAGAGTCTGTGAGAGGGAAAAATGTGGGAGAACAAGTGCAGTTTCTGAAAACAAACTGCACACTTCTCTCCCCCTTCACTCTAGGAACCAGTCTTAAAGATGAAGAACTTAACATTCAACATAAACAGGACAGACAATTGGGGATAAAAGCATCAGAAAGTCACTCCAGGACGTTCCACTCCTTATCTCCAGATCATCAGCCTATCATCACCCCAGGACAGCCTTTCACAAATAGCTCATGAGAATTAGGATTGGATGTCATTAGGAATAACATCTTTGTTCTCTGTCATATTACTGGGTAATGAACTGTTTGTTGAACAGCAATGGTGAGCACCCGATGGCCACCTGCAGCTGATTCTCCATAAAAATAATAATACTTTCACAGATGTAAGTATTGATTTCATTTTCCTTCTGCCTTAGGGAATTACATGATCCTTACCATTTATTATCTCTTTGGCTGACAGAAGTTGATAGTGGAAATGCTGATAACATTAATTCTTGTGTCTGTCAGGAACCTGGTGAAGTATTGTGTTGGATGGGCCTTTCCAAGTCCAAAGGCCTCTGGGAGAAGGAAAGTCCTGTGTTCAGTGCTCTGACAGCTGATTTTTTTTTTTCCCTTCCTTTCCTATCTGTGGAGAAATATACCAAAGTTGGCTGATGAACTCTTAACCCTGACTGGATATGGAATGTCCCTCTTGCTACCATAAACTTTCTCTTAAGAAGTCTTTGCCATGTTGGCCTGTAATATTACTGGTTCTGCAGCTCGGTATGAAAAAGGGATCAGGCATCCAAATTATGGGCCTTTTTGATGCTTAAGTAGGAATAATCCTTTCCTTCACCTCCTCTTGAGTACTGAACCCAAAATATTCTAGACCTCTGCATTTTGACTTTCTCAGACTTGAACTCGTTTTTTTCATAGGAAGTTTACATTTGTTTTGTAACTCTTCATGTCTTCCTTAAACTGAAGACCTTAACTTGCCCCTGCTTCTTCTGGAAGCTCAACTATATCCTATGCAAAATATCTTATTTCCACAAAAGCTCAATCTCATATTACACCTGTTGTGTCTGGACAGATTTGGGTTTATATGTCAAAAATCATTGAAAAAATAGTCTGTAATACTATTCTTTGTTTGCCTCACACAGGAGGTGTACTTCGTGTCAGCTGAAGAGGGAGTTAAACATCAGTCTTCACCCTTTACTCATTTAAGGAAACGAATTAATACATAGAGGTGAGGGACAATTGTTTGTTCTTTATTTGAACCCTCTGCATGTTGCTCGAATGTGGGCATGGGCAAGATAAATGTCACCTGATTTTTGGTTAGCCCTTCAAAATGCAGCAAGGGCCAGGGAGTAGGGGAGCAATACCATGTTAAGGACATGGTCTGGAGCTCTGGTTTCTGTTTTATTGTCACTTGTTCTTGAGGCTAAACAACTGGTCTCTTGCTTGTTCATTGCTTTCTACAGAGGGGTGCTAAGTCTCTCTTCCAGTAGAGTACTGCCAAAACATTTTCCTAATCAGTGGAAGGACTGGAAGAAATCTGTGAAACAATCATGAGAGTTTTCGTGGGAAATTGGGCTTGCTCTGGCTGCTAGGTGTACATTACTTTCTAATGGGACAAGAAATGTATTAAAGTGTCTAGACTTTCAGAAGTAAGAAGTAAGTTGGTAATTAGTGAGCAGGATGAGAGAGATACATTTTTATGAGTAAACATGATTTTCTTCATTGAAATGAAGAGGAAGTGTGAGCCAATACTATGTTAAATAGGATAAATGTTAGCTGGATGAAAATGCAAACTCAAGGGGTTTTTTAATACTTCACTGAAACACTGGATTAATGTTTAATTCTGATGACTAAATCCATTAATAGATATATTTCTTACTAAGTTAGATAAATGAGTTTTTCAGGCAATTTTGTTATTCCCTCAGGGCATGGGTTCCACTTGCCTGAATATTGCTCTAATTAGATGATGACACAGTATCCCAATAGCTCTTTTAAAAATGTGGGACCTCTGCCACTAGACAATAACTTTAGTTCAGCTTCTTTGTTTTTAATTAATGAAAAAGAGGTCTTTTGTTTGAAGAAATCAAAGGATACTCTGGGGATATGAAGTATTTATGTCATTCCAGGTAGGGTAGAACAGATAGACTGAATTTAGAAAATATGGAAGATCTTTGCTGCAAAAGGCTCCTATAAGTTATTTTATGTTCCTCATTTTTGTGGCTCTTGAAATAATTAAATTCTTATTTCACCAAATTAAGAATGATGCTACTCTCTAACTGGCTTTCAAACAAAGGTAATTGTTTGAAGTCTATTACAAAAGTCAAGGGACACTGAGGAAGTTGAACTTTTTGAAAACAGTTTAGTAGGTGCAGTTAACTGAAATCTATAGAAAGGTTGAGTAGATACTGCAGGCTGTTCTTCGTACTCTATGTGATAACTCATGACTGGAATGTGAGCTACTAATGTGTGACTGACATGGGAGGAAAAAAAATCTGGCTTTAGATAATGGATCTGCAGGGAAAGAAAAGAAGTTCTTTTAAAATCAGCTACAAAGCTGAGGCTGTACAATGACAGGATGCATTTCAACAACTGTTTACATAAAGGGTTTTTGCCTGACAGAAGGTATTGCTCTGTTTCTTCCACCTGTTTGTGTGACAGCTGTCACTACTCTCATTGCTCTGGTTCATGAGTGCAGCAGAATGTGAGTCCCTGGGTGGGTATTACCTTGGTTTTCTTCCTACTTGCTGGATGTAGAATCATTCTCAGCACATGTCAACACAAAAGAATAACTTGTCTAGCTTTATCTAGAGAATAATATTGGGCAACCATATTTAAAAGTCAAGACCATAAATCTTGAATTATGGAATGATAAGGAGCCAATGAAGGTTATCTAGCTCCTGCTTGAATTAGGGGCGGAAGCAGCTTCAGGGTTAGGTCAGGGTACTTATGGCCTTGTCCTTCTGAATTTTAGGTAGCTCCAAGAATGTAGATTGCCAGACCTCTCAGAGCATTCTGTTCCAGTGCTTTCTGTGCTCACTGTGAACCTATACTCCCTTTTATATCTAGCAGTAATTTGCAGTGTCTCAGCTAGTGACTATTTTCCTCCTTTCTCTGTGCTCCTTTGAAAAAATAGTGGCATCTTCTTTATAACTACCTCTGAGGTAAAAGGCACTGTATTTATTCCTGAGATCTTGACGTTAAACTTGATCTGAGTAGAATAACAGGTAATATTGAGAAGGCATGAAGAATATAGATTTCAAGCAATAGAGATGGAAACAGAAGTCTGGTGCTTTGCTGTAGGGATTTGGGATACATAGGCTCAAGCTCTTGCTCAGCTTCAGTCAAAGTGTAGAGCTTTTTGCCTCTGGCAAAGAGACAATGTTAGAACTTTAGTTTGTCAGGGGCTATGACAGGATTTCAGCATCATGTGAGTTTACAAAATCTCCAGTGCCAGTATAGGGCACAACCTAATTTTAAGGACTTTGGTGACAAATGGCTTATTGTCTGTTTTCATGGGCAGTGGTAGTGTGATATTAAGTAGCTATTAGTTTTCATAAAATATCTGACTTGACAGGAATGTTGATATGGGTTTTGACCTAGTCTTAGGGGAAATTGATAAGCCACAAAGTTTAAAAGCAGTTAAGTAATCTTGAAATTTTGAGAACAGGCTCTACTTTTTTTTTCCTCTTGAGTTAACTGCATGTATTTCTATTTTAATTACGTTTTCCCTAAATGAAAAAAGCCCTTTTACAGTCTCATTTTGAAAGAATACAAACAATGAGTTCAGCAAATGAGGTGTACAAATGTGTGAATAGGACACAAAATGTCAACGCAGATTTGGCCTTTTTTGCATTTGCAGTTGACACTGCCAAGGGAGTAAATGACATTCAGCATTGGCATCAGTATTATAACGTGGCATTCCCCTATGGCAGTATCCCAGTGAGGCAGGCAGGGTTTCAGAGTGAGAAGAGCAGAAGCAAATATCTCTTTTTCTTCTGTTTCTTTTTTTGAGCGGTTTTGTGACATTTTCTTTTGTGGTGAAGAAAATAATTTGATATAGCAAAATCTAAAGCAAATAAATTAACTTCTGGTGAAAGACTTTCTTCTAGGGCAAGAGTTTTCAGCAGAGGGGAACACAGAGAATGCCTCAGTGGCTACAGTGCTGGTCTTGGAGAATGGGGCTCATTCAGTTTCTTTCTTTGAGAGATTTGGAATTGAATGGTTCTTTCCTCGATACCTGTGAGAAGGTGTTGTTTGAAGGGTGCTGAAAACAGAAAGCTAGAAGGCTGAGAAGGGCACAGATTGTTAGCTGAGAGTTATGTTGAGACCTGTGTGATAGAAATTCTGATTTCTAGTCTCAGCATTCTGGGGGAGTGGTGCAGCGGAATTGTCCAGGTTCAATGGGCAATGATCATCCACTAGCCTTTATGCAAGGGAATGGTACCACCTATCTCTCTCTGGACACAGAAGTAACTTGAAATCAGGCTAAAGAAGGAGAGATCATACCATTTTGGCAGTTTCAAGGTGCACAGCTTGAGCGGTGATCTGGATAATGACATCTTAGCAGTCTTTTGGAATCACTAGTAGGTGCTAAAGTGAAATGCTCCCCTGAGCAGTGCTAAATTCCACCAAACCTGTAAATGCTGCATGTGTTCAGTCTTGTACAAGACCAATTTAGGCTGCACTGCCTTACCTTGAACTTTTCTTCAAAACATTAAAGCATAAATTGAGTTTGTTTTCTGAAAGTTGATCTTGTGATTAAAAAGAAAAGAGATAGAAGGTTTGGGAGGGCTGGCTTTTATGTGTGTGTGGAGAAATTTCTTTTATTGTGTCTCAGTTGCAAGAGCTGCAGGAAACTGATTTTTTTTTTTATCGGACCTGGCATGCCAGCAGCTTTATTGTTTGGAATATCTGTGATTCCATCTGAGATACCTATTGAGAGTACATGTGCTCTTTATTTTCCGGCAAGCCAGGGACTGTAAGCCATGCTTACATATAAGCTATGCTGATGAGTTGTCTGGAGAACATTGGAAGAATATGAAATTCACTCTAAAGAACAGTTAGGTAGTGCACTGTCTTTGACCTTGGGGTTTCCCAAATGTTGGTTGCATCTGTCACGTTGATGACAGAGTAGAGCAAGAGGGTTATTTTCCCAACCTTGATCTGTTGCACAGAGTGGGCTGTCATATGCTGGATCACCCAGCCCCTGCTCGTGAGTTCATGCATAGTTTGACTGACTTGCTTAGTGTTAATTTCCTTTTTTCCCTCCAGCACATAATAAAGATATTCAGCTGTTTAGAAAAGAGTATTGTACTTGTATCTCAACAGTATGTTTGATTACTTTTTTTAAAGCTCTTGTAGCTGGTTTCAATAAATTACAGAGGGTTTCCTTATTTGAATGTAAAAGTATCTGATTTTGTGCCTAAGTTTATGCTCATCTATTCTTATGTATTTTCAGTCCTCATAGGTGCGAAAGTGAGACTTCTGTGCACCTTAAGCTTGGATTTCAATAAGTTTTATGTATTGATTTACAGCGATGAAGGTCGTTTATTTTTGTCAGCTAGTCCTTTCTTAAGATTTTTCTTGAAAAACTTAGATATTTTCTTCAGTGATATACTGTCATAGAAGAAAAAGAAGAACATAACTGGAATTAAGTGGGTTCAGGAGAACTTCTTGGTTGCTATATTTGGTTTATTCTGATTGCTCAGAGAGCAAAGGTCTGACAACAGATCTTTGATTAGGTTTTACACTTGATAAATGTTTTCAATACATCTATTTCTATTTCAAACCCAGAAAACTTGCGAATCTTTTTTTCACCCTAGTATGCAGTCACACCTCTTGGTGTCTTGATGTGGACTTGCTCCTGGGGAGAGCTTAGTTATTTATTTGTAGATGATTTCATCCATTAATTCTGACTTGTAGGAATCTGGTTTTGAAAGTATTTCTTTTCAGCATCATGTTCACTGATTTCCAGTTCAGTGTTTCCTCTGGCAAGTCCAGTTTTCAAATGTCATTTGTTCTTTTCTTGCCTAAGTATCTAAATAAACTCACAAGCTTTTAAATAGTGAATTAAAAAAAAATAAATAATCAAGTGCTCTGACATGTGACCTCAGATTTATTCAAAGCCCTGTGGGAGACATTTAAATTGTTAAAATTCTGCATATGTGATACTTCTATGGGGCAAGAAAGTAACTGTATCTAATTCAGTTCAAAGTACTGAGAAGGCTTGAATGTAGCTATGTTCTAGATGAGTAAGATTAAATTAGAACTTTCCAGCTGAAATAAGAGTAAATATACTCCTCATTTTACTGACTTGCAGAGCCACCTGTATCTATTAAGATACCAAGACCCTCCTGAAGAGAGAGAGAATGCTGCTGCTGTGTGGAACTGTCTCTCCTGGGTTTGCTCTGTCTCTACCTGCAGCTGGAACAAAATGAAATTAATATGATAAATACCAATTAGTTATGGCTTTTTGATACAGATGAGACTTGGAAGACACCTGGCCCATCTCTTGCTGAAATGTTTGGGAATGAGCCTGGTGCTGTATTTGGAGCAGAAGTGCAACTGTACAGATTATTTTCTGGCTTACTCTAAGCCATTTAAACAGCAAGGTTCTCATCCTGCTGAGTAAACATGGGGTGAATTTGGCTGCTGCTGAGGAAAGTCTTTGGATTCACTGCGCAAGAAAAGAGTGCCATTAATGCTTAATGCCATTAAGCAGTTGCCATACCGGTAACAGTTTCAATTTAATGAAAGGGGTCTGCACGTATGCACACATGATTTGTGCGTATAATTTGATACAGAGGTGTGGATTAGAGTTTGCCTCTGGCTGACTGAAGATCCTTTGGATGAAAGATGATCTGCTAATGTGCTGCTAAGTTTATTAATATCCAGCAGAGCAGCTATTATCCATTTTATCAACAGATTACAGTGCTTGGTTTATGACTCCTTTTTTGCCTTCTCATGACTTGTCAAATTGCTTCCAACTGAGTATCGATGTTTCAAATCTACAATACCTGCAGAAGGCACTGCAGGTATATAAAATTAATCTTTCATGGTGCAGCTAATTTTCTTTGACTGCATAACACCAGTGCTTTCTTAGTGGGAGGCATTAAGGTCTATCTGCATATTTTTTTTAAGGCACTCATAGACTTGTACTGAAAACTTGATTGAGCATCATTCCGACTTAGAGAACTTGCTGTAAGTTCTGTAAGTGCTGTACTTGTCACCCAGCAATCCAAACACAATAGAGCATGCGGATGAAAACCAAGCATGGAGTTTTGCTGTGGAGTTTTCCTGCTGGAGAATTTTTGTCTTGATCCAGCTCCTGAATTCTGAGTAATTGAACAGAAATGATTGAGCATAGATAATTTTTCCCATGTATTAATAATTTTTCAAGGCTTGTTTCAAAGCTTATTGAAAGCTTATTTGTGGAAGAGTCTTTTGCTTTCTTAATAGCTTCTGAAATATTCAGCTGTCTAGTAATTAAATTCAATGGTCTGCATTATTCTAAGATCATTTGTATTTCAAATGTGCTATTTGACATTGGACAACTTTTAGCAGAAAGAAGTTTTGTGTGTTGCTTACACTCTGTTTCTGTTCCTTGGGCAAAGGTATCTAAATTAATTATTTAATGAATGAAGAGGAAAGGATATTGCTCAGCATGGTTAATTACTACCATATGTCCCATGCTTGCTTTGCTACCATTAATCTTCCTAAATCTTGGGAAATTTTTTGTTGCTTGATGTGTCTCAGGATTAGCTGTGAGAGAACAGCCACTTGTGGAGTAGTGGCCAAACTGCACCTACTGTGAGATCCATTCCCAAGCGGGTTTACTGTTGTCAGGAAAGCTCTTACCAGAAAAGTTGCTCCCCATCTGCTCTTCCTTACTGCAGAGGAGTTTGTGCATCCATTGCCACATCATATCCCTCTTCCTTTCTCTGGCATGATATGAAAAAGTATCTGCATGGAAATAATATTGCTCCAAAACATAATGCACAATAAAACTGCTGCAATAGACTGCTGCAGTTCTGTACTGGGCCCTGGCATGAAATGTCCTGGGAACACTCCAAGAGCAGACTGAGCACTGTACTGGCTGCTAATGGCAGCACTTTGTACTGTCATCCATGATGGATGCTGGTTAGTAGGTCATCTCCCTCCCTGAGCTGTATCTGGTTTTGGCACTACTTTACTGCAAATAGAGCTGTAGACTGGTTTTACAAAGGCTTAACATTTGACTAGTGGTGCACAAGCAATAGAAATGTCCCAGAATTTATTTTATTTTATTTGTTAGTTTCTATGAGCTGACAGATTCAGGGTATTTTGAGCTGCTGAGGTACCCAGACAGGACAGTTACTGCCTGCAGACAGAGTACTTCAACCTCGAAGGAAAAGCACTGTGCTAAATAAGCTTCTAAGCCTTTAATATGAATTTTCGAGAGTCTTAAAGCTACTATTAACTGCTGTTCCAGTCTGGTTTTGTAGGCTGGATATGGATCACTTGTATTACAACATTTGTGGATCATAACTCAAGTGAGTTACTACCTTATTCTTCTGGATTTAAAACAGGCTAAAATCGCAAAGACCTAACAGGCTTAAGGACTGGGAGAGGAGGAGGAGGATATAAAACTACATGTTAGAAGTGGCAAAGCTTCCACTTCATGAGAATAATTCTGTTTCTGCTGTAAAATCACTTAAAAGGGCACAGGAGATTTTTTCTTTGGAGATTTTTGAGCTCAGGGCTTTTCAGTGGTTATCACTGAAAACATGTATCAGCTATGGTTGTTTGAAATTTCTGTACAAACTGAGAATTGAAGAAACTGTTACTATAATATTCCCATTGGAAATTGCTTTTCTGCTAGTGTGTTTACAGAGCTGAAGAAAATGGTAGACATTCAGGGACAGCCATGAATGTGATAGGAACAATGTTAAATTAGATTGCTGACTTTGAAAACTTCTTTATAGAAATAGTATTTTTAGAATTATATTATCTACTTGTTTAGAAACTCTAGCTGTTTTCTAGGAACTTTGTGAGTGGTAGGTGCTAGAAAACATGGAATCTTCTCTAGAGTGCTCACAAAAATTGGACTGTTCCACTTCATACATAAATACACACATAAATACACACATAAATATATTCATATGTATTCAAAGAAAATTAGAGATCTAGTAGAATTCCACAGCCCCACCCTCTACCCCCCAACTAGTTTAGCCTTAAGTTAATTTCTATTGATTTACTTTAGTAGGGAGAGGGAAAAGAGCCAAGGAGGGAGGTTTCAAAGTACTCCCTTAAAAAACTATAAAGTTAAGGGTTTTATTTTGTGAACAGACTTCTTTATTGTCAAGTAGACTCTACAGTATGGGAAATATCTAAAGTAAAGCTGCCTTCAGTGCTTTCATATGCTCTGCAATATATCTGTGCAATCCTTTCCAGTTGGAACCTTTCCTCATTTTGATGGACTGGCAAGTGAAAGAGGCAACTCTGTTAATGTTTATTTTCATCCTCCATAGAACCACAGAATGGTTTGGGTTGGAAAGGACCTTAAAGACAATCTAATTCCAATCCCCCTGCCATGGGTAGGGACACAAGAATGCTCTCTGGGTATAGGAACACATTTAGAACAGATGTTACATTCTAATGAAACCATAATGGCAGAGACACTGCTAAAAGGCTCATTATGCTGTAATAATCTGAACATCTATGCAAAATAATAAGTGACTAAGTTTTCGTGTGACTTCAGTCTAGCCAGATCTACTATTTTTTTCTCCTCTGTAAGTTTTCTTATTTCTTGATTATTTTTTATGAGGAGGAAGACTGAGTATTTTCTTCCTGAGACCAGTGAAGGTTAGGTGAGAGCATGTTTCTTGTACTCAGAGATGAACTCTACAAAATTATGTTTTCTTCTTTCAAGACTTTAGGGAAAAAATCATTCCTTCTGTTCCTAATTTCCAGATGTGTGCAGAGTTGCATTTGGAACTAATTAAGAGTTTGAAAGTGTTATCTTGTGTAGCAATATTTGAGTCAAGGTGCATGGAGATCGAAGTTCTTTCTGCCTGCTCATGCCTAGCAAGCAAAGTCTGTGAATTTCTAGTGAAATTTTCCTACTCTGTGGCACAATTGCATTGTGAAAATGCTATTTTTTTAAACTGTATAATGAAATACTTCTGCATCACGGGAATTATCACCAATATTTTTTTCCTTCTTTTCTGCTGTTCCCCCTTTCATTCCATTTATCTTTTATTCTTGAATAATCTTCAATAATTTACTTTCTGCAAAGTTTTTGCTGGGTGGTATTTAACAGTCTTACTGCAATGTCAATAATTTAATTTTTACAGTATTCAAGATGTAATATCAATACAAATAGGTAAAAAAGCTTCTTAAAATTTGTGGGGTTTTTTTTTTTTTTTTTTTAGTACTGCATAATTTATTGAAAAGCAAGCAGATTAACTAATTTTAATGCTAATTTGCATTACTGTATTCTCCTGCCTTTGAAATTGGATTGTTTGAAAATGTCAGAGAGAGAAAATTTCCACTTTCTGTAATCCTCAACATTTGTCTGATCCTCTGACTTTGTCACTTTCCAGTAAGCTGTGATATGCTCTAGGCAGGCCTACTTTGAAGGGAGGAAGAGTGCTGGCAACATAAAAAGGCTGGAGAGGCAGAGAGGTAACGGAAGACCACAGGCAAAAAGAAATACCTGGATAACACAATGGTGAAGAGGCAAACATGAAAACAGAAGAGACTCACACCTCAGCCTTTAAGATAATGGTTCCCAAATCTGTAAAGTTGAAGAGCTGTTTGTCACTCTGCTCTGAAGGTTTGCTGCTCATTACAGCAAGGGGAACTTTTTCAGGACAGTAGGAGCTGCAGGGCTGGGACCATGGCAGAGCAGCCTCTTTGATTTTAGTAGGGACACTTTTGGAAAGTTTGGAAAAGGTGGCACTGGGTAGAAGATGTGAAGCCAATCAGTGAGCTGCACTCTGGGGGCACCTAGAGTCAGCTACTGAATGTGTAGTTTGTCATGTATTATTTTGAGAATCCTTAAGATGGCATTACTTTTTGTAGTGGGTCAAATTACTGGGCTGCACAGAGAGGAGGGGCAAGAACATGTGCTCAGTCATTGAGTATTTCAAACTAGAGAAGCATCAGAAATAATCTCTAATAGTCAAAATGGAGATGTAGGTAGTGCCTCTTTTCCTGCTCCCCTGGAGCCTTTTATATTCATAAGGCAGCATCTTTGTGACACTGATTCCTGTCTCTTTACAGATCAGCAGCATGTTCTTCAGGCATGATGGTAGGCTACAGGCTTTACCTGTGGTTATCTGTCTGCAATTGTCTGCCTTTTAAAACTGTTCAGAGCAAGAGATCTTCACTTTGCCTTCACCTAACAAATGGACAGGGAATGTTTGCAAGCTGCTAAATTTGAATAAAAGCCTTTTGGAGTGAGTAGTTAGCATGGCTGGCATCAGAAGGCCACTGCAGGGTTTGGGCTTTTTGTATTCTCTGGTGTATATCTGCAAATGACAAGAAAAACAGAGATAAAAGGGAGGAGATGATTCCTCTAGAACATAATAGAACAGCAAAATGTTCTAATATGGCTGGCAGGTTTGCTTATCTAGTGCTATTTTAAGCTAATGAAAGCAGTATTTCATCCTTGGATCAAGGTTTATACATATTCTTACAGTTGTGAGGGTTGTCAAAGTAATTGATGTACTGCCAAAACTGCAGTGAGGATACAAATAGATTTTTGTGTGGGTTGGAGTAGATCTCATGGTAATTTAGTGGCAATTGGTGTGTGTAGGAAGAGTATTTAGTCCCTTGTTCTGAGGTAAAAACAGTCCATTTGTAATGTAGATCTTGAGGAATATGGATCTTGGCTTTCTGAGGAAGACCAGTAATTTATCTAACTTTGTATTTTGCTTGGATTAGTGGCCAAAGTAACAGAGGAAGATGCAACTCTTTTAAAATTTGAGCTCTTATGGATGGCCTGGACTAGCTTCTCTTTGCATCTGCATGTGAGCGTTAAGTATTTTTGCTTTAACACAAGCGAAGTTCTGGTCGCTGTGATCAGCTGCTGGTATGGATGGTTTGTGGGAGAGAGAGGAAAGTATTCACAAAGCTTTCTCTAGGTACCTAGCAAGGAAGCAATGGAGCACACTAGCCATCAGGATCCAGCATTTCTTGTGTGCCAGCAAAAAGCTGTATGATCTTTCTGGGCCTTGTCACTCTGTTCTCCTCCCTGAACATCCTGGTGCTACAGTGCAACTGTTTAGTGTCTTGTCTTGTGGTGTGTTCTGACCCAGACTCTTCCAGAACAAGGCCAGAGCATATGCTACCTCTTCTCTGTGCTTCTCATCATAAGAAAAGTGAGGGTCAAGAGTGAGGGAGAATTGAACCCTCTCCCTCCAATCTGTTCTGCTACAGACATGTACAGTTACAGAATCATTACTGTAAGTTCAAAAGCATTTCTAGGTCCCTCATTTTAGGTACAGGAAAGTCTATTTGTGCACTTGACAGAGCCATTTCGTTTTAATTTATTCTGCCTGAGGGTGCTTCTAGTTAGGAGTTAGAGAAGACTACCAAAGGTGTTGAATGTGACCATGTGTTTCACTGAATCAATGGATCCTTATATTTCTTCCTAGGAAAAAAAAAAAAAGTAATGGTTCTGTTGATGCTATCCAGCTGAACCATGTCTTTTGCCCTCTTGAAATTAGAAACCAAGCTCTTAGATACATTCAAGATGTATGATTTCTTTCTAATAATGTATCTTAAGTTCTATACGAGTTTCTTTATTTTGAGAAGTTTCACTTTGTTTCCGAAGCTTACCCTTTTGAACTTATGTCCCTTCCAAGCAGAGGAGATGAGATCTTAGGATGTGTCAGAGAGAAGCAGGCAGAGAACTGGTCTAGTGTTTTGGCTTCTTTCTTTCCAATGAAGAATGACGGGGACACTATAGACAAGAGTGTGGGCAGACTTAGAGCCTGGTAAAATATAGGCAAGGACAGATATGGGTGTAAATGACCTGATAAAGATGAAAGAAGAAATTTACTGTGTTCAGTGACTTTTCCTGAAGATGAACTGCATATTTTTTGCTGTTCTTGTTGCTATACACTTTAAGACAGATTGAGTTGAAACTTTTTTTCCAAATATCAGCAAGGTAGAGGGAAATACATAGTGTTTTGTTTTGGGGAAAGCCTACCAGTGATCTGTTTCTGCTATGAAGATCCAGTTATGAGTCACTGGTGTTACTGATAGCATGTATGTACAGGTTGATGCTTATCAGCTTGATGGTATAGTGAGGACCTATTTGCTTGCTTTGATTTTGTCTGGTTTGGTATGAATAAGAGTTATAAGCTTTAAATGCATGAAAAAGCAAAATAAGAGTGATAATGTTTTCCATTAACCATGCGCTATTCTTTTTATTTTTTTCCTTTTTTTCTTTGTTTGTTCGTCGGGCGGGAGGGCAGGGGTTGGGGTTAGGGTTAGGAAGCGCTACTATTTTAATGGTTGAACTAAGTGATTTCTATTTCCTTTCATTTGGGTACCCTTTTGCAGTAGAGGTGAGAGCACACTAGCAGCTGGTTTAATCCTGAAAATAGATTTCCTTTTCTTATTGCTTTCATGATCTTCGCAGAAATCTGTGATCTTTCAAGGGTTGTTTTACGACTGAGAACCACTCAAGTATCGAAATCGAGTGATGACAGTGACGGGATTTGGCCAGTAGATGGGGAGTCAGAAAAACTATCCTGCGGAGCCCTCGGCTTGGAAAAATAGATTTTGGGGTTTGTGACTTCCAGCAAAGTCTTTGGCTCCCGACACAGATTACCTGCTTGAGTTGATTTAATATTTTCTTCTGTGAAAGTGGATGTCGAAGCCTGGTAATCTCATAATCTCAGCCGCAGAATTTGGATCCAACTATAACTGCTGCAATGTTCAAAACGATGTGTTTGGGAGTAAATAAGCAGCTATTCTGCTCAGTGGTTGAATATGCTGTTAGATTAAATCTTGTCTACTCTATTGAGTGCAGACTAATACTACGACAAATCTAGTCTTTTATGCTTGACCAAAATATTTTGGAGCTTTTTAAGGTCACCTGCAGCTGGACCTTTTGAAATACCAGTGTGCTCCAACTTGGTTGTCTTTTAAACCAGAGGTCGTCATGCTTTAAGGACTAAGAGTCTCTGGTTAATTTGAATATTGTCTAAGAAATGCTATTTTCATTGGAGTACTGTGAATAATAGCTCTGAAAATATTCTTTAGCATGGCTAAATTGGTAAGTTGCAGACCTTTAATGCAGCTTTTAGATGCTGTGCTTGAAAACATTTGGTGTGAAGGATCAGCTACTGCAGTATGTTTCAAAAATATTGGGGGGCAAGTTGTTGGAAGGATTTGGTTTGAAGTTTTAAGTTGACATTCATAAAGGCAGAATGTATACCTATGAGCAGGTATAAAACTGAAAGTATAGTTCTCTGCTGTGAATTGACTATTTATGCACTCAAATGGTTTTGTGGTTACACAATGAAAAATTCCACAGTATTTAAGAAATTCAAGGAAATATTTTATGATGACTTGCATCAGTCCTTTAGTATGTGAAGCGTGCTATTGGCCATGGAACAATCAAAGGAAAACCATTTCTCGGTTCTTGAGCACAATCTAAAAATTATAAAGATGGGATCAATAGCTGTCCAAGTACTGTGATTTTGTTTGTTTGAACAACTTTGTGGGTAATGTTGACTATATATTTTGGAAGGGGTGTTGACAAGGCAAGAGAAGACTGGGAGTAGAAGAGAATGGTAGAGTGTAAAGTGAGAAAAATTTGTAAGTTTGGCTAAAAGAATGTGTTCAACTGTCCTGATGGTTGCTTATTTTTCTCAACATTGAGGCCAATATTTTCAAAAGCAATTATAAAAGTGGCATACATCAATTTTATGCATCAGGGCACCTGTATTACATTCTTTACTCTCTATAAATGTTCAATTACTGCTTTGCCTACAATAAAAAAGATTTATTCTTTCAAGATAATGCTAATTGAACATCTGAAAATTAAGCCACTCAGTATCATTAGTAGAATCTGATGAACTAGGCCAAGCTTGAGGAATAAGCTGATATTGATCATTTTGGTACAAAGTGGATAGGAATAAAGTGCTTATAACACTACTGGTTTGTTTTTTGTTGTTTTGTTTCTTTAAAAAAATGTAACTGCTTTAGAAGACTCAACCCACTTTTTAACCCAGTCACACTGCCAGAGACATGTTCAAACCAGAAGGCTTTTCATGCTTTCTCTGCATGGAGTTCTCACTCAGATCTCCAGTTAAGGAATGTTATGTTGTGGGAAATAGTAAAGGTAAGAAGCTGCGAAAGCAGGTCTCAGAAACAGAAAGAGCAGAGAACTTAGAGCTAACTGCAGCTGCAAAGCCTGAAAGAAGTAAATAGACAATAGTACAGCAAGCAAGGACATGAAACAATAGCTTGAATTTTCAGGCTTGGCCAAGATAGACCTTAAGACTGCAGAAAAATATGCTTAGCAAGATAGTAGAAGGTTTTATGCTTAATGTGGAGTATTGTTAAAAGAAACCATACAAGCATTGTTTGAAGCAGGTGTACATGTGGTTTTAGTGACTGGCTAGAACAACTTGTAAGCTTTAGCAATATGTTATCAGCTGGAAAACTTTTAAAATGCCCTGTAACAAAGAGATCTTTGGCTGTACTGGCAAGATGTGAGCTGTTGCCATCTTTTAATTGTCTGTAATGAGGCTGCTGTTGCAATAAAGCTCAAGGAACGTCTCCCAGTTAGAAAGAGTAGAGAACTTAGAGTTAGTTGTTGTTGTAAATCTTGAAAGAAGAAAAGATATAATAGTATAGTAAGTAAGGATATGAAATAATATTTTGAGTTTTTAGGTTTGGCTAAGATAGACTTTAAGATTGTAGAAAAACATGTTTAGTAAGATAGTAGAAGGTTTTAAGCTTAATAATGGAGTATTGTGTATTGTTAATAGAAAGTATATGAGTAAGTATTGTTTGAAATAGGTATATGTGTGTTTTTAGTGATTGGCTAGAATAATTGTTTGTAAGACTTAGTAATATGTTATTTGTTGGAAAATTTTTAAAATGTCTTGTAGCAAAGACATTTTTGGTTGTTGGTGGTAAGACATGAGCTGTTGTTTTTTTAAATTGTCATAACTTGTAATGAGGTTGATGTTGTGAGCTTAAGGAACATATTTTAGTAGTCTTGTATCACTTGTGAAAAGTGCCAACACACTGTTTAAAGTCCAAGCAGTGCACCAAGTTCTGCTGCTGTTTTACATCTGTGAAATAATCTTGCTTCCAGGATCCCTGATCCCCTGCTGCCAATAGAGAACACTATATACTCCATAAGACTTTCCTAACTGTTGTTTGCAAGTTGCTAACTAGAAACTTGTACTTGTGTGCTGACACTGTGAATCATGGTATGTGATACCCAAAATGACAGAGGCATTGCCTGTTTCCCCATGAAATGTTGCTTCTTCTCTTCCTCTTACACTTTGTGTTTCACTATAAATGCCATTTGCTTGGTGTTGTGAGGCTGGGGGGTTAATCACAGGTGCTCTATTTGTCAGTGGGTTACAAACTTGATGTTCTTGGAGAATTTAGGGACTTTTAAAACAATGACTGTGTTATTTCTTTTGCAAATGTTGCTTTGTCATTGTCCCGAAGATGGCAAGAGGCTAAGTGTTTTTAATCTTCAGCCTTCTCAGCTCTTCATGAGATGTAGATGTGCTGTTAATATCACACAGCTCCTTTAATTAGGTAATTAGCACTGGAACAACAGTGCTAAGAAATCAGGAATGGGAAAAATAATAGGCTTTCCAGGCCTTAACAGTCTATTTGTTACTACAGTAATCTTTTAGCCTCATTCCCTTATGAGCTAATATCCTCAGTGGTACTGTCATGTCTCTAACTTTATTCCCATCAATGAAGCTGCACAGCCTAATAGATCTGTCCCAGATAAGCAGTTTTCACTCTGCAGAGCATAGATGCTTTGCCTACTCAATGGTCCGTATCAGCTATTAAGTAGTGACAATGGTCTTCCCTGAACAACCTTTTAGCAAACAGCTTATTTCAGTGAGCTTGCCTGGTGCAACAGGAATGTTGCAGGGTGGGGTGTTTTTGGTGGCCGGTTGGAGTTCTTGATGATTTAGTATTGGGTATCAATTCAAGCAATAGTTGTATGTTTATGTAAGTGTATAAAAAGATGTCCTTACTTAACATAAGTTAAATAAGGCTTTATAAGAAACTAGTGCACAAAATGGGAGCTGCCTTTAGCAGTTCATCCTTCTGGCCGCAGAACACATTTATTAATCATTCAGTACATTTTGCTATTTTGATAGCTGAGAAAACCTTTGAAGATGCATTGTTTCAGAGTTCATTGGTTTGGCTTGGGTTTTGGTTTTTTAGCTGTTTTTCTTTGTTTTCCAAAGGGAGAAATGGTAAAATATAGGATTTTCCTTTATGCAATGTGTTCTTTGACTTTCTCCAGTCTGCTGTTACTAAGATGATTAATTGCTCAGACTGGAAGATAGGACTCTTTTCAGAGTCCTTGTTATCTGATAGAGGCTAAATTCATTGGGGATGGGGAGAGGAAAATATATTAGTTTTGGTTTACAAAATAGTTTGTGCATTTTAGAAGTAAAGTTTGAAGGAACCCCAGCATTTCTGAGAGAGGCGTGAGAAAAGAAGCAAGGCAGCTTCATGAAGTAAATCATGTTTGTTCTTTAGGAGTTTTGGGCTACTTGCCTATGGGAAGAGTTAATTCTTTATGTATACAGGAGACTTAATTATGCATTTATACTAGTGCATTCATCTGCAAACTAAGCCTCTGGACAGCTTGCATGAAAGCTTGTGCAAAGTCATTCACTGTAGCATGGGGTCGTGTCTCCAGAATCATCATCTCCAGTGAAAACCATAATTTGTTGTCTCACTGGAGAAGTGTACTCAATATTACCTTCCTGGGGGGAAGGTTGGATTGTCATCCCGTGGACCCAGTTGGCTCCTCAGAGTCTCCTGAGAATGGGGTCACTCTGTGTGATGGGGTCACTCTGTGTGGATGTTTGCTACACACCTCAGGAGAGATGCTGGATGGTGGCAGAGCCTAAAGGAGGAGCTGGGGGAGAGGCTGCTCAGGATCCAGAACTGTGTGTGGATTTTCTCAAACAGTACTTAGTGTGGATGAAGGACCCTGCTGCTCCTGGTGAGAGGTACAGATAGCCTTGGGAAGGTGACAGCAGAAAAACCTGTTTTCACTTGCTGTGCTCTCTCCTGAGCTCAGATGCTACCTTGTAGGACAAGAGCTGTTTGCTGAGGATTTCCTTTAGTCTGGGGTTGTATGGACAGCAAGATCTCTGTAAGAACATAATGCCCTGTATGGCAATAGTTGTAAGTAAAGGATCCAAAGTGATTTCTGACCTGCTCTGTGGTCTAGAGACAAGAGTCTCTGTGATAACTGCAGCAAAGGATGGCCTGTGTGGATCCCTTGATTTCTCTCTCTGTATTTCACTGTGTGTGCCCTTCTGCAGTGAGTGGTGAGCAGATGGGCTTGACTGGCATAGGCTGTCTTTCAACAGCTGCTTCTTCTGTGACACAAAATGAGGAGAGATCCATTTTCTTTTAGCAGGTGTGAGAGTGCCCCTTTGGTGGTGCTGACGAAAGTTCATGTGCAGCTGCATTTATGTAGGAAAGTTTCCACTGGTTTAATTCTTCTCCAAAGTCAGTCCCACTTTCTGTTTTTGCTGCATGATATCTCTATGCCACTGAGGAAAGCTGAGTGTCCTAATGTACCTCTCTAAGCTCTTGGGCCAGTCCAAGCCTCTTGCTTTGTTGCATGTGGCAATGTTAGAGCTGATGGAAATCCAAGTGGCTTGGCTGCTGTAGAGTTTTTGACTGGGATGGGGAAAATGAGGGAAAATTTTGTAAGAAGGGAAAATCCACTTCCTTTTGTCTCTTTCCCTACCAGCTTTATGAAATCTGTGTATTTTCAAATAATATTGCCTTCTATGATTCTTGCTTGTAAATGAAAAATAAACCCAAGAATTTCAAGTCCTTCTAGAGTAAGTAGATTTTCTGGTTTTCCTTGAAAAAGGTTTTGTGCACAGACTTTGGTATTTTAGCAGAACATTTAGTTTTCTATACCTAATTTGCTACTGCTTGTCTTCCTTATCACCATCCCAAGCTGCTCCTCCCACTCCAGATAAAACTTAAGAGGGGGCTGGAGTGCCAGAAGTATCAGACTGACATCTTAGTCACCTCAGAAAGTTCTGTTTTTCCAATGAGTAAGTTAGAGAATAAAGGAGCCGCACTGGAGGAGAAAAAAAATGGGTCTGTTTTGGAATGGAAAATACCTGTCAACTCTGTCAGCTCTTCTCTTCAGCCTCCAGAAATGCAAGCATTAATCCTGTCCCTGAATATCACCTGATGGTCTAACTCTGAAGACCCCATTTCTTTTAGAGCTTTGTTGCCTTCTTCTCATTGTCATTCATACTGTATAAATATATTCTGAATTATATGAAATGGTTACTTCCTGTAAGTGGGTTGAACTAGCCATTTGGTACATACTGCTCTAGCTATAAATAATCCATGTTTAAGACAGGCTAGATGGTCTCTGGAAAAATTTCCAGCACTTTGTTTCTGTTGTGGACATGAGAAAACACTATCAGGTTTTTCTTTATACAATGTAGTTCATAGGTTTTTCTTTTGGAAAAAAAAAAAGAAAGCTTGTTTTTGATATCAGTTTCTTCTGCCCAAAACTTACTGACTGCTGCTATCTTACCTTGTTCATGAAAGATCAAGGACTTTTGCTACCTGCTATGACTGACTGATGGATGATCTGCTGAAGAAAAGTAAAAAGTGTGAAAGTTGGAAGTGAAAGTTATGTGAGGGTGATGTATATCTTTATCTAAAGAGGTCTCAAACATATAGTTGTTCCAGGGGAGTTTTGGATGGGATATTGGTCAGGCTTTGGAAGTGGTGGAATCACCATCCCTGGGAGCGTTTCAATAATATCTAGGTGTGGTACTTGGAGACATTGTTTAGTGGTGGAGTTGGTAGTGCTGAGTTAACAATTTGACTCGATGAACCTAAAGGTCTTTTACAGCTGTCATAATTCTATGATTTTATGAATGTTTTACATGCTGTACTGGTGTGTTTACAGCAACTTCTGAATAAGAGGCCATGTTTTGCCCCCTGCAGTAAAGTAGGAGTTTTTGTAACTGGGCCATTTGTTATAGCTGCAGAACAGATTTATCAGAATAACAGTTAAATCTGGGGGTGAACAAGAAACAGGAATAATGCAAATAGCCTTCTGTTATTGAAGCATATTGAAATGCTTCTATAATAACTTGGAGAACAGAAAAGCTGAAATACTCCATCAGCTTTTTTACTTAGGTTGAGCAATTAGATCAGAGAACTCAATGGCACCTTGTGTACAAGAGAAAATCTAGGAGCATCACTGTCTGAAGAGCCCAGCTGGAAAGTGACATGATGGCACATTTCCTCCTGCCAGTGATGTCTCCTTGTCATCAGAATTGTCATCATTACTGCTCTTCTTTCAGGCTGCTGTAACTTGGCTATTCATCAGATTTTGTCCTGGTTACTTACAAAATGTATCCACCGCAGCTTTAGGTGGTGGCTCGAAGAGTTGCTGTTCTTTCATGTTGAGAGCAATAATGTAGTGACATAAACAGCAATGGATCCTTCTAGGGTGATAGAAGCAGTGCAATTAGCCCATAAGTGTTTTTTATTGGTTTTATTTTCAATATTCACATAAATACCTTTTTCTTTAACATGTACCAAACTGAGTTGGGTGTTTCACACAAACTACCTAACTCAAAATTTCTTCTTGTATTTCTTGCTTCCAGTTGGGCCAGAAAAATAAAGCCTGTGTTATGCCTCTCTAATTTCAAAATTCTGGGAAGAATGTTCCTATCTATTTTTCTTTTCCCCCTGTGGGTTTGGTTTGTTGTGGCTGTATTTGTTTTTTGTTGCATCTTCAGCACTGGGAAAAGTATTCAAGTAGTGCTTCACTCTTTCTAGGACTTTTTCTATTACAAAAGATAGTCACTTTTGCTGGTTGTTGGTTTTGTTTTGTGTTTTTTTTTTTTTTTTTTTTTTTTTTGGGTTTTTTTTCTATTTGTTTAGGTTTTTTAGTCCTAAAGTTTTAGTCCTAAACTAAGATTTTCTCTCTTTCCCTCTCAGTGGAAAACTTTAATTGTGGGGAGGAAAAAAAAAAAAAATCAAGTGCCCTCTAGATATTTAAGGACCTTTATGTTGATTCTGGAAAAAATTATTTCATGATGCTGAAGATGCAAGATTTGGGATCCTTTGCCTCTTGTCTAGAACTGTTTGTGGAAAAACACCCTTCTTATTTGCTGGATTGGAAGGATTCTGAATTTGTAGTGTGGTTGCACTTGGATTCATTGGCACTGTTGTAAAAATGAGTTAGGTGGTGCCTAGAGTGTATTTAGGAGTTTAACTGTGTAATATTTTAACCTACAGTGAAGGTAGAGAAATAAGAAAAGTTGGACTGTTAGGTTTATACTGAGTACAGAACATGTTAAGTTTTAATGAGTTATCTGGAGCATAAAAGGGAACAAGCACAGAATCAAAAGAAAAAAGGGTTTTATCATTGTTGCAGAAAGCAAGAGCAATATTATGTTATTTTATCCTAAAGAAGGATGGCAGGATG
The DNA here is from genome assembly GCF_965231275.1 of Zosterops lateralis. Lineage (NCBI taxonomy): Eukaryota > Metazoa > Chordata > Aves > Passeriformes > Zosteropidae > Zosterops > Zosterops lateralis. The sequence goes on from NW_028154612.1 coordinate 485,814, forward strand.
TTGTTTTAATATTGTTTTAATATAAGGTGAAACAATGGAGTCCATGCTGGAAGATGCAGTAACGTTTGAATTTTTGTGATAAATGCTGATCTCAAAACATGGGAAAGATGAGCATGCAGGGGCAAATGTGTGGAAAAATATAAGTGATCTTATACTTGCAAAGTAAAATCATGATGAAACTCCTGGCCTTGGGCTACATTGTGCTTACAGCACGTCATTAAGCATATTTTTATTTAAGATTTTTTTATTATTATTTTCTTTGTTGTTATGCAAGACATGTAGCAATTTATAATTAGCTACTCTTCATTATTATTTGGAAAAATAAAACGGGGGGGAAGAGAAGCTGTGGACTCAGAACTGATAAAACTTTTCTAACCAGCAATTCACTTACAGTAACTATTTCAAGAAGACCTCAGTTTTGCAGCAATGCTTCCTTCGCAGATTACTCTTCTCTGCCTGATATTTGTTTTTAGGGCATGGGTTGAACTCAATGATCTTGAAGGTCTTTTCCAGCCTAGTTACTCTGTGAATTCTGTGGATATTGACAGGTCAAGAGAAAGGACATAGTCAAGATACAACTTCAAGAATAAAAGAGTAGGGACATCTTGTCTATTTTTCTGTGATATCTCTTTAAGTGTAGCATTTGCTTCCCATTTAAGTAAAATAAACCAAACTGCAAATTTGCAAAATGCGCAGCAGTCTCTCTTGACAGAAAACTTGAGGGAGGTGATAAATGGGCAGATAAAAAAAAATGTTAGTTTTGGCTGCAATATTCTTGGTAATTACTTCAAAAAGAACATCCTGACTTTTGTTTCCCCCCTAATTCCTATCTCCTACCTGCTAATATGTATGTGACATCTGTCAGAATTCTGCCAATCAGCTGACATGGTTAGACATCACTCTGTCTCTGCTTGAGAAATGTCTTTTTTCCTCTGGCCCATGAAAGCCTGAAAAGAAAAGTCTGATGACAAAAAGATAAAATTTGGAAACTCATTAAAAGGCCATATAGAAAGAAAGAGATTCCTTTTTACACCATTTAAAGTTGTGATTTGATTCAGAAATACGAGTTCCTATTTAAGTTATTTTCTTTGATTTGGGTTTTTCTGTTTGGTTGTTGTTATATTTTTCCCCCTTGGTGTTTACTTGTTTTGTTTGTCTTTTAAAATAAATGCAGTACAGAAAGCCCCCAGTAATAATGATGAGTACTTAGTATTGTAATTCTGACAGTTTTAAAGGGAATGAACTACAGGTTTTAGACCTTATCTGTAATGGTGCCTTTTCTCCTAGATGGCCACATCTGATAAGGGTCTGACATGAGCATCATAATGAAGTCTTGATTTGTCACATCTCTCGGACTTGTTCTAAAGTCTTGTTGGTCCATCTTTCTGAAGGAGTTTGCTCTGAAGCCAGGCCTGAAATCTTAAATAGCTGTGTTGTTTTGTATTTTTTTTATAAATTTTCCTTCTCCCCCTGCTAATGGACTGGTGAACCTTGATCTTTCCAGATTTTATTCTCTAGAATTTTGAGAAGCTTCTTTACCTCAAGCTCATTGCAAACATTGCGCATCTAGTGAACACAAAAAGCACTACTTGACCAATCGCAAATAAGCGATATAGTCCACTTGGTCATGGGTAAATATTTCACAGAAAGATCTGGGTGAATAAAGATATGAAAAGACCGTTGTTTAAATAGCTTCCAATGGGATATGAAGAGACATCATGACCATTTCTATCACTGAAGAGACTGAACTGGCTCTGTTCAATCATTGGTTAAAGTCTGGTTTTGTTTGTGCCTTGATATTTGTTTTAGTTATGCTCTGTCTCTGTGAATATATATTTGGCATCCAGCAGAAAACAGTTTAAATTGTGTGCAGAGAGGTGCAGTCCAAGACTCCTGATGGAGCGCTTAAGGCTTGAAGAGATTTGTATTCTGAATAAGAAGATCCTCATTTCTGTGTATAAACTAATATCCTGGTACACTTGGCTACTGCATAGATTATCAGTGTTGGTTGGTGTGAGTTGTTTCTTTTTTTCTTTGCTTTCATGGGTCCAGTGGTAGAATAAAATATTTTGGTAGCTGAATGGATAACTATATTTAAACCAGCGAATACTTAGTAATGGAGTGTTTTAAAAAACAAAACACTAGCATTGCAGAACTTTCCCTTGACAATAATGGTAAAAATGCCACAACTCAGAAATAAAGCCCTTCCATTGATTAGAATAAATTGTAGTTAAGCAAATATTGTACTGTTTGATGCAAGAATAGAAATGTGGTAGTTCTTTGCTAACCCCAGTTGTAGCCATGGTAAGTAGCAGGTGGGGTGTAGTTGCCTGACAGTCTCAGTCTTGTCATGGTTCAGGAATGGTATTCCCCAATTAAGTGCTCCCACCACAACCAGCTGCTGCATGTTCCCCCCACTTTTGCCCTTGCCTTCCTCGCTTTGGGATGGAGAGCAGAATTGGAGGCCCAAAGGCAAAGATCATTGGTTGAGATATGAACAATTTACTGGAAACAGGAATGGGACAAGAAAATAAACAGTAACAGCAACAGTACTAATGACAGAGGGTGCAAGAAAAGAAACAATGGAAAATACAATCAATAATAGAAAATACTTGTGCCAGGGAAGGAACCACTTCTCCCTGGAAGAGAGTTTTTTCTGTGCCCTGGCAGTGATGTGAGGTGGTACAGAATAACCTGGCCATGCCCCCTCCTGCATACTGGAAAAAAATAACCCTGTCCTGGCTGGAACCAGGACACCTGCCCATAGAAAATATATAGTAATTAAATTGTTGCAGAAAACTGTGCAAGTCTTATGCCAGATTTAAGAGCAGCTACTTTCTGTCTTTCTTTTTCTGTGGTGTTTTTGATGCAGACTGCAGAACCTGCTTTGGACCTTTTCCAGAAAGTTATTGAAATCAGTCTTCAGTAACTGTATTGGTTTTTGCTGTGCACCAAGGTCACTGAGCTGCATGAGCAGACAGCAGTGTTAAAAATAGGATTTGAGGATTTTAGAAGGTGTCTTTTTACAGCCTGAATAAGGCATATAAAAGCACGCCATCCATATAGTATTTACTACTTTTGTCCTGATTTTCTGCCTCTTCTTCCCTCCAGTTGTGGTCCTGCTGGTCACTTCTGATATCAGCAGTAGCTCTCCAACATTTATCATGTCAAAGCTCTGAAAAGAATAGAGGTATTGGCTGCCCCATCATTGCTGGCACTGATAATTAGAAATACAAGTTCATATCCTTTGGCCAGGGTGGTGTTGTGTACTTCTATTCAAAGCAGGTGGAAGTTTTTGATAAAGTTGCTTGGTATTTTCCTGGTGAATTATTGTTCTAAGCAGAAACAAAATCATTATGTCAAAAATTTAGTTCTTTTTGTCTAAAGCTTCAAGATAGTCATGTTTGAATGAAACTTTTTCAGCTTTTGAGTAAAGTAGAATTTTAAAAGGACATGCAGCTGCCAAGGTTGCTTTTACTATACCTATCACAGCATTCTTTCTTTAGTGTGAGGCCTGGATTCAAGCTTATCCCCTACCTACATTAGACCAGTCACCAGAATCAGGTGAGTGCTAAGACACCAAGCCATGATTTGCTTTGGGGTGGATCTCCTGTTTCTTCTCTTGAAGCATTTTGTTTCATGCTCACACTGATATAGACATTCAGTAATTCAGCCTTGGTGGAGGTGGGAGAGTTAGAATTAATTTTGTCATGGCAGTCTTTGCTTTCTGTTTAGGTTTGATCTTGGACGTCTGGAGCAATAGTGTCAAAATAGTTTTATGAATCTCAGGTACCTGTAGGAAAGGCAGTTTTTGCAGAGTTCTTTAGACTGTTTGAGATATGCCTTTAATTTACTTACATTAGAATACATAATGGAGAAGGACAATATTTTTAGAGAAAAGAACTTGCACCTAGGGTGAACGCCTTTAAAAAATGTAGTATCATAGTAAATACCTGGAGGAGGACTTGGGAGCTCGCAGCCTATGGAGAACATATGACCTACACTTCATTTTTATGACAGAATGTTAAATTTTTTTTCCTTGGTGTTTTTTTTTTTTTGTTTGTTTGTTTGTTTTTGGTTTTTTTTTTTTTTTTTGTTTTTTTTTTTTTTTTTGTTTTTTTTTTTTTTTCTTTTTTCATACCACTATTGACTATTCTTAAAGTCAGAATAACTGGCCAAAGAAGCTTCAAAGCTGTAGTTCCTTCAGCAAGGGTAAAGACATTGTTGGGAAAAATGGGACAGGAAGGGCTTGTGAATATGATTGCCTGGTAAGAAATACTGGAGATGTAAAACCTGTGAGTGAAATAGAAATGAAGGCCAGCTTTGAGATGTGATCATGGCAGGCAGGAAGACAGTGATTAGCTGGAGATAGGTTGAAGGACAGAAAACAAAAGGACCCAGGAGCGTACCCCCTCTCCACCCTGCCAAGGCATCAGGGAAAAAGTAGATGAGAAAAGTAGTGTTTAGAGTTTAGAATACAGGATGATATGGTAATATAGTAGTTCTCATAGGCTGCATGCAAAGTTTGTAGGTTTTATATCTCACGCTGGTTGGTCACTGTAAATTAGAATATTCAACACAAAAAAAGATATCATGTATTGTAATAAGGTCCTCGTGCTCTCTTACCGCTCTGACTCCTGCACTCTTCTTACCCCTCTTAGCTTTTTTACCTCCCTTACCTCTCTCTCCCTCTCTCTTTGGGGCATCCCTTTAGCTGAGGCTGGTGGCTGAAGGCAAAGCCCTTGCAATAAAACCACGTGTTTCTAGAATATCTCAGGTCTGCAGAGTTCCTTGTCCCTGCCGTCCACGGATGCCCAACAACATGTAACCTTTATTGTAGGATTTTTGTGAACTCCATATGATTTTGTGTGGTCTGTTTTATTCCCAGAAACGACCCCTGCCTTCCTCACTGTATCTTTTCATAAGGGAAACTTTTCTGAATGTGCCTAACTGGCTGAATGCCTTCAGTGCTAACAGGCTTATTAACCACTAATCCAGCACAACAATTATGAGTGCAGCTGCTGCAGAAATGCACAGTGAAGAAGCACAAAAACTGTGCCTGAAGACAGAAGAATAAATAACAGTGTAGTGATAATTGCCTCCTGTAGGTACTGCAGCGTGGTAGTCATCAGAAACCTATTCAGTCTGCCCTTCCCTCTCTCCGTGATGAGTTTTCTTCATCCCCCCACGCTAGCCTGCCTGCAACCTTTTAGAGAACTTCTCTGGATTATGGCTGAAATGCTTGGAGTAATTAGATAAAACACTGTTGTCAGTTTCTGTGAAGAGAAATAAATTTATTACTTTAGTTGAATTCAGGCCAAACTTTGCTTCTTCTCTATATAAGTAGTTGGATGAAAAGATAAACACTTGGATAAAGTAATTTTGCTTTATCTACCTTCAGACAGAACAAAAGGTAACAAACCGAAATGACTAAGGAATCAGAAATCTGTCAGTCCAACACTGGCTCGTGTAATCAGGGTGAAATACCTCACCCTCTGCATAAACTGCTGAGCACTCGCTTCTTGTGTCTTACCTTGTCAGGCTGAGGAGCCCTCCCAGAGAAAGGTCACACTTTTAGCTGATGGTAGGTTGTTGCTGGCATGAGTCATGGCAGGATGAAATCCTAATGCATGTATCTTCCGATGTCAGCTGGAATTCTTTGTAGATGTGCAAGGAGTGGGAGATCAGCACTTCCAAATTAATCCAATGTGCCCTGTGGCATATTGGCCGCTTGGATTTGATGACACACCTTGTGTCTGAAGCCCAGGACCTGAGGGTTAGCGATGGCTTGCTACAATTCTGCTTTAAGAGTTGTATAAGAGTTAGACAACTGAATATATCTTGCAAGCAAAAACAAGAAATCAGAAATCAAAATTTTGAAATTGAGTGAATCATAGGAATTAGGGCAAGCTCAAGTGACTAAGCAAAGCTATTGAATTTGATGCTCCATCAAGATGTAAGAGTGTATTTGGTGTGATTGTGACTCAGCACTTGCTGGTGAGTCATTCCTCTTCACTGGGACATTAGTGCTGTTGGTTTTCTGGCTGAAAAAGAAAAGACGAGTGGGAAGAGATTTAAACCTACAGAGAAAGTTCGAACTTCATGAATACAAAGGGGGGAAGATGTACCCCCAGTTAGATTATTTTTCTTGAAAGACTTTATTTTTAACTTTTGAATATGTTATTTTTGGTGGAATGGGATTAATTTTCCCAGCATTACTTTTACTGGATGCTTTTCATATTTTATTTAGCAGAAAATTCATTTGTGAATACATAAAACCATCCAACTTTTAAGGGAGTGTAGTTTACTTTTCTATGGTTCTTTAACACAGATGAGTTTAAAATACTTCATACCAATAACTCAGTTGCAAGACAACACTAATAGAGCAGAATTGAAATCAATAAGTACAAACAGGAGAATAAAGGTCTGAGAATATACAAGTATTTACTGAACTATATATGTGTAGTAGAAACTGCAGAACAAAGTCTTGTCAGCAGTTACAGTGTTCTGAGAAGATGAGGACTTGAGGGGAAATGGGAGGTGAAAAGCAGTGAAATCCTGACCTGAACTCTGATAGTCTGTGTTCATCATATCACAAGTCAGTAATGGAATAAAAGTGTAAGAGTTCTATCACCTGTATCCATACAGGGCAAGGGTGTCTGCCTTCAGCCACAGTGACGGCCAGGATGACAGTGTTAATCTTTTTGTGAAGTTTCAAATTTAGCAATTAATAGAGGTTGGTTTGTTTGTGGGAATGGTTGGGTGTATTGCTGAGTTAACCTGCTGTACAGATCTTGAGATCAGGAGACAAAATCCTTTCTCCTTTTCTGTTCTATTTGCCAAGTCTGGCAGAGACCATGGGGGAGCTGTAGTTTGTGTTGTAATGTACAGCATGGGCAGCTGCTTGGGAGCACCTGGGGATCCCAATTAATAAGTTCTTGGCACTCCTGCAGGACTAAGGCACTGGCAGTGCTATGGATTTTTTTTTTCTTCTTCCTGTGTCAAATTGAAGTTGTGTCTTTGGTCTTTTTATTGCAAGTCTCGGTATATTATGATCCATTCCTACCCATGTCTATGGTACTAGCAGTATGTATAGATTATAGAGAATTTCTAGATGCAGCATTAATTCAAAGAAGTTGCAAAATCTGGAGTGCTTTTCTAAATGCAGCTTTTTAAACCGTGTTTCGCAGGTGATGTGCTACAAAATACCCACAGTGTCAGATCTCACTGTTCTTTTTTAATCAAAGGATATGATAAAATCACTTAATGTGGCAAAGACACTGTCATATGTGCTCATTATTTGTTTTGATCTCCAGACTCTGAGTTTGGTTTTCAAATGTAAGCACTTCCATGGGATTTGTGAATTTCTGATGGACATGTGGTTTGGTACACCAGGAACAAAAGCATGCCAGTGTCTCCACTGGAAACTTTGACTATCTGGCAATGTTACATTAAGGAACATAAAAGAAGATGATTAGTGACAGACAAGGTCTATGACATATGTCTGGAGGATTTAATAAATGAGGACAGTAATTTTTGAGGGATGTATCATTCTTTTCTTACACATACTCTTCCAGCACTATGGGGAATGATCTCTGGTATTTGATTTATGTTTGGAAGTAATAATATTTCTTATGCTTGTGCTTTTATTGCATATAGTTGGTACTTTTCCAGATTGTTAGGCAATTATATTTAAGTGGTGACTGAGCTAATGTGGAGCCTGGCTTAAAGTCCGAAGAAATGGATATATGGCAAAGCCCATAAGACCTGATTCAAAAAGATCTTTTACTTCAAAAAGCCCATAACTAGTTCTATGCAAATTATAGAGGAAGATATAAAGCAGGAAAGAAACAAAGAAAGGTCCCAAGTTAATACTTCCTTTTATCCTTATTTTGATACAGCACATGTGTCTAGTGATGTCTCTGGCATAAGAACATCTGTGTGCTGGTGTGAGGCCCTCTCTGCTACATCCTCACAACATGCTGCTGCCATGCTTTCGGATGACATCAAACAATGTAGTCCTGGAGGTCCTACTTCAAAGCGTTAGCTAAGGATTTAGAATTCAAGAGCTGTTGAAAGTAGCTTTCAGTTTCTGTACTTGCAGTGCAGAACAAGTGTCTAAGTAATGATTTAATGGGTTCCTTCATTTCTTTACCCCCTCAAAATTATAATAACAAGGCAGTTTATTTTCATACACTCTTGAGTATCTTGAGTATTTTTCAAAAAATGAACAGAGGGAACAGTTCTGATTCTAAGCAGTTTTTTGGGTTGGCAGGTTTTGTCCTTTTATTTTTTTTTTTCATATTAGAACAAGACTGGAGTGTTTTGATGATACTACACGACAAAATTGCACAGAAGTTGCCCATTTTCAATTTTGAAAAGCCAAGATTTTAATTTCAGCTGCTTTAGCTAGAAACTTATCCCACTGTATCTTGGATATCTTCCAGGTGAAAACTTTAACCCGTTTCACTGGAAATGTTCTAATTAGTGCTTGTTCCAGCTTCAAAGTCTTTTAAAACCAGAACAAAGCAGCAAACTGCTAGCAAATCTGAGCCAACAAAGATAAAGTGAGCAAAGGATTAGACCCAAGGACCCTGAGAAGCAGGGCTGTAGTCAGAGCTTAGCCCAGATCTAGCTCAGCCTAGAAATCCTGTTGGTTTGAATAAGATATTTCTCAGTTCTTGTCAATTGCTTGTCTCTGAACACCCCAAAACCAAACCACTGTGGGATTATTTATTACTGGAAATTGCTCAATGTATTACTACTCTGTTTGGCTTCTTCACTTTTGATGTGTTTCTGTTGAGCTGAAGCCAATGTGAAAACACTTCAGCTGTGCTAGAAAACACATATGAGGCTGGTTTGTTTAATATGGTTTTATTCAGAATTTAAAGGGATGGAAGCTTTTTCACTATTAGATACAGAATATTAAGAAATGTGAATGAGACACTGAGTTTTCTGGATTTTTTTAAAAATTTTTTCTTCCAAAAGGGACCAGCCTCCAAAGTAACCTTTACAATATCTATTTGTCTCTGCTTGCAAAATGATGATTGTTCCTTAGTAAGGAGTCTCTGTTCCTGTTTGAGGGGCAGACATTACGAAAAAAAATGAAGCCATATTTAACCCCTTCACCTCATACTTTCAAGAAAAATCGCATAATTTTGTTAGTATGGGCTTTTAACTATTCTCCACATGAAAGACAAAGGAAGAGTAGGGGTGATATTTGATAAATGTGCAATTTGGGATTTTATGTCTGCACTCTCCTGGTTGGTTGACTTCATATCTCTGCTGCAGATTGTAGGACTATGATGGAAGATGTGAGATGTTATTTAGACTGCAGAAATTTCAGTTTGAAGTTTTCCCTGTCTAGGCAGGATTAGATATGCTGGAAGAGAATGGACTATTTTTAGGATATTTTTAAGGATGAAGACTCTTTTTCACTGGGAAAAGGCCATATAGGTGTTACTTCCCCCTTTCCACCATCCACCAGGTGAATTGGGGTCCAGTTATGCACTTCTGCATGTGCCTGAACTAGTGGTATTTGGGGATTCTAGGAATAACTGGGAGGTAAATAAAATACTGTGAATGAGTTTTCCTATGGCATTATGCATCTTTTCCTGGAGGAGATCTTGCGATTTTATGGTTTCTGTGGTGTTGTCTATTATATTACTGCAACAATAAATGGATGCAGCAGACAAGTGTCTATTACTTGTCTCTATTCCATATTTTAGGTGTTAGATCACTACTTCTCACCTCTGGGATGTGTTGAAAATATGGTAAAGGTGGAAGCTATTGCCATCAAGTGTAATACAGTTCGGTTATATAAAGGTCTTTGTAATTTTGTTTTCCTGTGTTCTTTGCTAGTAAAGAAACACTGAAAACCTGTTCTTTGCTCTTGAAATGTTAGTGTTTGTAGTTGCTCCTTTATAATCTATATGTTGCCAGACACTGTCACTTCTATTGTTATTCGTCACTACAGGAAAGATTCAAAAGATAAATTGAAGCCTTTTGTACACCTGATTTTTTACATGCTTCTGATTTAGAAGAGATACGTGTTTGTGTCAGCAGTTAAATCTCTGCATATAATCAAACATCCCTGCTTTTCATTGATTCTCACTCCCCTCCATCTCACACGGTGTGCAGTCAGCATAATGAATTGGGGTTTTTTGCATGGAAATAGAATCCACCCTATTGTTTGCATGCATTGGATTTAGCATACTACAATTCTGATAGAGAACAATAATGGGCAATGCTAGTCACAAGTATTTCTGTGGCTCTGATGGGAACCCATCAAATAGATTTTATTATTCTTTGTTTAGGCTTTGACACCTGAAGTATAGAGGAGGAAAACTGAGCCCCAATGGCAAAGACTGATCAAACCATTTGTTTTGCACAACTCTCTTTTCCAGTACCTCACTTCAATTTCAAAGAAACATTTCCTGTGCTGTCAGTTTTCCTCAATAATTGTTGTATGTTTGGTGGTTAAATAGTTTCTGACCCACTTGTTTGCTTTGCACAAGGACTTTATAATAATACTACTTCTTTCTGTGAGAATTTGTAACTCTGACTACTGAAACACACGTATTGATTTTTCACTGGTGTTGGATTTGTTGTGGAATTGGGAGAAAATGGCTTACTTGCAGCTGTTGATGTGGAAGGCTTGGGATTTCAAAGCATTTGAAGGTTTGCCTTCAACTAATGATAGCTCAGTATTTGGCGCATTTTACTTAGTTATGAACATTCTGCTCTTCAGCCTGTTTGCTTGTGTTCTGATGGAAATCGGTTGCTCCCTCCTTACAGTCTGCCTATCAAAATTGCAAGAGTAGGCACTGGGGTTCAAGATCTTGCCTAGTTACTTGGGTGCCTTGTCAATTAAGAAAGCTGTTGCTTCTGTGCCAGAGGGATGTAGGGCAGAAGACTATTATCATGTGAGAAGCTTTGTTTCCAAATGCGTTGTGCTCTGATGGAGCAGGGTCCTCACTTATGTAAATGTTTAAACAGAATTATCACTGCCTGTGTATTTCTGGAATATTAAAGTGTTCTACTGTGAAAGCCTTGTCTATGCAGAAAAACATTCTTTGGTAGTCCTTCAAATTGTTTAGTATTACAGAAATTGTTCAGTAGTTCTTCATACTCTTCTAGTAAATATTGATCAATTAGTTATGAGCAGGAGAATTTGCAGTTTGCACCAAAATTGCAAGGTGATATTGGTACCCTCAATAGAAATACACAATTTTTCCTATGTAATATTTGCTTAAAAATAAAAATGCCAAAAGCTCAATATTTGAAAAACATTTTTTTTTCTATATTTATATAGATAAAGAGGTCTACAGCTCCCTCACAGGGAAACAGAGGGGCAGGACTGATCTCTTCTCTGTGGTGACCAGAGATAGGACCTGAGGAAATGGCCTGAAGCTGTGTCAGGGCAGGTTTAGGAGGCTGGATATTAGAAAAAGGTTTTTTGCCCAGAAGTTGAATGGACGCTGGAACAGGCTCCTCAGGGAAGTGGTCACATCACCAAGCCTTACAGAACTCAAGAAGGGTTTGGACAATACTCACAAGCAGCACATGGTGTGATTTTTGGGAATGCACTAACTGTGCAGGGTTGGGAGCTGGACGTTGGTGATCCTTGTAGATCATCCTTCTAACAGAGAATATTCTATGACTATCAAATTAAATGTATTCCTTGTTCCAGATTATTTGCCAAGTTTTGAGATTTTGATGACTTTGCTTGGTTACCAAGCTGAACTTGAACGAAGAGATGACCTATTTTCACTGTGGAAGGTATGCAGGGTACTGCTCTTGCTGGATCACTTAAGCGGTGATTTGAATGCAGTGAGCGAAATGCACAGGAGGCAGGATAGATAATAGCTACAGAAAACATTCAGGAGTGATGTGGTGGGCTGACCCCAGCCCACAGCAAAACTCCTGCCCTAATCATCTCTCCCTCTCCTATCAAATATGTGTAATGATTTCTTGGGAAGACGAAAGCCATCATGAACATCCCCACATCCTATCCATTTCCCTGAGATTTTATTGCTAAGCATGGCATTGTATGGAATGGAATGTCTGTTTAGTAAGTGGAGGCAGCTTGTCCCAGCTATGTCTCCTAGCCTTTTGCCCACCCTTGAAGTGCTGACCTCTGAGTGTATGTGAGGTTGGAGAGAAAACCTTGGTTCTTGCCTTGGCAAGAACTGTTCAGCAATAGCCAAAATGTTCATGTGGTACAAACACTGTTTCACCTTCAAATCTAGGGAACAGCTTACACAGGCTGTTATGAAGAAAGTTACTTTTGCTCCAAGAAAACTCAGTGAAAATAAACAGGTTTTTGGAAACTTTGATTGCATGAATCTGTATTTGCATTTTAGCAGCATAAAAGATAACCATCAGAGATAAGTGAAGAAAAGGGAAAAAAATCTACTAGGCAACCTCCAGATTCCATGCTGACTTTAATTAGTATACTGCTGTCTGTAAATGACTGAAATTATACAGTAATGACTGAAATATTTCTTAGAATGCATAGATTTTTACATGACAGAAAGTGTTTGAACTTTAATTACAAGATTAAAAGATAGCTTGACAGGTTTCTCAGGACAATATGTCCCTTGAGTTATTAATTTCTAATTATTAATAACTGTACTTCTGACAAAAAAAATATTACCCAAATTATGGTAGGATGCCATCTGGGATCTCAGTTCTGTGTAAGAAGTGCTCAGTGAGGCTTCTGCCAAAGTGGGAAAGTGAAGAAAGGCTTGAAGTACAGGCAGAAAAAAATCCTGACTCTGAGAAAGCTCTTCATTCCTGTTCTAGGAGCAGCTGGTTCTGTTTTGAAACAGTTGTAGAGTTAAACTTGGATGAAAAATACTGTACTTAATATCATATTTATTTATTTGGTATATTGTGGCTGGTCACAATTTTACGTGTTACTTGTAATAGTATATGTTCTGCCAGTGCTCAAGTGCCCAAATTTTTAGTCTCCAAGAAAAGCAGCGAAAGGTGGAAAGAACAAAAGAGATTCTGCACGTTCTCCTTGTATTTATCCTTTTTGCAGTTATTCGTTGCTAAAAACATAAAGCTTTGCTCAGAGATGAAAAGTGTTAATCAGTACATGAGTGAGGAACTTGCCATTTTGCACTTGCTGAAATGAGTGATCCTTTGCAGACTCTGCAGCACTCACAGTTGCTGCAATACCTCTTTATTTAATCCTGATCTCCTGCCCTTGTGAAAACAGTCCACAAATGTTTTTATTTAAATACACACTATTGTCACTCTGACTGAGGTTGGATGTTTATTTAGATATTTTTAAGCAGTTACAAACAACCCAAATATAAGATACAGTCTTTCTCTGACGCTTGGGCAAAAAGATGGCTTTCTATTTATTTTGGTATTTCCTGTCTAGAAATCTTCCTTCTGACTGGTCCTTATGCAGTGATTTTCCTGAAGTTCTGTGTGACTCTGATAAAGACCTTTCCTTATCTGACTTTTTGTTAAGAATTTTTTTTTTTTTACAAATGGAAGCGTTCTGTTTACAGACAGATCTCTGCAGCACAGTGAGTATTTCTTATTCTGCAGTGATGCCTAGTTATCCAAAGGGCACAGGAAAGATGCAAATAGCTCTGAGTGTTTGGGAAATTAAGGTTATTTGCCCTTTGTTCCTGGTTAGCAGCTGATAAACCACCCTTTCTCCAGTTTGGGCTGTTGAAGCAGAGACTGCCTAGTATGTTCATGTTAAAAATTGGACCAAATATTTATATGCACATTTTGATAAACTCTTGACATCTTTTTGCATTGTCAATTCTCTACAGAGAGAAATAATGCAGTATTAATGAAACGGTGCAATTAGTAATGTGCCACTTTGCTTGGATACATCCTCCCTGTTTATGTATCAATCAATGTCAATGAAGGGAGAATTGACAGGGGGGTGAAGTGGTTGAATGGATTTTGGCTCAGCCATCTCTGCATGAGGTCCACACTAGTTCTTTTTAGGCTCTGGAATTTCATGGATATGGCTTAATAATTGTAAAGGAGCAGTAAAATATTTTTCTGTAATTTCTCTATAAGTAAGTTGTGCACTGAGCTGACATTTACTGCATACATATGTTCAGTGTGTATATGCACACACATATGTACAAAACGTGAATTGCATGTATATGATCTCTAAATGTGTAAATTTAATATGTGTTAAATACCAGCTCTTTCAGATTCAGGTAGTAGGATATAGGGTATTTAAGGTGTCCAAGTAATTCTGTGTAGTTTCCTAGGTAGGAAACTAAAACACATATAGTGAGTTTAATTTTGAATCTGTAGAGTACAATCTACTAACTCAAGACTAGAAAGTCTAATTTAATGTCGGTACTCCTATATTGATGTTTTGTGTAGACGTTCAGGATTTTGGAAAATAAGGTTTTGCAAAATATGTTAAAAACACATGAGAAGCAGTCACCCAGAAGTTAGAAGGAGCTGAAATACAGTCATAGATTTGGTGAAGTTTTACGAGTTGGCAAAAGCTATGTCTATTTTTGTTGAATCTCATGAATTAATTCGTGCTTTATCTCAGAGAGAAAATCTTTCCGGCAGTGACAGCACCTTTATCAAGTACCTCAGTGCTCCATAGGCATAATGTATCGGTAAGACACTAATGGATTTATCAGCGTTACTGTAATTGTTGTTTTGTTTCTTTATTTTTATAGAATTTGCTATGGTAACTCTCCTGCTGTCAGCAATGGCAGCCACTCTGTGATCATTGTAGACATCTGTAAAGAGATGCAACCCAGCGTGGTTCCTCTCTGAGTTCTTATTGAGATTTTGTCTTACTCTTATTCTCTTATTGAGATTTCCCCCAGTCTAAAAGGGTCTCTGTGACTGCACAGGTATTTCCTGCATTTCATGTGGGGAAATCTGATGCTTGACATGAAATAAACAACATGCTGTTCAGTGCTGAAAATGCAGATGGGTTCAACAATGCCTTGCAGTCCTTCCCTGTGCCAGAAATAGCAGAAGGCATTTAAATTTCCCTCAAATGGCTTTTTCTTGGCAGAGAATTAGATAGCACTAGAAGAACAGTGCAATACAGCATGGGGTTCCCAGGGCCAGCTGCAGCTCACCTCTGTGGGCCAGCTGAGCCTGGGTTGATGCAGACCGTGTTAAGTGTTAAGCTGACTGGCAGAAGGCTGTGGATCAAAATATCTTGGGTCGCAAAAGGATTGGATGAAATGCTGTAAGAACACGGGGTGAAATGCGATAATAGCCCACTGATTTTTTTTTTTTTTTTCACAGCTCCTAATTTTCTGTAGCGAGTGCCATGCTTGAAATGAGATTCCAGTGTCTGGTGCCTGTTGAACAAAGCAAATCCTCCACTCTCCAAGTGAGGCTGTTCAGTAACATTAATCTGTGTGTGGACAGTTTCAGTAAGAATTAATTTTTACGAAGTGTATGCTGTGTATATTGAACCTCAGAAAAGGGATGTACTCTACATTTACAAAGAGAAAAAAATTGAACAAGCATTTAAGTAATTTTTTTTTTTTATTGTGGAGCAACTTTTTTTTTCCTGCATAGAAAAAGATCCTGTATTTCATCACTGTATAAATATTATGTTCTTTTTCACTCAAGCTGACTAAAACTTACAGCATAAATGATTTCAATAAAAGTGAAAGTTGGTTTTAAATGCAATTCTGTAAAACATATCCTGGGGTAAACCCAAACCCTTCTGTGTGCTATATCTGAATTACAAAACAGCAGGACCTAAGTTGAACTATTAAACAGCAGGATCAAAGTGAGAACTTTTTAAAGAAAAGCTAACATAGGTGATGTACAGTGGGGCAATCAACACTAATTCCCACTGAGACAGCACTAGACTGTGCCCCTGGAGTGGTGCAATTGATAAGTGATTGTAAGGCTGCATGGAGAGAAAAAGAATATAAAAATGCTTGTAAGAGCATATTAATAAAGCACATATACTCTTGGAATTGTCACTATTTTCAAGCACTCAAAAGTAAGCATTCAAAACACCAGTTGGTAAAATCATCTTCTGCAACCTGGGCTCCTTGTTCCAAAGGAGCATGGGGCTTGCTGTGGTGTTGGTGCCCAGGTGCTGATGCTGCCTGCCTACCATTTATTGTGGTAGCATCTTTATGCTGGACTAGGTTTTATCTAAGCACTTCTGAAATGCCTCAGAGCAAAGAGGCTCAAAGAATGAGATGAGTGATAGATCTACAAGATAAAACACTGGATTGCTTCCAGGTAGTGGTTTTTTTTATTGTTTAAAAGGAGAGTGTTAATCAGTGTTTTGAATAGGAGTGCTTTATTTGGTAAGGAAAAAAGAGAGATGTTGTGTGAAAAATCTCAGCTTTGCTCTCTCCATGGTGGAAGGAAGCTGGGATGCATATACCTTCACTAAAGCTGGAACCCACTGCATAAAGTGTCAGGCATATTGGCAATACTCCATGTTCTAAACTTTTTCATAGGTTTAAATTTTTTTTCACTGTAGTGTAGTTAGAAAAGTTTTCAGAAGTTCTGTGAGTTGTCAGAAAGTTCAGGTTTTAAGGTGGTTTTCTTTCACATTAGCACAGAGCCAGTGCACAGCAAGTCTCTTCCCATAAACTGAAATCGGTGCACCCATGAATAAATCCCAACT
This sequence comes from Zosterops lateralis, assembly GCF_965231275.1. Lineage (NCBI taxonomy): Eukaryota > Metazoa > Chordata > Aves > Passeriformes > Zosteropidae > Zosterops > Zosterops lateralis. The sequence continues at coordinate 502,444 of NW_028154612.1, forward strand.
CTGACAAGGATGCATTTCTTAGCATAGAGAGTGGACTTTATCAGGTCATTGGTACTTTTTCAGAATTCTTATCAAGAAAAATTGTACTTAATTATAGTGAAAATAAAACCGAATCCCTTTGCCTTGTTGACAATGACAGTGAATCCTACACAACCTTTTATCCTCTCAGTTTCTAGGATTGCATCAGTAGTGAAAAGAGATTGTCCTCTTTGCCCTGGTAAAATGTGAAGGAGTACATGACTTCACCAACTCTAGTCACCTCTGTTTTTTCTTTTCCAGACAGTGGGGCTTTTCTGCGTCAAAAATCAGGCTGATACTGTGCCACCCACTGTGCAGTCTCATTACAGCATCTGTATCACAGTCCTGCCTCACGCTGATGACATGGAGCTTCTGAGTCTCCCCATGAATGCTGAGGAGGTCAGGCTGGTTTTTATCCATCTTTCCCTCTTTCGTGTCTGACTAAAACATTTTGAGTTCAATGATCATAGGAGAAGGCTGCCTGTGGCAAGCTAGCCATGATCTCCCTTTGTGCTCAGAGGAGGGCAGTGGTTATATTGATGAGCAGGTCTCCTGGGGTGGTGCTCAGAGGTGGGAGGTTACAGTGCAAGCTCAGACACTACTTGTTTGTAATCCTTTCTGTGTGAGAGACACCAGAAGCTGTCTTATGTAACTTATTTCTTACATTTAATCAAAATCTTTCTTTCATTTATGAAGCTGGATAGAGAGAAATGTGTAAAGATTTATATAAAGATTTAATATTTTAATAAAATTCTGTCATGCTTAGTTGAACCAGTGGAAGAATCACAAGGAAATAGCAGCCTAATTTGTTATAAGAGCTATATTTTCATCTGAGTTTTTTTAAAGAGTGTTACTATATAATTCTGGCTTTAGCAAGGTCTATACATCACCATGTTGTGCCTGTAAACAGGATATGAAGTGGTTGTGCTTCATTAGATGAAGACAGTAATTCACTGGGCACTCAGACCTGCACTGAGCTCTCTTTTGGGATGCAGCCTGGGTGCTGCTGATGTTCCAGTCAGGGGAAGCAGAAGGCGTTTGGTACACAGACAAGTGTATGCTGCCATGTGGCACGTGTGCAGTGCTCTTCCTAAAAAAAAAAAAAAAAAAAAAAAAAAAAAAAAAAAAGAAGAAAATTGAGCTGTTATATATGCTAATTTGTTTAAGTGTATGTGGCTTCTCTTCACATACTGCATTCTATGGTATTTTTAATTTTCATCACGATCTTTGTAAGCTACATGCTCAGCAGATGCTCCATCCTCCTGAAAAGTATAAACTTCAGTGGTTAATTAGCTGTTAAAGGTTTATTTCTGAGAACTTCTGTAATATGCTGGAGTCTTGCAAAATATATATACACTTTTTTAAAAAAAGAGAATCACTTCCCATTTAAAACCATTTTAACTTCTCAAGCTCTCTATTTTAGTGTAACTTTGCTTCAGGCTGGACATGGCTGATAGGGGATACAACTTTGGCTGGCAGGGGTCTGAACACTCAGTTTTTACTGAAGTAACCTTTCTAATCTGAGGCACCTTAAAAAAAATTATGTTCTCCTTATTTAATCCTGTTTCCAGGAGTTGTCTTCTTTCAACCTGCAATCTCTTCCCTTTGTGTTTCTTAGGGGAAGAAGAGGGAAGTGGCTTGTGGTTTTCTTTTTAGTGGGAGTACTAAATTGAGGGATACCATTCCTAAACCATCACAGGTGAGTGTAAAAAACCCACACAATGTTCCCTGTACTCTTATAACTTTAAAGTCTTATTTAATACACAGAAAAACCATGCACTAAGACTTCATAAAGATAGAATGGAGTCTTATGTTTTGACATAGAAGGATTTCTTTTCAAAATGAGAATGCTGTAGTACTTAATTTTAAAACTCTCCAGGCTAGTGAAATAGTTATTTTTGGAAATCAAAAGCACGCATTATAATTACCATATTTCTATGCTTAAAAGAGTTGAGATGCTTTTTTAACAGGTTTTTTTCCCCTGAATAAAAACCCACCAGGTATTTCTTCTGGCAGGACTGATTCTCCTTTTAGGAAGAACCTGAAATAATGACATAATGAAAAACACTCAGTGTGTATTTGTTTTGATTCTTATATGTGTATACTATGCCTGTTGTGGAAGTTTTCATACCCTTTCCTAATCCAAAACTTAATTTTATTCTACATCCATCTCTCTTTTTTATTTTTGTTGCAAAATGTTTAACTTCTTTGTTGTTTGTTTTAGGGTGAATCACATGATGTGTTTTTAATGTTACTCCTATGCTGCATTCCTCAGTTAACTGAGCTCCTAGGTTGAGTTTACATGCCTGGCACATGATCTTTTCTATTTTAAGTCAAGAGGGAAAAAAATAGTGTTATTATCATCTTCTTTATTAAAGTTATAGACATTTCCTGTTTTGCATTAAAAAAAGTCCACAGTTTATTAACTTTTTGATTACATCAGTGTGAAAAACTTGAAAACAACTTTAAGTGGAGGGAGATGTTGCCATCTTGCCTAGGGTGTACCCTGTTACTGTTCTGTTCTTTATGTAACAGACCTCAGCAGTGATTGTTTGGTGAGACTGTAAGCAAAGGTCACTGTGTGGGTCAGTAGCCATCATTTCATTGGATCTTACTCCCTGCTGTTAAACTGCAGTTCACGCATGGCTTTTTTTTTTTTTTTTTTTAATGTGAATTTATGAATTTTTCTAAAAGAGAATGTGTAAATTTGCACACAACCTATAATTTCACCCTGTATAAATTATCAACCTTAGATTAAAGGTCTTCTCTTTATTTCTGTCAGATGTAGAGGATTAATGATAGCCATTCAAAAAATGTTATTGAGCAGAAATCTGCTGGTTTATATTGAACACTTGAATACCTTGCATCTTCAAATTTCAAGAATATTGCTAACTTTATTTAAATACCATTCATTATTAGTGTGTACAGGTTTTAACCTCTACCTGAAAAATGCCTTTCTCTTGAAAAGTCTCCAGAGCACGTTCTGAACAGTACACAAGTGTGACTAGACTCCCTTGAAGTCAAAAGCAATACTTTTAATTGACATAAATGGGACCAGATTGACAAATGTATGTACGAGGATTGTTTCTCCCACCAGTGAACTGAAACCCCTTCAGGGGGTGAAGGCCAGTCTCTGTTTCACCAATTTTCTGGCTGTATAACTTCATTGATTTCCACTGCACAGCCATGACATGTGAAATGGAGTGGACAATCAGGCCCTAGGGATGGTGGCTGCACAGTCAGCTCTGCCTGCTGCTTTGGGGCAAGAAGCATAAAAGGAACTCCGTGCTCTCTTCACAAACACCTCTGCAGGCTGGGCACCTCTGTCTCCTCTCCTCCTGTGTGCAAAGTATAGGCAGCTGGTATTCACTTCGAAAAGGGTTACAGGAGAGATTCTGGGGCAGAGAGATACCAGGGCACCTGGTACAGAAATCCAACAAAAATATGAGGCTGGGCTGGATCTAGTCAGTAGTATTAGCATTCCTGTGCTCAAGAAACCCATCTCGCTTCTGTAATTGGAAAAATCCAGTATCCTTTACTAAAACTTCACTCAGCTAGGAGTGTATCATCTCACAGAGGGTGTTCTGTGCATCCTACCTTATGTTCATAGATGCATCCCACCTTATGTTCATAGATGCGTCCCATAAGTAATGATGAAAAAATGTCTTTACTAACATAGCTTAGGAGGTACCAATCAAGTAAATTTGCAAATGTTTGTCTTTGTAACTTAAGTTAAATCAGCATAAAATAATGTCTTTTGAAAACATTTTGTTCTAGAAAAGAGCCATCTATATTTTCACTGCCCATTTAATTTTCTACATGATGTATTTAATCAACATGCTCTATAATATAGGCAGAAAATTTTTGCCAAGAAAAAAATTAGTTTTACTGATGACAGCAACAAGGAATGATGGGTACATCCTCAATATATCTTGAAATACATGGTAGCTTGTAGCAGGAAATCATACTTGAAAAATTCAAATTCGCTTGAATAGCACAGTAGCATCACATGGGTTGAAGTCTATGTCATATCTTCTATAAAAAGATACTGAAATCCAGGAAAGATTTCTAGGTTGAAAGAGGAAGTCCCTTCTGCAGATGTATGCCAGAATGATTACTAACTGCAGTCTTCCTGGTTCTCCTCTTTGTCAAGAGGTGAAAGGGGGCTTATTGTTTATGGAGTTAGAATACACTTGTAGATCTAATCCAGCCATAGCTTGCTTAGGAATGACAAGCAAACAGCAGATCTGTGCCATGCTTGTCTGGCTGGCTGCAGCCATGGGAAGTTACCACTGTAAATAACTCTGTGTCACAGGCTGGGGTGCCTTTCCCTCTGGTATTAAAAACGCCTTAGGGCTGGTGGAGCAAGCAGAGATCAGCTGTGTGTGACAATGCTCTCTCCTTCCTCCTCCAGGGAGGAGGGCTGTCCCTGCTCCCATTGGGATGTGCTGGTGCCACGCAAGGCTTCCTTATGTGCTACAAACCCCCAGCCAGAGCAGCTGTCAGCCTGGTGGCAGTGCCAAAATGCCTCTGAAGGAACCGAGCTGGGGTGAGCATTTGTTCTGCAGCCTGTGCTGACAGATTTGAGTCACTGCTGTTAAGCTGCAACTGTTGTGGAACATTTTGTAACGGTGTAAATAACTTGTCATGTTTTGCAGCTGTAGGATGCACTTAGCAAGGTCTTGGGGTACCCTACAAGTAAGTTGAATGTTGGAAGGTGCAGTGTTGTTTCCAACTGTAAATACTCTCAGGGTTTGGAGACAAGTGATTTTTCTATAGGTATTCATTTAGTTCAGAATGAGACCTTTCCTTGTCCCTCCTATAAAGTATAGCCTTCCTAGAACATATTAATCTTCTGTTTAGAGATATATACTTTTCCCCCCGAATGGACTATTTATACCCATATGGAAAGTGAAGAAATGAGTTCATTTGCTCTCCATGTGCTGTCGTGATAGCAGCAGGTGTGCTAATACACCTTTAACTTTTCCACATGTTAGTATTTCTCATCTCATGGCATCCCTGTGCTCCCATGGGTACTGGCTGAATAACAGGGGAAATTACTAAAAGGAAATCTTGATTTATAGCAGCTGGATGCAGCATCTCAAGCCAGCTCCTAAACATCCAAATCTTCATAAGTGGGAGAGAAAAATCTGTTTCCTGAGCTGAGGATGCTAAGGTGTTTCTGCTTGTTTGCACATTTAGTTCTGTGAAAGAAGACAAATGGAGAGGCCTGGAAATTAAAAGGAGTGTGAAGGAAGTCTGAGCTGATTCAGCATGTACTGGGTTCAGCTGAGAGTGGAAACTTTGGCTGATTTTCTTCATGGCAGTCCACACAGTGCTGTATTTTAGGCTGGTGACCAAACCAATGTTGGTAACAAATCACTGTTTTTGCTATTGATGAACAGTCCTTGCACAGCATCAAGGCTTTCTCTCTTTCTCACTTTGCCACCTCAGTGAGAACTCTGGGCGTGGGCAAGAGGCTAGGAGGGGATGGAGCTAGGACAGCTGACCCCAGCTGACCAAATGGATGTCTCATGGCATATGATGTTATGCTTAGCAATAAAATGTGTGAGTTTGGGTGAGGGGTGTAGGAAGAGGGGGAGAGTTTTTTCCAGGATAGCTGTTTCTGGGGCATCACTCTGGCTGGGCATGAATCCACTAGTGAGAAGTTGCTTTTCTTCCTTTCTTTTTCATCACTTATTCAACTGTCTGTATCTTGACCCTTTATGTACTTTTTGCCCTTCCAATTCTCTCCCCCTTTTCTCTTGGGGGTTAAGTGATTTACCTGGCAGCTGTGGTCAACCTACCACAAGCACTGTGATTTGAGAATGAGACTATTGAGGACTCTTTTACATTTAGTGGTCAGTATCACTTTATGAATCCTTCATTTTTCTTTCTTGTAACTGTATTATTAGCTGTAGTATTACACACTCAGCTTATATTTTTGACTGTTAAGATCAAGCTTAGTTAGCTCTTGACCTTATACAGACCTAAGTAAGATCTAGTATATGTTGACAGCACACTGCTGTCATATGCTTGCTCATTTGAATGAGATTCTGCAGAAAATCTGGGTGAAGAGGTTGAGGTATTTTCCCAAGAGGACACCTTTATCCCCAGGGGGAGAGGGTTACAGTCATGCCATGAATCAGTTCTGTTTCTGGTCCAGTAAATGACAAATCATGGTTTGCTCAGTGGTGTGGCTTTAGCAGGAAGGTGAATTATGTCACACTAGACACTCTGTGTATGCCAGGGATGTACTTTCAGCAGGGAAATTTGTATATTTCAGCCTCCTCAGGCTGAAGAGACAACATTGTTCAGTGCTTTCCCAAAAAAGTGATTTAGCCACTGGGCTATTGGATAAAAGAAGTACTCCAGCCACTGGGAAACAAAAGCATTTGTGTCTGAAAAGTTTTAAAATGCTTAATTCTTGAAGTGTGCATGAAACATCCATTGTGCATGCCTCTCAGATTAAATCCTTCTAGAAAGAAGGAAATGTGAAGAGCATTTAGTCCTGCATGACCACTGGAATGGTGTTGCTCCAAAGTCCAGCCCATATTCCTGTTTCTCAGCTGACAAGGATTAAGCCCAGGATGATATGTATTAATTTACATGGCAACAAAATTTACAGAGTTCTTCTAATAGATTTCTGTAAAGTGTGGGATTAATTCACCTAATGAGTTACTATTACTTGATTCACCTATTTGTTAGAAACTTATTACAGAAGTAAGGATCCAGCTCCCCAGTTCCAGACCACTGGCTTAGGAAATTGGACAGAACATAACCAGTAAGGTCAAGGATGTTGGTTTATATATGAGGGTGAAAAATGAAAGAATAAACTGGTGGAGAGAGCTTTGTGCAAAAAATTTGTCTTAAATTGAACTAGAAAATGGGAAACACCTGTCAACCTTTCACAGATACATACTTGTGTTTTTTGCTTGTAGTTCTCTAGCTGGGGAAATGTGAACCAGTCCTTATTTTGTCTTGCATTTTTGTAACCAAATGAATGTTTATGTCCTTATATTTTTAAAAGGAAGGTATTTTTAAACATGTCAGGTTATTTTATTGAAAAATGTACATCTCAAATTGTGATTTTTAAATTTCCATTTTTATGAAATTTGGCTGTAGTGGAATAGTTTTCTATTTGGCATAAATAATTTTGGGAACAGGCTTGCTTCCTGGACTCTTTGCAATAATAAGGGTTTGAAATTCTGTTTTTGTCTAGAAGAAATGACTGCTGTTAGTGATGTTGTTCTTTAAGTCAATACTCTTTCCCCCACCATCAGTAGATAATTTATTTATTAGCAAATAAATCTGTTTGCTGCTTCCTTCACACAGCTGTTAAAAAAAAAAAAAAAAAAAAAAAAAAAAAAAAAAAAAAAAAAGCGCCAATTTTTGTTATATCTTTTTCAGCTTACCGAATTGGTATCTTGTGTGTCTCATAACTTCAATGTACAAGGTACAATTCTACTGTAGTCCTTGTAACCAAGTATATCATAATTGAATATTGTGTCATATATTTAAATTTATTGCAGAAAAAGAAAACTCTCAACAAACTTCCACATGCAAAGATAAATATGTATATGTACAATTAGCCAGTGCTCCTGTTTGTGCTTATGTGTGGAAACCTAGGCATATTTTATATTGCTAGTTTTTAAAATGGCTTTTGTATGTGATTCAGACAAGGCAATTTTGCATATTAGATAGCTTTTAACTTTGCTTACTAAATAATTTGTTCTTGCTTCCGTAAGCATGCTCAAATGCGTTTTTTTGTATTGCTGTCACCAGGGATAAATGTACATGTATGGAAGAGAAGGAACATTTGTTCTCAAGATTGCATTTGCTAGGAGTGAGCTGGATGTATTCAATTTTATCTTTGTGTTGATGGTGGCTAAAAATGTGAGGTATGTTTCTTCACTGACAAGTTTAAGAGAAACAAAAGGAGATTCAAATATCCATGGTGAATTTTCCTTTGAGTCTCTGATGATAAACATCAAATAATGGTTACTAAACTGGTTATTCCATACCATTGCCAACAACTGGCAAAGTTGGCTTGTTTTTGATGGCAGTTTGGGTTGCAATGATCTTACCCTTTCCCCCTGCCCTCAAACCCTCCTTTTTGGCTTAAGTTTTTGGTTTTGTTTTTTTTTTCTCCAGTGTTTCCTCTATCCCATTGCCGTTTCAGGAACTTAAAATAAGCCAAAATATTTACTTTTGTCTTTAATTACCATTAACTATAACTAATAATAACTAATAATAACTAATTACCAGTAGTTACACATGTCTTTGAAATGTGTAACTAATGGTAATTAATACATAATTTTCTCAATTAGAAATCTTGCTAGCCTGTTTATGTGATAACTGGGAAATACTGATGAATGAAAAATTTAAAAGTTCATAGAAATAGTTGCTTTTTCCTAATACTGAATAGGAATTCTATTATGCAAAAGAGCATGTTCTTCCATTCCTAAATGCTTTTACAGATTATACAGTGCTTCTTCTTTACCTTTCACAACTTCACTACCTTTTGAAACAGGCTTTAAAGAATTGTATTTCTGTTTCCTCAATAAAACAGGAATTATCATATTAGTGACAGAAACGGGTGTCAGCGTTTTAACCAGTTATCACACCAAACAAGTTATCTGAATTCTTGAAGACGCTTTTGTATACCTATTTTATTTTGACAAATGTAAAAATGAAGAAGACTTAATGGGTGAAAGAGGGTCATTCCAAGTTCATAATAGGCCAGGCAGGGATTAGTCTGTTCATACCTAATAAAAATAGTCTTTTTGTTTTAGAAAAAATATTTAGGAATCTGGATATGAATGCAAATGCACATGGATTGTTGAACCAGATGCTTTCTCTGCAGCACATTGGTCTCCTTCATGTGGAAGCCCTGGATGACAAAAGGAGGGATAAATGTTTTAAGAGCAATGGCTGAAAGACTTGGAACCAAGCTGATGGAGCAAAAAGCAAAATTTGTCTTCAGCTCTCCCAAGGAGACTGGAAGAGAAGTGGTGATGGAAGATACAGTTGATGTATCTAGGGAAGAGGAGGAGATGCAGTGAAAGGATTGGCAAAAGGCCTGAAACGTTACTGCATTGCTCAAGATGCAGTGACATATTTAAGATGCGTTTCTAGCAAAAAGAAAAATGAAAAACTGTAGGCCACTCATCTAAATGTGGAAAGGAAACAGTCTAGAAAAGAAAGAAGAAATTCAGATGGGACTCTGCAAGGTTTGGACAAGCTTTGGATGCAAGGCATAACTGATGGAAGCTGCTAATGGCAATGGTGGCGTGAGGATGGCTTGCAAAAAATTATGGGCAAGTGGCTGAGGTGAGTTGCATCAACAGATCAATTCTGCTGAAGTCAGACCTTGCTATCTCTAGAACACTTTTGTGTCAAACTTTGAATGGTGGTTACTGGGGTGAAGGGAAAGCAACGAGCTGGATGAACATTTGCTTCTCCAGAGGGAAAGACTCTGAAATGTTATGGGTTTAGTTATATTCTAGGAATTAATTCTTGTTATTCTGTTCACTTGCCTTGTTTACTCTTTTTTTCATTAAAAATGGAAATATTTGACTGTTTTACCTAAAGTTGAAGATGGGCAGAAGTGATTGCTGTGAGTGCAATTAGCATAATTTCCCCAGTTCTCTGCATAGGTCTTCAAGCAAGCATTTACCTAGGATGTCCCTTAAATTTGAATGCAGCTGTGTTCTTGTCAGCTGAATCATGGCAGGAAGGGTTCATTGAAAAGTGATCTGGATGTTTGATTGGCTGAAGGAGTGACATATTGATTCCCAGAGATAGCAAGTATAAATAATGCATATAAATGCACCAAATCCAATGCTAAATTGGGGCTCTGTTTCTGCTTTTGATGTTGAAGGAAGGAGAGGCAATCTGGATTTCAAAGGCATGCATATTTCCATGCACATTTCTAAATACAAGATTAGCTGGGACTCTTACATGTTAATATTCTGTTTTAGGGAAAGGTATCAGTAGTTAAACATGGAATGAAAGACTATTTCCTTTTTTTCTTTTATTAGTCTTGGCAAATATATTCATAAGCCTTTCTGCCTAGAGACAACAGACTGAGACACTCTTTCAAAAGCAGGTATCTAAAGAACCACGTGCTCCCAGTATCTACAGCCCTTACCCTCATATGCAAGCAAATACTGCCCGTGGTAACAAAGCTGTCATGCCAGCTCACAATTTAGGAGATGTTTTATGCATTGCTGCACTCAGAGAAGCCCCTTTCAGTAGAGTGGATTATAAAACCAGTTGCTGAGGAACATTGCTTGTGACACGTTTTAGGTGATGGCATTTTGACTGTTGTTTTAACATACATAACTTTGCCTTTAGCGATGAGTAACTGTTCTAGTTCTGCTGTCATCTCAGTTTTATTAAGCCTTAACCCAAAGAGCCAGAGGGATGGAGCTTTTTTATTTATGTTTTTCTGTTTATGTTTATTATCGCCCTCTGGTTATTGGCTAAGTGGATTTAAATCTGTCATGTTTAAGGTTTTACCTTTAAATTTGTTTTTTACCTTTTTAATCCTGAAGTATTACTCATGTAGCTCTTACTATTGTTTGGTCTTGAGGAACTCTACTCATTTTTTTTTAGAAAGGCTTTAGAAATTCTTGAAATTTGGCTGACAAAAGTAGTATTTCTCAGAAAGACTGCTGAAGTTGTCAGTTTGGTTCTCTTAAGGTTGTGAATCATTTAGCAGCAGTGTCTACAGATCTGTCAAATCTCATGCTTTATACATAGCATTCATTCATTTGGTCCCTGTCTATGGCTCATGTATTTTCAACAGTTCTACAGCTTCTCTTCTACTCTTTGAGCACTGATAATAAGGCAATTGCTGACCATACAGAGTGTCAGAGGAAAATTTGGATTCTGCAGAAGCAATGACAAAAATATTGCCTTCCTTCAAGCTGATGGTGCCACCTACAGTGGGGAAAAGTGATTGTCTTTCTCTTATCGTTTGACTAATCTTCCCTAGGGCTGGTGGAGTTATTACTTTTTTCACAACAGAGAGGATCACACGCAAGGTACAGACAGACAAATGCATATACATGTAGCCCAAGACTACTCTTGAGCATCACTGAACTGACTATGACAGACTTTCTTTCCACCCTGTCTGTTCTCTCACCGTGTTGTGCCTTGTTACTTGGAACCTCAGGAACCTTAGCAATTAGTGCAACCTATACCTGTGCTCCTCTCTGAAGGCTTTCTGGGTAGAGATTTACATGGCTGTCTTCACTCTCTCTAACTCTACTCAGCTGGAGAGTTGCTTGGCACAAATGGTTCAGTTCTCTGCCACTGTTATTTTGAGATAAAGTGTAATATGTTGCTCTGTGTATATGGTGCTTTGTAGCCAGAAAAATATCATCCCATTCCTAATTCCCTAAGATGGCATGTTGTTCTTTGGGATTTCTTGGCTGGAAATAAGTACACATTCATATATTTACAGTTAACAGTGATACTGTTGTGTCTCAGATACATGAGATGTGTTGAACACACATAATATGTGGACTAGAAATATCCTAGTGGAAAGACAAAATACACCCAAGAAATTCCAAATATGTGTCAAACTCTTCTGAAGTGTGACAGAAAGCTTTAAGAATGCTGAATAAATCAGTAAGAAATAGGGGACAAAGGCAACTCAGTCCATAACTTGCATTTTTTATTGGGTAGGTAGAAGAGGAATAAATAATCGTATCAGTTTTGGATGAACAGGACAGGAATTAACAGAACATTAACTAAGTTAAGAGAATGTTAAATAACTTAACTCTGTCTGTTGATACTACAGAAAATTTAAGGTGAGTGTTGGAGTGTTATTATGTGTTAGGGTTTGGGCTTGGTTGTTTCCTTTTTGGAGAAGAGAGGATTTGTCTTTAGTGGTTTTAATTTTATTTTCCCAGATCAATAGCTGGAATTCAGGATTTGGTGCAGTGAGTAAAGGCTAAAATACAGGTTATCTTGAGACATCTTAGAGCACTAATATAATTTCTGTTGCTTTTTCATGGCTAATGACATCTTTATTCTTTCTGCAACACATTCTTTGAGCTACCTCCTTGCTTTCCTGAGTAGCTCATTATCAGGTGGCATGCAAAAGTAAGAAGCTGTGTAAAAAGGAGTCAGAATGACATTTTGAATAATTTGGGTCATTGCTGGATGGAAAGGTATCTGATGTTTTACATCTGAGTCATTGATATAGTAGAGTTTGTCAGGTGTTTTTTTAATCTTATAGTAGTGTTTTTTAACTGTTATCTGGATTAATATTGCATGCAACAAAAGTTGTCATGGTATCAGAATTCCATCATCATGTTAACAAATCAACATAATGAGATTTGGTTTTTGTTCTTAAAACTTCGAATTTGGTCACAGTTGTGATACAACTTTCCCAAACATTAAAACATTATTCAACTCCATCATTTACCAACAGTCCTGGCTCACTGCTGAGGTTCCAGGTGACTGGAAGCTGCCAATGTGACACCCATTCACAAGAAGGGTGGGAAGGAGGATCCCAGTAATTATAGCCCAGTCAGCCTGACCTCAGTACCTGGTAAAGGCAATGGAGCAGTTTATATTGAGTGTCATCACACAGCACCTACAGGATGGCCAGGGTGTCAGAGCCAGCCAGCACGGGTTTAGGAGGGGTGGGTCGTGTTTGACCAGCCTGGTCTCCTTTGATGACCAGGTGACCTGCCTGGTGGATGCAGGAAGGGCTCTGGATGTCTGTCTGGACTTCAGCAAGGCCTTTGGCACTGTCTCCCACAGCACACTCCTGGATAAGCTGGCAGCCCGGGGCTTGGACAGGAGCACTCTTTGCTGGGTTAGGAACTGGCTGCATGGCCAGGCCCAGAGAGTGCTGGGGAATGGTGCTGCATCCAGCTGGGGACACTCACCAGGGGTGTTCCTCAGGGGTCTGAGCTGGGGCCAGCTCTGTTCAGGATTTGTATTGACAACATGGATGAAGGTATTGAGTCTTTCATTAGTAAATTTGTAGATGACACTAAGCTGGGAACATTTGTTGATCTGTTGGCAGGTGGGAGGGCTCTGCAGAGAGACCTGGAATGGTTGGATGGGTGGGCAGAGTGCAACAAGATGGAGTTTAATGAGTCCAAGTGCCAAGTCCTGCACTTTGGCCACAATAACCCCTGCAGTGCTCTGGGCTGGGGATGGTGTGGCTGGACAGTGCCCAGGCAGAAAGGGACCTGGGGGTTCTGCTCAGCAGCGGCTGAACATGAGCCTGCAGTGTGCCCAGGTGGCCAAGAGGGCCAATGGCCCCTGGCCTGGATCAGGAATGGTGTGGCCAGCAGGAGCAGGGAGCTCATTCTTCCCCTGGACTCAGCACTGGTGAGGCCACACCTTGAGTGCTGTGTCCAGTTCTGGCCCCTCAGTTTAGGAAGGACCTTGAGACGCTTGAACGTGTCCAGAGGAGGCAACGAGGCTGGTGAGGGGCTTGGAAAACAAGCCAGAGGAAGAACCACTGAGGGAGCTGGGGGTGTTTAGCCTGGAGAAAAGGAGACTCAGAGGTGACCTTATCACTCTCTACAACTTCCTGAAGGGGGGTTGCAGACAGCTGGGGGTTGGTCTCTTTGTCCAGGCAGCAACTGACAGAAGGACAGGACACAGTCTTCAGCTGTGACAAGGGAAATATAGGTTGGATAGTAGGAAGAAGTTTTTCACAGGAAGAGTGATTAAATACTGGAATAGTCTGCCTGGGGAGGTGGTGGAGTCACCATCCCTGGATGTGTTTAAGAAGAGACTGGATGTGGCACTCGATGCCCTGATCCAGTTGAGGTGTCGGGGCTGGGTTGGACTCAATGATCTTGAAGGTCTCTTCCAACCTACACATTCTGTGATTCTGTGATGGGACCCTGACTGGGGTTACTGGGAGCTACCAGAGCCATACTGAGAATCAACTGGGAATAGACTGGGAGCAACTGGGAATGACAGGATGCATACTGGTGAAAACTGGGAGGTACTGGCAGGGACTGGGATAAAACTGGGGACAACTGAACCATGCTGAGGGAACTGGGAGTGCCTGGCAATGACTACAAGGGCAACTGGGATATACTGGGAGTACCTGAGACCATGCAGGTGGTGACTGGGACCACACTGGAAGCCACTGGGAATGTGCTGGTGGGAACTGGGACCAATTGTGAGCGACTGGGGCCCTGCTGGGAGAGACTGGCATCATACTGGGAGTGATGGGGGTTTTCTAGGGGTAACTGGGAGAACTGGGAACACAGCAGACGAAAGAAGGAGGAACTGGGAGCAACTGGGACCCTGCTGGGGGCAAATTGTACCATACTGGGGAATAATTGGGAATGACTTGGCTCATACTGGGAGTGCCAAGGAAACTGGAACCACACGGGGGTGTGTGGTTACTAATAAACCTCCCTCCCCCGCAAAAAAAGCAACCCAACACAAACAAACAAACAAACCCAAAAAAACCCACAAAACAAAACCAAAACCAAAACCAACCAAACAAAACCACCTCCCAGGGACCCCCCCATGTCCCCCCGAGGGCCATCTGCGCCTCGCCTTTGGAGCCCTGCCAGCTCCAAACATCCCCCCAAAAACCCCAAGCCCAGGGAGCCCAAACCCGGGATATTTGGGGCGAGCTCCCCCTCCCCGGGCACCTGCGGGATGGGGCCGATGGTCCCGGGGCTGCTGCGGCTTCAGGGAGCGCTGGAGCCGCCCGCTCCCTCCTCTGCTCTTCTTCCTCCCGCTTCCCGCGGCCGCTCCGCCTCTTCCTCCCTCCCTCCTCCTCCTGCCCCGTTCCCGAACCCCTCGCAGCCCGCGGGACGAGCGGGGATGGAGCCGGGAAAGGTCGGAAGGCAGAGAGGGCCCAGGGGGATGCCAGGACTGGCAGTGACTGGGCTGTGCTGGGAGCACCTCATCACCCCCGTCCGGTGACATTTTATAGGGGACCCCCGTTCCAAGCCCCTCTGGGGGATGTTTTGCCCCCCCCGCCCCCCGGGGTGGATTTTTGGGATTCTCTCTGCCATGGCCGCTTTAAGAGGCGCCTGTTTTGGGTTCCCAGGAAAACTCCCGTTCAAAGGGCAACACCACTCCCGGTGATTCCGGCAGCAGAGCCCCGGGGGGGCTGGGGGTCCCAGGGGGGATTTGGGGGTCCCAAGGGGGATTTGGGGGTCCCGGGAGGATTTGGGGGTCCCAGGGGGGATTTGGGGGTCCCGGGAGGGTTTGGGGGTCCCAGGGGGGATTTGGGGGTCCCAGGGGGGATTTGGGGGTCCCGGGAGGGTTTGGGGGTCCCAGGGGGGATTTGGGGGTCCCAGGGGGGATTTGGGGGTCCCGGGAGGGTTTGGGGGTCCCAGGTGATGCTGATGATGGTGATGGGGATGGATTCTCCGTTGGACAGGAGGTCACAGCTGGAAACCACCTGCACCCTGTGGAGACCTGGGAACGAGGAGAGAAGGGACCCATGGAGTCGTGTCCCAGCCCTGGTGGAAAGCAGATAGAAATCTCCCAGGACCCCGGGCACACAGGCTTAGAGGCAGAAAAGAATGCAGGGGCTGCTTTGAAACCCTCAGGGAAACTGAGATCCATAAAGTCACACAGACATGAAGTGAGAATGTGAGTTTTAGTTTTAGGTGAGTAAAGATATGCCTTAAGTGCCTTAAGCAAATAAGAGACCATATTAATTGATAGAAAAGCCCTAAAGTCCAGTTTAAAGTTCAGCAGCAATACCTTTTACAAAATAAAGTCCTAGATATAATATAAACCTAACAGAGTATTGCTGACATTGTCAGAAAGAATAGACAGGCTGTAGGCACAGGCCTTGTGTAAGAAATGATTCCCATTGTCACACAACTGTGTTAGACCAGGAGAGGTGCAAAAAGACAGGAACAGCATCGTGTTTGTGGCTGGTTGGATGATTTAGGAATAGAATTCATTGTATCGGGGCTGCTGCTGCTGCTTCTGCTTGGGCCATGGGGACTCTGTGCTGGAAGGCATTTTGCATGATGGCCCGGACTGTAACAGCCTGACCTTGGTGAGGCTGATCCAGCC
Organism: Zosterops lateralis; assembly: GCF_965231275.1. NCBI lineage: Eukaryota > Metazoa > Chordata > Aves > Passeriformes > Zosteropidae > Zosterops > Zosterops lateralis. The sequence goes on from NW_028154612.1 coordinate 518,506, forward strand.
ATGGCATAAACTACTTTTCCAAGCAGCAGCACCTCTCTTGTTCCTGGGCTGGCCGCTCCAACTTGCCAGCTGTCCATCAGCAATGTGCCCGCTGCTCCTGCCTGCTGCCAGTCCTTCCCTGGCAGTGACAGCAGGAGCTGCTCCTGCTGCCGGCAGCTCCTGTGCCTGGAGTCCCTTCCCGTGCTGGCAGCACCAGCTGCCTCTTGCCTTCAGCCAAATGCCTGCCTGCACCTGGGCCTGCCTTTGCCAGCTCTCTTTTCCCAAGCCTTTGACTCCCAGGCTTCTGCCCCAGCCCAGGGACATTTGTTATTCCCATCACCTGCTGCTTTGACACCATGAACCATTCTGGTTTGACCTAAGAGGTGAATCATGAAGATTGTGGTGCTTTCTTGTCCACAATGTCCTGTTAAGACCCAGAACACACTGTTCTTATAGCTGGGATTGTGGCTGTTCCTACACCATTTATTCCACACTGCAGGACTAAAGGAAATCTCTCCTTTTCCTTCCTAAGTTGAAGCTACAGCTTAGTGCAAGTGTGTGTTAAAAGAGAATGAATGCCATAATCCTCCTTTTCTTTTTTCAGTCACTAGTGGATAGCTCCCTGAAGGATACAGAAGAACTCAACAATGTTGTGCATACAATGAAGAAAAGACAACACAAAATTCCCTCTGGATGATGAGGTTAGAAAACCTGTTTTAATCTGTGTTTCTGTTTTAAGTCTGTTTTAATGTGTGTTTCTCACCACATCTACTTAAACTAACAAGAAATTAGGCTGATTTTCTCCACACTGAGGCAGTTTTGCAATGAAGCAGCAGCGTGTCATGATGGTAAATAAGAATCTGGCATTACCTCTAATGGTCACTGCTGCAAAGTGTATCAGTGCACAGCAAGGCAGACTGGGTTATCACAGTTATTCCTCCCCTCCTGCACATCCCATTGTCTCCTCTGCAGAAGACACAGGCTATGAAAACAAGGCAAGGTTGCTCCCTCTTTTTCTTCTCCCACAGGACTTGTCAGACACCATGTTTTTTCAAAGGACTGCAGGTGCCTCTCCCCAGCTTGCTTCTTTCTCATTCTCCAAAAGAAGAGAGCTGAAGGAGTTGGAGGCATGTGAGTGCCTGATCTCTCTTTCCCTCTACAGGCTCTGCCTCCCCAAGCCCTGGTTCCCTGCTGTGCTTTGGCATGAGAGCCATTCCAGCCCCAAACACAAGGGCAGTGGAGTTCAGCTGCAAAGCCTCTCTCTGCACTGGGATTGCTTTGAGCCTGCAGCCTCCATGGGCAAGGGCTTTGTGGGAGCAGGGCCAGCACAGCCTGTGCCCTGCACACAGAGCCAGGAAAAGGAGCAGATCCTGCTGCCTTCTGCTGCTGCTGATCCCAGCAGCAACTCCCCTGGCAGTTCCTGCAGGAAACTCCACCCCAAGGGCTTCCATCCCTGTCATGCCTGGGAGAACTTGTTGCTTCCCAGTTGTCCCCCATCCCTGTGGATTGTGGAGCACGTCAGTACAAGCGTCCCTGGCCCTTCCTCCCTGCCCAGCCTGCAGCAGTCCCAGTCCCTGTTGCCTCCCCCTTGCTGCAGCTCCTTGGCCAAAGTGCTGCCAAAGGCAGCGGAGCTGGCTCAGGATCCCTGTTGGCTCCTGGGCTCCAGGATGACCTTCAGAGGGACACTTGGAGCGCACTAGCGTCCACCGAGGGTCACCCAGCTGGAAAGCAGCTTGGCAGAAAAGGGACTGGGGGTCCTGGTGGACACCAAGTCAGAGCTGAGCCAGCAACAAGTCCTTGCTGTGAAGAACGTTCCTGGACTGCCTCAGACAAAGTATTGCCAACAGGCTGAGTGATGATTATTCCCTCCTACACAGCACTGGTGAGGCCACACCTGAGTACTGTGTCCAGTTCTGGGCTCCCCAGTACCAGAGACACTGTGACATTCTGGAGGAGGGTCCAGTAAAGGGCCATGAAGATAATGAAGGGATGGGAACTTCTCTCCTATGAGGAGAGGCTTAGAGCTGTTTAGCCTGGAGAAGAGGTGGTGCTGTGGAAAGTCTTACTAAAGTATTTACCTATCTGAAGGGAGGGTGTGAAGAAAACAAAGACTCTTTAGTCAGTGCCCAGTGACAGGACCAGAGGCAAATGGGCATAAACTAAACATAGGAGGCTCCATCTGAACATCAGGAACTGCTCTCTTTTTCTGTGAGGATTGCCATGCATTTTTACAGAGTCTATCCTTAGAGATGCTCAAAAGCCACCTGAACATGGTCCTGAGCAACTGGCTCTAGGTGGCCCTGCTTGATCAGGATCATTGGACTAGGTGACCTCCAGATACTGCTTCCAACCTTGGCTTAAAATTACTTCAAATGAATGTATATACATTGCAATTAGAATATTGTAATGCAGAACTGATCCTGAAGAAGTTTTTCATTGCATTTGTTTCTGATGAAGGCTGTTGCTTATCTCTGTTTTTCTGAGCGGGTGAGTCACAGTACCATGAAAAAAATTACTGCTACTATTCAAAAAAGTTTATTTTGTTGGTTTATGTGTAGGTTAAATGTACATGTCTTCTCCTTTTATTTTAGGGTTATTTTCCAGCCCAATTATCAGCATATTCAGGAAAGACTGAAATGCTTTGTACCTACAGCAAGTAACTTGATGATTATCAAACTATTATAAGTATGTGTTTGAAAATGAGATTTTTACTTCATTCTGATTACTGTATTTGAAGTTCTTGATATGCTTTTCTGTATTTTTTCCTGTCCTGATTCACCGTATGAGGGATTCTGTGTCCTGTTGATTGTGGAGCTCGGCAGGCCATTGCCCTGTGAGAAGGGTGTGTTCAGACTATTGCCAACATCCTCTTGGCTGATTCCTCATGCTTCATTTACAAATATATACAGCGTACATTCAGGCACCTTTTTTTATTGAGCTTATTTGTGACTTTTTACCCACAGTCAACTGGGGTAGTAGCACCAGTGGGATCATGGGATTCCTACTAGTATAGGTGTCCTAGAAAATTCTCAGTGGCCAAATAAGCTAACCAGTTTTCAGTGTGAACAAGATACAGTGGATGAAATGTAAAGAAAGAAAACTGAGGATACAGTCTTGGGGTCCGTCTGTGTGAGACTGTGTAACTAATTGATATAGAAGGGCATGCGAACATGGGGTGGGTAGGGAGGAGCAGAGTATGATGAATACTGTGTGGAAGTCACAAAAAATACAAAGGTTTTGTATTAAAGAGCAGTTGCTAATGAAATGAACTAATATGAAGGAGAAGCAGCGGAATGTTTGGATTTGAATGAAGATGTGGTGGTAATAATGGAGAGATGAGTAGCAAAGGACAGTGGCAAGATAAGGCACAGGTACGAATGAATACTTTGCCACATGTTAAAATCCGACTATAAAGGAGTGAGTTTACTTTGTCTGACAAAGTAAACTTTATGGAATAAAGGGAATCTTAGAAATCCTGCAGCTTCTCACAAGTGGTGTACTGTCTGCCTCACCTCTGAAGCATTCTCATGGTCAGAAAAAGATGAGAAAAATAATATTCCAGTATATATTTTGAAATCCTGTTGGACTGTTGCACAAGGAAATGACAAAACATTTCAGTATATGAGATATCAATAGAGCACTAGAGTGGATTTTTTTCCCCTGTGATTCACAAAATTGCCTTACTTGTATAGTTAGATTTCTTAACATGTTAGCAGCTGCAACAGCCAAAAGGTGACAGGCCTTGGAAAACTGTTAATGGTGTTTGAAGACCCATAGATACCAAAATACCAAGTCAGTGCTTTTTTCAAGCATTGCGTTTTTAAAGTTGTTTTGACCACAAAGAATTAGTGTGTATAATGAGCTTTAATGAAAGCTGGCAATGGCTCTTTGTTCTTAGTTTTTTCTTTAAAGGTAGTTTCAGTGATGTAGTGTGCCATTGGACTTGCTCGTCTTGTGATGGAATTGAAATGTGTTCCTTTTGTTTGGAGTTTTAGGAGTTAATTGTGTCTCTGTGAGAGTTTTCCCAGAGTTGTAGCCAGCTTCCTGCATTTTCCTAGAGCTGAGTCTGCTCCCTTTCCTGATGACATTTCCCTTCAAGGACTGCATCAGTGGTACTGAGTCTGTTGAAAGGGCCTTGGGCTATATACAGAGATAATTTTACCTTACAATTTGCTATCTTTTGGCTACTGATGTTCTAAAATAGCAGTTTTGAACTGCTCTTGATTTTCCTCTCTTAAGTAAAATTCTCAAGTGGGTATAGGATCCTTTGTCTTTTTTTTTTAAATTACCCTGCCTATGTCACCACATCTGCAAACTTTGGGTGATGTCTCATTATAGCTACATTTCTATAACTGATGTTTCTGCAAGAATTGAATTCTATTCTGTTTCTTTGAGAAAGGTGGTTTTCTCTCTTCTGCCAGATTAAAAAGAAATTTTTGAAATGTAATTGAATACTTATTGGACTTTATTTATCTTTGCAACACTGGGAATTCAGAGACAATCCACAAATCTGTCTCAAAAAGCAGGAGACAGTAGTATGTACCATTTCACTGTATAGGTTGAGTCCCATAAGAAAACACAATAGTATATAATGTATATTTCCATTTGCATTTATTTTAGACAAAAGGACAAAAGAGTGAGTATCTGAAGAAAATTCCAAGGGAAGTGATATATTAGTATCAACTACCAATAATGAGAAAGTAAATATAATTCAGCAACAGCTTTATTAATATTCTAGAGTAGCTTTTTATAAAGTCTGTTATTGGGTTTTTTACGAGTACCCTTCTAAACAGAAGTAATTTCACTTTAAAACAAAATAATGTTTGCACCTGCTGTAATGACATAAACACTGGGGGAGCTTAGTATTACCATTTTGTGTTTCAACTATTGAAGTTTGTTCTTCTGCTTTGCAAAATATTAGCAAATCCATCAAATGCTCTTTTCTTCTTAACAAAAAACTGTTCCTGTCCTGAATCTGTCTGACTTCTTTGGTTGAGATTTTCACTGGAATTTTGGATGTGTTCTACAGTTGTATCAGAATGGTTCTCCAGTTCTGTCAAAGTAGTATGATCCTTCATCTTGCTGGAATCAGTGCTTTCAGAGATTGTATTTCCTGTAGGCTTTTGTGGGAAGGAACATGAACTGTATGGTGTACTTTCATTGAAGACACCTTGTGGGATTGTGAACGAATATGTATCCTCATCATCACTCTGATCCAGTTGGAAGTGATCATCTGTTGTGAATTCTGAAGAATTACAAAGATGAAGCAGATCTGCCGTAGGATTACAAGTCTGCATTTCATCAGGCAGACTGCAGCTGCTGGTATCCTGTAATTCTGTGAATCCATCAGAATTTTTCTCATCAGAACCTCCTTGCATTTTATCTGCACAAGCCTGCTTCACCTGTGGTAGCAAGTCATCTTGCTTTGTAACAAACATGAAATGTTTTTCAAATGTGTGTTCAGGTAGCAATTGAAGAGATGATTCTTTGCTGGAATGTAGCGGTGATGGTTCTTTTACAACTTCATTCAAGCCAGTATCAATAGGAGCAAAAATAAAGCCACTGTCCTCAGATGTACTCATGTTTCTTCTTAATGTAATGTCTGCTTCGCCATCATTCTTTTCAGGGGACTTCCTGGCTATGTCCTCATCTGTACTTCCTGCTGGTGCATTGTCTTCTGTACTTCCTGCTGGTGCATTGTCTTTCTGTTCCGTGTGACTGAAGCTGAGGGAATGCTGTGGTTCTCTGGGAAGCAGAGACAGCTGCAGTCCATCATCTTCAGAAGTTTTCTCTGTGTCATATGTGGGAAAATGTTTTAACTTAAGTACCGTGTTACCAAAATCTGTACTTTGACAGTAGAGAGAATCAGAAATAGAGTTTTGTGCTGTTGACTCTGCATTAGTAAAATAATCAAATGTATCTGGAATTTCTTGACTTGAAGAACTGACTGTATCTGGATCTGACACACTTATGTGACCACTGCCTTTATCAGAATGAGGGGATGCTGTTTCATACATGGTGGTGTCTGATCCATAATTAATAGTGGTTTCAAAATAGGCACTGTTCTCTTCTTGATTTTTCCAAATCTGCTGAAGTTCAGCAGTAATGGTTGGAGACTCTGGCGGTGTTGCGAACTTCTCAGTTCCACTGTCTGTATTCGTTTCATCTAGTGATGACTGATAGACTGGCAGGTTGTCACTAACATCAGGCTGTTCCAGTTCAAAGTCTGCTAAAGAACTACAGTCACTCATTGTGAATGGAATCCCTTCAGCTGAAGAGCTGTCACCAAATACATCAGCTGAAGCATTTTTTTCATCTGAATATATCGTTTTACAGTCATGCTTTGTAAGGGGAGAGTTTTCTATTATTTCATAGATGCTTAAATTCTCAATATCTGCATCTCTTCTGGAGCTACTGGGTGAAATAAAATGTACAATATCACTAGGTATACTTTTGTTGCCATTTAGACCAAGTTGTTCTTCACGGCTTTGCATTCCCTGCCTAAATTTTCTCGTGTGCCTGGGTTCATTATGTGAAACAATACCTTTTCTTTCTGGAGCACTTGGTGTAGCTTTTGTGATCTCAGACTGCAGCAGACCAGAGTTGTTTCTTACTTTCCTGTTTGGTGTTTGTGCATTGCTGTTCCGGTAATCTGTCCTTAAAAAAAATAGTCCAGTATCATAAATATCTGTACTTTCATTACTGTCTATACTAGTTTGGACTTTTGGAAACACTGGTATTTTCTTCATGTTGATCTCAGTATTGCTTGGTTTCTGGTACTCTGCTTTGGGATTTGGTGAATGTACACCATTGCCAGAAAAATTTTGATACACAGTAGAAGTTTCTGTAGGAAAAATCTGTGTGTTTCTTAAAGAATGCTCATCACAAAACAATGTATTATGCTGTGTATTTGTTGGCTTGCTTGCAGAAGGCTCTCTGCTCAAGGTTTCATCTGAAAAAGCCTGATTAGAATATGTCTGTTCTGAACCTGAATTTTTGTTCCTGCGCATGAGTCTCCAAAGTCTTTCCAGGTAGGGTCTAGCAAAAGCACCCAGACAAAAAGCACAAAGAAATGTAATGACCACAGAGAGGGAGACAGCCAGTGCAAAGTTTGGCTGTGTTTCGTTCTGCCTAAAACCAGTGTTAGTGTCCCTGGCTTTTCTAACCAACAATGCTGAAACTTCTTCGTTCACCTCTATACTGTAAATGAGATACTTCTCTTTTCTTGTATTGAAAAGACACAAATATAATCCTTCAGCAGTTTTCTCAGCATTGTGTACCACTAAATTATTCATTTTATCCAGTGTCATATGAGGAAGACTCTGATTTTTTGAAATTCTGCCCTTAGGTGTCCACCAAGAGATTCCATTGCCTGAAATGAAAGAAAATACAAACTCAGTCTTTGTTAAAAGCATAGTATACTTGGTTTGCAGGGTCCAGTGATGTTTTTAAGAATGTACACTGGACTATCTCTCATAATTTTAACCGTTTATTATAAACCCCATTTTCCTTTTATCCATCCCGAATAATTTGACATGGTACAAAGCCTGTTAAACCATATCGCGGGCCTGTGCCCACTGCCTGCCATCTAAAAACACACTACATACGGGGTCTTAATTGCAGACTTTACAATTTGTATTTTTGGCTTTGTCTTTGGAACAGCTTTTGTTCCCAGCTAAGTTTTGCTGCAGTCCAGTGTGCTGATGTTTATCCAGGTTTTTGTGACTCTTTTTGTAAGCAGACAAAGCAGGTGGCATTTCTGATATTTTCTTTTGGGGATGAAGTATTCCCAGGGGAAAGCCTTACCACCTCCAAGTGCTATTAGCCCTTTAAAGTTAAACCATTTTGCCTTATGGCTCGTGACAAATACACCTTCTGGTCTAAGTTTGGTCTTAGTTTTCAATCTGTGTGGTAAATCTTGGCTCTATAGCTTTTGTTACTTATACCCTCAATGATCTCTATTAATTTTAAATGTAAGCGAAGTGTGTGCTACGGTAGCTGTATGTTTTTAGAAGAAATAGAAATCTTTTTTCTCTGCAAATAAACTTTCATTTTATTTTGCTCTAGCTGAACACTGAAAACTGTTGCATCCTTCTTGGTTTTCTACATGCTTCAGAAGTGCCATCCCATTATTTGGCCCTTTGTTCAGTCCAAAATGAACCAATACGTTTGCAATGCATTACTTACTGAAACTTACTTGTATATTAATTGGCATCACTTCCTCCTTTGATGTAAGGAAGGAGATCAAGAGTCAGTAAACCTAACTTTAAAATATTCTAAGCAGAATACTACTTTCTTATGAAATATTTTTGCATGTTAAACTGTTACTTAGTAATTTTTAAACAGTGTCTTTAGAAACATACTTTTAAAAACCAGATTTATTTGACTATTCTGCATTCATTTGGATTTTAGCAGCATTTGGATGGAGTGCCTGATATACATACCTCTTATGTTGTCCAAGTTACAGGTCAGCACTGATGTCCCTTTTGGGACTGTGGCCCTTTTGACCAAAACTTCGTCCCTGCAGTTTAAATGGAAACTTGAAAGATACAGCAGAGGTTTCTGGGAGTTGTTGGCAGACTTATTGTATGAAAGGCTCCATTTTTTCCTTGTGGAGTCAAAGACAAAATGAAATAAATGTTTAAAAGCATTTAGCCTGCAGTTAAATATCCAGGCATTCTTTGACAAATACACTTCAAGTTGAAAAAAGTTCAAACTGAGTAGTATCTGTGGTAGAGGGATTGTCAGAGCATTTCCACGGAGATCCAAAACCTATTTGGAAATAATTCAGAATTAATTTGATAAGGCTCACAATGGAATCCTTATTCCAACATCTTACAACAGCGTTTTAGTGTACAAGCACTTCTGTAGTTCTATGAACAATACATCTGCTTAGGATTTCAATAATGTTGATCTAAGCTTTTTAATGTAGATGAAAAGTTTAAATTGTGGTGTTTAGAATTCTCCCATTGTAGACTTACCTTTGTGTGAATAGGGAGCTGCAGGGCTCTTGCCATGGAAGGGATGGAGGTAGAAGGGGACATGTATGTGTTTAAGGCAGTTATAGATTGGTTTGTGGCATAGAGAAATTGTGAATTTATGGTTGTATCTTGTACATTTTAGCATGTGTTTTCCTACATGTAAAAAGCAAATATAAAAAAATATTTTCACCATTTGCTCTAGTTTTTTATTTTTACACTAGTATTATAATAAGAATCATATAATCATGCTTAATAGTTGGTAAATAATATCTTTAATGATTAAAATAAAATATTCTAACAGTTGTATTGCTTTACAACCTGTAATTTGTTGAGATCTCTGAAGGCATCTGGATGAATTTTAGTTATCTTGTTGTTTCGCAGGTCAATGTCCTTCAGCTGTGAACAGTTTTGAAAATCTTTTGGGTCAATATGTTGTATGGCATTGGATGACATATGGACAGTTTGTAAAGACTGCAGGAGGCCTAGTCCTAGGAAGAAAAAAAACCTATTTTACATTTTATAGTCTTGTTTTCCCAACTGCATCAAGTGTCTTTATAAAATGCTTTGCAACAAAATTCCTTCCATTCCACTATTGCAATGAGTAGCTGCAGCCTTTGTGTTATGCCTTTCCTGATCAGTGGTTGTCCCATTCTAAAAGCTGCATAGAATCAACAGCTAGCACATTAAAATATTCCGTTAATGAATGTCTTAAAAACTGACACTTTCATAAAAGCACTAGCATTTCTTTGTGCTATCAAAATTATTTTGATCTCCGTACTTTGCGCAAGCTTCTCTGGAGAACTAGAGGTAGGAAAGGAATGTGAAAAGGGTAAAATATATTGAGTTGACAAGTTCCTAATATGTTAATTGTAAGTAAAAGATAAAGATGAAAAAGGTGATACAGTATCTCCTATCCATTTGCATGGGTGGTTTCATGGGAGTTTTTCATCTGTGGAATTATTTGAACTATATTCTTAGGATGTAAAAGAAATGAAAACAAAACCATGTTGTTGCTTGTGCCCGTCTGCCTGTGAATTATGAAGCATGGCAGTATAATCTTCAGTGTATCCTAGTTACAATAACATCCACGTTACATCAGAACACTTGATAGCTGGAGACACCTCATTTTTCTGAGGTGCTGTGAAGGCAGCCCTGAAGCTCCAGCCTGCAAGGCCCAAGGGAGAGGCAGACGTTTGAACACTCAGCATTCCCACTGATGATGAGTGTTCAGCACCACAGTGTCACTCTAAAGTGATTTTTGGGCATTGTTGAGAAGCTGCTACTTCTTAACAATTTTGCCCTTGGTGTCACCTTGTTTACCAGAACTAGCTTTTCTCAGCCAGCAGCTCTGTTTGCAGAGTAATTGATCTTCGGGTTTATTGTGAAAAGCAGAGGGAATGATTCATTCCTGGTATAAAACTAGAGGTGGGTGATAGGAAAGGCATACAGAAGTTCTGTAAGTTCATAAATTCATCACTGCACCTGTGTGAGGAATTGTACTGTGGCTACTTCCCTGAATTTAAGCTTGTGCCAAAAATATACACTGGTATGGCAGCAGCCTCACTCCTGGGGAGCTGGGAGAAGGGTTTCTCTGTGGGAAACCTCTGCTGTAGAACTGCTGTTTGTGTTTTCTTTCCAGAGCTTAAACCTCAGAATTTCAGTGAAGTATTCTGGACAAGAAGAATGTTTTGAACATGTATTTAAATGAATATAGGATTAAAGTATAACTTAAAGTATGGTGGTACCATGCACAGCAATTTGAACTTAAAAAATTTGAGTCTCTTATAGAAGAGGATTCATCTGACTGACCTTCTAAGGCATCTTTTAATGGGCAGTCATATTTATCTATAAAACCAAATCAAATCTTCATCAATGTATTTTATAATGTAAGGTTTTTATACTGTCTATATAGATACCTTGTCTGTACAAACACTACAAAATCATTAAGTGATATGGGTTTTCTTTGTGCCAGAGAATTATTTAACAGCATAAAAGGAGAACAGAACTTTTATGACCCTGTGTAGGGGAAAATATATTATCATCTTTGCGTGACTTTGTGGGGTAAGTGGTATTTTTGTCATCACTTGTCCTGTATTTTCAAACTCTAATGAATCTGATGGTGTTATCAGACATCAATAAATTCAACATATTGTATAGGACAGCATTGTTCATCTGGTAGCTTCTGCTTCATTTAAATAATTTGGCCACTATGAATCATCCCTGCATAAAGGTTAAGCTCCCAGCATAGTTCAGTGACCAGCAAAGCCTTTCTCAAAATCTCTTGAAACCTTACAGCCCTCTCCTGTTACACCAAGGTGTCACTGTGATTGAGTATTAAAGGTACTGAGCAAAATTGTTTGGAATGAACAAAATATATTTTCCTGTCTCTGAAATACTGAAACTGCAGGAAGTTTTATTTAATAGTGTTGATTTCCTTCTGAAGGCTAGTATGAAATTCATAGTCTGTAATTTTTTTGACCTTTAAGGTTCACAACTGGAATGTGGAGGCTGATGTTTTTCCAAAGATCCTTATTCTCCTTTCTATACAACAAGCAAGAATACTGCTCCAGTTATATTTGACTACTATTAACACAGTACAGTTGCTAAGACTATTAAAAAACCTAATAAAGTAAACAAACAACTGATTTACTTCTACCTCTATATTTGCCAGTGAAACTTTCCCTCACCTTAAGCATAATAAATTGGGAAAGTCACACTCTAGATTCAGTAAGGTATAGAAATTATATCCAAAACCAACCTACCCCTTGGGAGTCAAGTCCTTAAAGATTTTTGAAATGCTTACCTCTTGGAACTGTTTTAAGATTATTTCTTTCAACTGACAGTACTTTCAAAGCAGGCAGGAGACGATCAACAATGCTGTACTTTTTAGACCCGTGTGCAGGTGTAGGCATATCCAGTGTGAGGGTGTGGATGGCATTACCATTGAGGTTTAGAGTTTCTAAAATGGGTAAATTTGTACAAGTAGTTAAAGTGAGTTCGGAAAGCAGGTTGTTACTGAGGTTCAGGTGTTTTAGCATCCACTCTTCATTTCTTCCATCAGAGCACACAAAAGTTCTAATATTACTGTAACTCAAATCAGCTGTTACTGCTGTTTTTGGTGTATCTTCTGGAATAGTAGATATTCTGGTAAAAGAGCAATTCAGTAAGAACTGCCCATCCCAGTGGCACTCTGAACGGTGATGTGTAGCAGGAAGAATACGCTGTGACTTGGTTCCCACTGATCCAGGAAGATTAAAGTAAAGGACCACAGCTATGACATGCAAGTGAAGGTTATCCATAGTATCTAAATCTAAAATGTAGAATTATGGTTAAATTCAGCACAACAAGAACAGAAAGTAAATGTAGTTTGACATTTAAAAAAACATTTTAAAAAATCAACACCAAATAACCACAGCATTACCAACATTCTGCATTAAATAGAATGGAGTCTTATTTTCAAAAAGTACATTAATAAACTGGTAACCTCCCCCTCCCTCCATCTATCCCAAAAAACAATTAGAACCTTTTTTTCTTTTCCAGCCTTTTGTCGAGAAACACAGCTTCTTGGGAGCTTGAGATCTAACAACAGTGGAGACTTTTGAACTCTGCTTCAGGTACTGCACACAATTACACTAAGCAAAGTCCACCACATACAATCTATGACAAAGGGGTGTGGAACAATTTTTATACTTCCAGTTTCTTACACATTCTTCATATTCTTAAAATAAACACTTCTGAACAGCAGCTGCATTGTAAAATTTATTGTATTATTTCAAAACAAACGTTTGAAATTCTACAGCCTTTCACCCATTGGAACAACCACCACACTTAGAGATGGTGAGAACTCTTCACATGCAAGTTGTTTCAGCGTACCCAGTATAGCATTTTACACAGGCATGTAGAATGCACTTTATACACAAAAAATCTTAAGTGCATCTGTGGGACTGAAATAAACAGTGTTCTACTCTATGCTTTTAATACATACAGAAAAATGTACCTTAGGCAGTTAGAAGATAAATAAATGCTCAACAGAAGGCATGTGTGGTGCCAACGTTTATCAAACTGCGTAATATAAATGTAAAATATATTAACAATACATAGTGGCTAGCAAATTTGATAATTTATTTCATTTGGTATTTTTATGACTGGTTTTGCTACATTTTGACAAAAAAAAATCCACACTTGAAAAAAAATTCTGCAGATCATGATTTAAGAGTACCTTTGTGACAAAATCTTTCAGCTGTACATTGCACACAGTATTTTAAAAAGAACTCTTGATAATTATGGGAATCCAATACTAGCATATAGACATGTCAGTATTAATCAGAGAAGAGCTTTAATACGTGTGTAATCTAGTTGACCAAGGCATTTTCAAGATGTATGTCAGCTTTGAGGATACTGCTCTTTATATTTTGTGTTTCCATTTGTATACAGAAAGTGACAAGCTGCCATTAGCATGAGTGACAATTTGAAAAATGTTAGTTTATTTCCTCCTTTTAACTGTAACAGAAATTGAGTTACCGCTTAGCAGCAAAGATGGGTGTAAAGCAGCAAAATGTGTGTTAAAGTGTTTAGTAACTATTATCTCTGATAAAAGTCTGAGGTCCATAAAGACAGTATGCAAAATGTTAGTACTTCCCCGTAATCTTTAGTGTGAGAACTCAGTGGTTTTTGCTACATTATATTCTGCTTATTCTGATTTTGTCAGAACGGCTCCACTGCTGACCAGCCCCAAACCCCCAACAACTACTGAGCATCAAAATCTGCCTTTGAGCAGTGAGAGAAATACAACTCCTCTGACCTCCCCCATGTGCTGTAATGCCTGACTTATGAATATCCCTCCAGCAGCCACTTCCACCCATACACGTTCTGCATGAGCGTTTACTGCCTTCCATGAAGTTCAGAAATTGGGGCCTTAGAGTTGAATTTCTTGTCACAGCAGGAGCTGATTTGTATTTTATGGAATCCTATGTACTTTAAGCACTGTAAAACAAGGGTAGATGGTTTACCTTCATGTAACAAATAATCAGTTCTGAAGTTAATGTGCAAAACTCATGCAACTTGAAGGTAATGAAGGGTGTGCTTATCAAAAATCTTGTCAAAAAGCTGTTACAAACAGTTTTTTGAGACCTCCAATATTAAGATTACTTGACGCTACTGCTAAACCAAGCTATTTTAAACTGAAGAAATACTCGGGGTGGGGAAAGAAAGAATCTTATAAATAGCTGGTTTATTTTTAGCTCAAAACACATCACTGCTGCAAATGCCACTGGAAGGCTGCAGCAGGCCCCAGTTCACCATACAGTTCACCATAGTTTCACTGTTGACAAATTCTGATACACATAGTCTGATGTCCTCCCATCACGTTTAGAATTACAAAACTGCAGTTTAACTTCAGAATTTAATTCCGATGTTTCAGTAATGCATCAGTACTGAAAATTATGGGGAAGGAGAGAACTGACCTCAGACACTGCTGCAACAGTTAAGCTTAGATTATTACCTATCGAGTAATGGACTCAGACACTGTTCACATTAGAGCACCTCGGAAAACACTATTTTTGGGTAGTAAGCAAGTTGTAAGTACATCTTTAAAAACGTACTTCTAATATAAACACATTTTGTAAGTATTTCACATAAATTAAACAACTGCAGAATGCATTAACTGCACAGACAGAATGGAAGTTCAAGCAACACTTCAATAACTGCAAGACTACTTCAAAATTCAAGTTACATTTCCATACTCAGTATTACTTTGCAAATATTATTTATGATAGCACAGTTTTTTTAATAACATGAGAATACATGGCAGAAATCATGTGATATTTTTAAGTGAATCTGGCATTACCCCTCAGTACACATCTGGTAAACCACCTAAGTTTGGGGTAAATCAATGTATCAACAAGAAAGCAGAGAAAAGTCTGCCACTTCAGCCATCCTAGGAGAATCTATTTTCAACAAAAAGTTGACATTCGTGTTGAAGTACTTCAGACTGTGGTTATATTCTCAGCAGTCTTCAAGGTCTTGAGACAGGACAAAAACCTCCTCAAGAGACTACTGTAGGCAGTAGAGGTGTTGCCAAGATCATGTTCTTTTACATATATTCTACTGATCCCAATTCGAGAAGGTACTTCAGTATGCACGTACACTGAAAGCTTATAGATTCAGTGCCAGTACTGCAGCTAACAGGATGATGACCTAATACTGCTGACTGTAACAGCCTTTCCTTAAAAATACAGTGTAAGAAATGTTAGCATAAACTGCTGCAAAAGAAGAAACCCTTGAAGGCATGCAATTACTTCATACAAATATGTGTAAACACGGAGGAGACCTGTCCCTGCAGCAGTTTCTTTCAGTGCGTGGCTCCACAGGGGTTGACAGAGGTCTGGCAGCCCATGTTGTGCCCTGTCACCTGAACCTTGAACAGCGTCCCGTCCGCACACATGCACAGCTTGAAGCGCAGCCAGTTGCCGTTATTGAACTGCTCCCCGTGAGAAGAACTTGGCAGTCGTGACGGGCTGACCATCACAGTTCCGTTCAGGATGATGCTGTTTTCCTAGTAAGGAGACAGGAAAAAAAAAAAAAGAAGTTGTAGAATTACAACTTCTAATGTAAATAAGGCATATTGTTTTTGAGAAGGACAAGCTGGTTTAATGGATAAATAACACGTCTAGGATGGCTGTAGAATCAACAGTAAAAAAAAGGTATGTATGCAAATGTTTAATTTTTTAATAACAATTACAGCAATGCCTGTGGATTTCTTGACTATATACAGCAATGTACTTTGCTATTTCAGTGGTGTATCGATATTGAGAAAGACAGCAGTAGGGTGACTTTCCACTTGACATTCTTATTAGCAAATGCAGTAAATATAAAATATGGACATGAAACAGGAAAGAGTGTTTGAATTCATGCATGAAATTCATTCACATTTGAAAGTGCATATACCTTTATTTTTATCCTTTTTTTCCATCGTTCTATATATACTACCATCTTAATCTCCAAAAATCTTAAAGAAATGCCAGTGAATCTTAGAGCAGCAGCACAGAATGCTCCAAACTATATGCTCTGCTCTTCTGGCAAACATTGCCATCCCTGGTTAAGCTTTCAGAGGAGATTAACTTCCTTTTGGTATTCATGCCAGTACAGAGGCCAATATATTAGCTTTAACTGCATTGTAGGTTTTTGGTGTCTTAATAGCGGTAAATCAATATTACCTGGAACTATTCAACCACTACTTAACTGCAAAGTAATAAACCATCTATTTAAATCCAAATGACTTCTGTGCATGAGTAATTTTATAAAATTTGAAATGACATAAAGCTACATCAGTTTACTATCAGCCTAGATTTGAAACTAAGCTGTTAGAAGAATTGCTTTAATTTGAAATACTTACTGCTTTAAGTTCCATGTTTCCACCCATTCGAAACTCAATTGTCTTGCCTGTGATGAAAACACCTTCATTTCCCCGGACAATGGCACGACCATCAACCTTTATGTTTAGATCGCTGGTTGCATTGCTGGTAATCTAAGAACATAACCAAAAAAGCTGTATTACACCTTAATGAAAATGTGCTACTTGCATTTGTCTGAGTAACTTTAATTACCTTAAGAGTAGTGCTGTGCAATGTAATAAAAACCTTGAATGTACTTTTTGCCCTTCTGCCATTAGCTTCTGCATATTTGTTATTTCCCACGTTCAGTTTCAAAACAAGATCAGTGAATTTTGGAAGGTATGTGAAATTAATTTTTCTTGTATAAAAAAAAAACAATTTATATGACAATTTTATGAGATACACAGCTAACACTTGTACCAAATACAGGCTTCCTGTTAAGACAGATGATGTAAATTTACCCCTCATTTTCACTTAACCTGTTCCTCCTATGTATTCATAGTTGTGAGTGGTTTTTCTGCAACACGATTGCTCAGTGTTTCCAAAGGCACACTCAACCCTCTATAAAACCACTAACCCAACTCTACTTTTACACAAACAAACAATGGGCTGTATTCTTATTACTTACAAAAGATAAGAGACATACCCTCTCTGTAGAGGCCTTTTGTACATTCAATATTTTAACTCCATTTGGCAGATGAAATTCATGGGTTTCATAGTCGGTGCTGAACAAAGTATTTTGTGTTCGTGGGTCAACAAATTCCATGCCAATATCGCTGGTAATAGAAGTTTTGTCTTTTTCCACGCTAAGCTTGGTTGTTCCTTGCTGAAATACAATCTTCAGAAACAAAGTCATGAACTTAATGATGTTTCAAATTAGCAATGTGAGTGTAATTCTCTAGTGTTGCTCACAAACTTTCAATTCATGTTATAACTTACAGGCTGATTATTCCCAGTGATCACCAAGTCTTCATTCCGTCTCCCTCCTACAGTGCTTTTATATAAGGGATGTATAACACCCATGTCAGACACTTGCTTAAACCGCAGTAAGCCACTCTCATGGAATTCCATACTGTCACAACCATTGGGACCAATTCTTACCACTGCCCAGATAACCAGGGTAATCTGAAAGAGAAACACATTTTCAATCATCATGTTGATTGTTCGGATCTTCCTACCACAATTATTGTATTAATTAGATGTTTTATTTGAACAATTATTAATGTCAATGTTTAAGTGAGGTTTAAGTATGAGTTTACTGTAGTCTGTTCCTATTGAAAACATCATAACACATTTAATTATGAAAAGCATTTAAAATTATTTTTAGACTTATTAGAAACAGTAGCTAAAATTATTTCTATATATATAAAATGTTAAATTGCATCCACAGTTACATCTTTCTTTTGTTTAAGGGTAACCACTGACTAAACAGATTTCCTGAACAGTTCAGCTTGGTATATACTTAACGTTGAACTGCAAGAATGCATCCTCAGAGATGGATGTGCAATTACAAAAAATAATTTATTATTTCTCATTGACCAAGCAATAAAAATGTGGTTATTAGAACAATGAAGTTTTAAAGTGCAGTACCTAGTTAATTCTAAATGTTCACATACAGCTCTGTAATGTAAAATATAACCATATTTTATATGCCATATATCCTGAATTCATATGTACTAGTAACACTTCTCATGGGGTGACCATGATAACCGAAATAACCGTGCCTGAATTGACACCATTCTTGCATCTAATCTTGCTCAGACTACAAAAGAACTAAAAAGAAAGGAGAAAAGTGGGAATCTCCTTCAGTACATTATAAGTCCTTGGCCATCCTGGAAGTTTTATTTTTTTAGTGAACTGTCAGAATGAAACACGACCTAATGTTACTTACGCTATAGCTATTATACTCACAATCAGATTGATGACGGCCAAAATAAAAGAACAACAATCACACATATGGCCAAGTTGCCTTTCCTGCCACGTAACCCTGTCTTATGGAGACGGTCTTCATCAATTGGAATGTATCCTGCTTTGAAGTTGCTGTTGTGCTCCTTATTAACGTTCCTGCGTTCCACAGCCTTCTCTCGCATAGACTTCTTCACCGGGCCGTTAGAGCTTTGCTGTAACACAGGGCATGGGTTAGCTTCAAAAGGCACGTAAATTAGCTACAATGACACACACATATGTATGCAAACAATGTAAACTGACTGGTGGAATATACTGGATATTATGTTGAGAATAATTTTTCCGTCTGCCACCCTGCTGTCAGAATACACACTTAGAACCACAGCAACCTCTGCTAACATAATGACTAAATTTAAAATCCAGATACTTTCAGACAATATATGACTTTAATATTTATCATGGCAGATGGGAATTATTAATTATATTGTTACAGTTAAAAACCTAAAACCAGCTACCAAGAAATTCATCAAGTTTTTACCTCTCAGAGATGATACAGGACATAATCCTGCACGTCATCTGCCAGTACACAGGATTTTAGTTCCCTCCGTGCTCATATGTGATAGACTCTCAGTGACTATTCAAGAAGAGCATGGTGGATACAGTTTTTAAATTAGTTTGACAGTACAGGGTTTGCATTCAACTTCTGTTGCTTGCATGCAGCATCGAGAAAGATACTGTGAGGCTTCACACCTGGCATGGGGAACTTGGCCGGAGTGGCTTTCGTGTAATAATCTGAAGTTATGACATTGTAAGGGATTTCCTCTCAATGTAACAAATTAATAGAGGAAACTCTTGTACATATTCGTAGTGAAAATAAATCTTTAATGTATTTTTGTAGCTGTCCAAAACGGAACGGTTTGTTATTTAGGGATTCACATGTTCAAAGAAGCAGCTTGATCTTTTGGACGGAATTAAGTTTGTTCACTTGAATCCTAAAACTACACTTAAGTGACTGCACTTGCACGTCTACGCTGAAGTAGCAACACCGTGTTTTCTTCTGCTGCTGAAGAGCTAAGAGATAGTACTGAGAAAGGTGCTTGACCTGACAAGTTTATGGAGATGTTCGGGCCCCGTGTGGCCCTGCAGAGCACACACGACCTGCGGGCCCCGGGGCACCCGCCGCCTCCCGCCCCGGCCAGAACCCTGCGCCTCAGTGCAGTGCCATTGCCGTCTGTGGCACACCCACGCCTCGGGCAGCACGGCGCCGCTGCGGGCCGCCCCGCCCCGCCCCGCCCGGACAGCAGCCTCGGGCCGCCTCTCCCCTCCCCGGCCGAGCGGGTCCCGCCCGCTCACCGCGGGCCCGGTCCCCCCTGACCCCGGCGGGGACGGCGCCGCCGCCCTCCCGTGCCCGTGTCCCGCCGCGTACGGACCTGCTCGGGGCCGGCCGCCGCCATCTTGCCCCGCCGCCGCCGCGCGGGGCCCGCGGGCGCCCCCTGGTGCCGCTCCGCGCGGCGGGTCCCCGCGCCCGCTGCCGTTAAACGGCAGCGTCACCTGGCGGCCGCGGGCCGTACCCGCTCCTCGCTGCCCCTCTCCGTACATCACCATCGCTGTTACACCCGCGCCGCCCGAGGAGCGCTCCCGGAGCGACATCGAGTCAACGCAACACCCCCAAGAGCGAGCTAACATCCTGCCATGGCCAGAGACTTAAAGAGTTTGGTGGGCGCGGGGAGCGCCCGGGAGCTGCAGGAGAAGCTGGAGAACTGGCATCAGGAGTACGAGGTGGGTGCCGGCGCTCCCGGGCCGGGGTGGCCGCCGCCGGGCGTTGCAGTGGCCGGTTTGGGCCCCGTCCCGCGCCCCTGCGGTTGGCGCCCCTCACACACCTCTGAGTGCCAGCCCCGGCTTTTTGCCTCTTTGCCCATGGCGAGGCTCCCTGAAAACAAGGGCCGGAGGTTGAAAGTGAGGTTTGAGGCACACTGGCTCTAAACAGGAGAGAGCGTTGGAGTAAAAGAGCGGCAGGTGAAAAGGACCCGGGGCGGGCTTGTGCTCAGGAGAAACCGGCCGTGGGCCAGAAACGGGCAGGAGAACGGGGGGGAAAGAGGTGCTGAGGCGGAGAACGGGCTATCCAGCACCCCAGCCCTTCTGGGAGGGGAAAGAGGCTGCTGCAAGGCCACACGGCCCCGAGGGGTCAGAACGGGACTGAGGGAAGAGTTTCGGCTGCAGAGGGAATGTAGTGGAATCCAGGGAGTGACAGGAAACTGAGGAGGTGAAACAGTGGAAGAAATAGAGAAGGTGTGAAATTAGGGAAAGAGGAGGCGGAGGAACATGAAACTTGTCAGGTGTGACTTTGCTCAGTGGAAAATCGTGACAGAGTTTTCACTCCTGCATCCCCAGGTTTCTGTACCTTCAGGATGTAGATGGGGCTTGTGCTCAGGTCAGGAGCCTGTAACCACCTGCTGTGTGCTGTGCTTGGTGAGGAAAGAGATGCAGCGTTTCCAGGGAAAATCAGCTATTTTCTTTTACTTTATGGTTGGATAGGAGTTACAGTTACATAGCCAGTGTAACTCTCTGCAGGATTCATGACAAAGGACAATTTTAGGGAGTTTGAGAGTAGCTGGTAAAGCTACCACAGAGGAGGAACAGTGCCGTGCATTTCAAAATCTTGCAAATGGATGGTGAGGTAGACCTTAGGAGGGCTGAGCAGCAGTGGGGGCTGACCCCTCCATCATGAGTTGGTTGGGAATAGTCTTTCAGGTCTTGGAAAATGAAGATGAACAGTTTCAGGCTGCTGTTGCAGGAAAAGAGGAGCTGGCAGATGGAAACACTGTGTTATGTTGCTGTAATGAGCTGGAAAAATGCACTTTTGTAGCTGTGTTCTTGTGAAGGTGAGCAGGTTGACAGTGCTCCCCAAGGCCCGAGGAAAGCATATTGCAGCAATCAAAACACAAGCTGATGGGCACATGGGTGGGATTTTCAGCTCTTTTGGAAGCTTGTAAAAACCATACGGAGTCATTAAAACCTGAAGACCTAGAGAGTGATCTATGTGGAAGGTGATACACAGGTTACAGATAAAGATTAAGGAAGGAAGTAAAAAAGTGTGTATTCTTCTGGCAGGTGTAGTTTAAATTGCAAAATTTTCAAAACTGCATTTGCTGAACGTGATGTAGTTTTGTTGTTTCCTAGGCATAGTTCTGGGTTTTGCTCCTTCAGTAGTATATGTTTCAGTTTGTAACTCTTAAAAATCAGGTGAAATTGCGTGGAGACTTCATGTGACTGCTGACAAAGCAAGATAAGAGCCTTTTCCTTGTATGTGTTATTTCAGCTAATATGGAAAACCAGATTTTGTTTTTTTTCTTTTAATCCGACAATCTGCTAGATTATTATTTTAATAACTGTTGAAAGATTTTAACCCAGATTCATAATTTCTATGATTCTTCTTTTAGAGATACTTGTGGTTGCAGCATCTTTATAATTGAAAAGGAGTATGTTTTCCCAAGTAGTGAATTATCTGAGTGATAGAAGTCCTGATGCATTGTTCATTTGCCTATTAAAAATGTGAACCTTAAAAAATGAGTATTCTAATGCATTCAGTAAGGAAAGGTTGGAAAGATGTAATTACAGGGGGGAAAACGTCGTGATTGTAGCTTTAAGTAAGAAAGCCCACACAGATGTAGTAACGCACATTCATTTACAGTTGATTTCCAGTGGTGAAATTCTGAGCCGATGCTGTAAATTATTAGAAGTGAACACTGCGATTCAAAATCAGCTCCTCTCAATTCTCAATGAAATATCTCAAGAAGGTAAATCAGTGCCTTGTCTAATTACGAACATGTTTCACATATGGCATTTTTTCCAACTCTGGCTCTTTCTGTAAGTGTTCTCACCATTTCTTAATGTGTGTGTTTTTTTAGAAGACTGTCCAGCAGTAAAAAGCTGTCTCCTGCCAAAAGTATGCTGTTCTGCTTCAGGAGGTCAGGTGTGTAAGAAACTTATTTTAAGGGAATAGAACTACATGAATTGATACCAGCAGAAGATCTTTAATGACTTTCTGTTAATATTAGCCTCTCTCTCAGATTTTACTTAATGAAATATATCCTTAGTTGCTTGTGGAGGAATTTGCTTTGTATAAGAAGAAGTCTGTGTTATTATACTGCTTTCCTCTCCTAGGTAAAGATTTGATATTTACATTTACATTTACATTTGCAGAGACATCATAAAAATGCCATTTTTAAAATGTTTATGAGATATTTGTGCCATATGTCTTTTAGAAAAAATAACACTGTGGAAATACATGTGTAAACTGAAGGTGTGCATAAACTCTATGCATTAATTTGTGAGCTCCTTTTATTTTCTTTTTTAAAGAAAAAAACCTCTAAGATTATCTTAACACTATATTATTTCCTGGAGTGTTAAAAAAAGAGAAGTGTTCATGTGTGTTGTAATACCATCGTGCTCCTGCCATGATATTTGGAGTTCGTATGTATTTGGTGTTTACTGAAGGGGTTGTAATACTAACAGTTTGGCAGAAAAGACAGATCTGTTGTGGCTTTCTGCTTTGAAAAAAATAAGAGAGTTGGCTAATTCAGGCTAGGGGAGGATCTTCAAGATCCTGAGATTTGAGAGTGATGTCTCCAGGTTCTTTGGTTTCTCATTTTTACACCTGCTCTGTCAAAACCTTTCACAATTAAAATAAGATGAATAAAAAGTGATATCCTTTAAGAGTCAGAGTCTAGTATAATGCAGTAGAAGGGTTCTGCCAAAACGTCCCCAAAACACAAAATAACAATGTAATTAAATGACAGTACACCAGGCATACCAATTACAGATTTGTCATTGCACGTGACATTCAAAATTTAAAGAAAACCCTGTTGCTCAGTTACTTATTTAATTCCAGTTCTAGTAGGCCATTCTATGGGTCCCTGCAAACCCTGCATTCCCTGCGACCCCTGTGATCCCTGCAACCCCTGCAGCCCCTGCAGTCCCTGCAAACCCTGCATTCCCTGTGACCCCTGTGATCCCTGCAGTCCCTGCAAACCCTGCAATCCCTGCAAACCCTGCATTCCCTGTGATCCCTGCAATCCCTGCAGTCCCTGCAAACCCTGCAAACCCTGCATTCCCTGCGACCCCTGTGATCCTTGCAATCCCTGCAAACCCTGCATTCCCTGCGACCCCTGCGATCCCTGCAATCCCTGCAGCCCCTGCAGTCCCTGCAAACCCTGCATTCCCTGCGACCCCTGTGATCCCTGCAGTCCCTGCAAACCCTGCATTCCCTGCGACCCCTGTGATCCCTGCATTCCCTGTGACCCCTGCAATCCCTGCAGTCCCTGCAAACCCTGCAAACCCTGCATTCCCTGTGACCCCTGCGACCCCTGCAATCCCTGCAAACCCTGCATTCCGTGCGACCCCTGTGATCCCTGCAATCCGTGCATTCCCTGTGATCCCTGCAATCCTTGTGATCCCTGTGATCCCTGCAATCCTTGCAAACCCTGCAGCCCCTGCAGTCTTCCTGTCAAGATCTGTTCACCTGCCCAGTGCAGGTGGGCCAATGCTTCTCGTCGTGCCTGCCTCATAGCTCGCTTTAACTTCATTTATGCTAAAGATCGCCTGGATGCAGAGATCTTGTTGAAGAAATATATCTGTGACATAGAGATGGTGCAGAGGATAATATATGTTGCAGCTCTGGTGAGGAAGAAATAGTATTTCTTATTTTACAGGCTGGAGGGTGTATTGTAAAACACTATGTCTGCATTGGGTTAAATGGTGGGTAAATTAGCATTTCTGTCAAGCCCAGAGAGGAAAAGCTTTCTTCCTTTTTTTTATTTTGATTTTTCTTTCTTCCCCTCACACTTCTACTTTGAACTCTCAATGTAGTGTCCTACCTGACGTGTTCCGAGATTGGAACAGGGTCAGTGATTTATTATACAGGTGCTAAAAGAAGACCAATTTGGTCTGAAAAGTAGATGCTGCCTGCAGTGATCAACATTGCCTTAGAAAAATTCTTTTGGGAATGCTGCATTAAATACTACAACACTACAAAGCTAAAAATCTTCCCATATCATGCTTTCCTTATGCTTGTAGCTATGTGCTGTTTTAATTTAATTGGGTCCCTTGAAACCACCTAGATACCCCACGTTTACCATGAACTCAGTTTGAAGAAAATTGTTTTCATTTTTTCTGTATTTAATCTTCTTTTCTATAAAAATGATGTAACACATGTGTTAGAGAGGCAGCATATCTTAATGTGTGTGATCCCAAGCACATTTAACTTATTGAAGATTTTTTCTTTCAACAGTCATTCAGTTTATACGCTCCAATTCATCCTCTTTTCCCAAAAAATGAGGTGTTCCTGTCTTACATGTAGGGCTGCGGGACATAAAATGCTGTTACTCATGATATCTTTGAATGTGATTGCATTGATCATGGGTGTGTGATGGAATCCTGTGCAAATATAGAAAGTTAGGTGGGAAGATTTTCAATCGTACCTTCTGCAAATAAATTGCAGTCAATCAAAGAATTCATTCCCAATGAGTTAACTTTCTCCTTTACAGCAGTTTATTATATTCCTCCTTATTATGATGATAGTGGGTTAAATTAATTTTTGCAGACATAGGATGAATAGTTCCATTTTCCCTAGTGTATTAATTATGCAGATGTATGGTTGTTGTCAGAGCCTGTTCTAAGGAGAAAGCTTACTGTGTTTCCTCTCTTTCCTCAAACTTTGTCTCCAGCATGGCAAGTCTGCTTGCAGAGTCTGTCTTTATTAAGCCTTCTCTCTCAGAAGAGGTTTTTCAAACTCTTCTCTTGTAGTGTTATCGCAGAAGCAAACTTAGAAGCAGAAGCTGCAGCTGTGGCCGTCGTCTTGTGCCTGGTCAAGTAAGCCTCAGCTGAATGTTTGTAGTGTTAACAGCATCAAGTATTTTTACGAGGAATATAGGCAACCTGTTCAAAATGCTGGTATGCCACATATTCATTTCAACACTGGGAATAAATGCCTTTGCTCGATGGTCTTGAATGAGGTGAAGCTGAACTTACAGATAGTTATTGCCTGGTATAATGATCAGTAGAGATACTGTATGAGAAGCAGATCATAGTTAAATTCTCAAAAGTATCAACTGTGTATCTTGGAATGGTTTCTGCCTACTCCCCTTGTTTTAGTGCCCTTCTGAATAAATAATTGGATCATCTAGAAGTATTTCAGTCATTTTGGAGTACATATACAACACATAGGTCCTACCTCCTAGAATTAGTAACCTAAATTTACTCCTAATTTTCTAAATGCATCAAAGGAGTGGAAAATAAGTGTAGGGTGAGCAGGAAGGGAAGGTGGTACAACTAAGCTATATGAAACTTTAGCAAGTTCTGCATATGGTATGGTTACACAACATTTTTAATTATTTCTGTAAAAAATGTGTATATTTTTCTAGTTCTTTTCCCATCTTACTAAATGGAGATAGGTGCCCTCAACTTAAAATGTGAATATTGGAAATGTGAGAGGCTTTGGGTAGGGCCCAATTTTTTGTGTGTGTGCAGGCTGTGAAAAAAACCCTAGAAAGTTGTTGAACTTTGTAACAGTAGAGCTGCACTGATAGATACATGCAGATTTTCTGAATGTTGATGGGTCCCCAGATGGCTTTCTTGGGTACAGTTCTTTAGCACACCTGATTTTCCTTTTCTCTTCATCTTGCAGATGACTCGAAGCCGCAGTCTTCCAACAGTGCGGTTCAAACCTTTGCGTAAGTTGGTAACTTGGTTCCTAGGGACTCATGATATTCACATTAAGCCCTTGAATGATTGAACAAAGGAACAAAATAACATGTTGAACGTCCTTGATTCTAAAATACTTGCCCAAGTCTTAGTTTTAAATTGGGTAGCCCTTTTTTATATGTAGAAAAAGGCTAAGATTTCTGACCTGGAGAAGGATTTGTTTTTTCACTCTACTTGGACCACTGTCATGGTTTCTCTCTGGTGGTTGTCTTCACTGTGGCCAGTGCTGTAGTAGTAAAACTTGCTTCCTTCCCTACACAAGAGACAGTTTGCTGCTGCACAGCTGCTGGCTTCCTGCCTTTCAAATTCCAAGGAGATGGCTAAGTGGTGACAGTGAAGTGAGGGATTTCAGGCAGTACGAATATGTGCCTATCTTGAAGCCAACCCAATTTAGAGCTTTAGAAAATATAGTTGCACTGAAATGTATCTTTTTCTTCCATAGGCCGCTAACATGTTCCTGTAGTGCAGTGCCTCTGGATTCAACAACTTTGCTGCTGCCTTTTCTCTTCACAAACACCTCAATTCTCTGAATAATGTGCATGACAATTGTCAAACAGAGTTTGTGTTCAGTGTGTTTTTTAGAATTATAGAAGGCTTATTTATAATTTTAGAAACTGAACTATTTTGATATAAAGAAAAGAAGAAAGTTCATGCAGTACAGGATCATTTGGCAAAATTTGCAAAGCTCTCAGGAACCCATGATGTAATCTTGCAGGTGGAGATAGAATTACTGCATCTAGAACGTTTGCCTTCCACAGATTCCAAATGATGCAATTTATCTTGATAGGATGCTTAATAGAACCTTAATGGTGAATGTTGCAGAATGTTGAGGTTAGCTGTTACTTGAAAGCAATGTAATTAACTGGTGCTTATTTACGATTTTAGAAAATAGCTATAATCATAGGATGTGCCAGTCTCACACAGCAGCCTTTTAAATATATCCTTGTGATCAACTGAATTTTCTAACTACAGTGTAGAAGTTGCACAGAACAGTCATAAACTGCCAATACTACAGCAATCCTCTGGGCTTTATTGACATTTATGGATGAATGCACACGTATCCTTTAGCAAGGCAGTAATAGTCCCTGTTTAAATACATTCTTACTTAGAAATTATTGTAATAAAAAATTGTAGTTTGAGATTAGCAGTATTTTGAAAGTGTGCCAGTGAGTATTTGTAGGATTAAAAGATTTGATTGAGGCCTCTTTGGTGTCACACTTAATAGGCTTTCATACCATATTGATAGATCAGTAACTGTTGTAAATACAGTTGAAAAAATCCTGTCTAGTTAGTGTGGGCATTTATTGCACTTTAAGTGTAAAAATTTGAGACACCTGAAGAGATTTAACAGTGATAAGATGTGGTATGACGTGTGTCAAGGTCCGCAAACATATGCGGGGAACCTGATGGTTGGTTTTGGAGATCTCAAAGCGCAAAAGACACAACAGGGGACAAACCAGTTTGCTTAAACAAAAAAAATGCACTTTTATTTAGTGCCCACAATGCGATAGTAGGGAGAGAAAATAGAGAATAGTGAGAAAGATAGAGAAAGAGGGGAAGGGGGATTATAGCTACCACGTGGAGAGTCGGAGGTCCTCAAGACGTAGAGATGCCCATAGACGCGATCTTCTCCAGTGGGGTGATCACAAAGGGTGCACGGGATCCGCAGAGTCTTTATAGGCTGGTCAGGAAAAGGACCAAGGCGAGTGGAATGGAGCCAAAGAGGGCACTGGGCCAGTGCAGGCACCTGCGTCAAAGTTGGGTGCTCAGGAACAAGCAGCAAGCTGTACCCTTCTAGCACGGTCAGTATAACCAGCTCAGTCCACTGTAACGAGCTGCTATTGTTCTTGCATTCCATTCTCGTGGAGATGCGTATCAGTCCTCGGCAGGCGCCCCACCTCAGCCAGGCCAGGAGCTCTCCCCAGTCTCTCCGGGGGTCTTGGTCTTCAACCATCGGAGACAGTTGTGAGGCATAACACATCCTCGGACAGACTCTGACACCACCCCGTGACTCACGACTGACGACGAAGGTGTTCTTCCATCAGCAGGTTCCGTAGTCTCGTGAAGTCTTCAGGACTCATCCACATTGGCAGCATATCCCAGAAAAACAGAAACAAGAGAGAGGGTGTAGGAGAGAGAGAGAGAGAGACAGAGACAGAGACAGAGACAGAGACAGAGACAGAGACAGAAAGAGGGAAAAATACGGAAAGGGAATAGAAGCAATAAATGAAACAAAAATTAAAAAAAAAATTGATTTAACAATTTTTAACAATTTTTCCAAAGTAATCAACATAAAGTACCAAATAATTAATATAACAATTTTTCAAAATATTAACTCAAATTACTAAATAATTAATATAATACCATCAATTAAAATCAACAATTACAATTTTCAATCAAATACTTAATTTAAAACAATTTTCTTTCACAAAATTCTTTAATTTTTTTTTTTTAAATGATAATAATTTCTAAACAAACAAAAACAAAAAGAAAAGAAAACAAAACAGACCTTAATTTTTAATTAACATGACTAAGACAAAGCAACATTAATCAAATCAAACTGCTGTTACAGGCTTAACTTTCGCTGTCTGGGTAGTGCATTTTACGTCAATAACTTTAGGAGTGTCTTTTGCAAAGGGGATGTTAACCATATGTTCTCATTATAGATGCCAAATGTGTCAACTGCTTCATCATTTTCCAATTTAGGATGTATAAAATGATTGATAAAACAAGGCCAATCAAAACCAAAATCAGAAGGACAACAATAGGATGACACACTTTGTTCAGGATACCTGTAGCAGTAGGTGACCACCCAAAAAGGGTATCCCACCACCTGTATTCAGCATCCTTTTTTACCCTTTCCATAACACGATGTATTTCCTTCACATCATGATGGACTGTTACCAAAGTTTTCTGTCCATTTTCCTTGATCTTTTTCAAAATTTTTATTAAGTCCTGGTGAAGCAACAATTGCTTAACTAGGGTCAGGTTCATTCCAATGGGGACAGGCATTATCTGGTGAATCAGTGTGAAATTGGATTGTAAAAGATGGTAGGACGTGACTGGGGCTTTATAAGAGAAGTCACATCCTGTAATTGTGGTAAAATTACAGACACAAAAATTAGAGTGATTTTTAGTATCTACCATTGCATTTTCTACAACTACAACATCACAGACAGTCCTAAAGCATGCACACCCATTACCTATATACACGAGCACTGTTCCAGGAGCTTCGTTAGGATGCACTTCAAAATGACAAATATTTTGCTCTGTGTCTAAACAAATATCCTGAGCTATGATTGCATTACTTTCACAAATGAAACCTTGCTGCTCCCTAACAACACAAGATTCTAAATTAACAGTTTGCCATTTCTCCCCAGTTTGACGGGCCCATTCTCTATGCTCGGAAGGATAGAGAATAGCTCCATCATGATTTATACCTAATGCAATGATAGGGAATATCAAATGTACTGAAGCATTACCTATTGTTAACACAAAGGCTGTAACTGTGTTAGTATTGGGGTTGTAGGTAAAGTTCACTAATTTCCACCAGGATTGGAATTCTCTTTCAAAATCATTTGCATTGTCCCAAACTATTTTCCGAATTTCGGTAGGAAATATGCCTTCCTCACCTTCTCTTATGATTGAGGCAACAACTGTCTGCATCCATAATTGTGCCTGGATGCAACTAAGGGCCAAAGAGATGTTGTTTTGAGCAACATCTAGTGCTTCAATTATCATTTTGTGATCTTTCACATTTACCTTCTCCCAATTTGGTAATATGTTGGATAACAACCACTGTTGTGTCCCCAAGGCGGACAAAGAGGACTGTAGGGGTTGTTGTAATTGTGCCAAATCTTTCGTGGTGGCAGCTAATTTATTTAACAATACCTCAGAGTCAATGCTATTTAGGATTCCCAATCCTGTCCCCATAACACCGGTTATGTCTCTTGCCACTCTTGTCTTAGAAGGATTCCGTTTTCGCAGCCAGGTATCCCATCCCTGAAAGGAAGTTTGTAAAAAAGGTGAACAATTTGGTTGAATTTCTGAAACATTATTCTGCATCAGTAATTTGACCTTTTTTAGGGACCATTCAGGATTAAACAATATTTGTTGTTGTCCAGTTTTCCTAATTATGTATGGTCCAATTTCATAAATCTGTGGCGTTAGCATGACCGGTGGTGGGGTAGTGGGCTTTACCACATTTACATCAAGTTTCCCCCAATGCTTAGTATAGTTATCACCACATACCACTTTGTGGGAAAATTGTACATTAGTCAAATTCAACCAACAATTTAGGTTTCGAAATTTACAATATGAAACACGGGCATGAGAGCCTATGGCAGAGCTGTGTATGGGTTCAGCAAGGGATTCAACAATTAATTCACATCGAATTGCAATATCACCACCTTGTATCATTGTAAAGGGAGGAAAAATATTGTCCTTGCTGTTTAACACTAGGGGAGTTTGCATACCAGGTTGTATGATCACTACTCTTAACACAGGTCTTTCCACAGCATTGATTTTAAACTTATAAACTAAACCTTTTAGACCTGACTGATCTGCCGGGTCATTTTGCCAGTTACATGTCACATAGGTTGATCTGGTTAAAGTGAAATTATACCCGCAGTCAGTGGGTTCATCCTTACAGAGTTTTGTGATCTCAACGTTGTTGGTGCTGGGGTCAAGTGTATGCTTTCCAACATCCTTCTGGCGACAACACAGTTTAAGAGGGGCATGTTTTTTGCAGTTCCACGCTGTAGTGGGGCAAAGTTCTGCTGTAATGCTGGGGTGCAAACTGCTTGTTATGTTTGGTTCTAAAAGGTTTCCAGTTATTACGATGGAAGTAGCTTTCTCATGGGAAGATCCTTCTATCTTTCTGCATCTTACCTCAATTTCTTCACCAATTGTCCCAGTCAACATTCTGGCCCAGTCCGTTTGGTCCCAACCCCACTCATCCCAACGATATACCTCTAAGTCATGCTGTACCACAGTTGCTAGGTTTGGGTGACGGTCTCTGGGGTAGGATCCTTGGGCACTGGTGTACCTGATGATAGCTTCAGACCACGGCCACTCAGTCAAATTTTGGCCATGGGAGGATGACAGGATGCAGAAAAGTACTGATAATAGTAACATGGCTTATGTCACTTGAAGTGTCCCTCGGAGTTCTCCTGTAATAGCAAACACAGTATAATCTGCCACCTATGGGCAGGATATTAAAATGATGGAATTATCCAGCGGGTATTTATCCGAGGCTCCTTTCCCGAGGCATCAGATGCTATCCATGTAAATTTATTCAGAGAGGTTTTCAGCACAAGTGGTACCTCTCCCACCGTGGGGAGATCTACTAACACAGGTTGTCCCGGGTAATGAGCTGGGTTTTTGGGATCATTAGATCCTGTCCGTGAGGAAACTAGGCTCAGAGAATTTGGGCAAAAAGCGGTAATCTTTGGACACCCATTCACCCCCCATCTTTCATTTACACTTTGCACAGCTTTATGCAAGCGGCCATCCCAGCCTCCCTCCTGTGGTTTCAGAAGTCGTTTTAAAAGACCATTGGTTCTCTCTACAATTCCGTTTGCCTGAGGGTAATAGGGAGTGTGAAAAGTCCATTTTATTCCTTCACTTTTCGCCCATTCCTGTACCACTTTAGCAGTGAAGTGTGACCCATTATCAGACTGGATTTCCTTCGGTTTTGGGAAGGTTCCAAACCAAATTTGCAATGCCTTGACGGTGTTTTCTCCTGTAGCTCTTTTAAAGGCCTCGGCTTGAACTAATCCCGATGTTATCTCGACTCCCACTAACACAAAGTGTTTGCCTCCTGACTGCTTAAAGGGGCCGATGTAATCGACCTGCCAGGCATCCCATAAGCCTTTACCTGTTCTCAAGTGTAGTGGGTCATCCTCTAAAGGATGTCTTTCTAGTCGTTTGCGGCACTGCTCGCAGGCTGAAATACAGGTTTTACACATTTCTTTGGTAACGGGCCAACCTCGGGTGTGAGCCTCTTTATATAGATCTTTTGTACCTGTGTGTTGTCTTTTTACATGCAACCATTCTAACAGGCGTTCCCAATCTTCAGTGATTTCGTCCCTTTTTAGAGGACTTAATCTTGCTAGTTCATCAGCTCTGTTATTCCATTCTCCTGCTGGACTATCATCTGTTTGGTGAGAAGCTACCCACCCTACAGCAAAATTTCCTTGGCTTGCAATTTGTAAAATTTCTTGCCACTTCTCTTTTTGCCACGCTGGAATTCTGTTCACTTCCCAATCATTCTGTTGCCAGAAGGGCAGCCACTCAGTGCAGCCTTTATATACAGCATAGGAATCAGTGTAAATACAAACAAGAGAAGTGTTTTGTGCTTCCCTCTGGAAAACACTCCAAACAGCTATGAGTTCCCCAATTTGAGCACTGCCCTCCCCCTCTGTAATAATCTGTTCACCAGAAGAAGTGCGCAAGGCTACAGCTCGGTATTTCCACACTTTCCCCTCACGCTTAGCTGAGGCATCAGTGAACCATGAATGTGGTGTTTGCTCAGGGGAAAAGGGAGGGGCTATATTAATCACTGAGGCAGGTTTGTCTTGGTTGTTATTCAGATTTTCTGTATCTTGTATTGGTAAATTTTTTACAGCACCTTCAGTGATTGAGAAGATGTTATTATAGTGCTCTATCTGTGCATACCATTTTCTTACTGAGGCTCGTTGTGCTACGCCTTCAGGAGGAGGAGTCCCTGTAATTACTATCTTAATTACTTTGAAAGGACCCCTTAACACAATTGGTTGTTTCCGGGTGATTTTTTCTACTTCTATGAGAGCTTGGGTAACAACAAATAAGCCTTTCTCCCAAGTTGTGTACCTCTTTTCAGCATCTTTAAAGCCACGGGAGTAAAAGCTGACTGGTCTGATCGGGCCTTCGGGCCCCCTTTGCCATATGTGTACTGACAATCCTGAGATGGCAAATCCCCATTCTACCTGAAAAGGATCTGTAGGATGAATAGGGCCAAAGGGCTTGGTGGGCAGTTGCTTCAAAAATCAACAATTGTAATGCTTCTTCCTGAGAAGGGCTCCAATCCCATTTTACTCCCTTTCTCAACAAATCATAGAGAGGTCTAGCTATGATTGAAAAATCTGGAATGTGTTTTCTCCAAAATACCAGTAGTCCTAAAGCTTGTTGGAGTTCTTTTCTAGATTCAGGCATTTTGATTTGATCTAAAGAAGTTAAGGTGTCTGGTGGGATACATGTCATACCTCCTTTCCACCAGATTCCTAAAAATTTCACTTCCTGGGAGGGTTTTTGTATTTTCTCTGAGGGGATCTGCAGACCAAGATTTTCTAAGTGGGAAATTATTTTCTGTTGAACATCCCCCACTACTTCTTTTTCATCTCCTCCCACCAATATATCATCAATGTACTGATAGACATTTATGTTGTCAGGTTTAGGTATCTCTTCTAGCTCTTGAGCTAAAGCATGGTGGGCTAAAGTGGGAGAGTGTCGGTACCCTTGGGGTAAGCGTGTGAAGGTGTATTGCTGTCCCTCCCATGTAAAAGCAAAACGGTCCATGTCTTCTTGTTGTATGGGTATCATGAAAAACATGTCTTTAACATCTATGGTCGCCATGAAAGAGTGAGCTTTTTCCTGAATTGATATTATTAATTCAGCTATATTTGGGACCGCTGCTGTAAGAGGATCTGTGTTGGCATTAAGCCGTCTGTAATCAACTGTAAATCTCCATGTTCCATTAGGTTTTTTAACTGGCCAGATTGGTGAGTTAAAAGGGCTGTGAGTGTTAACAATCACTCCTTGATCTTTTAAATCTTGAATAACTGGTTTAATACCATCTTTAGCACCCGAAGGTAAGGGGTATTGTTTCACAGAAGTGATTTTGCTGAATGGTAGAGAAGGAGCTGTTTTAAGCAGCCTGACATTAAGACAGGGTGCTCCAAAAGACCACAGAGAGCCCTCTGAGTCTTCCCATTGTCTCCCGACAAGTACATCCATTCCTAACAAACTGTCGGGAATATCTCCAATGACCATTTGGACAGTTACTGAGTTGTCTTCCCCAGGCAGTATGAGTTTTACTAGAGCAATTTTCATAGGCTCTGTAGTTCCTAGGGCATTTAAAACACAGCATTGTTTTTTGCTGGGAACAACTCCACACTTCTGAGCATGTGCGATTGTCAGTGCACTGATCTGGGCCCCTGTGTCCACAACAGAGATTATTAACACTCGATTGGGACCAACTATTGCTGTGATCATTAAGTCTCCTGTTTTTGGGTCCCTTGTGAGCTTTCTCAAAAACATCCAGTCTCCGTTTCTTCGCTCACTATCAAGAAACGGAGTTTCTAGTTTAAAGGAAAATTATGTTTTTCATTTCCCTGAAGTGGGGAGAGAGCTTGCTGCGTCTCATTGTTTGGAGCCAGTGTTGAGGAACGTTGTGGCTCCTTGCCCAGAGTTTGTGGTAAAGGGGGTGCACTGGGTTGTCGGTTGGGTGATTTCAATGTAACAGGTTTGGGATAGGGCCAATTTGAGATTATCTTGGCCAGTTTATCATAGGGCAAATTATTCATTACTTCTCGTGGGACCCCCTTTTTCAGTCCTAAGAGCCACAACTGTTGTCGGGCAGTGATTTGTTTTCCCTTCTCTGGCTTCTCATTTGGGGAAACAATGTGTCTGACCCCTTTGGGTCTTTCAGATTTGTCCTCTGAGTATTTTACTGGTCCATATTTTCTATTGTAACTTATTAACTCCTCTGCCACCTCACTCCGTGTCCAAACTTTATGACTATTGCTAATTGATGTGCTAGGAGTTGCAAAAGGTGAAGAGTCGGTGATGTCAGTGGACCCAGTTTGGTCACCTGTGTGTCCAAGAAGCCTTTCAAGCCTATCTACCGGAGAGATAGACGCTATTGTTTTTTGAAGAAGAATTGCTGTTGGTTTAAGAGATTCTGGCAAACCTCGAATTAGAGGGGTCATTATTTCAGGTTTGACAGGTAGTTGCATGGGTGACTCATAGCCATAAATCAATTTTCTTTCATGTATCATTTGCAAGCATGCAGCTTTGTGTATGTTTTCTAGGAGTTGGTCCAGGGTGCCGACTATTGCCAGAGGGTCGCCCCTTTCAAGGGGGCTTAGTCCCCCTGCCCAGTAAGCTGCACACTGTGTCAGGGACCATGGGGCACGTGTATTCCCTGTTGTTAAGAAAACTCCATGTCCCCAGTAGCCACTTGCTTCTTGTTCACTTAATTTAATTTGGTCACCCCCAGTAAGTGAAACTCTAAAGACATACTTCGTCTCTGATTCGCTAGAAAGTCGGGAGTATTCTTTCTTTAATTTAGCTAATTCAGTGGCTGTGTATGGTATTTCTTTGGTGGTTATGTGGGGGTCATTATCCTCTGCATTTATATAGTTAAATTCTGTTTTGACAAGAGGTCTCAAGTTGGAGCAACAGAGTTCCCCACAATTTTGCATGTGTGCTAATTCTTTCTGAGGGTATATTTGTTTAATGCTGTATGTCTCCTTTCCTCCTGTTTCCTTTGGTGAATCTACAAGTTTTGAATTTTTGCTCCGCTCTTCTGCAAGGGAAATCTCAAGCAAATAAATCCGACTTCTTTCCTGTTCTAATTGTTTTTGCAAAGCTTCTACCAAATCTTGCAGGGATTCTATTACTTCTCCCTCTCGATTTTTTTCATGTTCCAATTGTTTTTGCAGGGATTCTATTTCTGCTCTCTCTTCACTTACCCTTTTAAAATGGGTTTTTATGGCTGCCGAAAGGCAGGCCCCCAAAACTGAGCAAAGAATGGTTTTATTTCTGCCCAGTTTATACTTAGCATCATGTTGCAAAGAATATATTCTATCTACAATGTTTTCACACTTAAACCAATTATCTTGTGCCCACTCTTCTCTGGCTGGAGAAGGTCTAGCACCATGCTTTGTTAGCAAAGCAAAAAGAATATCCTTATCTTTTGTACTAGAATTTTCACTCATTTTTTTGTGAAGGGACAAAAACCACTCTCAGGGAGGTATTCTTAAAGTTACAAACAATGGCACAGCTAATACTGTGTTTCCCTTCGCTTCCCTGGAATGGGAGAGGAGACCCAGCTGCTTGGGAGGCACTTCTTCACAAAAAAAAAACCTGTTGTCTCCTCAACTACACCAAGCAGCTTAAAACACAGAGTCCCATCTTTTGCACAGTGAGATCGTTTCTGAAATATCCTGATGACAGGGAGTGCTTATTCGCCTGGGTGTATACAGTTTGCGGGAATTTTCCCTCACCCCCCTTGCTTTCTAACAGCGCTCACCGAAGTGGCGTGCTGGGTGCGGCTGAGACGAGGGTCCTTCCCCTTCTACAAACTATATAAAACCCGCAACTCCACAATCTATCAAGATCCTGTCCGTGACGCCAATTTAATGTCGGGGTCCGCAAACATATGCGGGGAACCTGATGGTTCGTTTTGGAGATCTCAAAGCGCAAAAGACACAACAGGGGACAAACCAGTTTGCTTAAACAAAAAATGCACTTTTATTTAGTACCCACAATGCGATAGTAGGGAAAGAAAATAGAGAATAGTGAGAAAGATAGAGAAAGAGGTGGTTACAGCTACCAACGTGGAGAGTCGGTGGTCCTAAAGACGTAGAGATGCCCATAGACGCGATCTTCTCCAGTGGGGTGATCACAAAGGGTGTGCGGGATCCGCAGAGTCTTTATAGGTTAGTCAGGAAGAGGACCAAGGCGAGTGGAACGGAGCTAAAGAGGGCACTGGGCCAAGGCAGACACCTGCGTCAAAGTTGGGTGCTCAGGAACAAGCAGCAAGCTGTACCCTTCTAGCGCGGTCAGTATAGTCAGCTCAGTCCACTGTAACGAGCTGCTATTGTTCTTGCATTCCGTTCTCGTGGAGATGCGTATCAGTCCTCGGCAGGCGCCCCACCTCAGCCAGGCCAGGGGCTCTCTCCAGTCTCTTCGAGGGTCTTGGTCTTCAGCCATTGGAGACAGTTGTGAGGCACAACACATCCTTGGACAGACTCTGACACCATGGGAACCTCATCAGCTTCAACAAAACTTGGATTATAGCCCAGAAAGCTGACTGTGTCCCTGGGCTGCATCACCAGCAGGATGGGCAGCAGGTCAGTGGGTGTGCATCTTCACTCTGCTCTGGTGAGACCCCACCCAGAACACTGCGTCCAGCTCTGGGCTCCCCACTGTTAAAGCAAGTGCCGAGGAGGCCACCAAGATGATCAGAGGGATGGAGCACCCATGCTATGAGGGACAGGTGAGAGAACTGGACTTGTTCAGTCTCGAGAAGATAAGGCTCTGGGAGACCTTACAACCCTTTCCATTACCTGAAGGAGCTACAAGAGAGCTGGAGAGGGACACCACAAAGACATGTAGTGATAGAAGGGGAAATGGCTTCAAACTGAGAGAAAACAGGGTTAGATTAGATGTTAGGAAGAAAATCTTGATTGTTAGGGTGCTGAAGCACTAGCATAAGCTGCCCGAAGAAGCTGTCCTTCCCTAGGCGTGTTCAAGGCCAGGTTGGATTGGGCTTGGACTACCAGATCTAGTGGAAGGTGGCCCTGTCCCTGGCACAGGAGTTGAAACCAGATGGTCTTTAGTATCCCTGAGATTTCAAAGCATTCTGTGAAGGCTTTGAAGAATTCTATAATTCTGTAGCCTATAATTTCAGGTAAACCAAGTAGCTTTCCTCATATTGGTGACTTGTGCTATTTACTGCATGTTCTACGCTCCAGGCCAGCAGTTCTTCAAGAGACATAAAAACTACATTCCTCTTTCAAAATCTCACAACATACTATAGAGCTCCATGCTTTCAAGTATTTTTTTACTAGAATAATAAACCACTAGTGTTGTGCTAACAAGATAATAACAAGATAATCACCTGTTGTGGAGTACCAGGCATAAAAATGTTTTATCTCAAGCATTCTGACTGTTGCAACAGAAAAGCTGTGACTGGAAGAGAGAGTGCTGCAAAGACGGAAATGCACTGAGCTGAGCCAACTTCTTCTTCTGTCTTGAGACTTGTGCTCAGTGCTGATGTGTAAACTGCCAACTCCCTGGAGAGCACCAAAGGCCTCACTGCACATTCCCAAGACAGTGGCAAAAATCTGTTTTACATAAGAGATGTGCACCAGGAAAACTATAAAAGGAAGTGGATGAGCCCCACCTCTCTCTCCTTTTGTCTGTTGCGCTCTCTTTGTTCTCCTCATTTCCTGGTAAATAACAGTTCCCTGAAGAAGTAACAGTTCCCTGAAATGTGATCTGGTGTCTGTGACCTGGTATCTTTGTTCAACCTGAAAAGAACTTGTAAGGAACATTGCACACCCTTTTGGATCTGTTGTGACACAATAGACCAGGAAAAAAAGAGTGGGAGTGCTAAAGCCTTGGATGAACTCTTGCATGAACTGTGAGAGCGAGAGGCATTAGAAAATTGATCCAAACACTGAGAAGCTGCAGTGCTATACTGAAATCCTATTGCAGAAATAATTGCTTTCAATATCCAGTGTAATTCCCTGTATTAGAAAGCCTGTCATTTCTCTGTTTACATCAAAATTAACATCAGCAAGCAAGTAATATGGCTAAGGACTGAAAACACCACATCAACCTTGCTGCATCCCCAACCTCAAAAAACCCATTCATAGAGCTTCTCAAATGTTCACCACAGAACAAAGTGGGACATGGGCCTTCAAAGGGTAGGATTGATGAAAACATGGAAAGCCAAGCAACACATCCACTGCGTATACATCATCCCGCTGCTGCGCTGCTGTGGCATTTCCAAGGAACCTTGCCCATCTGAGATGCACCTCTGGGAGTTTCCCTGGGCACATCCGCACACCAGAGGGAGCTGCCTGCCTTGGACCTAAAGAAAGAAAGAAAACCAAGTTGCAACACGCTGTGGGACAATGCACAAAGTGCTGGTAGGAGGAAAGCAGTGGGCCCAAATGTGCCAGTCCCTGCAAAACTAGAAGTTGTGAGGCGGAGACCAAATAGGTCAGGTGCTGG
Organism: Zosterops lateralis; assembly: GCF_965231275.1. Classification (NCBI taxonomy): domain Eukaryota; kingdom Metazoa; phylum Chordata; class Aves; order Passeriformes; family Zosteropidae; genus Zosterops; species Zosterops lateralis. Next base: position 557,531 of record NW_028154612.1, read on the forward strand.
ACAGGCTACAGGAAGGCAGCCTTAGGAAAACAGAAAAACCACCACCATTCCAAAGTTTGGAAGCTTCATTCCTCTGCCTCTCACTTTTAAACCACTTTTTCTCTATTTCTCAGGTGAGGTTTAACTCCAGCCAGCAATCAAGCACTTACACACAGCCATTCTTGCCCACTGTCCCATCAGCAGGATGGGCTGGGCAGACAACTGGAAAGCTGGAAAACTCACAGGTGGAGAACAATTCAGTTGCACACGGAATGCAGAAGACACACACACACAAGCAGAAAACCCCAAAGCACTCATTCACCATTTCCCACAGGCAGGCAGGTGTTTCCCATCTCCAGGACAGCAGGACCCCCTGACGCCTCACAGTGACTTGGCAAGACAAATGCCATCACTCCAAATGTCCCCTCCTGCCTCCTTCTTACACACACCTTGAAATACCGAGCAGGATGATGCATGGGCTGGAATATTCCTTTGGCCAGTTCGGGTCACCTGTCCTGGCTGTGTCTCCTCCCAGCCTCTCATGCAGCTCAGTCTCTGGGCAGTTGCCTCAGTCATGGTGGGTGCTGAGCTGAGAGAGGCCGTGGCTCATGAAGATCCAAACTGCACCAGTTTTCACTCCCTCACATTGGCCTTAGTTCCTGTGGCAGAACTCACCTTCCTGCTGGACACTTGCCTGCGCCTGAGCCTGTGGAGAAGCCCGGCTCCCTCCCCCTCTGCCCAGAGTAACACAGGCACTCCCAACCTTTCCCAGGAACTGCAACACAAGCGTGGCCACGGCAGCCTTCCCAGCAGTGACACCACTGCTCTGCTCTGTTTTGCTCTACTCTGCTCCTCTATTCACAGCTGCAAGCCTCTAGCTCCACAACAGGTGGTGGCCAAGAGACAGTGCAGGAAGAAGACCTTTGCCCAGTTCCCAGCCATGCCACAAACCCCATCCATGGGTCTTGCCATGCTTTAGAAACACTCGACTCACCATTCCAAAGCAAATTTAGAGCTTATTCACAGGGTGAGAACAAAGGGAAGCTTCCAACACAGTATTTATTTTGACTATCAATCTAAACAACTACAAACTACAAACTATCCACTAGAAACTACAAACTACGAAAAACAACAATGGCCTCTCTCCAGGGCTAGTATCTCCTGTCGGCCATGAACTGCTGCGCTGCCATGATCAGAGGCGTGAGGCTGGAGGTCGGCTTGGCCAAGGTCACAAACGGATGCTGCCAGAGAGAAAAAGAAGAAATGAACTTCTACTTTCCTCACAGTCTGAAAGAGGCTTTCTCTGGCTACCAGAAAGATGCAGAAATGAGGGTGCTCTGTGCACCTCTGTCTCCTTGCTATGTGAGGCAAACATGCCTACAATCCCACAAGCCCACTAATCCAGATGTCTTCGGCTCAAGGAGATTTAGTCTAGGTGACCTTGAAAGGCTCCTTTCAACCAACCCATCCCAGGCCAGGATTCTCCCCCATTTTCCTTGGAGAACTGCCCACCCTGGAGATTATTCGGAGAGGGGCCCATCTGATGCCTTGCACGGGAGCAGACAAGGAGCCCCTGGCAGTGGGCAGCAGCAGGCGCACGCTGCAGCCGCTTTGCCTTTTACCTGCAGAAGTTCCTGGGCAGACCAGCGCCTGTCCTCATCCGTCTCCAGGCAGCAGTGCAGAAAGTCTCGCAACCAAGCCGACTGCTGCCTGGGATTCTGCAGCTTCGGGGTGCCCCCGGTGCTGATCAGCTGTTGGACCTAGAGAAGAAGGAAACGCCGCACTCTACCTGGCTCCTCGCACCCCAAACTGCTCACGCACACCCACTGGACAAGCTCCATTCTCCAGCGGCACTTGCCTCCCTGCCAGAGGGTGGGACATTCCTACCCCAGCCAAAAGAACCCAAACCCTCAGACAGCCACAGCCACTCCAATGTGCACGGGCTCTTGCTTTGACCCCTGATTTCACTGGCTGATGAAATGAGGAGCAACTCCATCAGCAAAAGCACACTTTGCTTCTCTGACGACTGACACCAGCTCCACGGCGATTTGGAAGAGGGACTTCAGTCTACCTCTACTATTCCCAAAGATTATTCCATAAAATGCAGCTTGGCACTGCTCACTGCTCCCTTAAGCAAAGCTTCCATCTAGCAAAAAGCATGACAATATTTTCATGTTGTTCATGAGGAAATAGACAAGGAGCACGAGAGACTACCCAGCCTGGAACGCATCATTTTCAGGTGTTAACAAGCTTCCTGGGCAGAAGAATGGGGGCAGGTTTTGTTAGAGTGACAGTAGGATCTGAGAGCAGTTGCAGCGTACCGTGCGGGAAGATTTCATCAGGTGAGGAGGCTCTCCTTCCACCATCTCGATCCCCACGATGCCAAGCGACCAGATGTCGACTTTGGGACCATAGGGCTTCCTGGTGAAAATTTCTGGCGCCATCCAGTAAGTCGTTCCTACAGCTGATCTCCGTTTGCTCTGCTCAGCAGTGAGCTGAGCAGCGAGGCCAAAATCAGCTGAGGAGAAAAAACCACTGGGATCAAGCCAGCGTGAATTAGGAAAGCAAAACAAAGAATTCCCCACCGTACCAATGTCCAAGAAGGCAGTGTGGAATCCAGCTGCAAAAGCACCCATGCAGGCATCACTCAGGCCTACAGCCAAGGAACTACGGAATGGGCCACTTGCCAAAAGCCCCCACTTTCAGACAGTGCCTTTTAGTCCCCGAAGCTTTAGACCGGAAGTGCCTTTCTTGGGAAGGGACACACACAACCCAAAGCCACTCCTGAGACCTTCTTCCCAGCCACACCCCCCTGCACCTGGCAGATGTGCTCTGCCACAGGCACCACTCTCGGGGAACTGGCAGTCACCCAAAGGCAGCCCCACACCGCAGCCTGCCCCGGCTGGGCCTGGCTGACAACACCCACCCAACTTGACAGATCCGTCCAAGCCCAGGAGAATGTTGTGGCTTTTGATGTCTCGGTGGATCACTTGCTTGGAGTGAAGGAAATACAGGCCTTGCAGACACTGAGAGAGGAAAAAGAAACAGCAGCCTAAGAGTTCCTCGTCTGATTTCATCCCACAAGCAGGGAAGTGGCCCATCTGCACGACTGCCTTGCTGGGGGATGGTGAGCCATGGCAGGACAGGCTGCTGGCAGGGGCAGGAGCTTGCTGCTCCAACATGAGGACAGCAGTGCCTTCCTAAGCGAGGGTGTATTCACTTTTGAAAGAGAAAGGGCTGCTGTTCCTCTGGCCAGTGCCCTGCAAACACAGACTGAAGGAGCACTGCTGCAGTGGCTGTGCTCTCTCCAGCCGGATGACAGCAGATGCTTTTGCATTTGGGGTGCAAGGCTCTCCTTTGAGGCTGAGCTCTGTGAGAGTCCCACGAGTATCTCTTTGTCTTTGCCACCAGTTTCAGAATCTGCCACCAGTGCCTTTGCTCTTATGGGGAAGGAATGCAGCACACACAGGCTTCAGGCAAGCGTTTAGAGAGGCCAACACAAACAAACCCACTAGAAGAAGGGCAGGCACACTGGCAGGCAATTCAGATGCTCTTGCTAGTGCCGGTCATAAGAGAAAGGCAGAAAGGAAGCTCAGAAGCTGAAATCACTCCTCTCCTGGCTACCCGTTGGGAAGGACCATCCCATAAAAGCCACGGGAAGCACAAGCGCCATCCCTCACCTCCCTAGAGACAGCTGCTATCTCTCCTTCCATCATACGAATCTCCCTGATGACATCGTATAGAGAACCTCCGTCCATGTATTCCATCACCAGCCAGACTTCGTCATCCACCAGGTAGCTGAAAGGAGGAAACAACAGCGTGGAGATGAACGCCCGCATTTCCATGACCTGATGGATTCTTCTTTCCGTGTCTATCTCAGAGGAAGACAGGAGGAAGTGAAGAGTCCCTCACTGGGCTCTACAGGCCTTGAACTTTGTGCAGTCTAAAAGACTGCTTGCTATCCACACCAATGCAAAACCCTGGGAACAGGCCAAGGGAAATATGATCTACAGTGCTTTGTCAGCACAAAAGACCCATGGGAAAAAATCAAACCCTAAACCCAACAAAACAACAAGGAGAGAGGGCAGGGACTTGGAGGCTGTTGGCCCAGTAAGATAGGGGCAAATGCAGGTCTTTGCAAATGCACTTCAAACTAGGTACGCCAGGAAAGATGAATGCAGTCCCAATGCAATCTCCTCCCAAGATGCTGTAGATCAGTCCAGAAACAGGAGTGAACAGCTCCATCCTCTGCCAGTGGCCAAAGCAGTGATTGAACCTGTGGCTTGCAGGATGTGAATGGCCCTTCCCAGCAGAGCAGCAGGACCACTCACCTGTCGACATAGCTCACAAGGTTGGCGTTCTGGATGTTGCGCATGACCTGGATTTCATTCAGGCACGCTTCGTCGCTGCTCTCTTGCAGGAGACTAATTTTCTTTATGGCCACCTAAAACAACATGGAAAGCCATGAACCAAAGAAGTCTGTGGCACAAGACCGCAAGGGGAACATGGAGACAGTGATTTTGGGATGACAGAGCTGGGCTGGGCTAAACTGCCTTGTGACTGGACATCAGAGGAACTCAAAAGCTGAGCTTGCAAGAGCCTCTTACACCACTTGCTTGGGCGCCAGTCCCAGGACACGGAGCCAGAGATCCTCTGCCTTGTAAATCTTGGAGAAACACAGTCTAAGCTCTCCACCTCAAAGCTCAAACAACACTCGCTGTGCCCCCGGTCTTTCCCCAGGGCTTTATTTCATCATGCCCATTTTCATTCACACACTTCTTGCAAGCAGGAAGCCATCTTGTGCCAGGGAAAATGGAGCAAAACTGCTGGGAAACCTTTGGCACTGGAATTCTAGGGGGTCTCATCATTACTCCAGCAGCCGCTGGCATTCTCCATTGCACAACAACAAAGCAAACGTACAGACATGAAGGATAAAATGGCATCCTAAAAACATCCTGAGGGTTACCCCTACAAGTACATACATTATGGAAAAACTGCCGTGATGATGAAAACATCATTAAGAACACCTCCAAAAAACACTATCCTAGCACTTCCTCACTTCAGGAATTTTCATTTTGCTCTGCTAAAACACTTTTCCTTCACACCATTGACGCTGGCAATTACTGCCTGACTGTAAAAAGAAATAACCCACACCTTGATCCTCTAGCGATACACGCCAGGCTCTGAGCAGGGCTCAGGCCCTTGAGAGACTCCTCACAGATGTCTCTCTCTAAGCACAGCTCCCAAGGGCAGCACTGCAGGTGACTAAGGCACTACCAGCACCATTCCCATGTATTTGCTAACGGCCAGAAACGAGAACTCAGGAACCCTGAGCTGCAGCCCCAAAGAGCAGGGCCGTGCTCTAAGACACCACCTTGGCTCTAAGACACCACTAAGGCCCAGCTAGTGTGTGCTCCTCTGAAACACACCGCTTGGCCTCCTTGCGTTCCTTGGGCCAGTTGAGAAGGATCAAATCTGTCCCCACTGCATTTGGCAGGCAGACACTGCTCTGCACTTCATTTGCCTTTGCAGGAAAGCTCTACTGGCGACCCAAAGCTCAGCACAGCTCACAGCAGAGGGGAGGGCTCTCGAGAGCTGCAGAAGCTGCGGCATTGCTCGACACTTACCTCTTCTCCCGTGGCAGTCTCCACTGCCAGGCACACTGTGCCGAAACCCCTGGAAACAAAACAGCAGCAGAGAAAGGAGTTCTTTAGACCCTGCAAGTGCAAGACACCGGGGTGCAAGGGGAAAAAAAGTCCTGGGGTAAACAGCAAATGGAACACAACACATTCTGGTCCGGCTCCTTTCTCTGTTCTCTCTTTCTGAAAGCCTCAGGACACAGATCCTTTCTCCAGCTGGCAAGGAAAGTAGTCTCCAGCCACAGCTGCAGCCACAGCCAGAGCAGGCAAAGGCTTCTGTTGTTGCACACACAAATGGAGAAAGACTCAAAACAGAGGATCCTTAGACAGCTGCCTTCTGGATCCAGAGCCGTTGGCAGCTGCTTCTCTTCGGGGCACCAGACACAGGAAGGACTCTACTTTTCCACTGGGTTCTTGTATGTTTGGCTCCTCGCAGAGGAAATGTTGCAAATAAATCCCATTTACAGTCAGCAGTGCTGGCTTTTAAAAGGGAATCACCTGGGGGATTCTTTGCAGGAAAGGCCTAAACCCCACAGGATCCACGAGGGGCCTGCCATCAGGCAGAATGCTGCCTTTTCCTCTAGAATGCATTGGCAATGGGCATTCCCCTGAAGCTTTGGCTTTTGCCACCTCAGCTACAAAGGAGAGGTGCTTCTTTCATTTCTTCTTTTGGCTTCTAGACTTGGTGGTGGTCATCCTGAGCACTGAATCTTGTTCTCCACAAAATACAGGAAAGAAATGTTATTGAGAGCTGTTCCCTGACAGCTCTCAGCTGCTAACTTGACCTTAGAGGCCATGAAGTCTTTCCTCCTTTCATTCCCACGTATTCTGTATTCTTCTGAGACAAGCAAAAATGGTTTCTCCTAAGAAAAGTAGCAAACAGGTGCAACATGCTTGAGGGACAGGACATCTGCTGGGTGCTGCTCTTTGCTGCAGAGAAGACATTGCCAGCATCCTGGTGTCCTTGCCATGCCTTTGGACCACAGCTATAAATGCTGACCAGTACTGAGAGGTGGCAGCATTTCAACACAGTGTCTGAACAGCTCTGGAGCTTTCCCGACGTCACTCCGGGGAGATGTGGCACCAGCAAAATACACAGGCCTGCCCTTTGAAGGAGAAACTGTGGCTGCACTCACCCTTTGCCAAGAGTTTCCATTTCTGTGTATTTCGCCTCGGGATCTCCCTTGCTCACCAGCATCCCTGTAAAAATCCAAAGGGAAGATGCTCACTTCAAAACAGAGATCCCGTCCTGCAGCAGATGAGAAAGGCAGCCCCACTCACTGGGCCCTTTCAGCTCAGCCAGTCGAGGAACAACACCACCACCAAAACAACAGCAGCAAGGCAAGCAGCTCTGCAGCACAGACAGCCTGCACAAAACTAAAAGTCTAAACTACAATCTAAGCACATGGAGAAAGAGGCAGAGGAGACAGGGATCAGAAAACTGTAACTGAGTGAAGTGATTGTTGTCTAGAAACATTAAAGGCAGCAGGAAAAACAAAACCTTTCTGTTCTCTGCAAGGAACACTCTGTGACATTCAACGAAAGCTTTAATCCTTGCAAACGTGAAAGGCACCTTGCGTTCTGGAATCAAGTTTTATCAACAGCTGCCCTTTCCAGAACAGGAAGAACATTGCAAGGTGCTTCCAGCGAAGGCATGATCTCCACCTTGAAGCAGGCCTTTGCCTGAGAACGCCCTTCTGCCTTCCAAGAGCAGCAGCTCACGTTATAACCCACTGGGATGGGCCCCAGGAATGAGGTCCCTCAGCCTTTGAGCACAGGCTTAGCTCTGAAGAGGACCTTGGCCATGCCCCACAGGAGCTGGGCCAGAGAGCTCCTTGAGGCCTCTCATTCTCTAGGCCACAGCCTCCTCCTGCTCAGCCAGAAACAATCTCTGCTTTGCCTTTTGCCTGGAGGGAAGCTCGGGCAAAGCCAAACCAGGCCCAGCTGCCCTCAGAGACAGGAGCAGCGCCCCGGTGCTCCCGCAGCACCTCACAGCACAACAGCAGCTCCTGTGTGGAGGCCTCAGGGCCTGACACTCAGCTGAGGAGGAACAGGAGATGGGACAGCTCCTGCTGACACACAAGGCACTGCTCCAGCACACAAGGAGCACAAAGGACATACTCAGCATGGCCAGGCACTCATCCTCTGTCCTCTCTCGCAGCTGCTCCCTGCTGCCAGAGGAACTGCTCGTGCTCCAGGTGCGCGAGCCGCTCGTGCTTGACTCCACATCTCGGCCAGCGCAGGACTCTTCAGAGCCGGCAGCTCGTGCGGGTGCCAGGACAGAGGAGGTGGAGCTCTGGGACAAGGAATGAAGTCGGGTCACAAATGGGCCTGGCAGAGATGCCCCTCCCAGCCCAACTCCAGGTGCAAAATCTAAAGCCTGGCAGACAAAATGTCACCAAAGACACTGCTAACCAAAGCTGGCACTTACTGATCTTGGCCGCTCAGGCTCTGGGCTGACAGCAGGGGCAGCTTCACTCGCACCTTCCTCTTCAGCCTCCTCCTCGGGTACAGAGGCAGCCAGAACAGGTGCTGACGCTGCCTTTCTGCTCTGTGGACACAGCAGCAGGAGGGACAGGAAAGAACCTGTCATTCAGAACCTTACGTATCTCCAGCTACACGCCCCGCTGCATCTCAGCTGCTCCTTTAGCCACCCACAGCTGCTCTGTGGAGAGGGCCAGGTCACTCCTGGCGACAGTGTCTCCTCCATATCCTGCAAGGCTGTGAACTGCATCTTTGCACTGCTCTCTTCACAGGGGACAGGGAGCCTGCACAGCCACTGGGCACAGAGGGCCTCACTCTTCTGTACCACAGCACATCCAAAGACATCCCAATGCTGCCTCTTGTCTCCCGCTAAGACAAATTCCCGTCGGAATAGTGGGAAACTGACGCCTAAACGCCCAAATTCCACACTGCTTTTCCAGGCCTCATTGGCTGGGGGAAGTGCTCTGGAAGCGTTTTCAGCCATGCATGGGGAGCGCTGTCTGATTAGAAACTTGCAGCTCTGCTTTGCTCCGGCCACAGGCCTACCCAGAGCTGCCACTTACTGATGCTGGATCCTCAGGCCCTGCAGTGGCAGCAGGCGCAGCTTGGTGGGCATCTTCCTCCCCTTTGGAAGCCCCTTTGGGCTCTTCTTCGGGAGGACACGCAGCCAGAGAAGGCTCAGAGGTTGGTTTTGAACTCTGCAGACAGACCGCAGTGTGAGGGACAAGCAACCTTCTATGTATTCAGCTCTAGACCCAGATGCACTAAGGAGTAATCATCTGGAGAGAAGTGGGATTCTAAGTTGTTCAAACTCAAGTAAAATGGGCCAGTTAGATGGGACTGCACTCTCTTGTACAGCAGAAATTCCACTGTGGCTTAAAGCACCAAGAACCCCACTTTCATCTGATTCCAAGCTCTGAAATGGAACCGGAGGAAACAGCCAGGGATCTTTCTCCTGCTGCTGCTGCTGGGCTGCAAAGAGTCTGGACTGTACTTTCATTCTTCCAACCAGGCTGGCAACAGACTGTAACAGGCCCAGCTCACAGATTGCTCCACAAGTATCAAACGCTGCCAATGCCAAAGGCTCCTTTGCCACTCACCCAAGGACCGGATTCTCTCCAGGCACGAGCAATGTGACCTGCAACACACAAGGGAAAAAGAACCGGATGCTGTAAGAAAACTGCCAGTGGTGGGCAAGCCCACCAAAAAGTCAACCCAAAGACAGAGCTTTCTGCTTTCACTACATCCTTCCAGCAGCAACCCTTGTGTCACACAGCAAGCAAGACAACAGCACAAAATACTGCCTTGTGTCCACCTTATGTCCTCTTTGGCCACTCAAGCCAGAGAAACATGAGAGTGCGAAAGTCCAAGTGCTCCTGAAACAGTCTTTGCCTCTGCCCCACCCAGAAGCTGCTACAGCTCCTCTCTTTCCTGTACTTCAGTTTTCTGAAGAGATTGCAAGCAGCAATTGCCATGAGCTTGCTGAAGACATTTCCCTAGAAAAGTTTCACCCAAGTCTCCCTTAGCCATGGTGGCAGTTCTTTTGTGACACAGCACGGGAACAGCTCCTGGCTTTGGCAACACACAAGTCTTTGGAAATGTCTGCTTCAGAGCTCTTTTCCAAGCTGATTCTGTCATTTCATCACAGAGCAAATGGCTCTTTTAGTGCACAAGAAATGTCGAGTTCCACAGTCCTGTCCCAGGATGAGGGAATGCAGACAAGAAGATGCTTCCCCTCAGTCCTGGAGAGCAACACACAATTTTTACAAGGACTCCTGCCAAGCTCTTGCAGTCTTCCCGTCTTGGAAGTTGACTTGCCTGAGCCAGCAAACTGAGGAGATTTCCAGACTCCACTGACACAGGCCACGCCTTGGCGGGAGCAGAACCGCCGCAGGCTACACTGCAAATGCCGCTAGAGACACCCCTTTCTTAGCTGGAGTTTTTGACAGCAGATTCAGCCAGCTAAAGGCCTCTTTGTGGGATTTTGCTTTCCAAACGCTGCACCAAACAAAAATGTCTACTTACGTGCCAGGTGGGCAAAAAAGTACCCAGAATACGCCACGGAAAAAGCTGTGAAAACTGCAGCACACGCTCGCTCCATGGCTCGAGCAGCACTGCTCAATCTGCACCAGACGACACCTGTGGGGAAAAACAAAACTCCTCAGAGTCCTGTCAGGGTGCAGCCTGCTGGCAGAGACCTCGTGGATCTGCAGGTTCCGCCCGCACTGAGCGTGCCAAAGAGCTGCTCTGCACACTGAGGCCGTCCCTGCCTCGTCATGGCAACTTTGTCTTGACAGCGCTGTGAGGCGGCCGCTGACATCACAATAGCAGCTGCTCTGGGCTGCTTTGTGAATTCACACGTAGAACCAGACCTTCTCTACAGCTAAGGCCAAAAAACACTGCAGAGTTCTCTCTGCTAAAAAGCAACAAAAAAGCCTTCCTAGTCTGTAACCTATTGCTTAAAGCATTCTAAGAGTAACTTAAAAGTACACCAAGCCCCTATTGCCCACACTGAGAAGCTGAATACTGAGAATGGACCAGGATGTGAGGAACCACATTATTGATCTTTGGCCACTAATGCTTCTGAGCAAAAAACAGAAGGCTTGTTCCAGCTAGACCTTCTTTAGTTCTAGAAAGCAGCAAACAAGGAGAAGCACTATAATTACATTTAGAGATGTCTCCTGGGTGCAAAGACAAGGTCATAGATCTTTCAGTGCTGTTTATTCAAAACTTTTTACATCATACCCATGGGTGTGATTTTAGCAAGAAAATGCCAGAAATTGAAGGAGGATTGTTATGTCTGGCTCATTCTGGCAGAGAGGCCTTGGGACCACAGCACAACCATCATTTTTTCCCCCATTTTTGTCCTTTCACAATGTTTTTGAGGACATGGGTCTGAGGATGGGTGACACAGAAGTGGCAGTTCTGACACACAGCTGAAACCATCAGGGCCAGCGTGGCATGTGGGACTGTTTCTCTAGTCCAGCAGAACAAGGCAACCCAGAGCAGTGACACTGATCCCAACTGAGTTCAATCAAGACATAAGAAGCCCAGCAGGGTGGTAGGAAGAGGCAGTGAAGTGGCAGAACCAATCCCCACACACATGCCCTGTGTGGTGGACTGATGGCAATGGCAATACCAAACAGAGCTCTGCAGGGAGAGAGACACCCATTGCCACCACCACCACCACTGCCGCAGAGAGGGAGCAGGAAACTCCTGCTCCCTCCAGGTCCAGAACTGCTCCAGGCAGCACCAGCAGCCCCTGTCTACCATCAGAACCACTCTGTAAGCCCTTGCTGTCTTGTCTTTGTTCCAGGGGCCCATGTGACATTTCACTTTTGTTGGTTAAGCCATTAACTCTTTTGTACAATTTTCTTTTTATTGTTGTGTACTGCTTTTTTATTTTTTTACAACACTGTAATTCTAACATTTTTCGCCTCTCATAGATTTTTTTTCCATTATCCCCCTCCATTGTCATGGTGGAGGGGAGAGAGGGGAGGCTTTACAGGGACTACCTCAAGAAGAGGACATATAAAAGAGGGAACACCTTAGAAAGAAAAAAAAAAAACAAAACAAAAAAAAAAAAGAAAACTCATGTTGCCTCTTTTGGAAAGAATAAAAGTGCAAGTTTCTCTAATATCCAGCCACAAATCTTTGGCGTCTTGACAACTAAGAAGTACAGGAATCTGGAAATCTCGTTGTGAGAAACTAGAGGAGATTGCTGGCTCAAAACATTTCAGGTGGTTGTATGTGGGGGAAGGGGCAGACCAAGCCTTGCTCTGGGTGAGGTGATGCCCTGCACCACACACCCCACACCCCCAGGCCTGTATCCCAGCCCAGAAGTGGCTGCTAATCCCTGGCACACCAGGGGCAATGCTCCACACCTGTGTCTGGAGCCCCTAACCCAGCTCCTAAACGGCCAGGTGAGTGGGAGCCCCATGTGGGGGAAGGCCCCAGGAAAGTCAAAGGGTATTTAACTCAGGATATGTGGCAACCACGTGTCTTAACCCTACCTCCTCTAGAATTTCTATCAGCTGAACACTACTGGAACCAGGAGTGGTAGCTATGTCGGTTCTTTTCTATATCTTTTCTGTCATTCTCTCTTTCTCTTTATTATTCTAATTCCCATCCTTTCAGATTTTTTAGTAACTTGAAATCTAACAGGCTTGGAGTTTGTTGAATATGCTAAGTTAATGCTTTATGTTGGTTGAATGCTGCTCTAAATTTTTTGCCAAAGTTCTCTTAATTTTCAAAAGTTGCCAGTGCCAGTGTTGTTTCGACCTCTTGAGAATATCTCATCAGTATTTCTCCCACTTGTCTAATTCAGAGCACATGAACAAGTTTCAGTCCTTTCAAAGTGTCTCACTGAGTGACATTTTTACATTTTAATTGGCACAGTGAGCAGGCTACTCTTGAGGAGACATAGGTATTTTACACAGCAGTAACTGCTTGTCACGTAATAAAGGAGAAATAAATTTTCAGTCAAAGCTGCTATTTTGTGGCAAAAAAGTAATGGAATCCCACGCAGAAACCGATCTAAACTGCTCTCCACTGACAGACTTGCTAAAAGCTTATATATAAAGGTATCCAGCCCTAAAGAGAGATGGGGACTAAGAAAACTAGCACCATCCACAGTTACTTGTGGAGAAAACATGAACTTTGGTAAAAGAAAATTTTAAAACCCTCGTATCCATATTTGTGAGTCAAATGTGTTGCAGCTAGAGAAGGAGCTGAATCAGCTACAAATTGCCTCTGAGGCTGAAACAATAGCCGGCTGGAGCAAGAACTGAATGCCAGGAGGAAGGTAGCCCCCAAAACCTGAGACACCAGTTAAACACGGTTGCCCAAAGCCAAAGAGCTTTAGCCTTGCAATTTAACACTGCGGGGGAAGGCCTGGGACCAGCGTCCTCCAGACTGCAGGAAGAGTCAGGCCTCCCAGACTGCACCGCCACTGCCACAGCCCTTGGGAGGGGTTTAATGGGGAACCTCTTCCCTCCCATCTTAATTCCGCCTGCCCCTAAAAAATATGGAAGTGGGACGCCCCAGATAGGATGTCACCTTCCTCCGCTCCCTGGAGGAGAGGAGCAAAGCCAGACTTCTTCCCTCCTCCTTATCCCAGCCCCTGCCCACTGATAAAGAAGGAATTCGCTAATCAGGAGGCAGAGTTAATGGTAGTGATACTTCACTCAACGCTCTACTCACCTACAAGAGAAAATTAGCAATAATCCTAAAGAAAGTTAAATGGAGAATGTTTTGATAATTTCGCTAATGGGGGAAAATGAAATCTTTTCGAGGAGGAAGCACATGGTGAAAATTCCTGGTCTTTTGCCTGGGGAACAACCTGTTGCGTGAAAAGTTTGGACACCTTGGACGGGGGAGAAGCCCTATCTATCCCCACTCCAAAATATGCTAAAATTACTGGGAGAGAGTGGGAGGCAGCTGACCTCCAAGCAATGCATGAGAGACGGCTGATGCCCCTTTGATCTTCTTCTGTGTTATTGTTACTTATTTCAAAATTTAGGATAGAGACTGAGAAAACAGAATCTCGGCACCACCTCCAAAAAGTGAGTTGGGGAGGGTGGTGAGTTCAAATACCCTAAAAGGCTCTTTGGAAATAAAATGGGAAATAAACGGAGATTCAGTTTCCCTGTACTCTTAATGAAGCTTTGCAAACTGCTCCTGCAGTGCCTCTTTCTGGCAGCGGTGGGTATTGAGCACTGTCTTCCGCCAGAGGCTGCAGGCCGAAATGCTGCCGCTAGAGAATCTGTAACCCTTAGGAGAAAATGCTTTTATCACCATGCAGGTTTGTCGTTTTGGTCTCACTAATAACCCTTGAATGTTCAAGTGTATCCTCACCAGTCAGGAGACCAAGTGTATGTCCAGACCTGGAATAAAGAGCCAATTAACCAAAATTTTGATCCCATGGCTGTGAGATCTACAGCTAGAGACTCCTAAATGATGTGATTAAAGTCAGCTCTGGACACACAGAATTGTATTGAACAGCACAGTAAATGTAACTCTGCTGCAGATAAAGCTACAATAGGACAAGAAACGCTAAAATGAAAAACATTAAATGGTTTACCTTTCTGCTCATTTCCTTAACAATGTCTCCAGTATGCAGCATGGCTGTTTGTTCCTGAACTAGTCAACCATCCTAGCAGGACCTTCTACCTAATGACTGTAATAGCAAGTGTGGCTTTGACTGCCAGAGGGGTAAGAGACCAAGAAAGAAAAGAGAGCCAAGTCTGTGGAGAAGATAGCTGAGGAATGGGTAGAGGATAAGGGACACAATAGCTCTTAGACTAATATTGTAACTAGAAGCTAGGACAAGGCCAGCGTGAGGATGAGGGAGAGAAACTGAAATCATGAGAAAAGAGGAACTGAACATTACAAGGCAATACAACTGTTGCAATATGCTGATATAGCATGAAGTAAGCTATTGTGTAGTCACTACCAATCAGGAGCTTGGCTTTTGCAATATGTATGAACTAATTATTTAGAATATAAATGTAAGCGAGAAAACAAATAAAATTGAGCCTGATTGATCAACATCGGTAGAGTCAGTCTCACTCTTTCCAACACATCAGGAGTAGCAGATCTCCAAATGTTCACAAGTCTCTGAGCACAAAGTTGAGGAGAATTAAAGCCACACACGCCACATTTGCAGCACTCAAACACAGCCCTGTTGCTGCTGCTGCTGCTGAAATAGAATCAACTGGCAGAGGCCATCACAGAAATTGCCTCTGCAATGTCAAATAAAATGAAAAAAATCCACCAGGAGAAAGAGAAACCAGAACTCCTCGACTCCCTTCATTGCTTCCTCTGAGCAGCAGCAGCAGCAAGTGGAGATGGGCAGAGGTATTTGCAGCTGCTGATGATCCCAGCTGGAGCCCAGCCTGCTGCCCAGGGCCAGCAGGAACCTGAGCCCAGCCCGGGCAGCTCCCGCAGTGTCGGGAGCTCAGCGCAGGCGGGGCCAGGCCCAGAGCCCCGGGCACGGCCGCCCATTGCGGGGCAGCGGCGCAGGCGGAATGTCCTGCGGCCCAAACCTCCTGCTCCTGCCACACAGCAGCGCCCATCCTTCTCCCCCTGCTCCTCCTCTCCCAGCACGCCACCAATTCCAGCTCCCAGGAGCCTTCCCAAGACAGGCCTCAGGCTCCTCTTTCAGCCTGAGTGTCCCTGCAGAGGAACAGGGCATCTTTCAGGCACTTCCACAAGCTCAGGCTTCTCGTTTCATGTGGTATCAGGGATGAAATTGGCCTTTGGCCTTTTTCAGAAGGACAAACGCAGAGGGAATGGATTAGAAATTATTAGAAAAAATGACCCTTCTTCCAGACCAAGTTCACCAAGTCATTCTCTATTGCATTTCTCCCTTTCAGATTCTTTCAGTCATCTCCTCAGAGTGGTTCAGCTTGTTCTGGTGCTTATCATGAACTGATTGTGGTCTTGATTTAGATCAATGCATGACACTTAGAATCATCTAAACTTAACACAAAAAAAACACTGTCAGCACATTTTCATGTTCTAGATCACTATCAAGATGTCGTTGGGCATGTTGGAATGATTATCACACAACTCTCCACTCCTGGCTGCAGCCTCTGGAGATTCCTTCTCTGCATTCAGCCGGGCTTGTATTCTCTAATAACTCCTGGTACCCTGGCATGTTTCCTTAGGGTTGAACAGTAACAATGAAAACCTTAAAAATGGCACAACTCCCCAGTCCTCAGGGAAAAAAGAAGACGCTGTAAAGTTCTCCAAACATTTGACCTGCTTTGCTGCAAGAGTTGTGCTGCACACACAGTGTGGAAAGCCAAGAGAAGCTGCAGTTGGGCGCCACGTCTTGTGACAGAAGCTGCACCTCGTTCTCTAGGGAAGGTTCTTGACAAGAGCAGACAAGACTATGAAGAAGATTCCTGGAGACCTGAAAAGGCTTTCCAGAAGTGAAATGAAAATGAAAAAAAACAATCCAAGATGTTTTTTTCTATTTGTTTCTATTCTCCCCTTTCTTATGTTGCAGTACTTCTCCATCCCATTCATTCCAAATGGATCTCACCTCTAAGACCAAGGACTTAGTGAGTTTTAGACACTGCAAAATACTGTGAGCTACACACAGTTTGCCTTCCCCTGTTCTTGTTGGAAAGCAATGCTGGAGCCACAAGTGCAGGGCTTGGGTCAGGCACGAATCCTACAGGCAGGGAATGTGCCCTGACAGTGTGTGAGCCTGAGCAGGGCCAATGGCCAGCAGCGTTGCTGTGCTCGGGTTCCATGGAAGCATCCCAGGAGCAGCTGCTGAGGTCAGGAGCCATGGCAGGCACCAGGCTGCTCCAAAGGCCCTTGGCAGGGTGGGCTCCTGGCCTGGCTCTGTGTGCCAGGAGCCGGCAGCGCTGGGTGCAGGGAGCCCAGGGAGGGCACAGAAATGCTGGGCTGGGAAATGCTGGGGGGGACAGCGAGATGGGCGTGTGCAGCCGGCCAGGGCACAGCAGCAGCACGCACAGGGGGCACAGCCTGCAGGACACATGGCCAAGGGCTGGGCAGGGCTGGCAGGGCCACAGGCCCCCAGGCCTTTGTCCCCTGGGCTCTGGCAGCACCTCTGGAGGCCCCACAGGAGGAACTTTCCTTTCAGGGCCTGCACTTTGCTCCTCCCTGGCCCCTCCCTGAGGAGGCTGGCAGGGCTTGCATTTTGATGCCATTTGTCCTTGCTGCCCCTGCCATCCCAGTGCCCCACAAAGAGCCCCGAGGCACCCGGGAGGGACAGGCCCTGCTGTGCCAGGCCTGGGCTCAAGGCTTGGCCTTTCTGCTCCCTCCAGCCAAGCCAGGCCTTGCTCAGCACTGCAGTTCCTGCTGCTGTGCCCCAAGCTGGCTCGGCCGCTGTTGGAAAGGGACTTGAGGTACCTCGATCCCCTCAGGGGGCACATGGGAGAAAACAACAAACTTCTCACCAGGGTGGAAAACAAACTTTTAGTTGCAAACGTCAGAGAAGGAAATACTTGGGAAATCTTAAAGCACCATGAAATTCCAGTAAATCACTTCACAAAGCACTGACTGAGCAAACTCTGACCTGTCCTACTTCCAGTTCTCCAGATTTCCAGAAGAGGAAGTCAGGAGAAGACAGGGAGGGAGAGAGGGGGAGATCCACAGTCCTCCTTGGATCCAGCACCATCTCAGCTGCTGGGAGCTCTGGGGCCGTGGGACGTGTCAGTGTCACACCCGTGTCACAGCCTCACCTGCTCTGGTCCCTCTCACAAGTGGGGTTTTTGGGGTGCCAGGGCCTTGGCAGCCACTTTGGGGCTGGAGCAGAGGCTGCAGTGGCTGGGGCTGGGGCAGTGACCACCTCACCTACGCAGAACTTGCCCTGGGCCCCAAACACACCCAGGAGATGTCTGGGGCCATTCATCATTTCTCTGCTCTCCAGCACCGAGGCAATGGACTCTGGCTGCAGCTCTGAGCAGATGCCCAAGGCAACCACCCCTGGCAATGGGGCTGCAGGGAGCTGCTCTCAGGACACCTCCAAGAGCTGGGGAGTGCCCTAAAACTGCCTCAGAAACCTGGGATACCCCAAAATCTCTTCAGGAATAGGAACCAATATGAATGTGAATCAATGTGAATCAGTCAATCAATAACAGGTTCCCCCTCTTTTCATCATCCCCAGTTTTTGGCTGTCTCAATACAGACCCCCACCCCACCTCCCCAGTCCCAACACCAACTCATCCCACCCCTGCTAGACATCAAGACCCCCTTCCCAAGCCCTATTTCCCCCATTTCACACCTCCAAAACCCCTTCCCACCCATCCTGCCCCACCCAGTGCTCACCTCATCCCTCCTGATTTGCATCCCACTTCACCCAATCCCCTTCCAATCACATTCCACCCTGAGGGGCTGTGGAATCAATTTTGGAAGTAATTTTGGGGTGGAATTGAGTAGTTTTCAGTGGCATTGAGTAGTTTTGAGGTGACAGATCAAACCTTCTCGTCTCTTTGATTGCAAAGACATGGAGAAAACTACACCACATACCCCCCAAACCACCAAATGCTCCCAAGTATCTCCCTGAATATCAGATTCCCTGGAAACACTAGTAAAAAGTGAGGCTTTAGATGCCTTTGATGACTTTATTGATTTTTACTGAAATGTTGTTTTTTTTAAAGGGATGAAAATTAATCAAGAGAGTATTAGGGAAAACCAAACAAAAAGACCACCAGCACAGTGTTTTCCCAAAGGAGATTACAGTGAATGTTGGTCACCAGGGCTCTGCCAAATGTGGGTCGTCCAATGGGGGATGGAGTTGGAGCAGAGCACGAAGCTCTTCCCATAGTTGGGGCACTCACAGGGCTCCCCTTACTGATGGTTCCGTTGGTGTTTGGTCAAGTGAGAGCTCTGGGTGAAGCTCTTCCCACATTGGGGACACTCGTGGGGCCTCTCCCCAGTGTGGATGCGCCGGTGCCTGATGAGGGTGGAGTTTTGCTTGAAGCCCTTCCTGCAGTCGGGGCAGCGGAAGGGCCTCTCATCAGTGTGAATCCGCTGGTGCAGGAGGAGATTTGAGCTGGTCTGAAACCTCTTCCCACACTCAGGACACTGATAGGGCCTCTCCCCAGTGTGGTTCATTTGGTGGATGATCAGGTGGCCCCTCTCGTTGAAGCCCTTCCCACATTCCCCACATTTGTATGGCCTTTCCTCAGCGTGGCTGTTCGGGTGGCGGATCAAGTGGGAGCGCTGGCTGAAGCTCTTCCTACACTGCTCACACTGGTAGGGCCGTTCCCTGGTGTGGATCCTCTGGTGGCGAATCAGGTTGGAGCTTGTGCTGAAGCTCATCCCACAATCCCCACACTCATAGGGCCTCTCCCCAGTGTGGATCCTCTGGTGGCTGATCAGGTGGTCTCTCCAGCTGAAGCTCTTCCCACACTCTAAGCACTTGTGGGGCTTCTCCCCATCATGACGCTGCTCATGGACCAGCTCAGAGCCCCGGCTGAAGCTCTGTCCACCTTCCTGGCTCAGGGTTAGTCTTTCCTCCTCAGAGCACCCTGGGATGGGTTTGGAGCTCCTCCTCCTGAGGGATCACTGGGACTTTTCCTCCCTGTTGGATTCTTGCACTGTGGAGCCACTCAAAACAGCCTCTTCCACGAGGTTCTCTCGTGGGGATTTGTCCTCCCTGGTCTCCATTCTCAGCTCCTTGTCTGGGGGAGGAAGGACAAGGAGAGGATGGGATTTGCCTCCGTGCCAGAGGGAAGGGGAAGGGGATCCCCTCAGTCCATCCCCAGTAGGACAGTGTTGGCAGCAGAGTTGTCCTGCAGCCGGGGGCCGTGCTGGGCTGGGAGATGGAGCAGGAGAGAGGGGGAAAGGGGCACTGACTTCCTCTTCACCTGCCTGGCTGACTCTGGGCATCTTCCACTTCCTCGCAGTCTAAACTAAAAAATTAAAAATTAAACTAAAAATGCAGTAGTAAAACAAAAAACTTCTGAGAGAGTCAGAATACAACCTGACACCCAGTTAGTCAGGGTGTTTGTGGCTGCAGTCCTCCTACAGAGAGAGATGTGGTTTTCTTGAAGCAATGACCTTGTAGAAGGGTGTAGTTTTCCTCTGATGGTCCAGTGGTGATGCAGATGGGTCTGGTGCTCCTCTGGGAATCCAGTGGAAACAGGCTGTTTCTGGTGTGGTGAATGTCAGATTATATCCAGGTAGGAATGCTTGGCTCCTCCCTGTGGGAGGAGCATCTCACAATGGGATGATTTACTTTTATCAGTCATGCAGTGAACATCAATGGCCCATTAACAGAAGATAAGCCCCTGGAGGGAGGATGAGTTGTGGAAGAGATAAAGAACACTGCCCCACCTTGTTTTAACAGCTGGGCCATTAACAGAAGATAATCCCTGAAGTTATGAGGGATGGGCCATGGAAGAGATAAATAATATTGCCCTTCCTGGTTCTCACAGCTGGCAAAAGAATACATTGTTTTGGTTCCATCTTGGATTGCAACCTAAGAATGGGCTCCAGGCTCCTTGCCCAGGCTCTCTCCAGAACACGCCCAGGCCAATGCTCAGCACAGAAAAGCCCCGGGAGCAGCCCCAGGCTGGCCCTGGGCAGGCTGGGGGCAAACAGCAGGGCTGGGGCTCTGCAAGGGCCCTGGGGGAGATGGGAAGGAGCAGCAGAGCAGGGGCTGATCCATCCCCACTGTGCTGGACACCCCAGGGCAGCGTCCCAGAGCGTCCTCATGCACCTGCCAACAACAACCCCCCTGGGCAGCCCTGGCCTCTCCCCCAGCTCACACAGGGGCCGCATCCTTGCAGGCACAGACACGGCAGCACTGCCTCAGGAGCCCCTGTTTGCACTGCCCAGAGCAGGCCTCAGCACCCCCATGCTGTTGCTGTGGGGAGATGAACCTGAGGGAGCACAAATGCCATCAGCCCCTGGGGCCAGGAAGGGCTGGGCCACAGCAGGGAAACCACTCAGCTTTGGCGTGGCCTCTCAAGTCACACACAGAGTTTGTTCCCATCAGCTCTGAGTTTCCTGTGCCACTGCAGACATTGTTGCTCAGAGCCAGGGCTGCCTGGCAGCCACCCCCAAACTGCTCTGAGCATTTTCTTTGCATCACCTTGGCTTTCTTTACCCTTTCTGCTACAAATTTCTTCCTGTGGCCTTCCTTTGTTCCCTCCCCTGCAAACAGCCCATCCCTGGTTGCCCTTTCCTCTCTGGCCCCACTGCCCATTGCAGTTCCTGAGTTGGCACCATGGGAACGTCCCTTGGGGAGCAGGATCATCCTCCAAGGGCTTCAGGAATTGTCTGCAGGCTCCTGCAGTGCCTGGGGCTGCTCCCTTGCCAGAGGCACCCCAGGCCAGGGGGGCACATCTGGGCTGCTGTGTCTGGCTGTGGGGCTCCTGTTGTGGGCCATGAGGAGGAGCTGCAGAGGCTCTGCAGGACTGACAGGATGGGCTTTGGGGCTCTCAGGAGAAGCTGAGGGACCTGGGCTGCTGCACCTTCTGAAGACGAGGCCCACGCCTCATCCTGACACTGCTGCAAGGCTGCTTTCAGAGAATCACACAATCAGCAAGGCTGGAAATGACCTTAGACATCATCAAGTTCAAACTGTGCCCTGACACTGCCTTGTCTCCCCTGAACCTCCTCTTGTCCAGGAGAAACAAGCCCAGCTCCCTCAGCTGCTCCTCACAGGACTTGTGTTCCAGAGCCCTCCCCAGCCTTGTTCCCTTCTCTGGACATGCTCCAGCCCCTCCATGTTGTTCCTAAATTGGGGGGCCCAGAACTGGACACAGCACTCGAGGTGCTGCCTCAAGCAGTGCCAAGCACAGGGGAAGAATCTGTGCCCTGCTCCTGCTGGCCACACTGTTCCTGATCCATAGGAGTGCCAGGGCTTGGATGAGGGACATGGTGGGCAGGGCCTGGGGACAAAGTCGAATTTATGTCAGCCATGAAGGGTGAATTGGGTTTTCTAACAAAACAAACAAACAAACAAACAAACAAACAAAAAAGAAAAAAAGTTTATTCTATTCCATCTTTTGAAACCTTGTTTGTGGAGGTGTTTTTCTTTATCTGTTGTATCTCCAGGAGGGAGGGTGCAAGTGCCTTTCTGATAACAAGCCAGCTGTTAAAACTGGGTGGGGCATTGATTCTTATCTCTGTTCACCCTCCCATTCCCTCCATGGGGATCTCTTCTGTTAATGGGCCACTACAGCTGAGCAATGACATTTAAAAAATAATTGGGGGATATTTTTGAATTGTTTTGGTAACAGTGTAGGGATATCTGGGAATACTTTTGGAATGTTCTTGGGGATATTTTGGGGAAATTTTGAGAAGATTCTGGGAATATTTTAGGGACATTTCAGAGACCTTTTAGAAACGTTCTGTGAATATTTTGGGGGGAATTAGGAATATTTGGGGGATATTTTGATGAAGTCATTGGCATATTTCAGGGACATTTTGGGAATGTTTTGGGAACATCGCAGAAATATTTTGGTAACATTTTGGAGATATTCCAGGGATATTTTGGGGATGTTTTGAGAAGATTCTGGGAATATTTCAGGGGCATTTCAGAAGCAGTTCACGTACATTATTGGGAATTTATGGGGAACAGTTCAAGGACATTTTAGATACACTCCATGAACACTTGTGAGAATTTTTTCAGAATATTTCACGGGATTTTAGAAACATGCCATGCACATTTTTGGGAATATTCTGGGGCATCTTGGGGGATTAGAGAAACATTCCCCACACATTTTTTGGAATTTTTCTGGCATATTTCGGGGACATTTTGGGCACCCTCCCCACAGAACTTTGGGAATTTTTGGGAACATTCCCGGGGAACTTTCTCTCACCTGTCTCCAAATTACCCCAAAATATCCACAAAATTACTTAAAAGTACCACAAAATATCCCCAAAATATGTCCTCTCAAAAAGCCAAAATTACCCAAAATTTATCACAAAAAATTCACCAAAATTACTCAAAAATATCCAAAAAATAACACCAAGATTAACCCCTAATTACCCCCAAAATCCTCATAATTACCCCAAATTATCCCCAAAATCTCAGCAAAATTACCTCAAAATTAGACTAAAATGAGCTCAAAATAGACCCAAAATATTGCCAAAATTACCCCAAAATATTCCTCAAATTTACTCCAAAATCTCTACAAAATAACCCCCAAATAACCCCTAAGTTACCCAGGGGGATCTGGGAGGGGGAAGAAAGGGAGGAGGTGGGGCAAAAATGGGTCTGAGGGGGCCCAGGGGGATTTTGGGGGTTCTGAAAGTTCCAAAATGGGTCTGGGGGTGTCCCAGGGGTGTCCTGGACTATCCCCAAATGGGTCTGGGGTATCTGGGGGTCCCCAAATGGGTCTGGGGGTGTCCCTAGGGGGTCTCTGAGGAGTTTGGGGGGGTCAAAAAAGGGCTCACCAAATGGGTGTGGGGGAGTCCCAGGTGCCCCCAATGGGTCTGGGGTGTCAGAGGTGTCCCAAATGGGTCTGGGGGAATCCCAGGAGAACCCTGGGGGTCCCCAAGCGTACCCAGAAGGGTCTGGGGCCCCCAGGAGGTTCCTTAATGAGTCTGGGGGTGTCCCAAGGGGGGCCTAGAGCAGTTTAGGGGGGTCCCAAGAGGGTTTTGGGGGGAATCCCAGGGGGGTCTTGGGGCTCCCCAAATGGGTCCTGGGGTTCCCAAGTGTCTCCAAAAGAGTCTGGAGTCTCCCAGAGGTATTTCAGGGGGTCCCAGGTGTGTCCCAGGTGTCCCCAAAAGGCTCTGGGGTCTCCCTCCCCTTCACCTTGGGTCACCTGGGCAGGGCTTGGGCAGGATCTTTCAATCACTTGCTACACTTGGGACTTGGCCCCTGCTTGACAAAAAGGCTGATGGAGCTCACAGGCTCCTTCCGGAGAGCAGCTGGCCCTGCAGGATTCCTCTGGGCAGGAGAGTTCCTGCAGTCACAGACTTGCTTTTGATAAATATCATGGCCTGAGTATGGAGTTGGCTTTTTCCCTGCAGTGAATTTAATATTCTGTGTTCGTTTTCCAAAACTCTCTGTCAGAGATGGCTCACTGAAATGATTTCTCTGCTCCCAAGACATGCAAATTACTTTCTTTTGACATTTTTTTTCCATTTCCCTCTTTGTTCTTTATACAAGGCTTTGGTTTTCACTGTTGAGCTGCAGGCTATCCCAAAATATGCCAGGACTTTGGAGCAGTGGTTTTATGGAGATGATGGCTCTGGGCTGGGAGCCACACTTCCCAGCTCTGGCCCCAACTTTAGTACCTGCTCTACAGAAATCAACCTTTTCCCAAACAGACACCTTGGGTTTGGAGTTGCCCAACTTGAGGCCATCAAATGCTGCTCTTCAGAGCCTGCACATCTTCCCCCTAAAACCAGATGGAGATAAATGGGTCAAATCTTTCCATCAATCTCTTTCAACACATCACCTCAAAATAGAAAATCTTACCTTCCCTAAGAGAATCTATTTCCAATTAATACCTCTTTCCCACAATGAAAATAATCTGATGATCTATAAAAAGGCGTTTTTCTGCTGAAACCATAGCCTTTAAATTTGTTAGCACTACCACTGATAAGAAAAAGATAAGAAAAGAGGTAAGAAAAAGTTCAAAAGGAGTGACTGTAAATTTTCTGAGTCTTCATGGAGTCAAAAGAACTGGTACCAGATTTGGGGTGAATGAATGGCCCACTAAACTTCTAAATAAATTTTTGCTGAAAAACAGAGTTTCACTTTAAAATACAATTACTTTTTAAAAAATTAAAGGAAGGGAAAACTGACAAAACTAAGATCTGTATAACTATCAATGACTCTGTTGTCTGAGCTTTCCATTGGATTTATCCTTGATGGTTTTTTTTTTCCAAAGGATCAGCACAGAGCCTCCCAGCAGCAGTAACCTCCTGTGACACACAAAATTATGTTGCAATCAGGAATTCTTTCAAGGGCTGCAGCCCAAACACGTACCTGGTTTCAGAGGAAACAGTGCAATTCAACTACCTACAGGTACTAAACAGAGGTGTGCGATTTTAATTGTGGGACACTGTGATGGCAGGAATAAGACCTTTCTTACATGAAAGGAGATGGAAAAGAATACTGTTTAAAAAAAGGTGATGAGTACTTTGAGAGATCAAGCTCTAAGTGATTAGTGGTATTTGACACCTTTATCAGAGCTATATCCTCTTTAGATAATCTGGAAAATCTTTGAGGCTGATTATGGTCTGTGATAAATTTATCTGAAATACACGTTTCAGACATTTAGCATTGATAAAATACTGATAAATTCATGTAATGAAACTGGCATTGAAGAAGAAAACTGCAAAATCATCAGAGAGAGGCACATGCCCCTGCAGAAGAATGACAAAGTTCTCAAAGGTGAAAAACTTTACTGACATGGGAAGAAATAAAAGCCAACTTAATTCAATTTTATGCTTTTGAATTGTTCAAATTCAAAATTCAGAGTATAGGTTGGAAAATTGACCAAGAAAGTCTGCTCTGGTAAAACTCCCGGAGTTCAACAAGCACCTAGAGACTTTCAGCAATCCATCCACAGGTTTTGAAAACCAATCCACAGGGACTGAGAAATCCAGAGACAAGTCTGTTCCAGTGTCTTTGCAGCCTTTGCTGGGAAATCCATGGCCAGCCCCAAGGCCCTGCAAGACCCAGTTATCAACCACCTAAAATTCACACCCTCAACTTGCAGCTGCTCATTTCCCCAGAAACTGAGTTCATTTCTCTTCAGTGCATGCACAGATAGTCATGGCAATGAGGCATTAAAGAGAAGAATATCTCCCAAGGACAATCAGACAAGTCAAAGCCACTGCAGAACTCCAAAGTGAGGAAGTGCAGGCTGGTGCCCTGAGCCAGGCTGGCTGCTCGTTAGGGTTTAGGTTTGCTCCTTTTTTACTTTTAAGAATTTTTTCCCCGTAAGTTACCAAGGAGACTGTGTTGGATACTTAAAGAGTGCTTGACCAAAAACAAAGAGATGGCCAAACGCTCGGTTGGGGAGGTTTTATCTTATCTGTTGTAACTCCAGAAGAGGGGGGAGGGGGGCGGGGGGTAATTGCCTTCTATGATAACAAGCCAGCTGTTAAAAACCGGGTGGGGTATTATCTCTTATCTCTGCTCAGTCTTTCACTACCCCCATGGGAATATCTTCTGTTAATGCACCATTAAAGCTCAGCAATGGCATGACACATTTCATCACCCTATTGTGAGATGCTCTACCACAGAGAAGAAGGCAAAACATTTCTACCGAGATAAAAAAGAGCCACAGGTGTCATCAGGAACTCTGGTGTTCCCATGGGACTCCCAAAGGAAGTCTGGACCCACCTAAGGACCCCTGGCTCCACAGGACCATCTCTGCTTCCAACAGGACAACTCTGCCACCCCAGGAGGGCTGACTTTGGACTGTTTCCAACGCTCTGACTAACAGGGTGTCAGGTTGTATTTCTGCCTCTGTCAAGGTTTAGTTGGTTTTTTTTGTTTGTTAGTTTTTGGGGGGTTTTTTTTGTTTGTTTGTTTTTTTAAATCGTTTGTTTTTTATCTTTTGTTTTTTAGTATTTGGGGTTTTTTGTTTTTATTTTTGTTTTTATTTTGTTTTGTTCTGTTTTTGTTTGTTTGTTTTCTGAAATTCCTTCCTTGTTTGTTTGCTTATTTTTTCATACCACAACATTTGTATTTTTAATATCCCTAGTAATGAACTGCTATACCTATCCCCAAAATCTTTGCCTAATAGCCCTGTAATTGCAAATTTACAGTAATTTGAAAAAGGGGGAGAGGGGGCTTACATTCCAAGGGAGACTCCAGTCTTCCTTGGCCGATACCTGTCTATTCAAACCAAAACAGAGCCCAAGTTCCCTGAAGTAGGAGTTGGAGCAGGAGAGTGTTGGAGGTTCCGTTTGATCCTTTTTTATTTACTGATTTTTTTTCTCCGTATGTTCCTGCGAGACTAAGTACTGAGTGATTCTGGGTGCTTGACCAAAATACAGAGGTGGCCAAAAGTCAGGAGGGGGAGATAACGTGAGTTTTGGGGCAGGAAAAAGGACAGGGCTGGGGGCAGCTTCCCTCTCTTGCTCTTGGTGTTGGGGAGAGGACAGCCAGGCTGCTGATTGCTGTGGGAGGAGTTTGCTGCCACCACCAAAGTGCAGTCCTGTGAAATCTGCCAACCCCTGCTCATGTGCCCAGGAATTCTGAGCTCGTCTCCCCCTGCCCTGCTGGGCCAGCCCCATCCCGCTGCCGCCGTTTCTTTGGCGCTGCCTTGAGGCTTTTTGCTGCTCTGTGACCCCACACTGCCCTGCCCTGCTGGGACATCCCTGCCATTCCAGCTGCCACTGCACAGCTTCTGATCCCATCCACCAGCCCGAGATTTTTTCCACTCTTCCAGCTTGGTGCTCTCAGGGTCCCAAGAGATTGGACTGCCCCGGGCTTTGTGAAACAATGCCTCCCAAGGTTCCTGGTTGTGTTTGCTATTAATGCTGTAGTTGTTGTTGTTTGTTTGCCTTGTTATATATACTAGTAAAGAACTGTTCTTCTTAACCTCGTCCCACTGCCTGAAAGCCCCTTTCCTTTTCTAAATTCTAATAATTTGGAGGGAGGGGGTTTGAATTCTCCATTTCTAGGGAGGCCCTGCCCCTCCCCAGCAGATCCCTGTCTTTCAAACAAAGACAGCCTTTCATGTGTCCTCAGTACTCCTAGCATGCATCCTTGTAATTCCTTAAATCTGCTCATTTAGCACAGTCCTGGTGTTCTGTTAGGCCAGGAGACCTGTTAGAAATATCTGTGTAGTTCTTGGCTTTCACACTTATATCTTGGCTTTTGCAAATGATTTTGACACAGTGCAGTTTGTAATCTCTTTTAAACTGCTTTTGATATAGTCTAATTTGTCACCCTTTAGCAGTTAATACCCTAAT
The DNA here is from genome assembly GCF_965231275.1 of Zosterops lateralis. Classification (NCBI taxonomy): domain Eukaryota; kingdom Metazoa; phylum Chordata; class Aves; order Passeriformes; family Zosteropidae; genus Zosterops; species Zosterops lateralis. The sequence goes on from NW_028154612.1 coordinate 585,013, forward strand.
CCCTGTAGAGATTGCATATTTCAGTGTGATAAATGTATTATAGTTTATGGTATTGCAAAATATTGAAATAGAAGTATAAAACTATAAATATATTATATAAAGACCATAATCATAAACATAAATATAAACAACAATATAAATATACCATTTAATAGACTATATTATATTAAAAAATTAAAATGTGCTAATTACCTTTGCAGAAGTGACTATGGTTGGGAAATAATGTCTGATGCCTGTATTTCTGTAACTGACTGACAGTAGTGAAATGGCTAATGTTGATTCAGAGAAAAACGTTGGCTAAAATGTCTGGATGATAAGATAACATTGAAAAAAAACCCAGGCAAATAACACAGAAAGAGCCAGGAGGAATCCACCACCGACCCTTTGGCCATCAATAACTTACAAACCACAGACCAGGTGGCCTCGAGAGGAAATAAAACACAAAAGTCTCAAAATCACATCTGCATTATGACACATATTTTAGGAAGATGAAGTCAGGCGTTGAACTAAGCTAAAGAATTGCCAGAAAATGTGCACACAAAGGAATGTTTAAATGTGTATAGTCTTCATGAATATGCATTTGACCAAAAGTCTTGGGTTGCAATGCAAGATGGAACCAAAAGTTTGTATTCCATTCCCATCTGTTAAAACCAGGTGGGGCAGTGTTCTTTATCTCTTCCATGGCTCATCCCTCATAACTCCAGGGATTATCTTCTGTTAATGGCCCAGCTGTTAAAACCAGGTGGGGCAGTGTTCTTTATCTCTTCCACAAGCCATCCTCCCTCCAGGGGCTTATCTTCTGTTAATGGGCCATTGATGTTCACTGCATGACTGATAAAAGTAAATCATCCCATTGTGAGATGCTCCACCCACAGGGAGGAGCCAAGCATTCCTACCTGGATATAATCTGACATTAACCACACCAGAAGCAGCCTGTTTCCACTGGATTCCCAGAGGAGCACCAGACCCAACTCCACCACCACTGGACCTTCAGAGGAAAACTACACCCTTCTACAAGGTCATTGCTTCAAGAAAACCACATCTGTCACTCCAGGAGGACTGCAGCCACAAACACCCTGACTAACTGGGTGTCAGGTTGTATTCTGACTCTGTCAGTGTTTCTTTCTTTACTGCTGCATTTTTAGTTAAACTTTTGGTTTTCTACTTTAGGCTGCGAGGAAGTGGAAGATGCCCCGGGACAGCCAGGCAGGTAAGGAGGAAGTCAGTGCCCCTTTCCCCCTCTCTCCTGCTCCATCTCCCAGCCCAGCACGGCCCCCGGCTGCAGGACAACCCCAATGGCAACACCGTCCTGCTGGGGATGGACTGAGGGGATCCCCTTCCCCTTCCCTCTGGCACGGAGGCAAATCCCATCCTCTCCTTGTCCTTCCTCCCCCAGACAAGAAGCTGAGGATGGAGACCAGGGAGGATATATCCCCACAGCAGAACCTTGTGGAAGAGGCTGTTTTGAGTGGCTCCACAGCACAGGAATCCAACAGGGAGGAAAAGTCCCAGTGATCCCTCAGGAGGAGGAGCTCCAAACCCATCCCAGGGTGCTCTGAGGAGGAAAGACCCACCCTAAGCTGGGAAGGTGGACAGAGCTTCAGCCGGGGCTCTGAGCTGGTCCATGAGCAGCTTCATGATGGGGAGAAGCCCCACAAGTGCTTGGAGTGTGGGAAGAGCTTCAGCCGGAGAGACCACCTGATCAGACACCAGAACATCCACACTGGGGTGAGGCCCTATGAGTGTCCCCAGTGTGGGAAGAGGTTTCAGACCAGCTCCAATCTCCTCATGCACGAGCAGATTCACACTGATGAGAGGCCCTTCCGCTGCCCTGACTGCAGTCAGGGCTTCAAGCAAAACTCCCACCTCATCAGGCACCGGCGCATCCACACTGGGGAGAGACCCCACGAGTGTGGGTAATGTGGGATGAGCTTCAGCAGAAACTCCCACCTGATCCGCCACCAGAGGATCCACACCAGGGAACAGCCCTACCAGTGTGAGCAATGTGGGAAGAGCTTCAGCCAACGCTCCCACTTGATCCTCCACCAGAACACCCACGCTGAGGAAAGGCCATACAAGTGTGGGGAATGTGGGAAGGGCTTCAACCGGAGGGGCCACCTGATCATCCACCAAATGAGCCACAGTGGAGAGAGGCCCTATGAGTGTTCTGAGTGTGGGAAGAAGTTTAACACCAGCTCAGATCTCCTTCTGCACCAGCGGATTCACAGAGAGAAGAGGCCCTTCCGCTGCCCCGACTGCAGGAAGGGCTTCAAGCGAAACTCCACCCTCATCAGGCACCGGCGCATCCACACTGGGGAGAGGCCCCACGAGTGTCCCCAGTGTGGGAAGAGCTTAACCCAGAGCTCTCACTTGACCAGACACCAACAGAATCACTGGTAAGGGAAGCCCTGAGAGTGCCCCGACTGTGGGAAGAGCTTCGTTCCCTGCTCCAACCTCATCCCCCGTCAGATGACCCACGTTGGGCAGAGTCCTGGTGACCCACATTCCCTGTGATCTCCTTTGGGAAGACACTGGGCTGGTGGTCTTCTTGTTTGGTGGTCCTTAATATTCTTTTGATTCATTTCCATCCTTTTAAAATAGACAAAATTTTGATAAAAATCAATAAACTTACCAAAGTCATCTAAAGCCTCACTTTTTAGTAGTGTTTCCAGGGAATCTGAGATTCAGGGAGATACATGGGAGTATTTAGGGGCTTGGGGGTTATTTGGTGTGGTTTCCTCCATTTCTTGGCACTCAAAGGGACAAGGGAGTTTGATCTGTCACCTCACAACCACTCAATGGCACTGAAAACTACTCAATCCCACCCCACAATTACTCTGTTCCAGAGCCCCTCCGGGTGGGATGGGTTGGAAGGGGACTGGGCAAAGTGTGACACAAATCAGGAGGGGTGAGATGGGCATTGGGTGGGGCAGGATGGGTGGGTTGGGGTTTGGAAGCTGGGAAATGGGGGAAGTAGGGCTTGGGAAGGGAGTCTCAGTGTTCAGCAGGGATGGGATGGGTTTGGGTTGGGATTGGGGGGAAACCTGCTACTGAGGGAGATTTTGGATATTCCGTGTTCCTGAAGAGATTTTGGGGTATCTCATGTTTCTGAGGGAGACACCTCCTGCACCAAAATTCTGCCCTGGGAGAGATTTCTTTCTCTGCACCTCCAGGCTGAACCTTCCAAGCTGCACTTTGGGGAGGCCTCCTTCTCTTGCCACTCCCAAGAAATCTCTGTCTGCTGCTGTTCACAAACAGAGAAGGGCTGCTGGGGGACGTGGTGGTCGGGGCCATCTGGGGCACAGTGACCATGAAATAATCGAGTTTTCAATATTCAGTTAAACAAGGAGGTGGCATCAACAAAACTTCTACACTGGACTTCCAGAGGGCAGAGTTGGGCCTGTTCAGGATGCTGATTTGGAGACTACTGAATCAAGTACTGCTTGTTTTAAGGGAAGGAGCCCTTCAACAAAGGGGTCCAGGAAGGACTGATGTAATTCAAGAAAGAAATCTTGGGGACACAAGGCTGTGCCTGTGTGCCAAAAGATGAGCTGGCAAGGAGGACAACTGGCCTGGATGGACAGGGAGCTTTAGCAGGAACTCAGGGCAAAAAAGAGGATGCATCACTTTTGGAAAGAGGGGAAGGCTGCCCAGGAAATGTTTAAGGATGTCATTAGGTCCTGAGAAAGAAAATTAAGCATGTGAAAGCCCAATTAGATCTTAATCTGGCCACTTCTGTCAATGATATTAAAAATGTTATTACAAATACAATAATGGCAAAAGGAGGGGCAAGGACAGCCTGCACTCTTTATTGAATGCAGGGGGAATAGAGTAACTAAAGATGAGGAGAAGGTTGAGGTACTGAACACCTTCTTTGCCTCAGTTTTCAACATTAAGACAGGTTGTCCTCAGGACAAGTGTCCTCCTGAGCTGGTGGATGGGGACAGGGAGCAGAACAGCCCCTGTAATCCAGGAGGAAGCAGCTGGTGACCTGCTGAGCCACTCAGATGCTCACAGGTGTATGGGATTGGATGGATCCATCCTGGGGGAATGAAGGAGCTGGGGAATCAGCTCCCTCAGCTGCTCTCCATAATTTCTCCTCAGTCCTGGCTCACTGGGGAGCTCCCAGAGGACTGGAGGTGCCAATGTGAGCCCATCCCCAAGAAGGGCTGGCAGGAGGATGTGGGGAACTCCAGGCCTGTCAGCCTGACCTGGGTGCCTGGCAAGGGAATGGAACAGATCCCCTTGAGTGCCATCACAGGGCACCTGCAGCATGGCCCAGGGATCAGACCCAGCCAGCGTGGGTTTAGGAGGGGCAGCTCCTGCCTGACCTGCCTGAGCTCCTTTTATAGCCAGGTGACCCACCTGGTGGATGTGGGAAAGGCTGTGGATGTGTCTACCTGGACTTCAGCAAAGCCTTTGACACCGTGAGCCACAGCATTCCCTGGAAAAGCTGCAGCCCACGGCTTGGGCAGGTTCCCTCTTTGCTGGAGAATGAAGAACTGTCTGGAGGCTGGGCCCAGAGAGTGCTGGGGATGGTGCTGCATCCAGTTGGTGTCCAGCCCCTGGTGGTGTCCCCAGGGATGTGTGTTGGGCCCAGTCCTGTTTAATATCTTCATGGATGATCTGGGTGAGGGGATGGAGTCCAGCATTAACAAATTGCAGATGGCACCAAGCTGGGTGTGAGGGTGGATCTGCTGGAGGGCAGGACAAGGAGACACAGCCTTGGGCTGCACCAGGGGAGGTTTAGGCTGGAAAACAGGAAGAAGTTCTTCACAGAAAGGGGGATTGGGAATTGGAATGGGCTGGCCAGGGGGAGGTGGCAGAGTCACTGTCCCCCTCCAGGGGCACTTAGTGGTGTGGTCTGGGTGACAAGGTATTTAGGGCATTGGTTGGACTTGATGATCTCCAAGGTCTTTTCCAACCTGATTCTGTCATTCTGTGATGATTGGGACACTCTGGGGAAGCAAGGGGCCATTGTGACACTGCGGGACCTCGTGGAACTAAGAGGACCACAGTGACACTGTGCAGCCCCCAAAACCCCCCAAAAAGGGGCCATTGTGACACTTGGGGGCTTCATGGGACCAAAAGGCATGTTGGCACTACAGGGCCCCATGAAACCAAGGGAACACAGAACACATCTGGCTGGTTTGCCCTTCCAGGGGCTGCCTTACAGTTCCAGCTGATGTTCACATCCCAAGGGTCACTTCTCCTCTGGCCCTGGAGCACTGGGGCTCTGGGCTTTCCTTCCTGTGGAAAAGAACTGTCCTCTTTCTCCTGCAGGTGTCCATGGCCAAAATGGGGAATCCACCTTCCACATTCTGAACATCCTGGGGTAGCTCCCAGACAAAAGCTGCCATGACTGACAAGTCTGGCTGCTCTTGGCTTCTTGAGGTCCAGCTCTCATCTGCCTTTGAAACACCAGGGCTCCAGGCTTTTCTTGCTGTGGAAAAGACCCATCCCTCCTGTCCAGCCACCCATGGCAGAAATTAGGATTCCACCTCCAAAATTCTCTATATGCAAGGGTTGCCTCCAGACAAAATCTGCCATTACTGAGAAGTCTTACTGGCCTTGGCTTCCCGAGGCCTGGCTCTCATCTGCCTTTGAAACACTGGGGCTCTGTGCTTTTCTGCCTGTGGAAAAGAATTGTTGTTCTCATCCAGATACACATGGCAGAAATTGGGATTCCACTGCCAAAATCCCATCTATCCAAGGGTTGCTCCCAGACAAGCACTACCAGGACAGACAGGTCAGGCTGGCTGTGTCCTCATGGGGAGCCACCTCTCATCTTCCCATTAAACACTTGGACTTTGTGCTTTTCCTTCCTGTGGAAAAGAACAGTCATTCTCCCCCAGGTGCCCAGGGCCAAAACTGGGATTCTAGATCCAAAATTCTGTCTATCCAAAGATTGCTTCCGGATGAATGCTGACATAAGACAGGTCTGGCTGGCTTTAGTCTTTTGAGGTGCACCTCTCACTTGCCCCTGAAACACTGGGGCTCTGTGCATTCATTCCTGTGGACAACACTTGCCCTTCTCATCGGGGTGTCTGCAGCCGCAACTAGAATCCCACTTTCAAAATTCCATCTCTGCAAGGGCTCTTCCAAGATGAATGCTGCCAGGATGGATGGGTCCTGCTGTCTTTGGTCTCCTGTGATTTGGTGACATAAATCATGAAAAATGAGGTTTGGTTGTAGAAACCTGCAAGATTGGGACAGAGGGATAAGCTGGGGCCCCTCTGATGCTCACAGTGAGTCCCCCACGGCCCCTTCCTTCCCATAACCTGTACTCTGAGCACCCTGCTGGGACTGGGCTCATCCCAAATGCTGTGCACACCCTTCTGGCTAGAAACAACACCTTTTTTATTTCTTTTAATTTGGTAGTAGAACTAACTTTTCCTCAAAAAAATAACCTGCTTGCCCTTTTTTAAAACACACAGTGTGAATTTGCCTATCGTATATGTGTTATGTTTATCTGAAAAATGTTTTGAAGAGAAAAACACATTTACTACTTTTATGTCTTCCAGTTTTCATAAGAAAATCTGACTGGCTTCGTTTTGTTCTGGTACTGCAGGCTTCAGACTCATTCCTTGCAGTCTAATTGAAGATGAGTTTCATGACACAGAAGACTACCACAGAGAACAAAGGGTAAACAATTAAAAATTAATCTTATTTGGATTATGACATGTGGTCCTTATAAAAAGCCTTTCCAAGGCTGGGTTTTCGAGCTGGAGGATGAAGTACAGCGAGTTTCTCTGGATAATGCTGGAGCCCATCTCAGCAGATGCAGAAATGGGACAGAATCCAGCATTTGGAATGTGAATTTGGGCTCCTGGCCTTGCCCTAAAGGAGAGACAGGATGTCCCCTGCAATGTCTGCATGGAGCAGACAGAACAGATGAGGAAGTGTCTGCAGGGCCCCTGGGAGGGAATCTTGGGGTTCCTGTCAGCAGGATCCTTTTGTAGCTTCAGCCTGGGCTGGGCAGCACTTCCATCTGCAGCTTCCATGTGCTGCTCCAGCAGCTGCTGCTGGGGACCCTGAGGGAAGAGGCCCCGGGAGGGATGGAAATGCTGCAGGGACAGCACCAGCCAGGGCCAGGAATGAGCTTTGCCTTCCTGGCTGGTGCAATGAGGCTCCTTTGGTGCAAGAGGAGGCAAAGATAAAGTCAAGTTCAACAGGAAAAATGTAGAAAATTGGAAGCCTCTCAAAATGCCACACGTTCATCTTTTAGCTCTGGGCTTCAGAGTTCAACTGATTTTTATTTTCCAGGTCTTTAAACAGCGTTTAATTGGGCATCTCTTTTCATTTTTTTTTCTGCTCTCCTGACCTTGAAAAAGAGATTCTGTGCTCCTGTGAGGCACATCTGGAGGGGTGGTTGGCAACCATGGAATCCTCTGGGAAAGCACTTGATTGACTTCAGGGCAGGGATGGAGAGCTCAGCCTGAGGACAGAACTGTTCCAGATGCTCCTGTCCATGCCCAGCTCCTCACAGCTGAGTCCCTGAACACGCACGGTGGTTTATAGGGATTTATTTTCCCCTCCTGTTCACTTGGAGGTGATTTTGGGATCCTTTAGAGGAACATCTGACCAGCCCCTGTCCTCATTCCATTTTATTCTCTCCACTTTGGCGTTGGCCTGCTGGGTTTGACATGGAAATTGGTAGTGTCTCCCCGTTCTTCCATCCACTCCTACACCGTAACATGTATTAAACCCTGCAAATGGCCTCATTTATCTGGTGGGGAAGATGTGAGGTGGAGAAAGTTAATAAGATTTGTTTTCATGAACCCTGTGATGGTAAAGAAAAGTGAGATTTGTGATTTTGGTGTGGTGGTGGGTGTTGGGATTTGGGGGCTTATTTCTTGTTCTTGTTCTTATTATCCATTAGTATTACTTTTCACTGGAAAGACTTTTAAATCTTAGACATTATTAACAATGGCTGGATGTCACTCACTGGGAAAATTCCCTTGGTTTTCCCACCAAGATTAAACTGTACAGTCAACTCCAAGTAGCCAGTGGATTCTAAAGATGGAAAATGCTGTTAATGGTGGGTTTGGTGTGGTTTGGAGCTGGGGAAGGGTCTCATCCCCTCCCGGAGGTGCCCCAAGCCCGCTCTGCTGCCACGTCTGCACTGGTGGCCCCTCAGGGCTGCCCTGCCCTGGGGACATGGTGGGACCCCCCTCCTGCCAGGGCTGAGGCTCCTCATGGCCCCTCACAGCCCTTCATGGCCCCACAGAACCTCTCCTGGCCCCTCATGGCCCCTCATGGCCCCACAGAACCTCTCCTGGCCCCTCATGGCCCCTCACAGCCCTTCATGGCCCCACAGAACCTCTCCTGGCCCCTCATGACCCCTCACAGCCCCTCACGGCCCCTCACAGCCCCAGGCATGGGGCTCCTCCCAAAGCAGGAGGGGTCGGGCCCTGCTTGTTCTCCTTTCATTTCGGTCCCTTCACAGCCCTGAGGAAAGAAAGGCTGCAATGGAGCCTTTCCCCAGCCTTTCCCTCTGGGTTCATTGCGGCTGAAGCTCTGTGCTGGCGCTGGCCCCAGCGCCAACATCCCCGCAGCCCCGCAGGCCTTTGGTGTCCCCCCGTGTCCATTCCCTGTCCCCGAGTCCCGCCCGGCTCTGGCAGCAGCAGGAGCCGCAGCGCAGCGGGCGCCGGCCCGGCCCAGCCGGGGCTCCCGGGCAGGAGCAGCAGCAGCGCCGGCCCCTTCCCACCTGCTCCTGCCTCGCCTTCCAAGGCCTTTGTCCACCTCAAGTCGGCACTGGAGCAACAATCACCCACCAACAGCCCTGATTGCTCAGGGCCCGCCTGTGCTGCCCTGACCCAGCCTGCAGAGAAAGAAAGGATCGGCTTCCAGCGCTGTTTTCAGCACTGTTTTACTCCCCCTGAGGTGACAGCAGGAGGTGCTGCTGCCTTTGCCTTGCAATTGTAGATCATGGCTGCTCTTGTCCCTCTTCTGGTGGCCACTTGAATTTTATCAGTAAAACTGCAATTGCCCATTTTTGATCAGTGCCACACAGAGGTGCTTTTATGATAGGAAACTCTGGCATCATGAGTAGCAGATCTCCAAATGTTCACAAGTCCCTAACAAGCACAAAGTTGAGGAGAATTAAAGCCACACAGGCCACATTTGCAGCACTCAAACACAGCCCTGTTGCTGCTGCTGCTGCTGCTGAAATAGAATCACCCGGTAGACACCGTCACAGAAATTGCCTCTGCAATGTCAAATAAAATGAAAAAAATCCACCAGGAGAAAGAGAAACCAGAACTCCTCGACTCCCTTCATTGCTTCCTCCGAGCAGCAGCAGCAGCAAGTGGAGATGGGCAGAGGTATTTGCAGCTGCTGCTGATCCCAGCTGGAGCCCAGCCTGCTGCCCAGGGCCAGCGGGAACCTGAGCCCAGCCCGGGCAGCTCCCGCAGTGTCGGGAGCTCAGCGCAGGCGGGGCCAGGCCCAGAGCCCCGGGCACGGCCGCCCATTGCGGGGCAGCGGCGCAGGCGGAATGTCCTGCGGCCCAAACCTCCTGCTCCTGCCACACAGCAGCGCCCATCCTTCTCCCCCTGCTCCTCCTCTCCCAGCACACCACCAATTCCAGCTCCCAGGAGCCTTCCCAAGACAGGCCTCAGGCTCCTGTTGCAGCCTGAGTGTCCCTGCAGAGGAACAGGGCATCTATCAGGCACTTCCACAAGCTCAGGCTTCTCATTTCATGAGGCATCCAGGATAAAAATGGTCTTTTTCAGAAACAGAACAGCAGAGGGAATCGATTAGAAATGATTAGAAAAAATGACCCTTCTTCCAGACAAAGTTCACCAAGTCATTCTCTATTGCATTTCTCCCTTTCAGATTCTTTCAGTCATCTCCTCAGAGTGGTTCAGCTTGTTCTGGTGCTTATCATGAACTGATTGTGCTCTTGATTTAGATCAATGCCTGAGATGTAGAATCATCTAAACTGAACACAGAAACAATCTCCCTCTGTCAGCCCATTTTCATGTTCTAGATCACTTTCCAGGTGTCCATGGGCATGTTGGAATGATTATCACACAGCTCTCCACTTGTGGCTGCAGCCTCTGGAAATTCTTTCTCTGCATTCAGCCAGGCTTGTATTCTCTAACAACTCCAGATACTCTGTCATGTTTTCTTAGGGTAGAACAGTAACAATGAAAACCTAACTAATGGAGCAACTCCCCAGTCCACAATGAAAAGAAAGGACAAGTTGTCAAGTTTTCCAAACATTTGACCTGCTTTGCTGCAAGAGTTGTGCTGCACACACAGTGTGGAAAGCCAAGAGAAGCTGCAGTTGATGGCACATTTTGTGATGGAAGCTGCACCTGATTCTCCAGGAAAGGTTCTTGAAAAGAGCAGACATGACTGTGGAGAAGATTGTGGGACAACTGTAACAGCTTTTAAGAAACACAATGAAAGTGGAAAGAAACAATCCAAGATGTTTTTCTCTGTTTGTTTTTATGCTCCCATTTTTTTATGTTGCACTACTTTTCCATCTCACTCATTCCAAATGGGTCTCACCTCTAAGACCAATGATTTAGACAGTTTTAGACACTGTAAAATACCATGAGCTACACACAGTTTGCCTTCCCCTGTTCTTGTCGGAAAGCAATGCTGGAGCCATAAGTGCAGGGCTTGGGTCAGGCACGAATCCTCCGGGCAGGGAATGTGCCCTGACAGTGTGTGAGCCTGAGCAGGGCCAATGGCCAGCAGCGTTGCTGTGCTCGGGTTCCATGGAAGCATCCCAGGAGCAGCTGCTGAGGTCAGGAGCCATGGCAGGCACCAGGCTGCTCCAAAGGCCCTTGGCAGGGTGGGCTCCTGGCCTGGCTCTGTGTGCCAGGAGCCGGCAGCGCTGGGTGCAGGGAGCCCAGGGAGGGCACAGAAATGCTGGGCTGGGAAATGCTGGGGGGGACAGCGAGATGGGCGTGTGCAGCCGGCCAGGGCACAGCAGCAGCACGCACAGGGGGCACAGCCTGCAGGACACATGGCCAAGGGCTGGGCAGGGCTGGCAGGGCCACAGGCCCCCAGGCCTTTGTCCCCTGGGCTCTGGCAGCACCTCTGGAGGCCCCACAGGAGGAACTTTCCTTTCAGGGCCTGCACTTTGCTCCTCCCTGGCCCCTCCCTGAGGAGGCTGGCAGGGCTTGCAGTTTGATGACGTTTGTCCTTGCTGCCCCTGCCATCCCAGTGCCCCACAAAGAGCCCCAAGGCACCCGGGAGGGACAGGCCCTGCTGTGCCAGGCCTGGGCTCAGGGCTTGGCCTTTCTGCTCCCTCCAGCCAAGCCAGGCCTTGCTCAGCACTGCAGTTCCTGCTGCTGTGCCCCAAGCTGGCTCGGCCGCTGTTGGAAAGGGACTTGAGGTACCTCGATCCCCTCAGGGGGCACATGGGAGTAAACAAAAAACTTCTCATGAGGGTGGAGAACAAATTTTAGTTGCAAACGTCAGGCAATGAGATAGTTAGGAAATCTTAAAGCACCATGGAATTCCAGTAAATCACTTCACAAAGCACTGACTGAGCAAACTCTGACCTGTCCTACTTCCAGTTCTCCAGATGTTGATAAGAGGAAGTCAGGAGAAAAGAGAGAGGGAGAGAGAGATCCACAGTCCCCCTTGGATCCAGCACCATCTCAGCTGCTGGGAGCTCTGGGGCCATGGGACGTGTCAGTGTCACACCTGTGTCGCAGTCTCACCTGCTCTGGCCCCTCTCACAGGTGGGGTTTTTGGGGTGCCAGGGGCTTGGCAGCCACTTTGGGGCTGGAGCAGAGGCTGCAGTGGCTGGGGCTGGGGCAGTGATCGCTCCACCTACATAGAACTTGCCCTGGCCCCCAAACACACCCTGGAGATGTCTGGGGCCATTCATCATTTCTCTGCTCTCCAGCACCGAGACAACAGACTGTGGCTGCAGCTCTGAGCTGGTGCCCAAGGCAACGACCCCTGGCAATGGGGCTGCAGGGAGCTGCTCTCAGGAAACCCTCCAAGAGCTGGGGAGTGCCCCAAAACTGCCTCAGAAACATGGGATACCCCAAAAATCTCTTCAGGAACATGGAATATCCAAAAACCTCGCTCAGTTGTTGGCTCCTCCTCCTTTCATCATCCCCAAAATTCAGCAGTCTCCTTCCAGACCCCACTCTACGTCCCCAGTCCCAACCCAAACCCATCTCAGCCCTGCTGGACATCAAGACCCCCTTTCCAAGCCCTATTTCCTCCATTTTGCACCTCCCAATCCCCATCCCACCCATCCCACCCCACCCAATATCCACCTCACCCCTCCTTATTTGCATCCCACTTTGCCCAATCCCCTTCCAACCCCATCCCGCCCTGAGGAGCTGTGGAATCTAGTAATTTTGGGGTGGGATTAAGTCGCTTCCATTGGCATTGAGAGGTTTTGAGGTGAGTCAACAAACTTTCTTGTCTCTTCGACCCCCAAAAAATGGAGACAATCACACCAAATATGCCCAAAATGCCCAAATCCTCTCAAGTATTTCCCTGAATCCCAGATTCCATTGAAACATTAGTGAAAAGTGAGGCCTTTGTTGATTTTTTTTGGGTTTACCCCAATTTTGTCTGTTTTAAAGGGATGAAAATGAATCAAACAATATTAGGGACCAGCAAACAAAAGGAGCACCAGCCTGCTGCAGCGCTGGAGTTTCCCTTCAGCCCGACCAGCTCCCAGGCACCAGCGCCAAGAGTGGCTGCCCCCAGTCAGAAATGACCTGGGGGGCAGCAGAGCAGGGCCTGCTCTCTACAGCACTGGGATGCTTCAACGCCGTGGAATGCAGGCAAGGGAAAAGAAGGATGCTTCATATGATTTCCAAGGTGGTTTATTCCTTGAAAGGGTCAGGGATGAAAGACAAAGAACACGGCTGTGCATCCACTTACAAACAGGGGAGGAACTGAGGGAGGGTACAGACATTCAAGCAATAAGGCATGACCTGGGGAGGGTCACAGGGAGGGACTTACAGAACAACAACCAATGGAGGAACCAAGGGAGGACACAACTTAAGGAAACCATTGGCATGGCGAAGAACATGGAATCTTCCAGAACTGAGGGCAGGCACAGACAAGTATTGACATCCTGTAGGTGAGGCAAAGGGGAGGTACAGGGAGTGACAAACAACTGGTGGGGAGGGAGTTAACTTGGGTAAAACCAACAACATAAGGTGGAATAATTAAAAAAAGGAATACACCAAAACACCAGCCCAGTGTTCCCCAGTGCAGATCATGGCAAATGTGGGTCTACAGGGCCCTGCCCAACATGGTTCCTCCAGTAGGGGATGGAGTTGGAGCAGTGCAGGAAGCTGTTCCACAGTCAGGGCACTCACAGGGCCGTTCCTTTATTGGTGACTCCGTTGGTGTTGAGTCAAAGTAGAGCTCCTGGTGAAGCTCTTCTCACACTGGGGACACTCCTGAGGCCTTTCTCCAGTGTGGATGCGCCGGTGCCTGATGAGGGTGGAGTTTTGCTTGAAGCCCTTCCTGCAGTCGGGGCAGCGGAAGGGCCTCTCCTCTCTGTGAATCTGCTGGTGCTGGAGGAGATGGGAACTGGTCTTAAACCCCTTCCCACACTCAGAACACTCATAGGGCCTCTCCCCAGAGTGGTTCATTTGGTGGATGATCAGCTGGCCCCTTCGGTTGAAGCCCTTCCCACATTCCCTACACTTGTATGGCCTTTCCTCAGCGTGGGTGTTCTGGTGGCGGATCAAGGTGGAGCGGTGGCTGAAGCTCTTCCCACATTTCTCACACTCGTAGGGTCGTTCCCTGGTGTGGATCTTCTGGTGGGAGATCAGGTGGGAGCTTGTGCTAAAGCTCATCCCACATTCCCAACACTTGTGGGGCCTCTCCCCAGTGTGGATGCGCTGGTGGGTGATGAGGTTGGAGTTGTGCTTGAAGCCCTTCCCGCAGTCGGGGCAGCGGAAGGGCTTCTCATTGGTGTGAATCCGATGGTGTGAGAGGAGATTAGAGCTGGTCTGAAACCCTTTATGACACTCAGGACACTTGTAGGGCCTCTCCCCAGTGTGGATCCTCTGGTGTCTGATCAGTTGGGACCTCCAGTTGAAGCTCTTCCCACACTCCAAGCACTTGTGGGGCTTCTCCCCATCATGACGCTGCTCATGGACCAGCTCAGAGCCCCGGCTGAAGCTCTGTCCACCTTCCTGACTCAGGGGATGTGTTTCCTCCTCAGAGCACCCTGGGATGGGTTTGGAGCCCCTCCTCCTACAGGATCTCTGGGGCTTTTCCTCCCCATTGGATTCTTGCACTGTGCAGCTGCTCACAACGACCTCTTCCACGAGGTTCTGCCGTGGAGATTTGTCCTCCCTGGCTTCCATCCTCAGCTCCTTGTCTGGGGGAGGAAGGACAAGGAGAGGATGGGATTTGCCTCTGTGCCAGAGGGAAGGGGAAGAACAAGCCCCCAGTCCATCCCCAGCAGGACAGTGTTGGCAGCGGGGTTGTCCTGCAGCCGGGGGCCGTGCTGGGCTGGGAGATGGAGCAGGAGAGAGGGGGAAAGGGACACTGACTTCCTCCTCACCTGCCTGGCTGTCTCGGGGCATCTTCCACTTCCTCGCAGCCTAAACTAAAAAACTAAAAGTTAAACTAAAAATGCAGCAGTAAAGAAAGAAACACTGACAGAGTCAGAATACAACCTGACACCCAGTTAGTCAGGGTGTTTGTGGCTGCAGTCCTCCTGCAGTGACAGATGTGGTTTTCTTGAAGCAATGACCTTGTAGAAGGGTGTAGTTTTCCTCTGAAGGTCCAGTGGTGGTGGAGATGGGTCTGTTTCTACTCTGGGAATCCAGTGGAAACAGGCTGCTTCTGGTGGGTTGAATGTCAGATTATATCCAGGTAGGAATCCTTGGCCCCTCCCTGTGGGAGGAGCATCTCCCAATGGGATGATTTACTTTTCTCAGTCATGCAGTGAACATCAATGGCCCATTAACAGAAGATAAGCCCCTGGAGGGAGGATGGCTTGTGGAAGAGATAAAGAACACTGCCCCACCT